>NC_090814.1:65507193-66132193 GCF_000390325.3 Nicotiana tomentosiformis | reverse complement strand
TCCTTCTTAGCATTTGCGAAGGCAATCTCGTGAAAGCGAAGTAGAAACTGGAATTTCTAACTTTTACTCTTCTCGAACGCGAAGGCCTGGGCACGAACGTGAAGTGATGGGGGATTTACCCTTCGCGAACGCGAAGCATTTAGGACCCGGGGGAGGGTTGGTCTTTCCTTCATCGCAAACGCGGGCAATGTCTCGCAAACGCGAAGGCCAGGGGGAGTAACCTTCACGAACGCGAGCAAGTTCGCGAACGCGAAGGCTTGGCAGCCTATACTCTTCGCGAACGCGACAGTGGCCTCGCGAACACGATGCACACTGCCTCGCGAACGCGATGCACACTGTCTCCCAATGCATAAAACAGAATCAAGAACGGGGAATAAGCCATTTTTCCAACTTTCATAAAAAGAAACGGGCTAGAGGCGATTTTCAAGAGTTAATTTCTTTCTCAAAGTGTTGGTAACTGATTCTAAACCATATTCTTTCAATTACCCATTTCATTTCATAAAAGGTTCAGCCTAAAATCTAGAGTTTTCATGGTAGAATTAGGGGTTTTGGGTAGAAACTAGGGATTTCGGAAATTTGGCGATTTAGATCTCAAATTGAGGTCGGATTCCAAAACCAATTATATATCCGGGCTCAGGGGTGAATGGGTAAATGGACTTTGGTCCGAACCTCAAGTTTTGACCAAGCGTGCCCGGGGTCGATTTTTGAATTTTTGGAGGAAAATTTGGGAAATTTAATTTATGCAATATAATTAATTTCTTTAGCAATATTTGATATTATCGAGTTATTTCTGAATAGATACGAGTGGTTTGGAGGTGAATTCTAGAGGAAAAGTTGTAATTGAGAATTAAGTGGCCTTCGGAGCAAGGTAAGTGTTGTGTCTAACCCTGACTTAGGGAATCAGGATCCTCAAATTATTTGCTATGTGAAATTCATGTGAGCGGCGTATATGTGAGGTGACGAGTACTTCTGCGCTGCCAATTTACCTATTTTCCCGGTTTTATTTCCGTTTCTCTCATATTGTCTTTTCCTATGCCTAATTGCTACATGTTTAGACTAGTGTTTTTAAATTTATCGTCCTTATCATGTTTACGGATCTCCTGGTGAAAATTGAGTATTTATTTCAAAGTTGAGATTGATATTGTGGAACCAAATGTTAAAGTAAGGCTTGTACATGTTATTCTATCTCCCTGTTGTTAATTGTTCATTGCATTATGGTAAGGGAGAGAATTAATTTACGAAGGGTGATGCCGTGCCATATTGTGAGTGTTAATGCACGAAGGGTGATGCCGTGCCATATTGTGAGTGTTAATGCACGAAGGATGATGCTGTGCCATATTGTGAGTGTTAATGCACGAAGGGTGATGTCGTGCCATATTGTGAGTGTTAATGCACGAAGGGTGATGCCTTGTCATATTATGAGTGTTAATGTACAAAAGGTGATGTCGTGCCATGATATGAGAGTTAATGCACGAAGGGTGATGCCGTGTCGTTTCTATTGACTTTATGGTTAGTTTGAGAGTAAAAGCACGAAGGGTGATACCGTGCATTTTTCCTTTACTGTACTCATTATTCCTGTTTATTCATAGTATATTGACTGTTTCAGTTACCATTCTGCTGTAGTTCTTCATCTCGTATTTCCTCGAGCATGTTTCCCCCTCCCGATATTTCCTATTTAGCTCTTCATTACTGTTATTTGTATATACACTGTTAAATTGTACAGGTTGATTTGTAGGTGCATTGCCTTAGCCTCGTCACTACTTCGTCGAGGTTAGGCTCGATACTTACCAGTACATGGGGCCGGTTGTACTGATATTGCACTCTGCATGTTCTATGCAGATTTTGGTATCGGCTCGTTTGATCAAGAATTTAGCTGTTGGACCCGCTATCCGGAGACTCAAGGTAGATCTGTCGGCGTTCACAGACCTTGAAGTCCCTGTCCATCTTTTTTGTTTTACTGTTTCTTTCACCCTAACAGTTGCATTTCTTTCAGAGTATTACTTGTAGTGAATTCTAGAATGCTCTTGAATTGTGACTCCAGATCCGGGTGGTAGTAGTTAATAAAAATTTTATACTATTCTGCACTCACTATATTCCATCTTAGCTAATTTTTGTCATTTACTGAATGGAATAAGGACTGGTTTAAATGATTCTCTAACGTTGGCTTGCCTAACAAGTGAAATGTTAGGTGCCATCACGGTCTCGACGGTGGGAATTTCGGATCGTGACAAGTTGGTATCAGAGCACTAGGTTACATAAGTCTCACGAGTCTCGAGCAAAATTAGTAGAGTCTGAAGGATCGGTACGGAGACATCTGTACTTATTTCTCAGAGGCTATGAAGTTTAGGAACAATATCATTTCTTTCATTACTTATCGTGCGGCATTGATTTAGCTTAAAACATATATCTCGTATTCCTTTGTATCCACTCATGTATGACATTGTGCACTCGGTATCAGTTATGCATCAACGGTTCGTGATGCCACAGATGGACTACGAGAGAGCCAGAGATGCTCAAACATTGCCTCAACGTGTGGTTCCCACTGAAGATGCGTGCGCATTGAGAGACCACCTAGTAAATCATGTGGGGGTGCAACGGACCTTGGCATCTGGTTGATTTATACGAGGTGTGAAGGTTAATATTATGGATCATCGGACGTGGTGAACTATGACTTCGCATCGAGTGGGGGGAGTCCACTATCAATGGATGGATTGCGGGGTCATGTGTTATATTAGTTTTGGCCTGAAATGTATATATGTGGTACTGAAAGGTTCCCCAAAATTTACACATGTTTAAGACCTGAGATTTTGTAGAGGATAAGGTTAGGACTTGCGGTATATCCGCCTACTTAATAATCCTATACTTCAGTACCAAAGAAGTTAGAGAAACAACTTTAAATTTATAGAAGGTCTACTCAACGTGGACGTCATGGTTGCAGATTTTGGGTTGCTTCGGAGGAAGTATAGTGGTTGATGAGATTTTGAACTATGTGGTTCGTGCCAAGATTTGTCTGTATGGAGATCTACTTTTGTGATCGTTGTGTATAAATAGGGGTAAGGGTTACCTCTGAGAAGAATCGAATAGTATGTTAATAAATTGGTCAGCTCAACAGTGTTAAGTCAGCATAACAAAAGAAGAAATTGGCCTTGGGAGAGATAATTCTCCACAGGTGTTCGTGTAAAGCCTATGAAGAGGGCAGACCAGCCAATACAACATCGCTTACATGGCTCAGTTCTCAAAAATGCTTTTGAAAGAGTTTTTTCCCGGACTCTCCGTAATGCGTGGCGTATAGTGTTTGAATGGTTGCATCAGGTCACCATGACAGTTTCATAATATGCCACCAGGTTCAATAAGGTAGCTCGTCATATTCCTACTTGGCTTCCTACAGCTAGAGAGCGAATCCACAGTCTCATTGAAGGACCCAATTATATTCATAAAATTTTGTACGACTCGGGAGCTACAGGCTAATACTTCATTTCCGCTAGTGGTAGAAATTACCAAGATATTAGAACGCGTTTGTGGTGAGTAAAAAGGGAAACTGACGAGACCAAGACGTCTCGAGGTTCTAGGGGATTCAGTTGATTCTACTCTGCATGTATAAAGCATTATGGCCGGGGCTCGGGCAGTCGGCCAGCCCAGTCAGCACATCAGATTACCCGGGGTACTCCAGTAAGTTCTTTTAATGCACCACCAACATGAGTTCCTATAAATGGTTATTCCATTTATCTGGCACAGACTTAATATGAGCAGCCAAAGCCGCAAAGGGGTTGTTATGAATACGGCGATACCAGGCACATCATGAGAAAATTGTCCCAAACTTGGGAGAGATATATTTCATCAAAGCACTCAGGCTACGTGTCCCATTGTAGTTACTACACCACCCACACGATCAGTTAGGGGTGGAGGACATGCGGGTAGAAGGCGTCTTTGAGGTGGAGACCCAGCCATTGTTATAATTATTTTATGGTATGGCGGAGGTCGCTACATCAGATGGTGTCGTTATAGGTACGACTTCGATTTAATATAAAGGAATAATTTCCTTAACTTGATTTGGTTCAGAGTATCAAAACGAGTCCTCCTATTGTGCTCCACTTATGAGTGAGGTTCGTGATTCTATAATCTACTTATGTGTTTACTCCTGTTGGGAGATTCTATGGAGATAACTTCGCTTATCATTCCATGTTGGTCACTAATAAGAGCTGTGAGGCTAAAGATGGCTTTCTGTTACCCATTTCGATAGGTTTTAATGTAATTTTTGGATAATTAATTACAAATTGTGAATTATATGCCCTACCTGTGTGGGTTTCATTATGTGTTGTGATTTGGTATAACCGAAATTATTTAAAAGAAGAAAATGGAAATTTTTTATTGGCACGATGTGCATATTACCTGTGATTCAGAACTGAGGGTGAGATCCTCACACTTTAATACAAATTGATATGTTTAAACCAGGTTACGAGCTACGATGGAAGTTATATAAGGACGAGATCTTTGTGAGGAAAATTCTTGTGTTTAAGTTCTCCCTTGTGAAATTAAAGTTATACTATAGCAATAATAGTGAGTCATGTCTGGTAGGCCTAATTGAAAATTTTTGTATGAAACTCTCTGTGCATACTTGCCAAATTTATGTTGTAATTATTGAGTTTTAACCTCTGAGATAGGTGCCCGCCCAGGTGGCGTTAAATGTAACTCGTTAATTTGTGTAAATAATTATGAGGTCTGGTTACCATCAGTTGAAGATTAGGGCATCTGATGTCCCTAAGACAGCTTTTTGGACTCGGTATGGGCATTATGAATTCCTAGTAATATCATTTTGGCTTACCAACGCCCCAGCAACACTTATGGATTTTATGAATCGGAAGCTCAAGCCCTATTTGGGTTCTTTTTTGGTTGTATTCATTAATGATATCTTGATTTACTCCAGCAGTCGAGAGGAGCATGGGCATCATCTTCGGAGTGTGCTTCAGACTTTGAAGAATAATCAGTTATATGCCAAATTTTTAAAATGTGAGTTTTGGTTAGACTCAGTTGCCTTTTTGGGGCATGTTGTATAGGCAGAAGGCATAAAGGTGGATCCTAAGAAGATTGAGGCTATTCAGAATTTCCCTAGACCTACTTCAGTTACAGAGATCCGGAGTTTCCTGGGTTTAGCAGGTTATTATTGTCAGTTCGTGGAAGGGTTTTCATCTATAGCAAGCCCATTGACTAGACTGGCCCAGAAAGGTGTCCCATTCAGATGGTCAGACGAGTGTGAGTTGAGCTTTCAGAAGCTCAAGACCGCTTTGACTACGGCGCCAGTGTTGGTATTACCCACAGGTTCAGGATTGTATACGGTATATTATGACGCATCTCACATTGGGCTTGGTGCAGTGTTAATGCAAGATGGCAGGGTGATTGAATATGTGTCGCAGCAATTGAAAGTTCACGAGAAGAATTATCTTGTTCATGACTTAGAATTGGCATCCATTGTTCACGCGCTGGAGATTTGGAGGCATTACCTCTACGGTGTCTCGTGTGAGGTATTTACTGATCATCGTAGCCTTCAGTATCTGTTCAAACAAGAAGATCTTAATTTAAGGCAGAGAAGATGGTTGGAATTGTTGAAAGACTATGATATCACCATTCTATATCACCCCGGAAAGGCCAACGTGGTGGCCGGTGCTTTAAGTAGAAAGGGTGTGAGTTTGGGCAATCTTGTGTATATTCCGGTTAGTGATAGACTGTTAGCTGTAGATGTCCAGACTTGGGATAATCATTTTGTGAGGTTAGATGTTTCATCACCTAGTCGGGTTCTAGCTTGCACAGTCGCTCGGTCTTCTTTATATGAGCGCATCAGAGAGAGACAGTATGATGATCCTCATTTACTTGTCCTTAAGGAAATGGTGCAGCAGAGTGATGCCAAACAGCTTGTTGTGGGGGAAGATGGAGTTCTACGAATGCATAGTCGTATTGTTGTGCCTAATGTGAATTAACTCTTGAAGAGGCACACAATTCCAGGTATTCTATTCATCCAGGTACCGCCAAAAATGTATCAAGATTTGCGGCAACATTATTGGCGGAGGAGAATGAAAAAGGATATAGTTGCATATGTAGCACGATGTCTGAATTGTCAGCAAGTTAAGTAGGAGCATCAGAGACCTGGTAGTTTGCTTCAGAAGTTAGAAATTTCTGAGTGGAAGTGGGAGCGCATCACTATGGATTTTGTTGTTGGACTCCCACGGACTTAGAGAAAATTTGACGCAGTTTGGGTCATTGTGGGCAGGTTGACCAAGTCGGCACATTTCATTCCAGTGGCAGTTACCTATTCTTCAGAGAGGTTAGCTGAAATTTACATTTGTGAGATTGTCCGCCTTCATGGTGTACCAGTGTCTATTATTTTAGATCGAGGTACGCCATTTACCTCACACTTCTGGAGGGCTGTACAATGTGAGTTAGGCATGCAGGTTGAGTTGAGTACAGCATTTCATCCACAGACAGACGAACAGTCAGAACGCACTATTCAGATATTGGAAGATATGCTTCGCGCTTGTGTTATACACTTTGGAGGTTCTTGGGATCAATTCTTGCCACTTGCGGAGTTTGCTTATAACAATAGCTACCAGTTGAGTATTCAGATGGTACCATATTAGGCATTACACGGAAGGTGATGCCGTTCGCCAGTTAGATGGTTTGAACCAGGAGAGACTCAGTTGTTGGGTACCGATTTGGTACAGGATGCCTTGGATACGGTCAAATTATTCAAGATCGACTTCGCACAGCTCAGTCTAGGCAAAAGAGTCATGCCGACCATAAAGTTCATGATATTGCATTCATGGTTAGAGAGAGAATATTGCTCCGGGTTTTACCTATGAAAGGTGTAATGAGGTTTGGAAGAAAAGGCAAGTTGGGCCCTAGGTATATTGGACCCTTGGAAATTCTTGAAAAGGTGGGTGAAGTAGCCTACAGGCTTGCACTACCACCTAGATTATCAACAGTTCATCCGGTGTTCCACGTGTCTATGCTCTAAAAATATCATGGTGGTCCGTACCATGTGTTACATTTTAGCCAAGTCCAGTTGGACAAGGATTTGACGTACGAGGAGGAGCCGGTAGCTATTCTAGCCTGGCAGGTCCGACAGTTGAGGTCTAAGAGTTATCCTTTAGTTCGGGTGAAATGGAGAGGTCAGCCGATATAAGCATCTACCTTGGAGTCCGAGTCCGATATGCGGAGTAGATATCCCCACATTTTCACCAGCTCAGGTACTTTTCTATGTCCGTTCGAGGACGAACGGTTGTTTTAGAGGTTTAAACCTGTGATGACCTAAAAGGTTATCTTATGTTTTAGAACTCGATTATGCACTCTTAAACCTTAAAATTCTTATTTTTACCCTCCCCAACTTGTGTGCGCAGTCCGGGCGTGTTTCTGGAAAACGTTTATGTTGAAAATTAAAGAAAATAAGAATTTTTGCCTTAAAAGTTGAATTTAGTTGACTTCGGTCAACATTTTGAGTAAACAGACCCGGACCCGTATTTTGACAGTCCCGGTGGGTCCGTAATGAAAGATGGGACCTGGGCGTATGCCCGGAATTGAATTCGGAGGTCCTTAGCTCGAGTTATGAATTTTCGATGAAAATTAAAAGTCTGAAAATTTATTTGTTTTTAAGAATTAGTTGATGTTTGGCCTTGTTGATACCGGGTCCGTATTTTGGTTCCGGAGCCCGGTATAGGTCCAATATAATACTTAGGAATTATCTGTGAAATTTGGTGAGAAACGAAGTTGGTTTGACGTGATTCGGAAGAGCGGTGGTGAAGATAGAAATTTTGAAGTGTTCTTGAGAATTTTATTTGATTTGGTGCTAAATTCGTAGTTCTAGGTATTATTTTGGCGCTTTGATCGCGCGAGCAAGTTCGTATGATATTTTTAGACTTGTGTGCATGTTGGGTTTGGAGCCCCGAGGGCTCGGGTGAGTTTCGGATAGGCCACGAGATATTTGGACTATGGAAAAATCTGGTTTTCCGCAGATTCTGATGCCTTCTGGTTTCCTTTTTCGCGTTCGCGAAGGCACTCTCGCGAACGCAAAGTAGAAACTGGAATGGCTAACTTTTACTCTTTGCGAACGTGAAGGCCTCGGCGCGAATGCAAAGTGATGGGGGATTTACCCTTCGCGAACGTGACCGGCTCATCGCAAACACAAAGCACTTGGGACCTGGGGGAGGGTTGGTCTTTCCTTCATCGCGAACGCGGGCAATGTCTCGCGAACGTGAAGGCCAGGCGGAGTAACCTTCGCGAACGCGACCAAGGTCTCATGAACACGAAGGCTTGGAAGCATATACTCTTCGCAAACGTGACAGTGGCCTCGCGAACTAGATGCACACTGTCGCCCAGTGCATAAAACAGAATCAAGAACGGGAATAAGCTATTTTTCCAACTTTCATAAAAACAAACGTGCTAGAGGCAATTTTCAAGAGTTAATTTCTTCCCCAAAATGTTGGTAAGTGATTCTAAAGCATATTCTTTCAATTACCCATTTCATTTCATAAATATTCAACCTAAAATCAAGAGTTTTCATGGTAGAATTAGGGGTTTTGGTTAGAAACTAGGGATTTCAAAAATTTGGGGATTTAGACCTCAAATTGAGGTCGGATTCCAAAACCAATTATATATCCGGACTCGTGGGTGAATGGGTAAATGGATTTTGGTCCAAACCTCGGGTTTTGACCAAGCGGGCCTGGGATCGATTTTTGACTTTTTGGAGGAAAATTTGGGAAATTTAATTTATGCAATATAATTGATTCCTTTAGCAATATTTGATATTATTGAGTTATTTCTGAATAGATACGAGTGGTTTGGAGGTGAATTCTAGAGGAAAAGCTGTGATTGAGAATTAAGTGGCCTTCGGAGCAAGGTAAGTATTGTGTCTAACCCTAACTTGAGGGAATAAAGAACATCAAATTATTTGCTATGTGAAATTCATGTGAGCGGCGTATATGTGAGGTGACGAGTACTTATGTGCAGCCAATTTACCTATTTTCTCGGTTTTATTTCTGTTTCTCTCATATTATCTTTTCCTATGCTTAATTGCTACGTGTTTAGACTAGTGTTGCTAAATTTATCGTCCTTATCATGTTTACGGATCTTCTGGTAAAAATTGAGTATTTATTTCAAAGTTGAGATTGATATTGTGGAACCAAATATTAAAGTAAGGCTTGTACATGTTAATCTATCTCCGTGTTGTTAATTGTTCATTGCATTATGGTATGGAAGAGTGTTAATGCACGAAGGGTAATGTCGTGCCATATTGTGAGTGTTAATGCACGAAGGGTGATGCCGTGCCATATTGCAAGTGTTAATGCACGAAGGGCGATGCCGTGCCATATTGTGAGTGTTAATGCACGAAGGGTGATACCGTGCCATATTGTGAGTGTTAATGCATGAAGGGTGATGCCCTGCCATATTATGAGTGTTAATGCACGAAGGTTGATGTCGTGCCATATTGTGAGTGTTAATGCACGTAGGGTGATGCCGTGCCATGATATGAGAGTTAATGTACGAAGGGTGATGTCGTGACGTTTCTATTGACTTTATGGCGAGTTTGAGAGTAAAAGCACGAAGGGTGATGCCGTGCATTTTTCCTTTACTGTACTCATTATTCCTGTTGATTCATAGTATATTGACTGTTCGAGTTACCATTCTATTGTAGTTCTTCATCTCGTATTTCCCTTAGCATGTTTTTCCCTCCTGATATTTCATGTTTAGCTCTTCATTACTGTTATTTGTATATACACTGTTAAATTGTACAGGTTGATTTGTAGGTGCCTCACCTTAGCCTCGTCACTACTTCGTCGAGGTTAGGCTCGACACTTACCAGTACATGGGGTCGGTTGTACTGATACTGCACTCTCTACTTTCTGTGCAGATTTTGGTACCGGCTCGGGTTGATCGCGATTATAGCTGTTGGACCGGCTATCCGGAGACTCAATGTAGATTTGTCGGCGTTCACAGACCTTGAAGTCCCCGTCCATCTTTTCCTTTTTACTGTTTCTTTCACCCAAGCAGTTGTATTTCTTTCAGAATATTACTTGTAGTGAATTCTAGAATGCTCGTGAATTATGATTTCAGATCCAGGTGGTAGTAGTTAATAAATTTTTTATATTATTCCACACTCACTATATTCCATCTTAGCTAATTGTTGTCATTTACTGAATGGAATAAGGACTGGTTTAAATGATTCTCTAACGTTGGCTTTCCTAGCAAGTGAAACATTAGGCGCCATCACGGTCCCGACGGTGGAAATTTCGGGTCGTGACAAAACCACGTCAAACAACGCCGAAATTATGAATCACGCATCAAATCGAATTATGAGTTTTCAACTCTTCCAACTTCTATATTTTGCGTCGAAACGTATCAAATCAATCCAGAATGAATTTAAATTTTGCACACAAGTCATAAATGACGAAATTGAGTTATTCAAATTTACGGAATCGAAATCCAACCTCGTTATCAAAAATTCAACCTTCGGTCAGACTTTCCAAAAATCTTCCATTTTCCAACTTTCGCCAAAATACATCGAATTGTCCTACAGACTTCCAAATCCGAATCCGAACATACGCCTAAATCCGAAATCACCATACCAAGCTATTGACATCATAAAAATTTCATTCCGGGGTCGTTTGCTCAAAAGTCAACTCTCCAGTCAACTCTTTCCATTTAAGCTTCTAAATAGGAATTGTTCTTTCAATTTAGTTCTAAATCTTCCGAAAATCAAACTCGACCACGCCCGTGGGTCATAATACATATTACGAAGTTGCTCAAGACCTTAAGTCACTTAACGGGGCATTAATTCTTAAAACAACAAGTCGAGTCGTCACATTCTCCCCCTCTTAAGCATACGTTCGTCCTCAAACATGCTAAGAATTATTTTGATGACATTAATTTGTTGAGGGCATTATTTCACACATACTCAATGGTGTTTCTACGTCACCGTAAATTTAACAGGGGTCCGACAACATCATCTCAGTGGAGATTATTTCTTTTACTCACACTTATAAGCATTTAAGCCAATTCCTAACACTCCAAACATTTTCAAAAGGCCTGATTTTTACATCAACGCATGGTATTAGTCTCAGCTGACTATAGCAACTCGTGCCTATGCACACATCAATTTTCTTGATAGTGTTGAAGTGCTTCGAAATTTTTCTGGGGTGTTACATTCTCCCCTGCTTAGGATCATTCGCCCTCAAACACATAATATAACTTATCTCTTCTTTTCCATGTCTCAATCCTCCAAATTTTATTAACTCCCAATTTTTTCAGAAATTTCGGCAGAGTCTCCCCTGTAATTGGGCCTATCCACCTGCCAGAGTAACACCAAAACAATTCCTAACAACACATCCACAACCCAACAAAGCACCACAATGTATATATTAATAACACTAATCTCAGCGTTACAAGCACTACACTATCATAATGATATCAGGACATAAAGCACATCATATGTATGCCCATCACCACATTTCTGGTATTAATAGTTGTTCATAATCGATTACAATATCGCCAATTAACCTCATATTAACCCAAACCTCGTTTCGAATTTTCACAACACTAACAGTAAAATGTGAGGCATAAAGACCTCATAACTATTTACTCGACTTAACGAGCCACATTTAATGCCTCTGGGCACTCACCTCGTAGGTTAAAACTAAATATTTTTCTCACAATTATGGATAAATATGCATAAAACACATAAAAGAATTATCAAATAAGCCTAACAAGCATGTCTCCATATTAATACTATAGTACAAATCTTAATTTCACAAAAGGAGAATTTAGACTCATAAAATTTTTACCACAAGGACCTCGTCGTTATATAACTTCCACCGCGGCTTGTAGCCCAGTTTAAATATTTCACATCATATAAAAATGCGAGGATCTCGTCCTCAACTCCGAATCACAAGTATTTTGCATATTGTGCCAACTAAAATTTTCAATTTCCTTTCTTTCTTATTTTCAATAAATTTCGTAAACAGTTTTCATAACACATAATGAACCCTCATCTCGGTAGGGTATATAATTCATAAGATTGAATTTAATTATTCTGAAATCACATCAAAACCCACTGTAGTGAGTAATAAAAAGTCACGTTTGGACTTATAGCCCTCAACGCTGTACAAAAATAAAAATGATAGGCACGAGCTAACATCATCAAACCTCCCAACATGGATAAACATGTAAGTAGGTCACAAAATTACGAAGCTCACCCATAAGCGGAGCATAATAGGAGAACTCGCCTTAAAAATTCAGAACCGAATCAAATTACGGAATATATCCTTTTATAATAGATCAGGATCATACCTTTAACGACACCATCTGGTGTGGTGGCCTCAACCACACCATAACAAATATATCAACGGGCTGGACCTCCCCCTCTAGGGCGCCCTCTACCCGCCTGTCCTCCACCTCTAACTAGCTGTGTACGTGGAGTAGTAACTGCATTGGGGCCCATAGCCTGATCGTTCTGATAAAATCCACCCCTCCTAAGTCTCGGACAATCTCTCATAATGTGCCTAGTATCACAACACTCATAACAACCCCTCTGAGGTCGCGACTGCTCGTACTGAGTCTGCGCCGGATAACTGGAATAACCACTGTAAGAATCCCGTGTCGGTGATGCACTATAAGAACTTACTAGAGCACCCCGAGTAATCTGATGTGCGGACTAAGCTGGCCGACTGCTCGAGCCTCCGCCATAATGTCTCATAGCTGAAGAGTAAAATCCATTGAATCCTCCAGAGCTTCGAGACCTTTTTGTCTCCTTAGACTCTATTTCCTCACTTAGAACACCCTCATTCCTCCTCGCAATCTCCACTACTTGTTGAACTGGAGTATCAGTTTGCAACTCTCGAGCCATGCATATTTTAATATCATAATCGAGCCCCTCAATGAATCTGCGGACTCGCTCTCTAACTGTAGGAACCAAGATAGGTGCATGACAGGCTAATTCACTGAACCCGATAGCATATTCTGACACTGACATAGTGCCCTGATGCAATCGTTCAAACTCTGTGTGCCACGCATCTCAGAGAGTCTGGGGAACAAACTCTTTCAAAAATATTTCCGAAAATTGAGGGCACGTTAGTGGTGTTGCATCAGCTGATCTACCTTCTTCATAGATTTTCCACCACTGATACGTTGCATCTAATAGTTGAAATATAGTAAAGGCTACTCCGCTCACTTCCACAATACTCATGGTGCGGAGAGTGATAATTTTCTATAAATCCTTGGGCATCCTCTGAAGCTGTGCTACTGAAAGTAGGTGGACTATACCTCTTAAACCTCTCAAGTCTCTTTTGTTCTACTTCTGATGCCCCTGGCATGACCTCAGGCTGAACCGGAATAACAGGTTGTACCGGTACTACACCCGAAACTTGACCAATATGAATTCACTACTCTGGAGTACGAGCGGTAGGAGTTTGAACTCTTCCCCCAACCTGTGAAATATTTGGTGAAACAGAGATCAATCCCGCCTGAGTCAGTGTACCAAACATGTTTAGGAACTGTACTAAAATCTCCTGAAGCCTGGGGCTAACAACAGGTGCTTCTGGTTCCTGTCCCCCAACTGGAGCTACTGGCGGCTCCTCAACTGCTGCTCTGACAGGTGCTCCGGTCGCGGCACGTGCCCTTCCTCAACCTCTACCTCGACCCCGACCTCTTGCAGCCCTAACAATATGTGAGGATGCCTGCTCAGCTAACCCGATAGCACGTGTCCTCACCATCTATAAGAGAATAGAGATACAAAGGCTCAAATTTCAATTTCAACAAATTTCTGCATGACAAGAATAGAGATACCAACTTGTCACGACCCAAAATTTCACCTCAGGCATCGTGATGGCACCTAGTCTCTAAGACTAGGTAAGCCGATTTCAATCACATTTCAAGCCATTTTTTTTATAGGTAATCAAAACTAACAGCGGAAACAAATATGAAAATCTCCCAAGACTGGTAATACTAAGTCACGAACTCCAATTGAATACTTGAAACGATCTCTAGGATCGAATACTCAATACTGTTTGAGTAATAATAAACAGTACAATAAAATGGAAAGACTCCAAGGAACTGTGACGACCAAGTAGCTCTACCTTGAATCCTTGCGATCACACTTTAACTCCTCCATAATGAGATTAAATTCCAAAAAATATCAAACCAACAAACTCACGAAATTACATAAATATTCAAGAAACAATCACATCAAATTGTTATATAAAAATAAATTCAACAAACAAGGATTTAGGCATGGCAAATAGATGATTTAATAAATGCCAACGATTATCCATTTTACTACACAATAATGCCTAAAACTTTAACCCAATAAAATTTACGCATATAAGCCCGAGTACGTACTCGTCACCTCGCGTACACAGCTTTTTACATTTCACAAATGGCACATAAGACTCGATGCCTAAGGGGTAATTCTCCACTCGAGGTTAGGCAAGATACTTACCTTTTTGACGTTATGCCGATTTTTCAAAATCGCCTTCTTGCTTGAATTGACCTCCGAACAGCTTAAATCTATCCAAATTAATTGTACAACTTCATTAAAATTCATCGGAAATAATTTCGGATAATAATACGTCGACTTAAAATGTTATTCCAAAAAGTCAATAAAAGTCAACGTGGGGCCCGCCTCTCGGAACCTGACATAATATTTACAAAATTCGAACACTAATTCCGATACGAGTTCAACCATACCAATTTTATCGAATTCCAATAATAACTGGACCTCCAAATTTTAAATTTTTATTTTTGGAAGATTTTGCAAAAATCTAGATTTTCTCCTTTTAATTTGAATTAAACGATGAATATAACCATGGATTCATGAAATATAATCACTTTATGATATAGAATACTTACTTGAGTTGAAATCGTGAAGAAATACTCAAAATTGCCCAAGAATCGAGCTCCAAAAATTCCAAAATAAAATGGCAAAGTAACTAATTTTTGGTCCTTATGTTCTGCCCAGTTCCGCTTCTACGAGCACTGTTCACGCTTCTGCAAATACTATTCACGCTTCTGCGGGCATTGTTCACGCTTCTGCGATCACTGTTCACGCTTCTGCGATCACTGTCCATGCTGCTGCCCAGAAATTCCAGCAGCTTTTCTTCAAGTCCGAATTGATTTGTTAACCTTCCGAAATCCACCTGAAGCCCTCGAGACTTTTATAAAATATACCAACATATCCCAAAATACAATATAAACTTAGTCGTGATAAAACCACGTCAAACAACGCCGAAATTACGAATCGCGCATCGAATCGAATTATGAGTTTTCAACTCTTCCAGCTTCTATATTTTGCACCGAAACGTATCAAATCAATCCGGAATAACTTTAAATTTTGCACACAAGTCATAAATGACGAAATGGAGCTATTCAAATTTCCGAAATTAAATCTGACCTCGTTATCAAAAATTCAACCTTCGGTCGGACTTTTCAAAAATCTTCCATTTTCCAACTTTCGCCAAAATACGTCGAATTATCCTACGGACTTCCAAATCCAAATCCGAACATACGCCTAAGTCCGAAATTACCATGCGAAGCTATTGACATCATAAAATTTTATTCCGGGGTCGTTTGCTCAAAAGTCAACTCTCCGATCAACTCTTTCCATTTAAGTTCTAAATAGGAATTGTTCTTTTAATTTAATTTTAAATCTTTCGAAAATCAAACACGACCATACCCGCGGGTCATAATACATATTACAAAACTGATCGAGACCTTAAGTCACTTAACGGGGAGTTAGTTCTTAAAATGACAAGTCGCGTCGTTACACAAAAGCTCTCGTATAATGAGATTCCAAGAGTTCCTCTTATATTAGTAATTTTAGTTTTCAAACCTTTTCACTTATGAGTTCGGACATATAAACTTTTCTTGCTTCATCTAGCTTCAACTCATCTTTTAGAAAATTGAGGTTTTTTTTAGAAGGCACTTACTTTGATTTAGTGTTTGATCCAAGATTCTTTACCTCCTAAAACAAAAAATAAAGTTACATTCTCTATCTAAATCGAATATAACGAAGTTATTGAGTCGAATAAATCAAATAAAAGTGGATTAAATCAATCCACATCAAATTTAGCTATGTATGATATTGATATAGTATTTAAGAAATAAAATACCAAAAATATCGAATCGGAATATCTAAAAATGTACCAAACTTGAGTTGAATCCTACGAATAAACGAAAGACATAGTTTAATTGCTCAATATTATGACCTTTTGTTACAAGTTCACTGTGTACGGCTACAGTGTTGATCTCAACAACTGTAAAGGTTTTGCTTTTAGAAAACAATGTCGTTATAAAATTTATCTAAAACGTTGTGGAAATTCAATTCTCTCCACCTTAATTTTCATTTGTTTTAAATTATTCTCGACATTTTTATTGTTACACAAACACACGATGGGCCCTAATGCTGCATCGTACAGTGTTTAAGAGATGAGACAAAATGGCAGTCACGTTGAGATAAATGGTAGTTTTTTATTTTGTTATGATTTTTAATTCGAAATTGCCTTACCTTTTTTAATTGTTTACAACAAAATGAATCTAAGCCATGAAATAGTTTGGTGGATACATGGCATGAATTTGTCTATGCATTGAATAATACTGGACCAACTTTTCACCGGAGGGGATCTCATCCCACATATTTTGCCCCCCCTCATGTTTTTATCGTAAAGTTTTTGTTTAATTATTCGGTATTCGAAAATTGACTGTCTCTGACAAATAATATATTTAGCATTCATTTTAGCTAGGCTCACATCATTAAGATTGAAAAAATCTCAATCGTCACATCATATTCTGTTTTTCTAAAAAAGAAATTCTCAATATGCGGTTATGATTTTAAAGCAAAAATAATCAGGGGCTATACTAATTAATGAATACTTAACCATAAGGCAATTAATTAGCTTGCGACACCACGAGACTTCTATCCAAAATTAAAATAAAATATTGTTTGGGTTATGACAACACCACTATTACTTATGCGCAGGGTGTTTACCACTAAAGGTAGAGATTTTTAAGATTTTTCTTCATGTTCCCTCTTTCCTATGTCACATCTTACATGAGATGGTCATATGAGAGAAAAATATTTGAGCACTCTGCCATAAAACTCAAAAATATAACGACTACTGAGTCCAGTTTGTCATGGAAGTTTTAACAAAAATAGGTATTTTATTCATAAACATCAAACACGACACAAATATAGCACATTTCAAGTGTAGAAAAAACTGGCACTTTAAGCTGTAACGGAGTGACAGCCATTAAGCCTACAAATCAAGAAACAAAACTAAAACTTGACAGGTCAAAATAAAAAGAACACTGAGAAATAGAAGATTCCAAATCAACAGATTTTCATAAGCAAATTAAAGAAGCAAAATTAGTTGATCCTCCTGCAATTCTTCCTGATCTCTCCTTTAGATCCAGTAAGGGGACGAATGTCACCCATCTTAATCATGGCAGTCACAAAATCAGCGGCGAAACTGTTGGGGTTGTCGCTGTATGATTTCACAATTGAATCGGCGGATCCGCCGTTGAAGAGCTGCTGATCAGAGTGGAGTAGACCCTTTTTGCTTACAAGGTTAATGAAATAATGGTTGTCGAAATATGTAGGAGTCTGAAGATCAAGAGGTGCCAAGTTGTTGTCCCCTGAACCTGAGTTTCTTGGGCAGTTGTTTTGCCTTGTTTTTGCTAGTGATGAATCCAAGTTATTGGTCTCGTTGTATATGCGTGCCCTGAAACTTGTGCACCTTGCTTGTCCAATGGTGTGAGCTCCTGACAAACATAACGACAAAATTATATATTAGAGAGGATTTACCTAATTTGTATACAACGATCATAATATAATTTTTTTTACGCTATCAGCTATCAGTATATTGTACCAAGTTATTTTAGTTATGCAAAAAGGTCATATTAGCCCATATTATACTTTTCAACATTATTTACCCATATCGTTACCCTTTTAAACTCAAATACCTTTACCTACAACGGTCAACCCGGACCCACCTTTAAAAGGACAGGTGGAGGGCATCTGTTTATTAACCAACCCATACCTAAAGATGTAACCTATTACCCGTCAAACATGACCCTTTTTCGTTATGTTTAAGAGGTGTTTTTCGAAGAGTTGCCGGGGAAGAGAACGAACCAGATAAGGCAACCATATCCTTGGTGGAAAGGCCAACAGCAGTGAAGCTAGAGATGAGACGGTTAAGGTTTGAAGTCGGGGGAGGAATGCTACTATTTGCAGCAGCTTGGCTTGCTGTTCTGGCATCTCTTCTTCCTAGTTTTACATCCCAATTAGGCCCTCCAAGCTACATTATATACAACAATAATTCGCGTTAGCATAAAATTCAAAAGGAGGTTTACAATGAAAATTATTGTACTTAATTAACATAAAGAACTTACAATGACAACAGAGTCTCGAGCAGTAACGGCCAAAATATCAGCGCAAGAGACGACCCCAGGGCACACTTTTTCAACGGCAGATTTGATATCGTCAATAACTTCAAATCCTCTGGCGGAATTGAAATTTGGTTGTGCCCTTTTTTCCCCTGTGAAGGTTGAAATATCATCTAGGAATAATGATCCATCGCATCCCTGAAATAAATGCATTAACCAATTTAGACAAAAGGCATAAAAAATAATGTAAACGCGACCAAATTAATTAATTCTGAGTATGCCTAAGTCAAAGTTTAACAATTAGGTATACTAACCTAACTTATCGATATAATCGAGACCAAGACCTTCTAAATGCCTGGAGACATAAAAAGACAACTTCTACTACTAATAAAGACTCAGCAACAAATTAGTAGTCAACTTGTCAAACATAGATTTGCAAACGATATCACGATCAATCCTAGGACACTTGGCAACAGAAAATACTTTAACCTTAATGGTCATATACAATGCTCTATAATTAACATTTCGTGCCTAGTCTCTATACATCATCAACAGGAGATTGACAAATAAAAATTAGTCGCACTCGTGTTTATACTACATATATACTCGATGGTGTTAGTAGATATAAAGAATTAAACTATTATCTATATGGAAAAGGGCCAAAAATGAAGAAGGAAGCTTACATTGACGAAGCAATCGTGGAAGAATAGGCGAAGGAGGGAAGCACCCATACGGGTTTCCTTCTGAACGGCAGAATGCACTACTGATTTCACAGTTTCATAGAGCTTAGGACATGATTTTGAATAAAAGCCAGTGGTTAGTTGAGCTGAGGAGCTTCCAGTTAAGCTCACTAGGAAAAACAAAACTATGGCAGTCTTAAAAGAAGCCATTGAAGAAATTTTACTTAGAAATATATTACTTTGAAGGGAAGATTAAGTGTGCTGCACATATGGTAAGGGGAAAATCACGTATTTATAGGGAAATTGTAGAGACTAGAGAATGCTTTCTCAAGGTGATTGCTTTCGGCAGGTTACCTAACATGGAGACTCTGTTGCTTGTCTTTTTACGTTTGACAGTGTTGAAGCAAAAAAAAACCAATAAGATCAATAAAACTTTCGATCATTTATTTCTTGACAATATAGAAAATAGTAAAATTAATAAAACAAGATCCGCGTACACCTGTTTGAAAAATACAGGAAGTTAAAAAAGTAAGACATTTTAGGACTTGTTATCATATTAGTCAAACAAAAGGGACCCAACGAAAACCAATAATCTAATGACTTGGTGAAGACTAAGAAGATATGAGGGTATAAAGGTGCAAAGTGGACTTTCCAGACATTACCAAAACGCAAATTAAAGTAAAATTCATCAACTTGTGATATTGCACAGTTAAACAGCAATACTTTTAATAAAAAGTGTCCTTATATCCTTGGTTTAAATTGGGATGAAGTAAAGGTTTTAATTCTTTAATTAAAAATAGGGGAGGGAAATGGATAAAGAAGAGAGAGTACTCAACAACGGCCAATAATGAGTAATGACAATAATTATAATGAGATTAATGTTATTACATTGATATAACTTATATCCACAAACAGTGGAACGAGATTTTGCCTCTTTTTGTTTTTTGGTTAACTGCATATTTATATTTATATACGGATGGGTCCCCTGGGGATTGTCATCAATGTCTACCATTGTTTTAATATTACAAACATTAGTTTTCCTTTCAAATACAGTTCTTAAGATGTCTGGCCACACTGCATCATTTGCAAACACCGGAGGAACCGCCAAAAATTGGGTCCTTTCAAAAAACCTCCTTCCTAGCTCCTTCCTTTGCGAGAAGGTACGCCACTTGATTCTGCTCCCTATAGCTATGGTCTATGACTGGTTTCCACAGCTGCTCCATCAGATACCTGCATTCAGAAATTATGGGATTGTGAGTCAAATTACCATGTTTCAACATTTTCAGCACCATTTCAGAGTTAGTGTCTATCACAAGGAGTGACAAGCCTTGTCCGAGTGTTATTTTTGGCCCCATCCATAGGTCTTGAAATTCAGCCCTTAGGCTATCAGTGTTTGGGAGCCCTTTCGTGAAGCCTAAAACCCAGTCACCCCTATTGTTTCTGAATACTCCTCCCCCTTCCAATACCCGCTTTTCTTGCATTAAGGCATGCATCCCCATCGATGTTCAACTTATAAAAGCCCTTATCTGTTGGTTGCCACTTCAGGTATAAAGTGCTAGTGGTTATAGCAAGTCTATGTGTGACAGCAACGTGATGGTATTCAACAGCTTTAGCAATTATTTGGTGCACATTAATGTGATTCCTTTTCTTCTCAAAGACATTAGAGTTCGTGGTGAGGTAGATGGCACAAAGGCAGAAGGGCAGTAGCTGTTTTCAACTGATGCAAGCATTGTAATCAACATTTTGAAACTTATGCCATGTGTCTTCTCAGTTTGCCATAGAAAAGGAAGGTACACTAAGGTTTGGCCTATGGTTCCACAGGTGCTGCAATTGTTGCCAGAACTCCTTAACATTTGTACATTCAAAGAAGATATGGTTTATGTCTTCTACTCCAGAATCACAAAAATAGCCATTTGGATTTATTCTCAGGCCTATGTGGTATAAGCGGTTCCCTATAGGGAGCTTGTTCTACTGCATGAGCCATATAAAGAACTTAATCTTATTTGGGGTCTTAAATTTCCAAATCCAACTGAAGTAGTCTTCATGTGAAGTGTCATTATGCATGTGTGCATCAATGAAGGACTAGGCATATATGGCACTAAACAACCTATTGGAGTTAAGGTTCCAGATGAGCTTGTCCTCGGCTGAGGTAGAGGTAGGGATGAAGGTGTTTTAGATTATGATGTTAATGTCATAAGGGATTGGGTAGCTAATGGAGGTGAAATCCCATACTCCATTGGAGTACACTACATTTATCTTGGTGTTCAAATCATTGTGGTGACATGGACCTCTAAGGATTGTATCTAATGGTTGCGTTTTGGGAGCCATGTGTCAGTGAGGAATCAAACTCTATCCCCTGTGTGAATCACCCATCTAGTGCAATTAATGCATATCTTCCAGCCCTCCTAAACACATTTTCATGTTCTAGTTTTAGCTTTAGCCCTGTTTTCTCCTCCACTGCAGTGATTTCCCATAAGCACCCTAGCCCGAATGGAGTTAGTGTTATTATAGAGTCTCCAAACTAGGCTGGTATGGCAAGTTTTGTTCTTAAGATAGGCATGTTGGAGGCCTGGTCCTCCCTTGTCCTTTGGTTTGGTGACAGTGGCCCGCTTAATCATGTGGAGTTTCCTTTTGGCCGGGGTTGTTCCCCAGATAAAGTTTCTTTAAATTTTGTCAATTTGGTTGGTAATATAGGAAGGCAATTGGATGTATTGCATTACATTGTTGGGAATACTACTTAGGCAAGATTTGGCCAGAGTGGTGCGTCCAGCCATGTTAAGGAACTTGATTTTTCAACCTGCCATCCTACTGTTGAGATTATCCAGAATGAATTGGAAGTCACTATTTGTAGGCCTTCTATGGAAGATAGGGAAATCTAGATATTTAACAAAGTCTTTGGCACCCTTGATACCTAGAGTGGTACTGCAAGTTGTGGCACACACCTTCTGATAGTTGGAAGAAAAGATCACCTTAGATTTCTGAAAGTTAAATTTCTGCCGAGAGGCAGCATTGAAATTATCCAGGATGGATAAGATTTTCTCACAATTTCTCCTATTAGCTTTGTAAAACATAGTGAGTCATCAGCAAAGAATATATGGGAGATCCTAGGCCCTCCCCTGCTGATGCTGATAGAGAACCATTCCTTGTCGGCAACAACAATGTTAGTATTTCTGGAAAGCCTTTCCATACATATGATGAACAAGTAGGGTGAGATGAGATCCCCCTGCCTAATGCCTCTACTAGGCTGTAAGTATTTAGTCTGAGTACCATTAACAAGAATGGAGATGGAGCTTGTAGTAAGACAAGACATGATTAAAGTGGTTAATTTGTTGGGGAAGTTAAAGAAAAGGAGGGATTCTCTGTTGAAAGACCACTCTAACGTGTCAAAGTCCCCTTTTAAGTCCACTTTTAGGATCATATTGGCATTCTTCCTTTTTATATTTTGGAAATGGGTAATGTACTCTTGTATCACAATGGCATTGTCAGCATCACTTCTATTAGCTAAAAAACTATCTTGAGTTGGACTAATGATATGTTGCAGCAAAGGTTTGATTCTATTGACAATGATCTTGGTGATCAGCTTACACATAGTGTTGCACAAATCGATTGGCCTGAAGTTTTTCAGCATGGTGGCATTAGGGCACTTAGGAATGAGGCAGAGGTTGGTTTTGTTTATTTCAGGAGGTTTTGTACAAGTGGAGAAGACAATGTGGCAGTATTGGATGACTTTACCAGAAAGAATATGCCAGTACTTCTGATAGAAAAGAGGGTGGAGTCCATCAGGTCCGGGTGCCTTCATGTCCTTGAAGGAGAATAAGGCACACTTGATCTCAAAGAGCCTAAGTGGAGAGGCAATGATGTTATGCTCCCTGGTAGACAGGACATTAACTCTATCAGTAATGTGGTTATTGTTTAAGTTTGAGCATTGATGGCCAGCGGCATAAATCTTAGTGAAGTAGTTAAGGATTGTGTCTTTAATGTCTTGGGGATCATGGATATTGTTCCCTAACTCATCTTTTAAAGACATGATCCCGTCCCTCTTTCTTCTATTAAGTGTGGATATGTGAAAGAATTTAGTGTTGGCATCACCCTTACTTAACCAATTGATTATAGACTTAAGCTTCCAAAAGTCCTATTCACTCTTAAGAATAACAGAGAAATCCTGTTGGAGTTGGCTTCTAGGTCCTGGAGGAAGGTACTAAAAGGATGTGCATTTGACTTCTGGATGCCAGCTAGTCTAGCAAGGATCTGCCTTTTCCTATGGAAGATGTTTCCAAATACATGTTTATTCCAATCAGCCACTCTATTAGTAAAAATAGTAGTAGCTCTCAATATATTAGTATTTGTTGCAAAGCTATCTTGCATAATTGGAAGGAAATCATGGTGATTGCACCATATAGACTCAAACTTAAAATGCTTCTTGGCCCTGTTTTGACTCTAATAGATTAAGCTTAAGAGAAGAGGACAGCGGTCAGAGTGTGTCATAGGCAGATGGGTAACAGTAGAATCAGGAAATTCTTCTATACAATTATCAATGGCAAAGTACCTATCAAGTCTTTCTAGAATCAGATCTTGCATGTTGGTGTATCTTTTATTAGACCAAGTGTATTTTGAATCTTTGAACCCTAGATCAACTAACTTATAACTGTTTAAGCATTTCCAGAACCTGTTTCTTCTATTAGTGTTTAAGTTATTACCCCCAAACTTATCCCTGGATTTTAGGAGCTCCTTAAAGTCTTCCTCAACAAGCCAACTACCCCTATACACAGATGCCAGGTCCTCTAGTGTATTCCAAAGTCTATTTCTATTGTTAACACAGTTTCTAGCATATATAGTAGAAAATTATCATTTAGAGGAGGAGGGGGGTACTTTAACCATAACATGCATCCCCTATGGAGCAGTGGCCTAGCTTAACCAGCTCATCTTTCCATATAAGTACAATCCCACCATACTGGCCTACAACAGGGGACTCGAATTGAGCATCAAATTTAGGCTCAGCAATGAGATGCTTGTGGTCTGCCATTATAGTATCCAGCAAGACAAGCATGGCAGGGTTATGGAGCTTCACCAAAGATGTACAATGCCTACAGAACTCAACACTATTGGTCCCTCTAGCATTTCATATTATGAAATTCATTAATATGGGGTTTTAGATTGGAGCCTTCCTTTTGAGTCCCTTCCCCTTGCTAACTGGGGTTGGCTTCAACATACCCACTAGAGGGACCAGTGTCACTACTGAGTTTTTTGATTTTATAAATGAGGGCACTCGGAGATTGAGTTTGAAGCTTATGAGTTCTTTGGGGCATAGAGCAATAAGCATTTCGCCTGACTGCTCTTTGAATTCTATCTCCAGGGGTTCCTGCATGAGGAAAGCCTTTGTCTTTGGCACCCCTAGTTTTTATAGCATATTCTCCAGGTCCACATTGGACTCCCTGAGATAGTCCAATGCCATGGTAATGCCCATGCTTAGCAATTCGATGGGTGACAGTGGTTGGGGTGTTGGCTGGGGAATTTGGACTATTGGTGGCCAAAGTTGGAAGGATGGAGATGAGACTAGAGTTTACAGAATCATGAGGGGGGAAAAAGGCATGGTTGATTTCGTCCAAGTAGAGGGTCCAGTGTCAAGGCATTGTTGGTTCCCCATGTACTGGGCGTGGAGTAATGCGGACATCTATAATTGGTGCCCCAAATTTGCCGGACCCTGGTGGAGGTGTTGAGTCGCCAGGCGAGCAAAGTATCTGGGGTTTTGGACAGTTATTTCCATCGGGATAGACCCTACCATTATTTGGAGGTTCTGGGCATGTCTTTGGAGGTGCATCTCCAACCATGATTCCGGCATGAGCTCCGATGGTAGTGGGGTGGTGGAGATGGTTAGCGGGGTTATGGTTTATGCTTGAGAAGAGGTAGAGTTGTTCTCCATCTGAAGGGTCAATGTGGAGGAGATTGTTGGTGTGACTTTGACTAATGACAGAGAAGGGAGAAACATTGTTATAATCCATCTCCTCTTTGGGTTTCATGTGAGGCGATTTGCCTTCTACAATTAATCTTGAGGGATTGACAAGGAGTGTCACCTTATTGATAGTATTGGGCATTGGATTTGTAACAAGTATTTGATTACCTTTACTAGAAGAGGCAAGATCAGGGAATAGTTGAGGGTGGATTGTGTGTGTAGGCACAGTATAGTGGCCTTTCGGCGAAGTGTGGGCCATTTTGGGCTGGGGTAGCACTGACAAATGATCCCTTTCCACAAAGGAGATTCTCTCTTTATGTGTAAGAGTACCCAATTTGGAGGGACCAGAGTCAGGAGGGGTGGAATCTTAAATTCCATTTTTTTAGATTGGATTGGGATTTTTGGGGTGGAATATTCCCTAAAATGGCATCTTTTGGGATTGTGCCTAACTTATTCAGATGCCGTTTCAGCCTAATATTTTGGCTTGTGGGGTTGTAGCTGATTTGACTTGGCCCGCTTGTGAAGCTGGGCCTTTATCAAAATTGGCCCAAGTTGACCTCACGTCTTGTTGGTTCCCCGTCCAGTTGCTCGTGGGCCTTAGGGCTACTGTCGCTAGTGGTGGTAGCTACCAGGTCGAGGAGCGTACCTGTCACGCCCCATCCTCGGGAGGCGCAACCGGCACTCAATCGTGTGGACCCGGTCGAGCAAGCCTGTTAGACACTATCTACCTGACTCACTTATGATCCAGAGAAGGAATGCTCTCATTAGTTAGGCTGTAGATAGTTCATACATATATATACATTACTAAGTCGTTTGATTTTGTTACATCATTGTTAAGTTTCAAAATACATACATCCTTATGACTGAGTGGAACAAGATCCCAGAACACAACATGATCCGTTGACCTTTATAACACCAATATACAACCCACATAGTGTCTACGGGGCCTCTAAAAATACAAAAAAGAATAAAGATAGTGTCGGCAACAAGACCCCGGCTATACCTCAAAACGTGACCACAATATAAATAAAAGGTACAGTACATGACCCCGAAATGAAATGGATGTTACCGAGTCTACTGAGAAGAGGATACAACACTATCTGTGATCAACACTGTCTGCTATATAACCACCTGCATCCATTTAAAGATGCAGCACCCCCGGCAAAAGGGACGTTAGTACCGTCGAATAGCACTAGTATGTATAGCTAAACACCATCTTAATAGAATGAATAATAATACAAGAGAAACAGTCAAGAATTCAATAAGAGCTTCAAATATTAGGTTGGATGGTTTTTAGTGCTAATATGCCACAATCCACAATACCACAATTTTCTTACACGGAGTCCGATCTTGGCCCGATTGGCTAGGTCATCTCATTTGAGACATCAACCATATTCACAATTTCATCCACAATACCACCGTGTTCTTACATGGAGTCCGATCTCGGCCCGATCGGCTAAGCCATCTCATTTGAGACATCGTCCCTTTTCAATCAGTCATCTCACTTCGTATTTCTTTCCCATCATTTCAATACAATGGCACGAGTGGCCCCAATTATAAAGTTATTCTTGGCTCTTGGCTGTATTTCATGATTCGAGTTTTTTTTCACATTCCAACATTATTATTATCATCAACAACAACACGGTTTTTCATTCAAGACTTTTGATTTCACATATGAGCAATTTAGAATCTAAGGCACATAGAGGCTTTTCACACAATTTGGCATAACAGCCTTTAATCGAATTTTACTTGAAGTCTAGGCATTTTTAGCACATATTCTAAGTTTTGAACATTTCCTCAGATTTTGAGATAACATGATGAAAGGATGGGAATACATATTACACATATATTTTCAATACAAGCACATTCGGGATAGCAATTTCTAGGACGTTCAATTTGGGACTTGCATCGATTTCATGAATACCATGGGGTTCAATTCTAAAAAGAGGGGGTTTAGCCAACATACCACAATTGAGCTTCTTAAAACTCTAAGATGTTATGGAATATTAGCAACTTCAATCTATTTTAGCAATATAGCAAACATTGAACCAAAAATTAGGAAAACGATCATGATTCTAGCTCACTTGAGCATTTTATCAAACAATATGTGTGTATTAAGGTTCCATGGCCTTTTTTATGAAAGACTTCACCATCCCACACCCCATTCTTTTCTATCTTTAACTCAAAATCTCCCCACGTACCTTAAGAATACATGCATGCAAGGTAAGCACTCTCATCCCCATGAACTACCTTACTGATTGCCCATTATAGTTACATTCCGAAATTAAGAGCTTGGTGATAGAATCTTATCTCTTGGGATGAAGACCTAGGGTGCTTCTCTTGATACTCTTCAAAGGTTTAAGCAAGAATTGAAGAGAAATTTTTTGATGAAGGTCACTTTCTCCCTCTAGGACTCTCTCTCCCTCACATTAAGAATAAAAAATAAGCTCAAAATGGTCTATGGGATGTGTTTTTACAGAATAGGGTCGGGTTTAAAAACCCCAAAAAATGAAGCTCCGAAATAGATTCTGCGGTCGCATATGCGACAACATAATGATTATGCAGTCCGCGAAATGACCGCAAAAATTCGGTGCCAAAACTAGAAAGGAACTGACCAGGTCTGCAGTCACTATGCGGCCCGCAAACCTGTTTTGCGATCGCATAATACACCGCAGAACCTCCCTCCAAAAAATCTAAAGCGGGATATGCGACAAGAGTATGGCCCGCGAAATGGTTATGCGGTCGCATAATGGGCCGTAAATATGACATTAAAAATAGCCCAAAATACTACTCCACTCTGCGGCCATTCTATGATCCGCAGAGTGGTTTTGCTGTCGCAAAACAGGTCGCAGAAATGCCTACTTCTGCCCAACATTTTTCTTCAACTCCCCAGGTACTGTTCAATCCAAAAAGTCCGAACCGCAATGAGCAAGCTCGCCGAGAAGAATTTCTGCCACTATTAACCTCTACGCCTACTACAGCATCATGAAATTCGGGTTTTTAGGAAAAACATTTAAGGGGCCTTACATCCTACCCCACTTAAGATCATTCGTCCTCGAATGAGGATCAGGGTCCACTATTAGCACCTTGTGCAACTCAGTTTTTCATACCCAATACTAGTAGCTCCGAATTTAACTAACTCCCAAAATTTTCAAAAAATTCGCCAGAGTTTCCTTTGTAACTGGCCTATCCACCTGTCAGAGAGCCCTAGAATCACATCCTAAAAACATATACACAAACCAACGATGTAACATAACTCATAACAATACCAACTGTGGTCTCATGTAAACAACATATAATCAAAAGGAACACCTTTACATTAGTTGAACAAGTGATACAAAATTCATAGGCGACAAGTTCATAAAAAGGATTACACATCTATTCAAACAAGTAAGGATACTTCTTCTTCATCTCTTCTTTGGCCTCCCAAGTGGCCTCTTCAACCTACTGGTTTCGCCATAACACTTTCACAGAGGCAATTTTTTTATTTCTCAACTTTCGGACTTGTCTTTAAAGAATGGCAACTGGAATTTCTTCATATGACAA
Source organism: Nicotiana tomentosiformis (assembly GCF_000390325.3). Taxonomy (NCBI): domain Eukaryota; kingdom Viridiplantae; phylum Streptophyta; class Magnoliopsida; order Solanales; family Solanaceae; genus Nicotiana; species Nicotiana tomentosiformis. The sequence continues at coordinate 66,103,600 of NC_090814.1, read as the reverse complement.
TTCTTCATTAACCTCAATGGTCTCAATCGGCACAATAACAGACAGATCTCCAACTACCTTCTTCAACATGGACACATGGAATACCGGGTGCACTAATGGCATCTCGGGTGGTAGCTCAAGCTTGTACGCCACCTCACCGACCCTCTGAATGATTCTGTATGGTCCAACATACCTCAGACTCAATTTCCCTTTCTTACCAAATTGCATTACGCCTTTCATGGGGAAAATTTTCAAGAATACCCAATCATCTTCTTTGAACTCCAAATCCCTACGACGAACATCCGAATAGGACTTCTGATGACTCTGAGCAGTCTTCAACCGCTCCTTAATGGTCTTAACTTTTTCCATAGCCCGATGCACGAGGTCTGGCCCTATCAACTCTACTTCCCTAATTTTGAACCACCTAATGGGAGATCTACATCTCTTACCATACAATGCCTCAAATGGTTCCATCTGAATACAAGCATGAAAGTTGTTGTTATAAGAAAACTCTATGAGTGGAAAATGATCATCCCAGCTACCCTTGAAATCAAGTACACAAGAACGCAACATGTCCTCAAACATCTGAATAGTTCGCTCTGCTTGCCTGTCAGTCTGTCGATGGAAGGATGTACTAAGATTCACCTGAGTACCCAAACCTTGCTGAAATTTCTTCTAAAAATTTGCCATGAACTGAGCCCCTCGATCGGAGATGAGAGAAACTGGAGTGCCATGCAGCCTGACTATTTCCTTGATATACAACTGACCATACTGTTCCGCTATTTCGATAGATTTAACTGGTAAGAAATGTGCTGATTTCGTGAGCCGGTCCACAATCAACCAAATTGAGTCAAACTTGCGCGGAGTGCGTGATAATCCTACCACAAAATCCATATTAATCATTTCCCACTTTCACATTGGAATTTCTATGTTTTGTGCCAACCCACCAGGCCGTTGATGTTCGACCTTCACTTGCTGACAATTCAGACACCTTGCCACAAAGTCCGCTACATTCCTTTTCATGTCATTCCATCAATAGACTTCCCTGAGATCGTAATACATCTTTGTAGAACCTGGATGCACGGAATACCTAGAAGCGTGAGCCTCAATCATGATTCAATTTCGGAGACCATCTACATTCGGAACAGATAGTCGCCCTTGGTACCTCAGTGTACCATCATCCATGCCAAGCGCAAAAGCCATAGTCTTATGTTTATGAATCCCCTCCTTCAGCTGTACCAACAATGGATCGTTGTATTATTTCTCTTTGACTTCCACAACAAGCGATGCTTCAACCCTATTTTTCACAATTACCCTTCCTTCACTAGAGTCTGCAAGACAAACTCCCAATCTGGCTAGCTGATGAACCTCCCTGGCTAACGGCCTTTGACATGCCTCCAAGTGAGCCAAACTACTCATAGATTTCCGGCTAAGAGCATCCGCCACAATATTGGCTTTCCCCGGGTGATACAGAATATCGATGTCGTAATCCTTGAGTAACTCAAGCCATCTTCTCTGCCTCAGATTCAACTTCTTCTGCTTGAAAATATATTGGAGACTCTTATGGTCCGTGAATACATCCACATGGATCCCATACAAATAATGATGCCAAATCTTCAATGCAAAAACCACCGCCGCAAATGCTAAATCATGAGTTGGATAGTTCTTTTCATGATTCTTGAGTTGCCTAGAAGCATAAGTTATAACCTTGCCGTGTTGCATTAATACACACCCAAGCCTAATCCTTGAAGCATCGCAATATACCACAAACCCTTCTGTATGGCAGGGTCAACACTGGCACCGTAATCAATCTCGATTTCAACTCCTGGAAGCTCCTTTCACAAGCATCGGACCATTGGAACTGAACCGCTTTCTGAGTCAATTTAGTTAATGGAGAGGCAAGAGTAGAGAACCCCTCCACAAACTTCCTGTAATACCCTGCTAAGCCCAAGAAACTGCAAATCTCGGTTGGCATTGTAGGTCTAGGCCAAGTCTTTATTGCCGAAATCTTTTGAGGATCAACCTTAATTACTTTTCTAGAGACAACATGACCCAAGAACGTGACAAATTCGAGCAAAAATTCACACTTTAAAAATTTCGCGTGCAATTGGTGCTTATGAAGAGTCTGCAACACTGCCCTGAGATGATCGGCATGGTCCTTCCGACCTCGTGAATACGCAATAATATTGTCAATGAATACTATCACAAAGGAATCGAGAAAATTCTTGAAAACTCGATTCATAAGATCTATGAAAGCCGCCGGGGCATTTGTTAGCCCAAAAGACATTACCAGAAATTCAAATTGCCCATACCGGGTTCTGAAAGCTGTTTTCAGAATATATCTACCCCAGATCTTCAATTAATGATACCCGGATCGTAAATCAATTTTGGAGAAGTATCTAGCACCCTGTAACTAATCAAACAAATCATCTATTCTTGATAATGGGTACTTATTTTGATTATGACTTTATTGAGCTGCCGTTAGTCAATACACATCCTCAGTGATCCATTTTTCTTCCTCACAAAGAGGACCGGTGTGCCCCATGGTGACACACTCGGTCGGATAATACCCTTTTCTAACAAATCGTTCAATTGCTCCTTTAGTTCCTTCAATTCTGCTGGTGCGATCTTGTAGGGCGGAATAGATATAGGCTGCGTGCCTGGCATCACATCAATCCCAAAATCAATCTCCCTATATGGCGAAATCCCAGGGAGTTCATCAGGAAAGACCTCTGGAAATTCATTCACAACTGGCACAGACTCGAGTGTAGGTGCCTCAACATCGGTGTCTGTAACCTGGACCAAGTGATAGATACACCCCTTGTTAATCATCTTCGTGGCCTTAAGGTAAGAAATAAACCTACCCTTCGGTACCATATTATCCCCCTTCCACTCAACAACTGGCTCACTAGGAAATTCAAACCTTACAGTTCTAGTTCGGCAATCGAGCTGGGCAAAACATGAGTAAAGCCTATCCATCCCCATAATTACATCAAAATCGACCATCCCCAATTCAATATGATCGACCACGGTGTCCTGAGAACGTACCGTGACAATACAACCCCTATAAACCCGTGCGGCCACAATAGACTCGCCAACCGGAGTATATATAGAGAACGGCTCATGAAGTTGTTCCGGTTCTATCCCAAATTTCATAGCAACATAAGGGGTAACATAGGACAAGGTGGATCCGGGATCAATAAGAGCATATACATCATGAGTTTGGCCAGTCAATATACCTGTGACAACATCTGGAGAAGCCTCTGCACTCTGGCGACCATTCATAGCATAGAAATGGCTGGGTCGTCCTAAACTTTGTATACCACCCGTAGCTGTACCACGCCTTGCTGGTGCCGGAGTACCTCGAGATGGAGGGGATGCTGAAGATGTAGCAGTTATAGAACTAGATGGCTGTGATGTGCCCCTGCCAGCACCCTGGCGGGATAAACGACACTCCCTCTGAATATGACCCCTCATTCCGCACTCGTAACATACCGACAGGTCCTGGTAGCAGATACCCATATGCATCATCCCACACTTAGGGCATAGGGGTCTCTGCCGCTGCTAGAATATCCCTCCAAATCGGCCCTGATGGTGGGTCCCCCTGCTACCCTGATTGGGCCTGAAGCGACTCCCCTGCTGCTGACTGTGCCCTGCAGGTGGTGCACTGGTTGAAGACTGAGCATAAGACTGGATGGCCCTGATGACCCTCCCCTAAAAACTGATCTTCCACCACCAAATGAATCTCCAGGGTTGCCCCGCGGACCGGGCCTTGCTGGTACCCTCTCGCTCTCTTTTGTTCTTCAACTTACGGTCCTTTGTAGATTGAGCAAATGCTACCATTTTCCCATAATTCATATCTGAATTCAAGGCAGCTATGGCAGCCTCATTAATAACCAAAGGGCTAAGGCCCTGCATAAACCGACGCACTCTGGCCTCCATAGTGGGTATCATGTGAATAGTATATTTTGACAGGTGCGCGAACTCCATGTTATACTCCCACACACTCTTACTCCCTTGCTTAAGATTCTCAAACTCTACGGCATGAGCTGCCCTAGTCTCGACCGGCAAGAAATGTTCCATGAAAATGTCAGCAAACTCACTCCACCTCGCTGGAGGGCTCCCCTCCTCCCGAGAGCCCTCCCACGGCTCGAACCAAGAATAGGCCACCCCTTTCAGGCGGTAGGCGAACTACTCCACTCCCACTATCTCAGTAGCGCACATAACCCGGAGAGTCTTATGCATCTCATCAATGAAGTCCGGTGGGTCCTCCTTGGGATTAGCACCCGTGAACACCGGAAGATCCAATTGCAGAAACCTGTTCACCCTAGAACTAGCAGAATACCCTTGTGGGCTAGAGATGTAGGTGCAACATTCGACCTTTGGGCCTGAGAAGCCACTATCTAAGTCAGCATCTGAATAGCTCCCCTAATATCCCCATCAGAAATACCAGAACCAAAAGCTGGGGCTGAAGGTGTTACCGGAATATCAGGTGGAGGAACCATCGCACCCTCAGTAGGTGTAGGGACTGGGGTGGTCTGCCCAGGTGTAGTGGAATCAAGTAGTGAAGTAGACGGGGGATTATCCTCACCCCTTGGGTATTCACCCGCATTATCAAATAGAGGGTCAACTGCCACTCCCGAAGCAGCATTGACCCATTGGCCAGTTCTTGCTCTCTTCTTAGGTGCCATATACTGAAAGTTAAAAGAATGCACGAGTTAGAGGAGGAACAGTTGCACAATTAGTTTCATCACACGATCCAGAATATCAAAGAAGGGTATTGTTCCTAAATGTCCAAGTAGCCTCCAACACACCGATAAGAAGGACTCTACCATACACGGCTCCGAGACATCCTAGGACACTTTAAAACCTTACGCTCTGATACCAAGTTTGTCACGCCCTATCCTCGGGAGGCACGACCAGCACTCAATCGAATGGACCCGGTCGAGCAAGTATGTTAGACACTATCTACCTAACTCACCTATGATCCAGAGAAGGCATGCTCTCATTAGTTAGGAAGTAGAAAGTTCATACATATATATACATTACTAAGTTGTTTCATTTTGTTACATCATTGTTATGTTTCAAAATACATACATATTTATGACAGAGTGGAACAAGATCCCAGAACACAACATGATCCGTTGACCTTTATAACACCCATATACAACCCATATAGTGTCTACGAAGCCTCTAAAGATACAAAAGAGAATAAAGATTGTGTCGGCAACAAGGCCCAGGCTATACCTCAAAAAGTGACCACAATATAAGCAAAAGGTACAATACATGACCCCGGAATGAAATGGGGCTCACCGAGTCCGCTGAGAAGAGGATGCATCACTATCTGTGATCAACATTGCCTACTACATAACCACCTGCATCCATTTAAAGATGCAGCGCCCCCAACAAAAGGTACATTAGTACCGCCGAATAGCACTAGTATGTATAGCTAAACACCATCTCAATAGAATGAATAATAATACAAGAGGAACAGTCAAGAATTCAATAAGAGCTTCAAATAATATTAAAACATCAAGTTAAGGATCACATAGCTTTTTTAAGTCAACTCCCGCATTATTAGGTTGAGACATCAACCATATTCATAATTTTATCCACAATACAACAGTGTTCTTACACAGAGTCCGATCTCAGCCCGATAGGCGAAGCCATCTCATTTGAGACATCACCCCTTTTCAATCAGTCATCTCACTTCGTATTTCTTTCCCATCTTTTCAATACAATGGCACGAGTGGCCCCAATTATAAAGTTATTCTTGGCGCTTGGCCGTATTTCATGATTCGAGTTCTTTTCCACATTCCAACATTATTTTTATCATCAACAACAACACATTTTTTCTTTCAAGACTTTTGATTTCATATGTGAGCAATTTAGAATCTAAGGCACATAGAGGCTTTTCACACAATTTGGCATAACAGTCTTTAATCGAATTTGACTTGAAGTCTAGGAATTTTTAGCACATATTCTAAGTTTTGAACATTTCCTCAGATGCCGAGATAACATAATGAAAGCATGGGAATACATATTACACATATATTTTTAATACAAGCACATTCGGGATAGCAATTTCTAGGACGTTCAATTTGGGACTTGCATCGATTTCATGAACACCATGGGGTTCAATTCTAAGAAGAGGGGGTTTAGCCAACATACCTCAATTTAGCTTCTTAAAACTCTAAGATATTCCAGAATATTAGCAACTTCAATCTATTTTAGCAATATAGCAAAAATTGAACCAAAAATTAGGAAAATGATCATGATTCTAGCTCACTTGAGTATTTTATCAAACACTATGTGTGTATTAAGGTTTCATTCCCCTTTTTATGAGAGACTTCACCATCCCACACCCCATTATTTTCTATCTTTAACTCACAATCTCCCCACGTACCTTAAGAATACATGCATGCAAGGTAAGCACTCCCATCCCGATGAACTACCTTACTAATTGCCCATTCTAGTTACATTCCGAAATTAAGAGCTTGGTGATAGAATCTTACCTCTTGGGATGTAGACCTAGGGTGCTTCTCTTGATAAACTTCAAAGGTTTAAGAAATAATTGAAGAGAAATTTTTTGATGAAGGCCAGTTTCTCCCTCTAGGACTCTCTCTCCCTCACTCTAAAGATATCAAAAATAAGCTCAAATTAGTCTATGGGATGTGTTTTAACGGAAAAGGGTCGGGTTTAAAATTCCCAAAAATGAAGATCTGTAACAGGTTCTGTGATCGCATATGTGACTGCATAATGATTATGCGGTCCTTGAAATAACCGCAAAATTTGGGTGTCAAAACTGGAACGGAACTGACCAGGTCTGCGATCACTATGCGGCCCGCAAACCTGTTCTGCGGTCACATAATGGATCGATGAACCTCCCTCCGAAAACTCCCAAAGAGGGATATGAGACAAGAGTGCGGCCCGAGAAATGGTTATGCGGTCGCATAATGAGCCGCAAAAATGACATTAAAAATGGCCCAAAAGACTGCTCCACTCTGTGGCTATTCTGCAGCCCGCAGAGTGGTTCTGCGGTTGCAGAACAGGCCACAGAAATGCCTACTTTTGCACAATATTTTCCTTCAACTCCCTAGGCACTGTTCAATCCAAAAAGTCCAGACCGCAGCGATGTTCGGCCTACTTCGGCATCACGAAATACGAGTTTTTATGAAAAATATTTACGGGGCCTTACATCCTCCCCCACTTAAGATCATTCGTCCTCGAATGAGGATCAGGGTCCACTATTAGCACCTTGTGCAACTCAGTTTTTCATACCCCATACCAGTAGCTCCAAATTTAACTAACTCCCCAAATTTTCAAAGAATTCGCCAGAGTTTCCTTTGTAACTGGCCTATCCACCTGTTAGAGAGCCCCAAAATCACATCCTAAAAACATGTGCACAAACCAACGATGTAACATAACTCATAACAATACCAACCGTGGCCTCATGTAAATAACATATAATCAAAAGGAACACCTTTACATTAACTGAACAAGTGATACAAAATTCATAGGTGACAAGTTCATAAAAAGGATTACACATCTATTCAAACAAGTAAGGATACTTCTTCTTCATCTCTTCCTCGGCCTACCAAGTGGCCTCTTCAACCTACTAGTTTCGCCATAACACTTTCACGAAGGCAATTTCTTTATTTCTCAACTTTCGGACTTGTCTTTCAAGAATGGCAACCGGAATTTCTTCATATGACAATTTTCATTAACCTCAATGGTCTCAATCGGCACAATAGCGGACAGATTTCCAACTACCTTCTTCAACATGGACATATGGAATACTGGGTGCACTAATGACATATCGGGTGGTAGCTCAAGCTCGTACACCACCTCACCAATCCTCTGAATGATTCTGTATGGTCCGACATACCTCAGACTCAATTTTCCTTTCTTACCAAATCGCATTACGCCTTTCATGGAGGAAATTTTCAAGAATACCCAATCATATTCTTTGAATTCCAAATCCCTACGACGAACATCCAAATAGGACTTCTGACGACTCTGAGCAGTCTTCAACTGCTCCTTAATAGTCTTAACTTTTTCCATAGCCTGATGCACGAGGTATGGCCCTATTAACTCTGCTTCCCCAATTTCGAACCACCCAATAGGAGATCTACATCTCATACCATACAATGCCTTAAATGGTGCCATCTAAATAGTAGCATGAAAACTGTTGTTATAAGCAAACTCTATGAGTGGCAAATAATCATCCCAGCTACCATTGAAATCAAGAACACAAGCACTCAACATGTCCTCAAGCGTCTGAATAGTCCGCTATGCTTTCCCCTCAGTCTGTGGATGGAAGGTTGTACTAAGATTCGCCTGAGTACCCAAACCTTGTTGAAATTTCTTCCAAAACTTTGCCGTGAACTGAGTCCCTCGATCGGAGATGATAGAAACCGGAGTGCCATGCAGCATGACTATTTCCTTAATATACAACTGACCATACTCTTCCGCTGTGTCGGTAGATTTAACTGGCAAGAAATGTGCTGATTCGTGAGCCGGTCCACGATCACCTAAATTGAGTCAAACTTGCGCGGAGTGCATGGTAATCCTACCACAAAATCTATATTAATCATTTCCTACTTCTATATTGGAATTTCTATGTTCTGTGCCAACCCACCAGGCCGTTGATGTTCGGCCTTCACTTGCTAATAATTCGGACACCTTGCCACAAAGTCCGCCACATTCCTTTTCATATCATTCCACCAATAGACTTCCTTGAGATCGTAATACATCTTTGTAGAACCTGGATGCACGGAATACCTAGAAGCGTGATCTTCGGTCATGATTCTTTCCCGAAGACCATCTATATTCGGAACACATAGTCGCCCTTGGTACCTCAGTGAACCATCATCCATTCTAAGCGTAAAAGCCATAGTCTTATGTTTATGAATCCCCTTTTTCAGTTTTACCAACAATGGATCATTGTATTGCTTATATTTGACTTCCACAACAAGCGATGATTCAACCCTATTTTACACAATTACCCTATTAACCTCTACGCCTACTTTGGCATCACGTAATCCGGGTTTTTAGGAAAAAATTTTATGGGACCTTACAGTACCTGTGGTTTCATTGTATCATTTTACCTCAGTTGTGGGTTGCTCTGATATTGCTCCAGTCGGTCGGTGTATGCGAATTCCCTTGTGGAGTACTTTTTTATTTCGCGTGAATGGGACTGTCTGCCACATAGAGTCTTCATCTGGGACTATACCGTCGTTTGGGGCTGTAAATGTTGGGTCAATCGGACTGTTGGTTTCATTAGGCTTGAAGATGAATGAGCATTAACGTAAGGTATGGCCAATTCTCCCACATCATATACAGAGAATCCATTCCCCCTCATATAGGATGGGTTGATTATGGGTGCTGATGGTAATAGAGGTGGTGACAGGGATGTTGAGTGGAACCTGGACACAGATCCTAGCATACCTCCCCCTAAGGGTAGAAAAGGTACATGTGTCTATTTTCAGTAGTTTGCCAACTCTATTGCCCACTTGCTCTAGAATTTCTCTCATAAAATTATGTTGGGAGATGTGGGAGTCTGATCCAAATTGTTGTAATAGCCAATTTGGGTTTCGCTGGAACAAAGTTTGGTTCCCACCTTCGTATAGATAGAAAATGGCCCGTCACAAACCAAGGCCCCTCTAACAGAACTTTGTTCATGCTTGCTTCAAGATTGAATTTGACGATGAAAAAGTCCTACCCCAGATTATTTAGTGTTAGGGTTCCAATGGGTTTCCAAAGTTGTGCAAGCTTTCCTCGCAGTAACTTATGAGATATTTCTTTTCCGAAATAGTTTCACTATTAAAGAGTGTTTCCACGGGAGGTATAGTATGTTCTTATCTTCCTTTATCAAAGGGATATGGATATTCCCCTCATTTAATTAGAACAGGGGGGAGGGTGAGTTAACTCATATGAAGTAGTGGAAATTAAATTTCTTTCTAGTAGGATCTCTTTGAAAGAAATGTTTTGAGGAATGTCCTCTTCTATCTCAATTTGAGTGGCTTCCGTAGGGGGTCCTGTAACAACCCGACCGGTCGTTTTGAGCTCTAGCGCGTCGTTCGGCGGTTTGAGGCTACAAGCAGCTTCACTTCAGGTATTATGACTTGTATGCATGATCGAGATTGAATTTCGGGAAGTTCGGAGTCGAATTTGAAAGAAAATTCTCATTTCGAAAGCTTTAAGTTGGAAGAATTGACTAAGATTGGATTTTAGAGTAAACGGCCTCAGAATCGGGATTTGAATGTTCCAGTAGGTTCGTATAATGATTTAGGAATTGGGCGTATGTTCGGATCGGGGTTTGGAGCCCCAGGAGCGTTTCGACACCTATTGTGGAAGTTAGCATTTTGAAAGAATTCCATAAATTTGGGTTGAAGTGCATTTCAATGTTATCGATGTCCGTTTGGAATTCCGAGTAAGAGAATAGCTCTGTATGGTGATTCCGGTATTGGGAGCACATCCGGAAGTGAATTTGGAGGTCCGTAGGTCATTTTGGAGTCGTTTTGCAAAAGTAAAGAATTTGAAGGTTTTTGAGAAGTTTGACCGGAAGTGGAATTTTTGATATCGGGGTCAAATTTTGATTTCGGAAGTTGGAGTAGGTTCGTAATATCAAAGATGACTTGTGTGCAAAAATTTGAGGCCAATCGGACGTGATTTGATAGGTTTCGGCATCGAATATAGAAGTTTGAAATTCTAAATTTCATTAAGCTTGGAATGGGGTACGATTCATGAATTCGACGTTGTTTGATATGATTTGAAGGCTCGACTAAGTTCTTAATGTGTTTTGGGATGTGTTGGTATAATTGGTAAAGGTACCGAGGAACCCGAGTGGATTCCGAGGGGGTTAACGGATTGAATTTGGAATTTGAAGAAGGGCTGAAGCAGCTGAGCATCTGGTATAACCACACCTGAGTGAAGAGGGTCGTAGGTGAGAGCCCGTAGGTGCGGGAAAAATGGCTCGCAGAAGTGGAAGGGGACATGCTGCTGAGAACCGCAGGAGCGGAAAGATTTGCACACCTGCAAAGGCGCAGGTGCGAAGAGAGCAACGCAGGAGTGGACGCGCAGATGCGCCATATGGAGCGCAGGTGCGAAATTGTTGGGCCGAGCTAGAGCCGCACCTGCGATCGGATTTTTGCAGGTGCGGGACCGCATATGCAGCCAACGCATCACAGGTGCGGAAGTCGGGGCTGGGCAGTGTCTTCTTTAATGCGAGGGTTTGGCTCTATCTCATTTCATTTCGCCTGGGGGAGCCGATTTTGGAGCACATTGGAGTGCCATCTTCATCAATCATAATGGGGTAAGTGCTTTTTTCACAATTTTGAGTTAAATACATGAGTTTATATGGATTTGAACATGAGAATTAGTAGAAATTGGGGCATTGGTGGAAAAACCTAGAATCTTGTATATTTGGATTTTGACCACGAATTTTGGACATGGAATTGAGAATAAATTATATATTTGAGTCCGCGATGTCATGGGAAAAGTGTATCTTCGAAAATTTTTGGAATCCGGGCGCGTGGGCCCGTGGGAGATTTTATCGACTTTTAAGCGGAGTTAAAAATTATTGTAAATAGGATTATAATGAGTATTTGAGTATATATTAATGGGTTTGCATAATTATTGACCAGTTTTGGAGCGTTGGGCATCGGTTTGAGTCATCGGAAGGGCTTGGGAGCCGGTTATGGAACTTCGGAAGGAGGTAAGTCTCCTTTCTAACCTTGTAAGAGAGAATTTACCCCGTAGGTGAAATAATTCAATATGTGCTTCTACTTGTGGGGGGGCTACGTACGTACGAAATGACGAGAGTCCGTGCGTAGCTACTATTATACTTATGTCCGGGTAGTCTAGGACCCAAATTGCATTATATTTGCGATGCTTGCATCCTACTTGTTAATTTAACCGTTTAAAACATATTGGAACTTGATAAAGGAATTTCAAAAGGTTAAACTTCACCTATTTGGGTTTCGGATAGGTCACTTGACGTTAATGAGAATTGATATTTCTTTGAACATTAAACCTAAATAAATCCTTAATTTGGTGGTTTGAATGTGTTTATATTTTTGTGGAAAGGGTCGAACGCCTCGGCAGATTAAATAGATGCATCTATGGTTCGCGCTATTCGACCCTCTGGCAGTGCACAGTTTAAATATTTGTTTTATCGGGCCGTACGATCTCGGCATGATTTGCTCATGACTTAATTGATTGTTTGGAATTATTGATAAATGATATTGTCTCATTGGCCCGAGATATAAATTGTTAAAAGATGAAGATAAAATTGGGAATCCCCTATTAACAAGAGAATTATTTACCTGTCTCATGTTATTGTGTTTACCGTTGCCACATAAAAATCCATAATTTATCATATCATTGGTATATTGATTATAGCCCATAGTAAGTGTCCGAGTCGACCCCTCTTCACTACTTCTTCGAGGTTAGGCGGGATACTTACTGGGTACTTGTTGATTTATATACTCATGTTACACTTGCTGCACATTTTTGTGCAGGTACACATATGTTTAGCGGCCTCGGGGGCGTAGAGGCGCGATTATGGCAGGGACTTAGGTAAGCTGCATTCTATACGACTCTTCGCAGCCAACAGAGTCTCCTTTAGATTACTTACATTTTTCCTGTCCAATTGTATTCCGGACAACTGTTGTATTTTATTTTACATTCTTAGTAAATGCTCATGCACTTGTGACACCGGATTTTGGGATGATTATGGGTTGCATTGTATTAGAATTATTTTTTTAAAGATATTATTACGTATTTTGTAAACTCCATCTTCTACTATTTAATTGAGGGGAATAACTATGATTTCAAAAATATTAAAATGACAATTTACTAATTATTGGTGTTGGCTTGCCTGACAGTAGTGTCCGGCGCCATCCCGGCCTTTCGAGGATTTTGGGTCGTGACAACATGGTATCAGAGAACTAGGTTTACTTAGATCTCACGAGTTATGAGCGAGTCTAGTAGAGTCTTGCGGATCGGTACGGAGACGTCTGTACCTATCTTTGAGAGGCTACAGGGCTGTTAGGAGCACTCCCCTTCTTGATTCTCATCGTGCGATTTGATTCCTTTAAGGCTTTTGCCTTCATTTCCTTCTCATTCAATCTTATGCGACGTGAAGCGCTGGCTATCGATCGAGAATTGAGAAATTGTAATGATACTACAGATGTGGTGCGGGATGTTTCTCCCTACGTAGTTAATTGGGCTATTGTCGTCTCCTTGTGGAAGGATATTCTGTCATTTTAGCTCAGTAGATGTACTTTTGAGAGTTTTGAGGCTATGCTCAGGTTGCTACGATGCTCATGAGTTGTTATCGCACAGTATTGATGTGATGGTAGGATGCTTGCCTATTTCTCGGGGCAGTGAATGACTTGAAAGGAGGTTTACTCAGTGCATGATTCAGAGATTCGGTAATTTACTTCCGACGAAGGAAAGGCAATCGAACTAAGAATGTTCAGACTTGGGTTGATGGAGTAGCGAGACTTGATATTTTCGAGCGTGGTGGAATCTTCGCCTGTGATATGGCGTCATCGTCCTTGATTGGTTATAATGTGTTAAGTTCGCCGGTTTTATGGCTTCCTTCAATTCGCCTTGGGGCAGAGTATTATAAATGGTGTCGGGAAATCGATTGTTTGATGTTGCAGTGTGCAGCGGTTAAGGATCGAATCGGCATTCCTGGTATTGATGGCTCGAGAAAGATGATTTTCGGAAAGGTTTAAAGTTGGTAGCGATCTATCGGTTCAAATGCTACAGAGGTAGATTTTGATTTAAGGAAACAATTGGGCAGCGAAGGATGAGGAAGGACATGTGGGAGGTGACTTGCGATGGATAAACTTATAGAAGGCCAAGTGTGAGAAACAAGAGTCGGGTAGTTACTTAATGGAGTAAGTTTGACCAAAGTGGGAGAGTGGCAGAGTAGCATGTGGATTCTGTGATAGTATAGCTACACGCCTTGAGGAAAGTTTAGAGTGATTTGGGATTCATGGTGGACAGTGACTAGGTCTACGGGCTTAATTTGGAATATTGACTGCTATATTGAGGAAGTTTGGGTGTGACAGAAAGGAGTTGCTTGATATGAAGAAGGATACAACATGACCTTGGATTGGAACGTATTGTCGCACCTTGTCCATTAGGAGTGAATGGATTTGACAGCCGGTGAATGAGCACAAGCTCAGGATGGGTTGCTGATTTCATAGTAATTGTACCCAGTGCAGTGTCGTTGGATGATGTCGTCATGAAGTTTCCACAGGTGGGTCATCTCCTGTGAGCAGGTTAGCGGTTGCATGGTGTTGACGAAGCTCCTACGGAGAATTTTTACTGACTATCCAGGAAGAGGTCTAATATGTACATGTGGCTAGTGATTCAGAGTATTCATGAAGTGTTTAACATAAAGGTTTCGGGGAAATTGGCGGGTTGATTGTGCAAGATCAGGTCAACGATGAAGAAAGAATCTTGGTGGGTTCCAGAGTTATGTAATAGTAGCTTCAAGCTAAGTAGGAGAGTCCCACCGCCCATAGCTGGATTGCATGATCGTCGATTTGTAAGATTTCTGGTTATCGGTATATTGATGGGTTATTACGACTAAGGAAAGAGAACATCAGTGGTAATTTGAGCAAGCGATTTGAGGAATGTGTGCTATATTTGGCCTTATCAGTTCATGCTCAGGCTTTGGGAAGACTCAGGATTCGTGCTTCGTGTAGAGGTGAGTTACATGGAAGATGATTCGGCCAGGTGCTTCTTTGAGAGGGTCCTCATGTGCTAGCAGAGCCTTGGAGTTGATTGTATTCGAGACCAAGTTAGAGTGGGTGACTCTCAATAACGGTTCTAGTGGATTCAAATGTTAAGGTATGGTGCCTAAGGATTTCGAGTCCATAGTATGATTGAATATCAAGCTTTTGTAGTGGATTATGATAAAGGAGCTTGGAGTGTTCCGTGTTATCTTTGGTCTACGGGGTATCATGAGAGGAAGGGGAGCATGTAACTTTGGATTTATAGAAGGATCATCAGAATGGTTGTATTAGTTGAAGACGCGATTACGCACACAAGGAGGGCATGAAATGGTTTGTGGGTTTTGAGACAATGTGGTCTTGTGAAATAGGATCACTCAGGACGAGTGAGCATTGAGTTTGCCATATTTTGAATGGAGATATTATTATTCCTAAGGCAAGTACAGGGTAAATTAGAAAGAGTCGGGTCGGTTAGAAATGGTTGAATCGGCATAATGATGACAATGATCAGCTCCTTCAGTGTGTTGGGTTATTCATGTGATTTGTGATGGTACATGCGAGGTTTGAAGGTCATCGTAACTGATCTTATTTGGAGGCTTTCGAGTATTATGGCCTGTTATGTGCAAATGGATCCCGGAAGGGTTATGGTGGTTTAGACCACTACTCGAGGTTGGTATTTTCTACGGATATGAGGATTCAGTCGCGTGTTGCGACGATTCTCTTGGAATGAGTTAAGTAAAAGATTTCTATGTGATGAAGTGTTTACCCTATTAGTAGTTCGGAAGTTAAGATGAAATTCTTGTACTCTTGCGCATTGGCATGATTAAGTGCAGTGATCGGCATGGGATTCGGAAGTTGAGGATCAAGTTTACGGTTTGGTGTCGACAAGAATGTCAAGAGCTCAGATGAGCGGGAAAGGATTCAGATGGTTAGAGTAAGCTGGTATTGTCTTTAGCGTCACCTGAGATCGGTGTCCTGTGCAAGAGGCTTTGAGTAGTGATTTTGGATTTTTGATTTGCTTTACAACATTTGTGCGGTCGGTGGTATGGATGTGCAGACTTGTTATCTGGTGCGGAAGGTCGTGGGAGCATGTCCCATGGGAAGATTGTATAAGTGTGACATGTAGTCACTTGATTGATCGAAGATTGGAACCAAGTATGGATATTGTGGTACTATTGTTCATGTGAGAATTTATGCCTGGAGGACGCTCGGTTCATTTGGTTATGGACTATGGAGGTTTGTTCCGGATATGATGGTTGTTCTTGTGTGTTATGGGAAAAAGGGTTATTATGAACCCTTGAAAGGTTATTAGACTAGTACGGTGCGATCTGAATCGGCTTGAGGTCCGTCGGTGGATCTAGAAATGAATGTGGGCTCTATGTTAGGCCGGAGGTGTTCATTTCAGCATAGCGCTCCTTGTGGAGGAGTATTCAGATGTTGGATGTTAATTCGTCGCCGGCTAATTAGTGTAATACTATATTGTGCCGTGTGAGTTGTGAAACGGCTTGATGATTTCATATGTGTTGAGGTTCCGCGTAGCGATAGGGTTAGAACATATATCACACCTTAGTTATGCTTGAGTTTTGTAGCGTATGGCGCTATCTGTCACCCCAGGGATGGTATTATGCACTTGGCGTGTTTGTGGCCTATATTCGGGTATTTCGCAGGTATGAGCATTTTAGCTTGGTAACTAATTCCTTACAGGTTATTATGTGTGAATCAGGTGGCATGCCGCCACAGATATGTTGTTTGGATCAGGTTGCACGCCGCAACATTTTGATGTTGAGTATAGTTCCCTATATCTATTCTTGTGTGTTTTGTTTCTCATTTTCTGAGAAAGGTTCATAACGCCTTTTCAGTTGTTTAATTAGTTAAGTGGGTTGAGTAGTTCTTTCCAGAGTTCGTTTTCCTTATGTATCACATTCAAGTTTGTAGCTTATTGGCACATTGTGGCATCACATGAGACTTTTGGCAGCGCCTGAGGTGGCTTATTGCCTGGGCAACTTATACTGGGTGAGACGAGATTTTTGGATCTGGGATCAGTGCGATCGGATTATATGAAGCATATTAAAGAGAAAATACCATTATTCGGTTCATAATAGGGTGATAATTCTAGTCAAGAGGAGAGATTCAATGATTTGTTGACTTGGCAGTTGGTTATGAATTTCTACACGTCTCTTCCGTCATGGAGGTATTGCCAGAGTTGAAACAAGACTTATATATGTCATGAGGTGTATTGTGAGCATCGAATTCATGAGATTTAGGCTATTGTTATCAGAGGATGTTATGGTTCATGTAAGTTATGCAGTGCATAGTATAGATCTAGCAAAGGTATGCAATCATGTATTGGTGCATTGTATAGAGATTGATACGGTGTCTGTATGATGCAAGCAGGCCTGGTAGAGAAATCCGGATGTTGGAATTGGGCTTTAAGGCCTATTTGGCTAAGTAAAAGGGAAATTCTTCACATTAGCTCGAGCTAATGTGCCCAACTGAGTTGTGATAGCATGGGTAGGTGCACGAGGTGTTAAGCAGTGATTTCAAACAACTCCAGATCAGTTCTTAGCACGTTCGAGGACGAACGTATGTTTAAGTGGGAGAGAATATAACGACCCGACCGGTCGTTTTGAGCTCTAGCGCATCATTCGGCGATTTGAGGCTATGAGCAGCTTCACTTCAGGTATTATGACTTGTACGCATTGTCGGTATTGAATTTCAGAAAGTTCAGAGTTGAATTTGAAAGAAAATTTTTATTTCGAAAGCTTTAAGTTGGAAGAATTGACTAAGATTAGATTTTAGAGTAAACGTCCTCGAAATCGGGATTTAAAGGTTCTAGCAGGTCTGTATGATGATTTAGGACTTGGGCGTATGTTCGGATCGGATTTTGGATGCCCCGGGAGCGTTTCGATACCTATTGTGAAAGTTAGCATTTTGGAAGAATTCCATAAATTTGGGTTAAAATGCATTTCAATGTTATCGATGTCTGTTTGGAATTCCGAGTCAGAGAATAGCTCTGTATGGTGATTCCGGTATTGGGAGCGCGTCCGGAAGTGGATTTGGAGGTCCGTAGGTCATTTTGGAGTCGTTTGGTAAAAGTTAGAAATTTAAAGGTTTTTGAGAAGTTTGACCGGAAGTGGACTTTTTGATATCGGGATCGGAATTCGATTCTGGAAGTTGGAGTAAGTCCGTAATATCAAAGATGACTTATGTGCAAAAATTTGAGGCCAATCAGACGTGATTTGATAGGTTTCGACATCAAATATAGAAGTTTGAAATTTTAAAGTTTATTAAGCTTGGAATGGGGTGCGATTCATAAATTCGACGTTGTTTGATATGATTTGAAGGCTCAACTAAGTTCATAATGTGTTTTGGGACGTTTTGGTATAATTGGTTAAGGTCCCGAGGGCCCCCGGTGGATTTCGGGTGGTTAACGGATCGAATTTGAAATTTGAAGAAGGGCTGAAGCAACTGAGCAACTGGTGTAACCGCACCTGCGTGAAGAGGGCCGCAGGTGCGGGAAAAATGGTTTGTAGAAGCGGAAGGGGACAGGCTGCTGAGAACCGCAGGAGTGGAAAGATTTGCGTACCTGCGAAGGCGCAGGTACGAAGAGAGCAACGCAGGAGCGGACGCGCAGATGCGCCGCATGGAGCGGAGGTGCGAAAATGTTGGGCCGAGTTGGAGCCGCACCTGCGATGGGATTTTCGCAGGTGCGGGACCGCAGATGCGGCTAAGGTACCGCAGGTGTGGAAGTCGGGGCTGGGCAATGTCTTCTTTAAAGTGAGGGTTTGGCTCTATCTCATTTCATTTCGCCCATGGGAGCCGATTGTGGAGTGCCATCTTCATCAATCATAATGGGGGTAAGTGCTTTCTTCATAATTTTGAGTTAAATACATGAGTTTATATGGATTTAAACATGGGAACTATTAGAAATTGGGGCTTTGGTGGAAAAACCTAGAATCTTGTATATTTGGATTTTGACCACGAATTTTAGACATTGAATTGAGAATAAATTATATATTTGAGTCCGTGATGTAAAGTGCAAAGTTTATCTTTAAAAATTTTCGGAATTCGGGCACGTGGGCTTGAGGGAGATTTTATCAACTTTTCAAGAGGAGTCGGGAATTATTGTAAATAGGATTATAATGAGTATTTGAGTATATATTAATGGGTTTGCATAATTATTGACCAGTTTTGGAGCGTTGGACATCGGTTTGAGTCGTCGGAAGGGCTTGAGAGCCGGTTATGAAACTTCGGAGCGAGGTAAGTCTCCTTTCTAACCTTGTAAGAGGGAATTTACTCCATAGGTGAAATAATTCAATATGTGCTTCTACTTGTGGGAGGCTACGTACGTACGAAGTGGCGAGAGTCCGTGCGTAGGTACTATTATACTTATGTCCGGATAGTCTAGGACCCAAATTACGTTATATTTGTGATGCTTGCATCCTACTTGTTCATTTAACCGTTTAAAACATATTGGAACTTGATAAAGGAATTTCAAAAGGTTAAACTTCACCTACATGGGTTTCGGACGGGTCACTTGACCGTTAATGAGAATTGATATTTTTATGAATATCAAACCTAAATAAATCCTTAATTTGGTGGTTTAAATGTGTTTATCTTTTGTGGAACGAGCCGAATACCTCGGCAGATTAAATAGATGCATATATGGTTCGCGCCATTTGACCCTCTGGCAGTGCACAATTTAAATATTTATTAGATCGGGCCGTACAACCTCGGCATGATTTGCGCAAGACTTAATTGATTGTTTGGAATTATTTTTAATTGATATGGCCTCATTGGTCGGAGATATAAATTGTTAAAAGATGAAGATAAATTTGGAAATCCCCTATTAACAAGAGAATTATTTACCTCTCTCATGTTATTGTATTTACCGTTGCCTCATAAAAATCCATAATTTATCATATCATTGGTATATTGATTATAGCCCATAGTAAGTGTCCGAGTCGACCCCTCGTCACTACTTCTTCGAGGTTAGGCGGGATACTTACTGGGTACGCATTGATTTACGTAATCATGTTACACTTGCTGTACATTTTTGTGCAGGTACACATATGTTTAGCGGCCTTGTGGGCGCAGAGGCACGATTATGGTGGGGACTTAGGTGAGCTGCATTCTATACGACTCTCCGCAACCAACAGAGTCTCCTTCAGAGTACTTACATTTTTTCTGTCCAATTGTATTTCGGACAGCTGTTGTATTTTATTTTACATTTTTAGTAAATGCTCATGTACTTGTGACACCGGATTTTGAGATGATTATGGGTTGCACTGTATCTGAATTATTTTTTTAAAGATATTATTAAGTATTTTGTAAACTCCATCTTCTACTATTTAATTGAGGGGAATAACTATGGTTTCAAAAATATTAAAATGAGAATTTACTAATTATTGGTGTTGGCTTGCCTGACAGTAGTGTCCAGCACCATCACGACCTTTTGAAGATTTTGGGTCGTTACAGGTCCGGTGGTTTAGGTGGGATTTTGGAGGATGGGTCCTCCGCCAGGAGTGGGGATGTGGTCATTTCAGTGTTGTTTGGTTAGAGAGTGGAGAGAGGTGTGATTTTTCTCTCTCTTTCTAAATGAACATGGAGGAACGAATTTTTTCTCTCATGTATATATGATATCTAGATAAGGAGAATAACTCTTTATGTTGACTTATTACATTTCCAAAAGTAAGATAAATTAACATGAAGTTGAAGTTGTACCTACTTTTCTTGTTGACAAAATACATACATTACCCATCGACCTTGTCCCCAAATTTTTCTTACACACCTGCTAAATACGGGAATAATATTACATACCAAACCTTTTAAAAGTGTGTCAATTACACACCACTTCGATATTTGACCACATCTGCTTAAAGATTGTTATTACACACCCCAATCAGTATCTGACACGTGTCTTAAATAGAGGGAAAAAAAAAAACTGAAAGAAAAAAAAACCTCTGTCCCCTTCCACAGCCCCACACCCCCACCCCCCTCCTCATCTTCCCAAAGAAAAATATACAGGATAGAAAAAATCCCACCCCCTCCTCATCTTCCCAACCCCATCATCTTCTCCACTACCACCAACCCTTCCACCACAAGCACCTTGTTCCTTAAATATAGATTCAACTCTTTGCTGATTTTTAACAAGTTTTAACAACATTCATCACAAATTCTTATACAAATTTTAAATTCAAGCTCAAACTCAAAACTTCAAACTTGTTAATGGTATTTTTTGAATTTTATTAAGATTAATCACCAAATTTTCAACATATTTTTAGTAAATATTTACTCAACAATAATTACGATTTCAAACTAATTTTTTAGGTCATGGAACAAAAAAATCAACAAGACCCGATTAAATTTTTAAGTTTTTTCAAAAGGTCAATAATGGTGATTTTTACAAGACCCAATAGCTCTTCTTTTCTTCTTCTTTTTCATTTTGTTCTTTAGTCGGGGGTTAGAGAGGCGAAACATGAGAGGGTAGACAAAACTCGGATGGGGTTGGGGAAGAAGACGAAACGAAACGGAGGGCGGGGAACGCTGGGGTTTGGGGTTGGGGAAGAAGACATGAGTTATATTTTTTTCTTTAATTTAAAAAGAAAATAGTTAAAAAAAGGGAAAAATCCACGCTTTTATGTATAATACACGCGTGTGACACATGGTAAAAGACGTGTGTAATTGACACACTTTTAAAAATTTTGGTATGTGATACTATTCCCGTGTTTAACAACTGTGTAAGAAAAATTTGAGTACGAAGTAGATGGGTAAAAGTATGTATTTTGCCCTTTCTTGTTTGAATATTGGACACTCGTTATGCCATAGGCACGTCCAGAGTTCCAGAATCTTTGGATTTTGAGCACTCTATTGTACATTCACATTGGAAGCTTCCCATTCTAAGAAGACTATTACTTACATCTAATTTTGTCCATTGTTTCTTAATTTTTAATACTAACAAAATGGCTGTTGCATTTACCTAAAAAGACTATTACTCATTAAATATATTTCACAAGACCAGAAGAGTTTAATTTATTCCTTCTATTTTATTGGTCCGTTTTTATTGTTATTTCTTTCCCTTATGCTAATTGAGATTTTCGGACATACAAATCACAATATTCAAAAAGTTCATACGACAAATCATGCATAAGATGAGCATCTATTCTTTGGTTAGTTAATAAAGAATATGGTAAAGTCATGAATATATAGATATCACAACTTAAACAAATAATATGGAAAAATAATTTAAACAAGTAAACGAAATTAATTGAAGTGCGACTGTATAGTTGTCAAAAGGTGATACCAAAATATTTTATTTTATGTACTTTAAATGGAAGGTCAGCAATTACGGCAGCGATTTTCTGCAGGCAACAATTGACAGAAAGAAAAGTCTATTATTAAATTAGTTTACTCAACCAACAAATTACAGTGGCAATTATTCTATATTTTCTTATCTTTAAAGCCTAACTAAACGAAGTTTTCATTGACTTTGCCCTCTAAAATTTATTTAGTATAATGATTTTGTTTTTGTTGTCAAGTATATGCAGGAACTAGTAGCTTTCTTTTCTTAAAAGTTCAAATTAACCTTGATAGATCATAGCTTTCAACTAATTTCTCTCCATCAACGTAAAGAATTACCACCTTTTGATTTATAGACTGAATATTGAATGAGAGTAAGTAAAGCTCATAAACGTCTATAATACCTCATATTAAAAATAAAGGTAGTTAAGCAATTGACCCAAAAAAATTACAGTTACGTGGGCCGAGACCCACCAGGAAATAGGTTACGAGAGTTAATCTAAAGAAGGGATGAAAGTTTGCCTGCAACTAAACAAAAACAATGAGGGATTTTAGGAAGGAGTTCTAAAGTTCCTCCATTAGCAACGTTGGGCAGCAATTAATTAGAAGTAAGGTGGAATCTTTCATCAATGGTATTTTAGAAGAAAACGGAGAGCCTTAGATGCACTCATATCAACAAGGAACTTGCAACAAATTAAAAGCCACACAGCATCAGTCGAGAACTTTAAATATTCGGAGTATTGCGGGTGCCATTTAAATTCTTTATTTTAGTTACGTGGATAAATTCTTTAATAACTTTTTTTCTAAAAATTAAATAATCTATATAGATTGTGAATAGCTTATTTAAATACCACAAAAGGATAGAGTTACCGGTGTATATTTGAGTGGAGAATTCATTGTAGAAACTACCTTGATAAAGATATGGTGCAATTAATTACTTAAGTAATTTTTAAAAATTTCAAAAGCAATTTGGAATAATATATTTTCTACACTAATTTGCCTTACTCTCAGAATATACATATGGCTTAATGGAATGTGATTAAGGTATAAAACTATTTTCATGTGACCTGGACAAATCCAACTTGACAAATTGATAATCAAACATGAAACTCCGAGAGTTGGATATTCTAAATTAGTTAGGAATTAGCATAAACAAGAAAGTTAATTCGAGAACGATATGATGTGATTATAGATTGATTGAACGAAGTCGCATGGATTGCTCAAGGAAACGTGTTTGGTATTTCAGCACAAGTACCGTGAGTAGTAACCTTACCGCAATTTGTGTTTCTACAACTTGCATGATTTACACATGATTTTAATATGAACATGATGCCAACTATTTTGAATTTGCATGCGGGACAAGTCCTTTAATTGATATGGTACTGAACAGTTTATCTGAGATGTTTATCGGTTAATCTAAATATTTTCACTATTACTAGATATGTTTTACCATTACTTGAGATGTTACATGTATTTAAAATGTTCTCACTTTTATTAGACATGTTTTACTGTTACTTGAGACATGTTTACCATTACCGAAATGAAATTACATGATTTGATAAGAAATGATATGCCCTTTATTATTTTGAAAATGCTTTTATACGAGTATTTATTGTTTACAAGAAAGAGTATTAATGGGAGGAGACTTTGAAGGATCCCGTAGCTAATGACGGGTTCGTTAGACCTGGTGCACCTTATAATTACCGATTACCGTTACAACCCTCTCTAATGGGAAGATAGAACTAGCATACCGTTACTCATTTTCCTCGAGTAGGGACTACCATTATATTTGACTTCTTGCGAAGAGGTCCACAATTATACTGATTACATGATCCGTTCATTGAGACCTCCCAAACATGACTATCTGATAACACACAGTATTTACCGAGGTTATTACCGAATTGTTAATTGGTTTATATTACATGAAATAGATGATGACACATGTTATTGTTTATTATTTCTGAAAGGGCATTCTTTTGATATCTTCTGATTAATATACTAGCATATTTTATGACTTGTCCCCATTAAAAACGGTTGTGGTTGAGTGTTATTGCTCACTAAGCTAGCGATTTACTCTCCGCTATTTTTTTTTTGAAGACAGCAGTTGACGCACACAAGAATTTCGTTAATTAGAGAGCACGAGTTGATAGTTCTTCGTAGGTCCCGCATTTATTCGCGTGGGCAAGGAGTTTATTAATTATTATGGTCTTTTATTTTTAACTTTTATAGTCGCTCCATAGTCATTTTCATTAATGTCTTGAGTATTCTTTTATTATTATAGACTCCCGATTAATATTGCACTTTCTTTTCGCATTTAGAGATGAATTTGGTATCGTTATGTTGCGAATGGTGAATTGATGAAATTTGTGACTTGTTGGATTGATATTGGGTTAATCTGTTCAGTTCTTAGACAGAAAAATATTGGGATAGTCTAAAAATAGAGAAAATTTTGCCCGATTTTCTGTAAAATACCGTTAAAATTTACTTGAAACACTAGTTTCAAGCTCCTGAGCGTCGGTAACGGTCCTAAATTAGATCGTGACGTCTCTCTAACATGATTTAGTAATCAAAACTTTTGCGTTTTCCAACAACTCCAATTAATACAAAGCCTTGACGATAAGTGTTACATTGCTTTGCCTTTAGTTGTTTAGTTGGGTTTACACTTGACTAAATCTGAAAATCAAAGACAAGTTTACAAGACAAATGACGGGATAAATGGAAAGGTTAACTTGTGTACACTAAAGATATACTTTACACAAAACTCGATTGTTTTATGAGTATTTTATTCACAGCTAATTAAAGCTGCTGCATGGCATGAGAAAAAAATCAATTGGTTGGTAAACGGCGTAGAAATTTCGGGCTGACGGATTTAATTTTCATGTCATTATGTCGTTACTGATCTTTATATATTTTTTTCTTTTAACTTTTGACCATGCAAAAATATTTCAAATATTTAACAGTCAAACGTATAATAAATACTAGTATGGATTAGCCCATGTTGCGCGGGGCCCAATAAGCATATGCTAATTGACTGTTGGATTTATTCTTTATTTTTCTTAGTTAATATATTTGGATTCATACAAATAAAAGGTTGGATTTATTTTTTTACTTTTCTTAGTCAATATATTAAGTTATTATAACGATCCGATCGGTCATTTTGAGCATTTGTACTTTGCTCGATAGTTTGAGGGCATGAGTAGCTCAGTATGATGAATTATGACTTATGTGAATCGTGGGTGTTGGTTTTCAGGTTATTCAGAACCGATTTGGAAGAATGAATTTCATGTTTGAAGATTTAAGTTGAAAGAATTGACCAAGTTTGACTTTTGTGTATTTAACCCCGGAACGGTGTTTTGGTGGTTCCGTTATGTCCGGATAGTGATTTTGGACTCGGGCGTATGCCCGGATTGGCATTTGGATATTTCTAAAAGGATTCGGCACTAATTGGCGAAAGTTGGAAATTTGAAGGTTTGGAAGTTCATAAGTGTGACCGAGAGTTGACTTTAATGATATCAGATTCAGATTGTGGTTCCGGGAATTGGAATAGTTTCATTATGTCATTTGAGACTTGTGTTCAAAATTTGAATTCATTCCGGGTTGATTGATATATTTCGGCGCGGGTTTTGGAAGTTGAAAGTTCAAAAGTTCATTAAGTTTGATTTGAGGTGCGATTCGTCGTTTCGATATTGTTATGCGTGATCGAGTAATTTTGTGTTATGTTATGGGACTTCTTGGTATGTTCGGACGGGGTCCCAAGGGGTTCGGGTGAGTTTCGGATAGGTTTGGGTTGTGTTGCTCTTGTTTTTTATGTTTCGATGTCGTTTCTTCAAGCATAAATTGCACCACATTAAGCAAATGAGCTCCAATTTTTGTTTTTAGCATTAGATCCGTATCATAATTTTGGAACCATAGCAACTGAAATCAGCAAGTTTCGACATCGTATGAGGAATGTATGGTCAATTTACTAAGAATTGGGTTGCCAATTTTTTTTTCAATTTAATTATGAAATTGTCACTGACTTCCTATTTAAAAATCTGAACTATTTTTAAATAGTGAAACCAACATATCTCCTTCATTATAAGGTCAAATGGAGTGATTCAAAATCCTAACTTGACTGAAATTTCACAAGGAACACACTGGAGGCATCAAAAGAGAGTTTCAGGATCGTTTGGAATACGAAACAAGGCAGAACAACTGAGCAAAAATATTTAATATCGAGAGTTTGTTCATTTGGTCATATTTTGAGTTGGGGATCTCGGATTTGGGCAATTTGTGAGGCGATTTTCACCATATGAATTGGGGTAGGTGTTCTCTACTCGGTTTTGATTATATTTCGTGAATCTATCTTCGTTTTTGGTAATTGGATTGTGAATTTTAAAGAGGAAATTAGGGATTTTTGTCCAAAGTTTCATTGAGTGAATTTTTGAGTTTTGAACATCGATTCGGAGTCGGATTTGGGTGAAACTAGTATGGTTGGACTCGTAATTGAATGTGTTATCGGATTTTGTGATTTTTGTCGGGTTCTGAGGTGCGGACCCTAGTTTGACTTTTTGGTTGACTTTGGGATTTTGATTAAAGATTCAACCTTTATCATTTGGAATTGTTTCCTTGGACTTTATTTGATGTATTTGAGTTGCTTTTGGCTAGTTTCGAGCCGTTCGGAGGTCGATACGTGTGAGATGGCATTTTTGGAGCATCGTATGGCTTGCTCGGTATTGGACTTGGCTTGTTCGAGGTAAGTAACACTTCTAAACTTGGTGCTAAGGGTATGAAACCCCGAATTACGTGTTATGTGATTGATGTTGAGATGACGCGCATGTGGGCATGCACCGTAGTAACTGTGATTTAGTCAATTCCATGGAATTATGTAGCTATCTTATCTGAACATTTTTACTGTACTCTATGTGTTAGAGCACTTAAGCTGTGATCCATGTTGGAAACCATGTCTAGGCTACAAGCTTATCCTGTTGGGACCCACTGAGGTCATTTCTGCTGTTGAGTTATATACTTATATTGCAATTACATACTCAGTCATACGCATTCATATGCATATCATATCTCAGCCTCCGTTACCATTTATTGATACATTACATCATTATTATTGGGCTGATTTCATGGCATTGTGAGATCGAGAGACTAGAGATATTGATGAGTGAGCGAGGCCGAGGGCCTGATTGTGAGGATATTAATGGGATCGAGCTACACGCCGCAGCAAGTATTATTAATTAATGATGGGAGCGGGCTGCATGCCGCAACAAATGTTATTGATTTATGCCATGATTGGCTTGTTATAGCGCTTGGGCTGAAGGAGCCCCTCCGGAGACTGTACACACCCCCAGTGAGCGCAGGTACCCACTGAGTGCAAGTTTCGAGTGCGGGTGTCACGATCCAAAATCCCAATTTGTCGTGATGGCGCCTATCTCGATACTAGGCAAGCCGATAATCTCGATAAACCATAATTTCTCTTAGGTTTAAAAATACAATAATTTAATACAATACAAAATCCCATAAATACTGACACGAACACTCCCCAAAACCTGGTATCACTGAGTACATGAGCATCTAATATGAATATAAGTCTGGAAAATATGATCTATAATAATCTGAGACCAAATGCAGTAAACAAAGAGATAGAGAAGGAGAGACAAGGTCTGCGAAATATGACAGCTACCTCAAAATCTCTTGAAAATCAACTGCGCGAAAGGATCAACACCCGCTATGTCCGGGAATACCTGGATTTGCACACGAAATGCAGGGTATAGTATGAGTACAACCAACTCAGCAAGTAACAATAATTAAGGAACTGAAGATAATGACGAGCTACACAGTTATAGTTCACTTTCAGTAATTCTCGCAAAGAATAGACATGCTTTCAAATCCGGCAATTTAAGTCAAATCAATTTTATACAGTTCAAGTTCATGTAATCTGGATATAAAATCTTTCAGATATTTCACAACAATGACATATAGCAACCAAGTGTAACAACAAATGCAAAGCAAGTACAGCCTCTCAGGCAACAGTCACTCAACTCATCACTCGGCTCTCAGCCCTCAGCACTCACACTCAATGGGTACCTGCGCTCACTGGGGTGTACAGACTCCGGAGGGACTCCTACAGTCCAAGCGTCATAATCTGCCCGGACAACTCACGTGTTGCACGGACAACTCACGTGCTATAATATCCTGCACGGATAACTCACGTGCCATAATATCCTTACCTCACTGACAGGCCCCCGACCTTACACAGTCCTCAACCTCTCTAGTCTCTCGGGCTCTAAGAAATCACAAAGATCAGCCCAAACAAAGATAACATAGTGTATCAACAAATATCCAGAAAAGACTGAGGTATAATACGTAAGAAAAATCATGACTGAGTACAAGACATCAATTAGCAAATGATTCAACAAGTACGCGACCTCGGTGGGTTCCAACAGTATAATCACATAGCTTAAGCATGATTTTTAACATGATTTATAGTCAAATTTCTTCAACTATACAGTTTCCACGGGACGGACCAAGTCACAATCCTCTTGGTGCAGGCCCACACGCCCGTCACCTAGCATGTGCTTCACCTTCAAAATAATCACATGACACAAAATTTTGGGGTTTCATACCCTCAGGACCAGATTTAAAACTGTTACTTACCTTAGAGCGTGAAATTCTTTACTCTAATATGCCTTTGCCTCGCAAATCGGCCTCTGAATGCGTCGAATCTAGTCGCAAATAATTCGTTTCAGTCAATAAAATTTATTGGAATTAATTCCATAAAAAAATGCTAATTTTCCATAAACATCCGAATTTTAGCTCAAAAATTGCATGTGGGGCCCACATCTCAAAACTCGACAAAAAGTAACAAAATCCGAAAGTCCATTCAACCACGAGTCTAACCATACTAATTTTATCAAAATTCGACCCCAACTCGACCCTCAAATCTTCAATTTAAACTAAGAGGGTTTTCAAACTTTTCCAACTTTATTCACCAATTAAATGATAAAAACAACCACGAATTCGGATAATTTAACCAACGTTGAGTTAAGAACACTTACCCTGTTGTTTTCCTTGAAACACTCCCGAATATCGCCTATTCTCGAGCTCAAATCCGTCAAAAAGAACTTAAACTCTCTGCCCAGACATTTGCTCTACGCGATCGCGAACATTCCCACGCGATCGCGAAGAACAATTTTCCATCGCCCAGATTTTACTCTACGCGATCGCGGACTTTCCCACGTGATCGCGAAGCACAACATCACAGACCTACACGATCGCGGACTCGTCCATGCGATCGTGAAGCACAAAACACGTGACTTCTATTTCTGCTCCATTTTCTCTACGCGAATGCGACCTTTTTCACCCTTTCGCGAGTCACAAAATCCCAGAGCTACGCGATCGCGTCCCGCTTCACGCGATCGCGAAGCACAAAATGCCACTGCCTCATATTAACCCTACGCGATCGCAGATATCCCCACGTGATCGCGTAGAACAAAAAACCCCCACTGACTAACTAAGCCTACGCGATCGCGTAGAAGGAAAACATCATGAGATATCAGAAAATTTCAGCAGCTGTTCAAGTCCAAATTTTTGATCCGTTAACAATCCAAAACTCACCCGAGCCTCTCGGGACCTCAACTAAATATACCAACAAGTCCTAAATCATCATACAGACTTAGTCGAACCCTCAAATAACCTCAAACAACGCTAAAACCATGAATTACACCCCAAATTCAAGCCTAATGAACTTTGAAATTTCTAATTTCTATAAATGACTCTGGAACCTATCAAATTACGTCCGATTTACCTCAAATTTTGCGCACAAGTCATAAATGACATAACGGAGATACTCAAATTTTTAAAATCGGATTCCGACCTCGATATCAAAAAGTCAACGCCCGGTCAAACTTTTCAAAATTCAACTTTCGGCATTTCAAGCCTAATTCCACTACGTACCTCCAAAAAATATTTTCGGACACGCTCCTAAGTCCAAAATCACCATACGGAGCTATTGAAATCATTAGAATTAAATTCTGAGGTCATACACATAAGTCAATATTCGGTCAACTATTTCAACTTAAGCTTCCAACATGAAATTTCATTCTTCCAAGCTAACTCCGAAATACCTTAAAACCAAAACCGACAATTCACACAAGTCATAATACCTCATAGGAAGTTATTCAAGACTTCAAATAGTTGAAAGGAATGTAAATGCTCAAAATGACCGGTCGGGTCGTTACAATCTCCCCCACTTAAACATACGTTCGTCCTCGAACGTGCCAAGAGTTGTTCTTAACCTTCAAATCTCTATTCCACCTTACCACGCACATAACCGGGGGTGATATCACGTCACCCTATTCTATATAGGCCTGACCACACCACATAACTGAAAATCATTAATTTAACATTAGCCCAAAAACCTTGGAGCCAAATTTCTAACATCCAGAATTCTTTTCAAGGCCCGAATCTCACATCTACACACTGTATAAGCCTGAACAAGTTGTATCAAGACATAGCCATAACCCCAGATATAATCACATTGCATGCTACACAACTCACATGCTCACAACACCATTCCCGATCACAATAATTACTCCAAACCAACCAAGTGCAAGTATTAAACCTCATATCAAGCCAAACCTCGTTCCAAAACCTTCGTACACTGCTGATAATAAAACGAAACATGCAAAAATCTCATGACCCCTTATCAGAGCAACAAGTCATGGAGCTCTCTCGCCCCAACCAGAACCATAATCACTTTCTAAGCCGACTTTCAATATTATCCTCCCGAATATACCCTAATCAAACCTAATAGTAGCCATTATAGGTCCAATGACCTTATAAAATTAAACACAACTATCCCGCAGACACGCTACATCAATATAACTCAAGCCACAACTGCGCAATCCGTGTACCTAAATATGAGAGATGTCTCAAGGAAGAGAATCGTATTGCAAGTTCAACAAGCACTACCACAACCGCAATGTTACAACCAACTCCTCAAATTTCGTGAAGCCGTAGACGCATATGCACAATGTAGAGGAAGGAAAATAATGAATCAGATAAAGTATCATAGAAATAAAATTCCCACACACGGAACGGGCGACTCACGTGTCAATAATATGAATCGCCTGGCATGGTCATAGGCCTCCAGTCCCAGCTTATCATACAGGAGCAATTAAATAAGTACACTTGTATATGATAATGAAATAAGATTCCCATGCTCCTGGACTGGTATAAATAACATGCCATAGTGTAAGCATGTGCGAATTCTACTATCACACTTCAAATCGGCAATTTAACGCAAAAATAGTGACTACCCTGTTTGTTCAAGGAAAATAGCCTCTTTGTAACCTCAAATGTATCCCAGATAGTTTTCAACAAAGGTATGAACATGAGAAACGTTATAACTTTACGCTTAACAGTCAACTCTAGGCATATCATAGCCTAAGAATTCTTTCGAGTATGAATACATGCCCTGATGCTCGCACATTGGCTCAAACCTCACATATAAGTGCGTAGATATCATAAATAATTAACGCAACTAGTGCCTCCACTGAGTTTAAAGAAAATACTCATCTCAAACAGGCCGCAACCTGAAACAATATACTTCTGAGAACTCCCAGTCTCCAAATTCATCAATCATATGAATCACCGTAACTGATCTCAACTCCAACACTAGAATGACTAACACATCTTCCATTCACGATCTTCCCATAAGGAATACTTTCATAATTCTTCCGTGCCACATAGCAATAATTTGAATATCAACAGTCTATCAACCAAGTGAATACTGCAATACCAATGAACATCCGTAAGTCAAAACACAATGCGCCTTTTGAAATGCACACCCTTCTCAGGGATTACCGAGCAGTTATAACATTCATCTAATTATCTGAAATTGACCATTCCGTCCAAAATTCGTGATCTTTCTTTCAAAAATGAACTGCCACCTTGTACATGTAAATCTTAATCCCGTGCCACATACAACATCTATCATGTCATCATGTGATAAGCACGAGAATCTCATTATCAACTTTAGGTAACCATCAAGTTACATGCCCGGTCATTCAGTAACCTTTATCTTGCTTCCTTCCAGGAGGAATTCAAAATACACAACACGTTCCTTACACCGGTAGAATATATCCGGTTCAACCCATGGTAGAAACCATTAAGAACACTTTGAAATCCATTTGTACATAACCAAGCTATCAGAACTAAATTCCTATAACTCCACCAAGCCACACAAGTTGCCAAATCCGAGAGTATTGCCACAAAACACACGTAAAGTCTCACCTCATCATAAGAACTAAAAGAACCGAGCACACCATAAACATATTGATCCAACATGTTACCCATTTGTCCTATTTTCTCCGAGTTTCTTCTGGATTATCCTCAAGTTGCCATTTCTCCTTGTCAGAACACCACTACTTTACCCAAAGCTCACTACAAGACATCCTAACATAAAACTACACCTCCCTAAGGCCCATAAGACATTGTGTTCTTCTTAAGCACCTCTATAAATACCACAAATGTAACACTCACTCTGAAAATACCTTATGCGAATTTAAAATTGTTCCTCTTTACTTTCTTATACTGAAATGTAGAATCCCTAGTCAAACAGAATTATCGCACGTCCCGATACTATCCAATGTAAGTAACCGATTCTAGTGATATACAAATTCGAAAAGTTTTCAATTTCCACATATACATTTTGAATCCATTAAAACCCTCTCGAGAGTCATCCACTCTCTCAAATCTAATTTACTCCTCCCCAAACAAGCCAAAAGATATGTGCTCCTTTAGCACGATCAACACTCAAAGAAGTAACCCTACCTTAACATGACCAATCGAATTCATACTTCGTGTGCACTACATCCTTCAAATTAACAACTCAATCATTCCATAATTTTCATATTTTCATAAAGTTCAATGTAACTCGTATCCAGGAATTTACATACCCGAGTCATCCTCGATCTCCACCTCTGTAAGTCATAACTAACCCACACGTATGCCTCAAACCAAAACTAAAATTTAACATATATCCATGAAATTGAATTGTCAATAGCAGACTCCCCCACTTGGCTCAAAGCCATAGAACAAAACACTCGATAACTCACAATACCCATAATTTATTACTGCCATAATACTGCAGTTAGTTCAACGAAAATGCTTCTCAAGCTTATGCAACACCCACCATAAAATACCCCAATCACCCGCTAAGTTAGCATTTATTCTCACGACAATCAAGTCAAATTTTCTAAACCCGATTCAAATTCAAATCTCAACACATATGCCCCGTTGGTAGAAAAGAAACTCTCTATTCACATCATAAGGAACACACCTACATAGATTACTGTGCAAGAGATAACCCACCTGCTTAGTCTCAAATTCGCATCTTGTTATACCCTTTTGCAGCCATAATTACTATGAAATCACTTAATCTTTCTGAGTCCAAACTCATTAACCAGACACGAGAATTTAATTTGCCCCAAAATTTAACAACGTGAAAGATCTTTCAAAACATTCACACTCGAGATTGTACGTCACATCAAAACGAAAATAAAGCACCCAATGGCCTTCCTTTACATTTCAAGGAAACACTTCTCGTCACATTTAAATCGTCTTAACACATCCCGCAGTTACATCATACTCATCACAAAGCCATTCCACCGCTCATCGAGCCACAAATTTCACTCGTAGGGATGTTACTTGACATATGAGTCCAAATGTACATGTTACAACTGAAGCTACCAAGCCTAAGCTACAGTCTAAACCTGGCCTAAAGTCCTCCAGACTAGCCCATCACCAAAACATAGAATACACATCTTGAACCTCGTTCATAGAATCACAAGCCGGCGATGCACAGCTGATACCGAGCGCTCATATACGCATACGAATGCGTGGAAGGAATTCAAAGAGTTATGTTTAAGGCTGAATCAATTCTGCACGATAGAATACAAGAAAGTGAAATTTTCCTAAAGGTTCGGAAGCCTCTCGAAGATAAGTACAGACATTTTCGTAACGATCCGCAAGACTCTACTAAACTTGCTCATAACTCGTGAGACCTATGTAACCTAAAGCTCTGATACCAACTTGTCACGATCCAAAATCCCAATCTGTCATGATGACGCCTATCTCGATATTAGGAAAGCCGATAATCTCGATAAACCATAATTTCTCTTAAGTTTGAAAATAAAATAATTTAATACAATACAAAATCCCATAAATACTGACACGAACACTCGCCAAAACCTGGTGTCACTAAGTACATGAGCATCTAATATGAATACAAGTCTGAAAAATATGGTCTATAATAGTCTGAGACCAAATGCAGTAAACAAAGAGATAGAGAAGGAGAGACAAGGTCTGCGAAACACGATAGCTACCTCAAAATCTCCTGAAAATCAACTGCGCGAAAGGATCAACACCCGCTATGTCCGGGAACACCTGGATCTGCACACAAAGTGCAGGGTATAGTATTAGTACAACCAACTCAGCAAGTATCAATAATAACTAAGGAACTGAAGATAATGACGAGCTACACAGTTATAGTTCACTTTCAGTAATTCTCGCAAAGAATAGACATGCTTTCAAATCCGGCAGTTTAAGTCAAATCAATTTTATACAGTTCAAGTTCATGTAATCCGGATATAAAATCTTTCAGATATTTCACAACAATGACATATAGCAACCAAGTATAACAACAAATGCAAAGCAAGTACAGCCTCTCAGGCAACAGTCACTCAACTCATCACTCGGCTCTCAGCCCTCAGCACTCACATTCAATGGGTACCTGCGCTCACTGGGGTGTACAGACTCCAGAGGGGCTCCTACAACCCAAGCGCCATAATCTTCCCGGACAACTCACGTGCTATAATATCCTACACGGATAACTCACGTGCTATAATATCCTTACCTCACCGACAGGCCCCCGACCTTACACAGTCTTCAACCTCTCTAGTGTCTCGGGCTCTAAAAAATCACAAAGATCAGCCCAAACAAAGATAACATAGTGTATCAACAAATATCCAGAAAAGACTGAGGTATAATACGTAAGAAAAATTATGACTGAGTACAAGGCATCAATTAGCAAATGATTCAACAAGTACGCGATCTCGGTGGGTCCCAACAGTACTATCACATAGCCTAAGCATGATTTTTAACATGATTTATAGTCAAATTTCTTCAACACATAGAGAGAATATAGCTAACAATAAATTATTCAACTATACAGTTTCTACGGGACGGACCAAGTCACAGTCCCCTCGGTGCACGCCCAGACGCCCGTCACCTAGCATATGCGTCACCTCCAAAATAATCACATGACATAAAATTCTAGGGTTTCATATCCTCAGGACCAGATTTAAAGCTGTTACTTTCCTTAGAGCGTGAAATTCTTTACTCTACTATACCTTTGCCTCGTAAATCGGCCTCCGAATGCCTCGAATCTAGTCACAAATAATTCATTTCAGTTAATAAAATTTATTAGAATTAATTCCATAAGAAAATGCTCATTTTCCATAAAAATCCTAATTTTAGCTCAAAAATCGCTTGTGGGGCCCATGTCTCGAAACTCAATAAAAGTTATAAATTCTGGAAGCCCATTCAACCACGAGTCTAACCATACCAATTTTATCAAAATCCGACCCCAACTCGACCCTCAAATCTTCAATTTAAACTAAGAGGGTTTTCAAACTTTTCCAACTTAATTCATCAATTAAATGATGAAAATAAACATGGATTCGGGTAATTTAACCAATATTGAGTTAAGAATACTTACCCCGTTATTTTTCTTGAAATATTCCCGAACATCGCCTCTTCCCCAGCTCAAATATGTCAAAAACTGAAAATCCCATTTTCAGAACTTAAACTCTATACCCAGACATTTGCTCAACCCGATCGCGAACATTCCCACGCGATCGCGGAGAATAATTTCCCATCGCCCAGATTTTACTCTACGCGATCGCGGACTCTCCCACGCGATCGCGAAGTACAACATCACAGACCTACGCAATCGCGGACTCGTCCACATGATCGCAAAGCATAAAACGCGTGACTTCTATTTCTGCTCCACTTACTTTACGTGAACGCGACCTTCTTCACGCGTTCGCGAGTCACAAAATTCCAAAGATACACGATCGCATCCCGCTTCACACTGCCTCACATTAACCCTACGCGATCGCAAATATCCCCACACGATCGCGTAGAACAAAAACCCCCACTGACCAGCTAAGCCTATGTGATCGCGTAGAAGGAAAACATCCTCAGATATCAAAAAATTCCAGTAGCTGTTCAAGTCCAAATTGTTGATCCGCTAACCATCCAAAACTCACCGAACCTCTTGGGACCTCAACCAAATAGACCAACAAGTCCTAAAATATCATACGGACTTAGTCGAACCCTCAAATCACCTCAAACAATGCTAAAACCATGAATTACACCCAAATTCAAGCCTAATGAACTTTGAAATTTCTAATTTCTACAAACGACTCCTGAACCTATCAAATCACATCCGATTTATCTCAAATTTTGTGCACAAGTCATAAATGACATAACGGAGATACTCAAATTTTCAGAATCGGATTCCGACCTCGATATCAAAAAGTCAACCCCCGATCAAACTTTCCAAAATTCAACTTTCGGCATTTCAAGCCTAATTCCACTGTGGACCTCCAAAAAAAAATTCCAGACACGCTCCTAAGTCCAAAATTACCATACCGAGCTATTGGGATCATCATAATTAAATTCCGAGGTCGTTTACATATAAGTCAATATCCGATCAACTATTTCAACTTAAGCTTCCAACATGAAAATTCATTCTTCCAAGCTAACTCCGAAATACCTTAAAACCAAAACTGACAATTCACACAAGTTATAATACCTCGTAGGAAGTTATTCAAGACTTCAAATAGTTGAAAGGAACGTAAATGCTCAAAACGACTGGTCGGGTCGTTACAATGGGTGCCGAGAGCGACTGCCGAGCGATTGGGAGGACTGAATGACTGTGAGTACTGAGTGACTGAGTGACTGGGAGGACTGAGTGAGTTGATGCTCTTAGAGTATGCATATGATTTTATCACTGTGTTGCATTGCATTCGACATGCATACTTGACATCCAGGCATAGAGATGCATTTTCCTTATGATGTAAGGTATTACGTCATTCATGACTTCACATGCTCATTGACATGTAGGCATAGAGATGTACTTTTCTCATGCCATCTGATAATGAAGAATCTTACCTGTTCTTGAAAAATTTTGGGAAAATCATAGGCAGATTTGGATGTTAATGTTGCTGTGTATGGCGGGAGCTGGCATTAAAGATGTACCTGTGTTGAGGTCATAGCTGCCTCTTGTTCTTGGTAGCTTTAGAATTATTAATCTGTTCATGTATATTTCAAACAGATGATGTATTTATTTCATTCCACCTTTGTAAACTCTAAATCTTAGAAACTCATGATTTGTACTATCAGTCCTTGGGAATTCTTTGTATAGAAGTCCAGTTATGTTATCATTATCTCTCATAGTAAATCTCATCTGATTTGGATTGTTACTAATTGGCTTACCTAGCAGGTTGGGTTAGATGCTATCACGACTAGTAGGATTTTGGGTCGTGGCAGTTATACACTAATGATATATGGTTATACATATAATATATATGATACATATATTATATATAGGTTATACAAATATCTGCTATTTTTATCTTAATCAGTTGGAATGACGGCTATTTAGGTTAATTCTTTATTATTCTTTTGTTATTTAAGAACTTTTTGTGTTAAGAGTCCATCTCCAAAGAATCCTAAAGTTAAAACAAATTAGGCTATGCAAGTAATTTTGTTTTAAGATTGACTTGATTCAATAATTGGGGGATGAGCAAATGTTTTGCTTAACTTATGCTGAATAGTATAAAAATTCATGTTTATAACATAAAAGATTTTTTTCCATTATACATGAAATTTGTTTAGAGTATTGATTTTTTGTCAAAATAATTAGCTTTTTATCTATATCATAAAGATTTGATGACACCTTTAGACCAGGAATTCATTTTGAGATTTTTGTCAAACTTTATTAAGCTTTATATTCCCCTATTTTAGAGCTGGATTATAATTCTTAATTCTAATATGAACATTTTTAATCCCCTTCAAAGTACAGGGCATGTATTCTCCAAGAACAAAGACTCTAGCTTAGCATATGCTTATTGAGTCTCATAATTACGATTTTTGAAGTATTGCTCCAAAATAAATTTTCATAGCAGTATATCTATATATATATATATATATATATATATATATATATATATATATATATATATATATATATATATATATATATATATATATATATGCGCGGTAACATATATACATAACTTAGTGTGTTTGAAGAATTACACTAAATTGTAACAATAAAATAAATAACAATAACTATGCCTCAATCCCAGACATGTAATATATTGTTCTGGTCTCTTAATAAAATCAAAACTAACGTTTTTGATGGTACATCTATACCATTTCCACGAAATCAGTATTGTAAGTGGACTATTTACAAAATTACTAATTTTAATTAAATTTTCATATTCAGCAGTCTATAAACTAAGTTCTTATTTTGTTACGACCCATTTTCTCCTACAGGCCGTGATGGCACCTAACGTCGCCGCTAGGCAAGCCTACGATGAATTTACTACGTGATTACTTCTTTTAACAGGCTTACAAGTAATTAAATTCCATTTATTTAGAAATCTGAGAAATTAGGAGTCAAATGAATAAAATGAAAGCATAAGTAGGTAAATATTCCAAAACCATAAAGTTTACTAAAGTGTGTGCTAAGATCTGGTGTCACAAGTGTATGAGCATTGGTAGAATATACAAAACTCTAACTACTGTCTGAAATTACATAGACAGAAAAATAAGTACAAAGAAAGGCTCTAGGTGCTGCAGAATGACTTAGGATGCAGCTCACCATTAGACCTCCAGGTAACGGGGGTGTGCGCCGGGGATGTCCACCAGATGCACCTGCCTCAGATCCTGCACGGGTAATGCAGAAGTGTAGCATTAGTACATAAATAATATGTACCCAAAAAGTATCAAGTCTAACCTCGAAGAAGTAGCGACGAGGTGTCACGACCCAAAACCTAACCCATCGTGATGGCGCCTATCGTGATACTAGGCAAGCCGACCTTTCCAAAACACTTTTAAAATTTAACAGAAATGAATTAAGACATTTAAAATAAACGGAGTCTTTCATAAAAATAGGGATAAAACCCAAATAAAATATAAGTGCGGAAAAATAGCCCGACATTGGGGTGTCACTGAATCATGAGTATCTAGATATCCAGTTTAATACAAACATTGTGTGAGTATCAATGCTGAAAAGAAAGAAAATATAGAAGGAGAGACAGGGTCTGCGGACGTCGGCAACTACCTCGTAGTCTCCGGTACTCGATCGCGCATGAACTCAACGACCTCCGTGATCAAACACACCTAGTTCTGCACATGAAGTGCAGCGTGTAGCATGAGTACAACCAACTCAGCAAGTAATAGAAATAAATAAAGAACTGAGAAGGTAGTGACGATCTATACAAATACAATTCATTTTCAATAATTCCAGCAAAGAATAGACATGCTTTCAAATCCGGCAGTTCAAGTCAAATCAGTTTATACAATTACAGTGCAGGTATTCCGGATATAGAATCTTTCAAAAAATTTACAACAATGACAGATAGCAACTAAGTGCATCAACAAATGGAAAATAAGTACAGCCTCTCAGGGCAACAAACACTCAACTCGTCACAACAGCTCAATCACTCGGCTCTTAGTACTCACACTAAATAGGTACCTGCGCTCATAGACAGCCCCTCGGCATCACTCAGTCATCAACCTGTCTTGTCTCTCGAGCTCTCGGAAATCACAAAGATCGGCCCAAATAAAGATAACATAGTGTATCAATAAAATCAAGAAGAGGATAAGATATGATATGCAAATAAAATCATGACTGAGTACAAGACAGAAATTAGCAAGTAATTCAACAAGTATGCGACCTCTGCGGGTCTCAACAGTACCATCACATAGCCTAAGCATGATTTCTAATATGATTTGCAGTTAAATTTTTATAACACAGGGAGAGCATATAGCTAGCAACAAGTCATTCAACTTTACAGTTTCACGGAATGGACCAAGTTCCAATTCCTACGGTGCATGCCTACACGCCCGTCACCTAGCATGTGCGTCACCTCCAAAATACTCACATAATCCAATAATCCGGGGTTTCATACCCTCAGGACCAGATTTAAAACTGTTACTTACCTCAAACCACGCAAAATCTTATTCCGCAATGCCTTTTCCCCTCGAATCCGTCTCCAAATACCCCGAATCTAACCACAAGCAGTATGAGATAATTAATATAGGCTAAAGAAATTAATTTCACAAGAAAAATACGAAATTATAAGACAAAATCCGAAATTGGCCCGAACCCGACCCCCGGGCCCACGTCTCAAATTCCGACCAAAGTCACAAAACT
Organism: Nicotiana tomentosiformis; assembly: GCF_000390325.3. Lineage (NCBI taxonomy): Eukaryota > Viridiplantae > Streptophyta > Magnoliopsida > Solanales > Solanaceae > Nicotiana > Nicotiana tomentosiformis. The sequence continues at coordinate 66,063,061 of NC_090814.1, read as the reverse complement.
CGAAAGCCCAATCACTTATGAGTCTAACCATACCAAATATACTGCAATTCGATAACAAAATCCCATTCAAAACCCCAAAAATCTAACTCAAGAACACTTCTTCTTCTTCCCCAATTTTTCACCCCAAATCTCAAATTAGATGATAAAATTAAAGATATAATCATGGGTTTTAACCAAAATCAAGTAGGAATCACTTATCCCAATCAACTCCACAAAAATATCTTCAAGAATCGACCAATTCCGTGTTATCTAGCTCAAAATATGCAAAATCATGGGCTCAAACCCTTGTTTTTGAAATTACTACTGCCTGCCCAGATTTTCTTCTTCACGAACGCGACTGCCCTCTCGCGTTTGCGTAGACCAACTCAAACTGCCTCTCAACTTAACTCTTCACGAACGCGACCTACACTTCACGAACGCGAAGCTTTGCAAACTAAGACCTTCGCGAACGCGTCCCTCTCATCGCGAACACGTAGAACAAAAGACTGGGGGGTCCCCAGCTGCCTCACTCCCATTCGCGAATGCGACGCCACTCACGCGTTCGCGATGCACACACTGCCATACCTTCGCATTTGCGTCCTCTCCTTCGCGGACGTGTAGAGAAAATTCTCACCAATTCAGAAACATTCTTCATGAACGCGTAAGAGGAAACCCGAAAAATGCAACAACAGATATCAGCTATCTCACCAAGGCTAAAAATGATCCGTTAACCACCCGAAACTCACCCGAGGCCCCCCGAGACCTCAACCAAACATACCATCAAGTCCCAAAACACTATACAAACTTAGTCAAATCCTCAAACCACCTCAAATAATATCAAAAACATGAATAATCCTCCGATTCAAACTTAATGAACTTGAAACTTCCAGTTTCTACAACCGATGCCGAAACATATCAAACCACGTCCGATTGACCTCATATTTTGCACACAAGTCATATTTAGCATTACGGACCTATTCTAACTTCCGGAATCAGAATCTGACCCAGATATCAAAAAGTCAACCCCCGGTCAAACTTCCCAAAATTCAACTTTCGCCATTTCAAGCCTAAATTAGCTACAGACCTCGAATTCATAGACCGTACACGCTCCTAAGTTCAAAATCACCAAACAAAACTAACGGAACCAACAGAACTCCATTCTGGAGTCGTCTTCACACATTTCCGACTACGGTCAAAATCTTGAGACTTAAGCTTCCGTTTTAGGGACTAAGTATCCCGAAACACTCCAAAATCAAAAACAAGACCTCCCGGCAAGTCACTTAAGCAAAATCAGATACGAGGAAAATAATAAATAGGGGATTGAGGCTAATACACTCAAAACGACCGGCCGGATCGTTACACGAGGGGTCAACTTCGACACTCACTATGGGCTAACAATATGAATACAGAAAATTCTAAATAAACATGAGTTAGATAAATGATAGTAATAAATCATTAACAAGTAGAAACAAATAATTCCTTCACAATTAATAAGTTCCAAGTGAATTCCTTTCATTACTAATTGTAACCTCACAAGCCACAAAATAATATCAAGTATGATTAGGCTCCAAGTATTATTAAGCACGATTTATGTCGAGGTCGTACGACCCGATCCAGAATAATTTGTACACTGCTGAGGGTTGAGCGGCACAAACCATAGATGCATCTATCTACTGCCGAGGCGTTCGGCTCGCTCCATAAGAGGAGAAGATACTTTATAAGCAATTGACTTAAATGTTATTAAAGGCTAACACACAAAGTAACACAATTCCTCTAACAAGCTCTAATATAATTTAGAAACTTTAATTAACAAGTAGGGTGCAAACATTTCAAGTAGTTCATGATTTGGATCCTAAAACTACCCGGACATAAGCATAATTAGTAACTATGCACGGACTCTCGTCACCTATGGGGTAAATTCCCTTTAACAAGGTTAGACCAGAGACTTACCTCGTCTCAAAGCTCACTTTCCGGCCTTAATTTCAACTCTAATGCCTCAACTCGGCGCCAAAAAATTTGAAACTAGTCAAATATTGCATAAAATTCAACACTATTTCGGAAATTGAGTAATTACCCAACCCAAATTAGAAGATGCCTAAAATTCACACTATTTCGGAAATATTTAAAGAAAATCGTTACCCATAACCTCACGAACTCAAATATATAATTTTTACTCAATTCCATAATTATTTTCGTGGTTAAATTCTATTTTTATCAAAACCTAAAATTTTCATCTAAACCTATAATTTTCACAAATTTACATGTTAGAATCTACCCCAAATCTCTGTATTAAACTCACATTGGGTAGGAATTACTTACCTTCAAAAGCTAGGTTGAAACCCCCCTCTTTAAAGCTCCAAAATCGCCCAAGAGTATAATAAATGAGCTCAAAATAGCCGAAGTCCCGATTTAAACAAGACACTGTCCAGCTTCCCCTTCTTTGCGAATGAGGAAAGTGCCTCTCGTTCGCGAAGGCAAATGGTCCAGGCCCAGAAAACTTGGCCATCGCGAATGCGACCAGGGCCTCGCGATCGCAGAGGCTTAACTGCCCTGCCCAACGCGAATGCGAGGGCACCTTCGCGAATGCGAAGCACAACGGTGCTACCCCTCACCCAGCTCGCCTTACCCTTCACGAACACGGACCCCATCACGAGAACGCGAAGCACAAAATTTCCCCCAGCCCAATTCCTTCATTGCGAACGCGAGGGTCTGTCCGTGTTCGCGAAGAAGGAAACCAAAACTAGAAAATCTGGTTTTTCCAACTTAGCTCCGGGTGGTTCGAAACACACTCGAGCTACTCGGAACCCCGTCCAAATGCACCAACAAGTCCATCATACGGACTGCTCGAACTCTCGAAAAACATAAAATAACAACGAAACTAAGAATCGCACCCCAAAACTCAATTGAATCAATTTATGAACTTCAAGTTTCCAAATTGCTCCGAACATGCCGAATCATACTTAGATTACTCAGAATGACACCAAATTTTGCGTGCAAGTCTTAAATCACCATATGGAATCATTCCCAGGATCGTATCCCAAACGGATCTCGATAATACCAAAACCTACTCTAAATCAAATTTAAAAAACTTTAAAACCTTCAAAGTTCCAACTATCAACATTAAGCGCTGAAACTCTCCCGGGTCATCCAAAACCCGATCCGAACATACACCCAAGTCCAAAATCTTCATAAAAACCTATTGGGACCGTCAAATCCTGGTCCCAAGGTCATTTACTCAAAATATTGACCAAAGTCAAACTTAGCCTTTTAAAGCCAAACCAAGGAACCAAGTGTTCCTATTTCAACCCAAACCTTTCCATATCCCGAACTAACCATCCCCGCAAGTCATAAAACAGTAAAAGTACATACGGGGAGTCTTATTTAGGGGAACGGGGATCTATACAGCAAAATGACCGGTCGGGTCATTATATTCTCCCCCTCTTAAACAAACGTTCGTCCTCAAACGGGTCTAGAATCATACCTAGAGTGCTGAATAAGTATTGATATTTGCTCCGTATACCCTCCTCGGCCTCCCAAGTCGCCTCCTTGACTGGTTGGCCCCTCCACTTAACCTTTACCGTAGAAATCTTCTTGGACCTCAACTGGCGAGCCTGTCTATCAAAATTGGCAACTGGCTCTTCCTCATAACCCAGGCTCTCATCTAATTGCACCGTGTTGTAGTCCAACACGTGCGTCCTGTCGGCATGATACTTACATATCATAGACACATGGAAAACTGGATGAACTACCGATAGACCGGGAAGCAAAGCAAGCTCATAAGAAACCTCCCCAACTCGTCTCAACACCTCAAATGGATCTATGAACCTTGGGCTCAACTTGCCCTTCTTTCCGAACCTCATGATCCTCTTCATCGGCGAGACCTTCAAGAGAACTTTCTCGTCCACCATAAACGTTAATTCACGCGCCTTATGATTCTCCTAACTCTTCTGTTTGGACTGTGCTACGTGAAGCCGCTCCTGGATTAACTTTACATTTTCCAAGGCATCCCTCACCAAATCAGTACCATATAACTTAGCATTGACGGGCTCAAACCACCCGATGGGAGAACGACATCGCTGACCATATAAAGACTCAAATGGAGCCATCTCGATGCTGGACTAATAACTGTTATTGTAAGCAAACTAATCCAAAGGCAAGAATCGATCCCACTGCCCTTCGAAGTCAATCATACATGCTCTAAGCATATCCTTCAAGATCTAAACTGTCCGCTCTGACTGTCCGTCGATCTGCGGATGAAAGGATGTGCTGAGCTCTACCCGGATCTCTAACTCACTCTGTACTGCCCTCCAGAAATGCAAAGTAAACTGAGGGCCTCTATCTGATATAATGGAACCAGGAACACCATGTAACCGAACAATCTCCTAAATATAAATCTGGGCCAACCTCTCTGAAGAATACGTGGTCACAACTGGAATGAAGTGTACCGACTTGGTCAACCTGTCGACAATGACCCAAACTGCATCAAACTTCCGCAAGGTCCGCGGAAACCCAACTACGAAATCCATAGTAATGTGCTCCCATTTCCACTCAGGAATAGTCATCTGCTGGAGTAGGACACCTGGCCTCTAATGCTTATACTTAACATGCTGGCAATTCAGACATCTCGCCACATACTCAACTATGCCCTTCTTCATCCGCCGCCACCAATAATGCTTCCTCAAGTCGCGATACATCTTCGTAGCACTGTGTGTCTCCTCTAGGATTTTCTCCCTCAAGCCATCAATATTAAGAACACATAGGCAACCCTGGAGTTCCAGGACACCATCCTCACCGATAGTAACCTCCTTGGCACCACCCTGTTGTACCGTCTCTATGAGAATCAACAAGTGCGGATTATCAAACTGGTGAGCCTTGATCTGCTTGAATAGTGAAGACTGAGCAATAACGCATGCAAGAACTCGGCTGGGCTCTGAAATATCCAACCTCACAAATCTATTAGCCAAGGACTGAATATCCAAAGCTAGTAGCATCTTCTCTGCTGAAATGAATGCCAAACTACCCATACTCTCCTTCTTTCTGCTCAAGGCATCTACAACTACATTAGCCTTGCTCGGATGATAAAGGATGGTAATAACATAATCCTTTAGTAGCTGAAGCCACCTGCGCCGCCTCAAATTGAGATCCCTTTGCTTGAACAAATACTGTAAGTTGCGATCGTCGGTGTAAACCTCACAGCACACCCCATAAAGATAATGCCTCCAGATCTTAAGAGCATGAACAATTACAGCCAACCCCAAATCATGTACAAGGTAATTCTTCTTGTGGGGCTTCAAGTGACGTGCAGCATATGCAATAACTCGCCCCTCCTGCATCTATACACAACCCAAACCAACACGTGAAGAGTCGCAATACACAGTATACATCCCTGAACCGGAAGGCAACACTAACACTGGTGCTGAAGTCAAAGCTGTCTTAAGCTTCTGAAAGCTTACCTCGCAATCATCGGACCAACGGAACGGAGCACCCTTCTAGGTCAATTTAGTCAAAGGTGCTGCAATAGATGAAAAGCCCTCCACAAACCGACGATAATAACATGCTAACCCTGGGAAGCTCCTGATCTCAGTCGCTGTGGGAGGACGAGGCCAACTCTGAACTTCCTCGATCTTCTTGGGATCAACCTTAATACCCTCGCCTGATACAACATGCCCCAAGAATGCCACAGAATCCAACCAGAACTCACACTTGGAGAACATAGCATATAACTTCTGTTCCCGCAAGGTCTGAAGCACCACTCTCAAATGCTGCTCGTGCTCCTCCATGCTACGCGAGTAGATCAAAATGTCATCAATGAAGACAATGACAAATGAATTAATATATAGTCTGAACACCTGGTTTATCGAATCTGTAAACGTCATTGGGGCATTAGTCAAGCCGAAGGACATCACTAGAAATTCATAATGGCCATATCTAGTCCGGAAAGCTGTCTTCGGAACATCCGAACTCAGGTCTATCTTAGAGAACACTCTGGTGCCCTGCAACTGGTCAAACAAATCATCAATATGCGGCAACGGGTACTTGTTCTTAATGGTAACATTGTTTAGTTGGCGGTAATCAATACACATCCGCATAGTCCCATCTTTCTTCTTCACAAATAACACCGGTGCACCCCAATGTGACACACTCGGTCTGACGAAGCCCTTTGCTAGCAACTCCTCGAGCTATTCCTTCAATTCCTTTAACTCTTTTGGAGCCATGCGGTATGGTGAGATAGAGATAGGCTGGGTACCTGGAGCTAAATTAATACAGAAATCAATATCGTAATCTGGTGGCATGCCTGAAAGATCAAAAGGAAACACATCAGAGAACTCTCGGACTACGGGCACTGAATCAATCTCCGGAGTCTCTGCAGTAGTATCCCTAATATAGGCTAGATAAGCTAAATAACCCTTCTCGACCATATGTCGAGCCTTCATAAAAGAAATAACCTGACTAGATGCACTGACAGACGAACCCTTCCACTCCAATCTAGGCAACTCTGGCATCACCAAGGTAACAGTCTTGGAATGGCAATCAAGGATGGCATGATATGGAGATAACCAGTCCATGCCCAGGATGACCTCAAAGTCGGTCATGTTGAGCAACAGAAGATCCGCTCTAGTCTCATAATCACAGAATGTAACAATGCAAGACTGATAAATCTGATCCACAACAACATAATCGCCCACTAGAGTGGACATATAAATAGGCGTACCCAAGGACTCACGAGAAACACCCAAGAAATGAGCAAACAGAGATGAAACATATGAATATGTAGACCCCGGATAAACTAGCACTGAAGCATCCCTACCGTAAACAGAAATAATACATGTGATCACGACATTTGAGGCCACTACATCTGGTCTGGCCGAAAAAGCATAGAACCTAGCTGGAGCGCCACCTGACTGGCCTCCACCTCTAGGACAGTCCCTACCCACCTGCTCTCTGCCTCTGAGCGGTCGGACGGCTGGTGGGATAGCTGGTGCTGTAATCATAGGCTGCTGACCCTGCTGCACTGCCTTGCCCTGATGCCTGGGGCAGAACCTTCACATATGATTGAGATCCCGCACTCGAAACAACCTCTCGGTACGGTGGACAGCTGACCTGAAGTCTAACCCAGATGGCCTGAATACCCACTGGAGGAACCCTGATTAGCTGGTGGGCGGTAGGAACTCTCTGGCATGGCACTGAAATAAGGTCGCACTGGAGCACCCAGAGGAGGAGGCGGTGCTGGATATGTGGGCCTGCTAGACTGACCCCTCACGAACTGACCCCTGCCCCTAGCCGAGGAGCCACTGAACTCTCAAGAATATCGAAATCGCTTATCCCTCACCGCATGATCTCAGCTCCGCTGACGGACACCCTCAATCCTCCGAGCTGTCTCCACAACCAGCCCATAAGAAGTCCCCATCTCCACCTTTCGAGCCATGGTGGCCTGGTTACCAGAGTGAAACCCGGCAACAAAACTCTGCATTCTCTCTACATCAATAGGAAGTATCATAAGTGCATGGCGAGACAACTAAGAGAATCTCGCCTCATAGTTAGTCACTGGCATCTGACCCTGCTAGATCTGCTCGAACTAAAACCGTAACTCTTCCCTCTGAGAGGATGGAATATACCTGTCCAAGAAGAGGCGTGTGAACTGATCCCAAGTCATGGGAGGGGAACCTACTGGTCTTCTAAGAAGATAGGACTACCACCATCTACAAGCCCAGCCGTCCAGCTGGAAAGTAGTAAAATCCACCCCATGGGACTTCAATATCCTCATGTTGTGCAGTCTGTCACTGCACCGATCAATAAAGTCCTGGGGGTCCTCATGTCGCTCACCTCCAAAGGCAGGAAGATGAAGCCTGGTCCATCTGTCCAATAGCTTCTACGGATCGCCAGCCGTAGCTGGTTTGGGCTTAGGTATAGCTGCTGCCAATGGATGAGCTCCACCCACCGGTAGTGCGCTCGGGGTCTGATACACGGCAGCTACATGCCCTGGAGCCTGAGCGGTAGGGGTATGTGCTCCCTCTCCCGCCTGAGATGTGGTTGGTTCTGCTGGAAATAAATCAGCCTGAGTGATAGAATCCATGAACCACAACATACGGCCTATGACCTCCTGGAATCCCGGAGCGGACATGAAATCTACCGGGGCTGGCTCTACTGCAAGCACCTCGCCCTGCTCCTCAATAATAGGGTCCTCCACTGGATCCACTGGTGGCATAGCTGGAGCAACTCTGGGATGTCCTCATGGCTGGAGCCCTCCCTCGGCCTCTGCCTCGGCCTCTGGAAACAAGGAGAGCAGTACCTCCATGATCCGGAACATCCGCTGCGTGCGTTCTCACTATCTGTGACAGAATAAGAGAAAGATATTTAGTACCGCATCAACTGCACGATAAGAAAGAGTAATTTCCTAACACCTTATAGCCGCTCGAAAATAAGTACGGACGTCTCCGCACCGATCCGCAAGAATCTATCAGGCCTGCTCATAACTTGTGAGACCTACGTGAACCTAGTATTTTGATACCATGTTGTTACGGTCCATTTTCTCCTACAGCCCGTGATGGCGCCTAACGTTGCTCCTAGGAAAGCCTACGATGAATTTACTACATGATTACTTCTTTTAACAGTCTTACAAGTAATTAAATTCCATTATTTAGAAATCTGAGAAATTAGGAGTCAAATGAATAAAATGAAAGCATAAGTAGGTAAATATTCCAAAACCATAAAGTCTACTAAAGTGTATGCCAAGATGTGGTGTTACAAGTGTATGAGCACTGGTAGAATATACAAAACTCTAAATACTGTCTAAAATAACATAGACAGAAAAATAAGTACAAAGAAAGGCTCTAGGTGTTGTAGAATGACTCAGGATGTAGCTCACAACTAGGCCTCCGGGTAACGAGGGTGTGCGCCGGTATGTCCACCAGATGCACCTGCCTCACATCCTGCACGGGTAGTGCAGAAGTATAACGTGAGTACATAAATAACATATACCCAGTAAGTATCAAGTCTAACCTCAAAGAAGTAGTGACGTGGGGTCAACACTCACTATGGGCTAACAATATGAATAAAGAAAATTCTAAATAAACATGAGTTAGGTAAATGATAGTAATAAATCATTAACAAGCAGAAATAAATAATTCCTTCACAATTAATAAGTTTCAAGTAAATTTCTTTCATTACTAATTGTAACCTCACAAGCCACAAAATAATATCAAGTATGATTAGACTCCAAGTATTATTAAGCACGATTTATGCCGAGGTCATACGGCCCGATCCAGAATAATGTGTACACTGCCGAGGGTCAAGCGACATGAACCATAGATGCATCTATCTACTGTCAAGGCGTTTGGCCCGCTCCACAAGAAGAGAGGATACTTTATAATAAATTGACTTAAATGTTATTAAAGGCTAACACACAAAGTAATACAATCTCCATTAACGATCTTTCACAACTCCTCTAACAAGTTCTAATATAATTTAGGCACTTTAATTAACAAGTAGGGTGCAAACATTTTAAGTAGTTCATGATTTGGGATCCTAAAACTACCCGGACTTAAGTATAATTAGTGGCTACGCATGGACACCCCGTACGAACGTAGCCCCCACAATTAGAAGCAAACATTAATTTAAATCACATGTGGGGTAAATTCCCTCTTACAAGGTTAGAACAGAGACTTACCTCGTCTCAAAGCTCACTTTCCGACCTTAATTTTCACTCTAAGGCCTCAACTCGGTGCCGAAAAATCCGAAACTAGTCAAATATTGCATAATTTAATCAATGCATGTTCAAGAGTTCATAATTTAACTAATTGAGTAATTACCCAACCCAAATTAGAAGATGTCTAAAATTCATCCCGGGCCCACGTGCCCGGATTCCGGAAACGTTTGAAGAAAATCGTTACCCATAACCTCACGAACTCAAATATATAATTTTCTCTCAATTCTATAACCATTTTTGTGGTTAAATTCTATTTTTATCAAAACCTAGGTTTTTCATCTAAACCAATAATTTTCACAAATGTACATGTTAAAATCTACCCCAAATCTATATATTAAACTCACATTGGGTAGGAATTATTTACCTTCAAATCTAGGTTGAAATCCCTATCTTTAAAGCTACAAAATCACCCGAGAGTGTAATAAATGAGCTCAAAATAGCCTAAGTCCCGAATTAAACAAGACACTGCCCAGCTGCCCCTTCTTCGCGAACGCGGAAAGGGCCTCGCGTTCGTGAAGGCAAATGGTCCAGGCCCAGAAAACTTGGCCATCGCGAACGAGACCAGGGCCTCGCGAATGCGGAGGCTTAACTGCCCTGCACCTTCGCGAACGCGAGGGCACCTTCACGAACACGAAGCACAATGGTGCCACCCCCACCCAGCTCGCCTTACCCTCCGCGAACGCGGACTCCATCACACGAACGCGAAGTATAAAATTTCCCCCAGCCTAGTTCCGTCATCGCAAATGCGAGGGTCCGTCCGTGTTCGCGAAGAAGGAAACCAGAACTAGAAATTTTGGTTTTTCTAACTTAGCTCCGGGTGGTTCGAAACACACCCGAGCCACTCGAAACCCCATCTAAATACACCAACAAGTCCATAAACATAATACGGACCTGCTCGAACTCTCAAAACACATAAAATAATAACGAAACTAAGAATCGCGCCCCAAAACTCAATTGAACCAATTTATGAACTTCAAATTTCCAAATCGCTCCGAACGCGCCGAATCATACTTAGACTACTCGGAATGATATCAAATTTTACGTGCAAGTCTTAAATCACTATACGGAACCATTCACAGGCTTGAAATCCTAAACGAACTTTGATAACACCAAAACTTGCTCTAAACCAAATTTAAAGAATTTTAAAACCTTCAAGGTGTCAACTATCAACATTAAGCGCCGAAACGCTCTCGAGTTATCCAAATCCCGATCCGAACATACGTCCAAGTCCAAAATTATCATATGAACCTATTGGGACCGTCAAATCCCAGTTCCGAAGTCGTTTACTCAAAACGTTGACCAAAATCAAACTTAACCTTTTAAAGCCAAACCAAGGAACCAAGTGTTCCGATTTCAACCCGAACCTTTAGAAATCCCGAACTAACCATCTCTGCAAGTCATAAAATAGTAAAAGCACATACGGGGAGTCTTATTTAGGGAAACAAGGATCTAAAAAGCAAAACGACCGGTCGGGTCGTTACACATCAACCATAAAAATTGGAAGCTTTTTTTAAAATCTTATTTTCAATATCTGTTTGTTTATAGATTTGAACCACTTTTTGGCAGATTTTGAAAATAAAATTTTCAAATCCCAAAAACGGTTCTAGTTTTTGAAATTTTTGAATTTTTCAACTCACAAAACTTCAAATGTTTTTCAAGTAAAATGCATGTCCAAACTCAATTTCAACTTTCAAAAATTATTTTTCAACCAAATTTATATCCAAACGCTAGCTAAGTAAATTTATATTCAGCAGTCCCTTACATCTGAACAAAGCCTATTTTAATACACTTGTTAAGTCTAAACAAAAATTATCATATAGGTTTGATTAATAAAGTCTTGGAGCAGGTTGAGGGGTTTCGCTTCATCAACCAATTAATATATGTAAGATTTAATAGCATATTTATAAGTTAAAAAGATTGTTTTACGAAAAGAACATGTTTCTTTTCTTGTTTTCTAGTAGGCGAAATAAAAGGGAACACAAAATTCTGTTTCTGTTTAACTTTACTATTCCTAATATTTAATAAAAGTTAGATTAATCTTGGTTAAGAGTTTAGTGTTGAATTGAAGGAGAAGATGAGTTAGCGAATTAATAGGCTTGTTTGAGCTAAGAAAAAGAAAATAAATTGATTGGTATGACCATCCATAATCCATAAATAAAGAGAAAATGCTAATGGTTTAAAATCTAAATTCAAAAAATAAAAAAGAAATTCTTTCCCCACTTCTATATGTGGTTAATTTTTTTGAAACCCAAATTGAGCGGGTGGATTTTATTTATTTTCTAACAAATAAAATGTTGACTTTCAGAAATATAAATGAACCCTGATTAAGAAATGGATTTTTCCTAATTAAAGAAAGCAAGTAAATAGCACTCTTAAAGTTCTAGGTAAAAAGTTAGAGCAAAATTCATTTATAGCCCATCGGTCCAAATATATATCACCCGGTAGCCTAAAATTGCAATATACAATTTAGGGATTTTTACCTTTCTATACACTATATGAAACTTTATTACTAAAAATATCCACGTTTAGTTAATTACCCGACCTAAACAAGTTTTGTTTACCAAATATATACATTTCACCTTAAAAGGCTCCCGATTCATTATTAGTGCCTTCAATCAAGGGATTTAGTTATACCTTTTTTCCTTTTTCTCTCCTCTTTCCCCCTTTCTCTCCAAATCTTCCACCCTTGTAGCAATTTAGTGATCAAGTCAGTGGACAACTCTTTCATCTGGTTGATCACGTAACCATGTCTTAATAGTACTTACAATTTTGTGTTATTTCTTCTGATCCTTTTTCTTCTTCTTCTTTTTAACCCTTCAGTTTTACGTTGGAATTTAGTAAGAATTCCTCTATAATTAACAGGAAGATTAGGTTAATATTTGGGGATAACTTTTTACAAGTTCTTTTTATCAGGATTCGGAATAAAATCAAAATTCTAATTTAAATCCTTAAAAGGGAATCAGACTCTATTCCCTGTCCATCAAGTCTATTTAATTATTATCCAATTAAGAACTTGTTGAAGTTGCTATTCAAAATATAAAATCAGAAGGGCATCCAATTTTCAAAGAATTATATCCTATGCTTTTCACTTTCTTTAGGTAGGAGTAATAATTAATAGGACAGCCCTAGTTGGATAGAATATATCTAGAGGGCATTATTCTATAAATCATACTCAACAATGGTTATTGTCACGACCCAAAATTCTAACCTGTCATGATGGCGCCTATCTCGATACTAGGCAAGCCGATAATCTCGATAAACCACAATTTCTCTTAAGTTTGAAAATATAATAATTTAATACAATACAAAATTTCACAAATACTGACACAAACACTCCCCAAAACTTGGTGTCACTGAGTACCAGCAAGGAATAGACATGCTTTCAAATCCGCCAGTTTAAGTCAAATCAATTTTATACAGTTCAAGTTCATGTAATCCAGATATAAAATCTTTCAGAGATTTCATAACAATGACAGATAGCAACCAAGTGCAACAACAAATGTAAAGCAAGTACAACCTCTCAGGCAACAATCACTCAACTCAACCACTCGACTCTCCGCCCTCAGCACTCACACTCAATGGGTACCCGCGCTCACTGGGGTGTACAGACTCCGGAGGAACTCCTACAGCCCAAGCGCCATAATCTGCACGGACAACTCACATGCTGCACGGACAACGCATGTGCTATAATATCATGCACGGACAACTCACGTGCCATAATATCCTTACCTCACTGACAGGCCCTCGGCCTTACTCAGTCCTCAACCTCCCTACTCTCTTGGACTCTCGGAAATCACAAAGATCAGCCCAAACAAAGATAACATAATGCATCAACAAATATGAAGAAAGACTGAGGTATGATATACAAGTAAAATCATGTCTGAGCATAAGATAGCAATTAGCAAATAATTCAACAAGTATGTGACCTCTGTGGGTCCCAACAATACTATCACATAGCCTAAGCATGACTTTTAATATGATTTACAGTCAAATTTCTTTTTACACATAGAGAGCATATAGCTAACAACAAATTATTCAACTTTATAGTTTTACGGGACGGACCAAGTCACAATCCCCCCGGTGCACACCCACACGCCCGTCACCTAGCATGTGCGTCACCTCCAAAATATTCACATGACTCAAAATTTCAGGGTTTCATACCCTCAGGACCAGATTTATAACTGTTACTTACCTCAAGCCGTAAAATTCTTATTCTGTAATGTCCTTTCCTCGTGAATTGGCCTCCAAACGCCTCGAATCTAGCCATAAATAATTTATTTCAGTAAATAAAATTTATTGAATTAATTTCATAAGAAAATGCTAATTTTCCATAAAAATCTGAATTTTAGCTCAAAACTCTCCGTGGGGTCCACATCTCGGAACCCGACAAAAGTTATAAAATCCGAAAGCCCATTCAACCACGAGTCTACCCATATCAATTTTACCAAAATCCGACCTCAACTCGACCCTCAAATCTACTAATCTTATTTCCAAATTTCTATGGTCCAATCTCCGATTTACACCTCAAAGTCATGTAATCTACTCGGATTATTCGATGATAATTCAATATTATGAAGTAGAAATAATCACAAGGGACTTACCTCAAGTTTTCCTTGAAAATCTATCAAAAATTGCCTCTCCTCAAGCTACAATTTGTCAAAAATAACGAATGGGACGAAGTCCCTATTTTATAATACTGCCCAGACAGCCTCGGTTCTGCCTCGATCTTAGCCTTCGATCTTGGCCTTCGATCGAGGTCTTTGATCCTGGGTCTCAATCCTAGGCCTTGATTATGGCTCTCGACCCAGGCCTTCGATCATGTCTTCGACCCTGGCCTTCGATCATGTCTTCGACCCTGGCCTTCGATCATGTCTTTGACCCTGATCGTCGATCGTGGCCTTTGACCCTGTGCTCGATCGTGGCTTCTATCCTGATCCTCTTCCCTGCCTTCGATCGTGGCCCTCAACCCCGGGCTCAATCATGGATCGATTTTGGGCTCGAATCTGGCAGAAGAAATTTCCAGCATAAGGAAATTGCAGCAACTGTTGTAGTTCAATTTTTGATTTGTTAACCATCCGAAACTCACCCGAGGCCCTCGGGACCTCAACCAAATATACCAACAAGTCCTAAAATATCATACGAACTTAGTCGAATTCTCAAATCACCTCAAACAATGCTAAAACCATGAATTACACCCCAATTCATGCCTATTGAACTTTGAAATTTCTAATTTCTACGAATGACTCCGGAACCTGTCAAATCATGTACGATTGACCTCAAATTTTGCACACAAGTCATAAATGACATAACAGAGGTATTCAAATTTTTAGAATCAGATTCCAACCCCGATATCAAAAAGTCAACCCCCCGATCAAACTTCCCAAAAATTCAACTTTCGGCATTTCAAGCCTAATTCCACTACGGACCTCCAAATAATTTTCCGGACACGCTCCTAAGTACAAAATCAGCATACGGAGCTATTGGAATCATCAAAATTCAAATCCGAGGTCGTTTACACATAGGTCCGTATCCGGTCCATTTTTCTAACTTAAAATTTTCAATTATGAGACTAAGTGTCTCATTTCACTCCGAATTCCTTTCGGACCCGATCCAACTACCCCGGTAAGTCATAAAATAACTATAAAGCATAAATTGAGCAGTAAATGGGAGAACGGGGTTATAATACTCAAAATGACCGGCCGGGTCTTTACATTCTCCCCCCTCTTAAACAAACATTCGCCCTCGAACGGGTTTAGAACAATACATGGTGTCTCAAATAAGTGTGGATATTTGTTCCGCATCTCCTGCTCAATCTCCCAAGTAGCTTCTCCGGTTGGCTGGCCTCTTCACTGCACCTTCACTGATGCTATGCTCTTTGACCTCAGCTTTCTAACCTGTCGGTCTAAAATAGCTACTGACTCCCCAGCATAAGTCAAATTACTGCCCAGTTGTATTGTACTGAAATCCAGAATATAAGATGGATCCCTGACATACTTTCAGAGCATGGATACATGGAATACTGGATGAATACCTGATAGACTAGGTGGCAAAGTAAGTTCATAAGCCACCTCCCCAATTTTCTTAAGTATCTCAAAAGGCCCAATATACCGAGGGCTCAAATTTCCCTTCTTCCCGAACCTCAACACACCCTTCATGGGTGAAATCTTGAGCAGAACCTTCTCCCCAACCATGTGAACAACATCATGAACCTTCCTGTCGGCATAACTCTTCTGTCTAGACTATGCTGTGCGAAGCCGTTCCTGAATTACTTTGACCTTCTCTAAAGCATCCTGAACCAAGTCAGTACCCAATAGTCTAACCTCACCTGGCTCAAACCAACCCACCAGAGACCGACACCGTCTCCCATATAAAGCTTCATACGGAGCCATCTGAATGCTTGACTGGTAGCTATTATTGTAAGCAAACTCCGCGAGTGGCAGAAATTGATCCCAAGAACCCCCAAAATCAATGACACAAACGCGTAGCATATCCTCCAATATCTGAATAGTGCGCTCAGACTGTCCGTCCGTCTGAGGGTAAAATGTTGTACTCAACTGAACCTTGTGCCGAATTCTCGCTGCACTGCCCTCCAAAACTATGAGGTAAACTGCGTACCTCGATCTGAAATAATGGACACCGACATACCATGTAAGCGAACAATCTCGCGAATATAAATCCCAGCCAACCGCTCTGAAGAATAATTAGTACCAACTGGATTAAAATGCGTGGACTTGGTTAGCCGATCTACAATCACCCAGACAACATCAAACTTTCTCAAATTCCGTGGGAGCCCAACTACGAAGTCCATAGTAATACACTCCCACTTCCACTCCAGAATTTCAAGTCTCTGAAGCAATCCGCCCGGTCTCTAATGCTCGTATTTTACCTGTTGACAATTTAAACATCGAGATACAAACCCAATTATATCTTTCTTCATCCGCCTCCACCAATAGTGCTGCCTCAAATCCTGATACATCTTTGCGGCGCCTAGATGAATACAGTACCGCGAACTGTGAGCTTCTTGGAGAATCAGCTCACGCAAACCATCTACATTAGGCACACATAGCCTGCCATGCATCCGTAATACACTGTCATCTCCAATAGTGACTTCCTTGGCATCACCGTGTTGAACCGTGTCCTTAAGGACAAGCAGATGTGGATCATCATACTGGCGCTCTCTGATGCAATCATATAAAGAAGACCAAAAAACCATACAGGCCAAAACTCGATTCGGCTCGGAAATATCCAATCTAACAAATTGATTAGCCAAGGCCTGAATATCCAAGGCTAAAGGCCTCTCTGCTATCGGTAAGTATGCTAAGCTGCCCAAACTCTCCGCCTTACGACTCAAGGCATTGGCCACCACATTGGCCTTTCTGGGATGATAGAGAATGGTGATATCATAATCCTTAAGCAACTTCAACCACCTTCGCTGTCGCAAGTTAAGATCCTTCTGTTTAAATAATTGTTGTAGACTCCGATGATCGGTATATACCTCACACTGGACACCGTACAAGTAATGCCGCCAAATTTTTAAGGCATGAACAATAGCTGCTAACTCAAGATCGTGGACTGGATAATTCTTCTCATGTACCTTTAACTGTCTGGATGCATAGGCAATCACCCTACCGTCTTGCATCAGCACTCCGCCGAGACCAATACGCGACGCGTCACAATACACAATATAAGACTCTGAACCTGTAGGCAACACCAATACTGGAGCTGTAGTCAAAGCTATCTTGAGCTTCTGAAAGCTCTCCTCACATTCATCCGACCACCTGAACGGAGCACCTTTCTAGGTCAACTTAGTCATAAGCGATGCAATAGACAAGAAACCCTCCACGAAGCGACGATAATAACTGGCCAAGCCGAGAAAACTCTGAATCTCATTAACTGAAGATGGTCTGGGCCAATTCTGAACTGCCTCTATTTTCTTCGAATCCACCTTAATTCCTTCACTGGACACTATATGTCCCAAGAATGCCACCGAACTAAGCCAGAACTCACACTTAGAGAATTTGGCATAAAGTTTCTCCTCCCTCAGCCTCTGTAATACAATACCTAAGTGTTATGCATTCTCCTCCTGGCTACGTGAGTACACCAGAATATCATCAATAAATACTACGACAAATAAATCAAGATATGGCTGAAATACACTATTCATCAAATGCATAAATGCTGTTGGGGCATTGGTTAGCCCAAAAGATATCACAAGAAATTCATAGTGGCTATAACGAGTTCTAAATACCGTCTTCAGAATTTCAACTGGTGATACCCAGTTCTCAAATCAATTTTGGAGAACACCCTCGCTCCCTGAAGCTGGTCAAATAAATCATCAATACACGGCAATGGATATTTATTCTTGATTGTAACTTTGTTCAACTGCCTGTAATCAATGCACATCCGCATAGTACCATCTTTCTTTTTCACAAACAGAACTGGTGCACCCCAAGGTGACACACTAGGCCTAATAAACCCCTTTTCAAGGAGTTCCTGAAGTCGCTCTTTCAATTCTTTTAACTCAGTGGGTGCCATACGATACGGAGGAATAGAAATAGGCTGAGTGCCCTGCACCAAGTCAATACCAAAATCAATATCCCTGTCGGGTGGCATACCCGGCAGGTCTGCAAGAAATACGTTCGGAAAGTCTCGCACGACCGGTACTGAATCAATAATAGGAGTATCTGCATCAACATCTCTCACAAAGGCCAAATATGACAGAGATCCCTTTCCAACCATACATTGGGCCTTCAAATAAGAAATTACCCTGCTAGGAACAAAATCTAGAGAACCTCTCCATTCAACCTTTGGCAACCCCGGAATCGTCAACGTCACAATTTTTGCGTGACAGTCCAGAATAGCATGACATGGAGACAACCAATCCATACCCAGGATTACATCAAAATCAACCATACCGAGTAATAAGAGATCAACTCTAGTCTCCAATTCCCCAATAGTTACCACACACGACCGATACACACGATCTACAGTAATAATATCACCCACCGGTGTAGATACACAAACAGGTAAAACTAAGGACCCACATGGCATATCCAGATAATGAGCAAAATATGATGATACATATGAATAAGTGGAACCGGGGTCAAATAATATATAAGCCTCCCGGTGGCATACTAAAACAATACCTGTGATCACTGTGTCTGAGGCAACAACATCTGGCCTGGCAGGAAAAGTATAGAATTGAGCCTGCCTGCCACCTGATCGGCCTCCCCCTCTTGGGTGTCCCCTAAATGCCTGACCCCCACCCCGAGCTGGCTGGGCGGGTGATGTAACTGCTGGTGCTAGTGTCGTCGGTCGAGAACTCTGCTGTGGAGCCCCACTCAACAGCCTAGGACAATCTCTCTTGAAATAAACCAATTCTCTGCACTCGAAACAACCCCTCCTCTAAAGGAACTGCTGCTCCTGATAACCCAAAAAATTATCTGTAGAAGCCTGAACAAACGAGGCATGATGAGAACTCTGCACTGGTAGTGCACTGAATGAAGACTGGCCTGAGTGAGCACTGTAAGAACCGTGGCTAGCTGATGTACCACGATGAGCTGGACGACCTGCCTGAGCGTGTCTGTAAGAATGGCCCCTACCGCGGTAAAACTGTCCCCTGAAGGAACACCATTAAAATTACCGGAACCACGAGGCCTCTTAGCCTCCCTCTCAACCCGCTTCTGGCTGTGAACCATCTCAATCTGACAAGCAATATCAATAACCTCATCGAAAGTAGCACCAGACACTCTCTCTCTAGTCATGAGTAATCGCAGCTGAAAAGTAAAGCCATCTATGAATCTCCTGATCCTTTCCCTTTCTGTGGGAATCAACCAGATAGCATGACGGGCCAATTCTAAAAATCTCATCTCATACTGTGTCACAGACATATCGCCCTGATGAATCTGCTCGAACTGCTTGCGCATCTCTTCTCTGCGGGACTAAGGAACGAACTTCTCCAGGAATAGACCGGAGAACTACTACCAGGTAAGGGGTGCTGCACCGACCGGCCTACACCTCTCATAAGACTCCCACCATCTGAAGGCAGCCCCAGAAAATTGAAAAGTAGTTAATGAGACCCCACTGGTCTCTAGAATACCCGCTGTCTGAAGCATCCGCTGACACTTATCCAGAAAACCCTGGGCATCCTCTAACTCAGCACCGCTAAAAGGTGGAGGTCGAAGCCTCTCAAATCTCTCAAGTCTCCTCTTCTCATCATCTGCCATAACAGGAACTACCGGGGCCTGAGCAGCTGCAGTCGACTGGGCTGGTAGTGCCTCCAGTATCTGAAGTCCCTGTACTACCTGGTCTGGAGTACGGGCTATAGGGGTATGAGTACCTCCCCCCGCCTGAGAAGTGGCAGGTTCTGCCTGAGCCGAAACCACCTGAGCAAGACCAGTGCAAGCTGCCAATATCTGGGCCAAAGTCTCCTGAAGGCCTGGAATCTCAATGGGCACAGCTGGTGCCTGAGCTGATCCTGTCGGCTCAACTATATCTGGAATCTGTTCCTGAGCTGGAGCAACTGGTGGTACTACAGGTGCTGGTCCAACTGTGGTACGAGCTACACCTTGACCTCTACCTTTGTCCTGGCCTCTACCACGGCCCCGGCCACTCCCGGCCCTAACTGGTGGCACTGGTGACTGACCGTCCGATCCCGTAGTACGTGTCCTCATCATCTATGAGAGAATAGAATAGCAGAAATTTAGTTTCCAGAATCAACGAATTCGCACGACAGAATAAAAGAAGGTGAAATTTTCCTAAGGGTTCTGCAGCCTCTCGAAGATAAGTACAGACGTCTCCGTGCCGATCCGCAAGACTCTATCTACTAAACCTGCTCATGACTCGTGAGACCTATGTAACCTAGGCTCTAATACCAACTTGTCATGACCCAAAATCCTAACCTGTCGTGACGGCGCCTATCTCGATACTAGGCAAGCCGATAATCTCGATAAACCACAATTTCTCTTATGTTTGAAAATATAATAATTTAATACAATACAAAATTTCACAAATACTAACACAAACACTCCCCAAAACCTGGTGTCACTGAGTACATAAGCATCTAATATGAATACAAGTTTGGAAAATACGGTCTATAATAGTTTGAGACCAAATATAGTAAACAAGGAAACAGATAAGGAGAGACAAGGTCTGCGGAACACGGCAGGTACCTCAAAATCTCCTGAAAATCAACTGTGCGAAATGATCAACACCCGCTATGTCCGGGAACACCTGGATCTGCAGATGAAGTGCATGGTGTAGTATGAGTACAACCAACTCAGCAAGTAACAATAATAACTAATGAACTGAAGATAATGACGTGCTACACAGTTATAGTTCACTTTCAGTAATTCCAGTAAGGAATAGACATGCTTTCAAATCTGGCAGTTTAAGTCAAATCAATTTTATACAGTTCAAGTTCATGTAATCCGGATATAAAATCTTTCAGAGATTTCACAACAATGACAGATAGCAACCAAGTGCAAAAACAAATGCAAAGCAAGTACAACCTCTCAGGAAATAGTCACTCAACTTATCACAATAACTCAACCACTCGGCTCTCAGCCCTCAGCACTCATACTCAATGGGTACCCGTGCTCACTGGGGGTGTACAGACTACGGAGGAGCTCCTACAGCCCAAGCGTCATAATCTGCACGGATAACTCACGTGTTGCACGGACAACTCACGTGTCATAATATCCTTACCTCACTGACAGGCCCTCGGCCTTACTCAGTCCTCAACCTCTATAGTCTCTCGGGCTCTCACAAATCATAAAGATCAGCCCAAACAAAGAAAACATAATGCATCAACAAATATCAAGAGAGACTGAGGCATGATACGCAAGTAAAATCATGACTGAGCACAAGATAGAAATTAGCAAATAATTCAATAAGTATGTGACCTTTGTGGGTCCCAACAGTACTATCACATAGCCTAAGCGTGATTTCTAACATGATTTACAGTCAAATTTCTTCAACACATAAAGAGCATATAGCTAACAACAAGTTATTCAACTTTACAGTTTCACGGGACGGACCAAGTCACAATCCCCTCGGTGCACACCCACACGCCCGTCACCTAGCATGTACTTCACCTCCAAAATATTCACATGACACAAAATTCAGGGGTTTCATACCCTCAGGACCAAATTTATAACTGTTACTTACCTCAAGCCGTGAAATTCTTATTCTGCAATGTCCTTTCCTCGTGAATTGGCCTCCAAACGCCTCGAATCTAGCCATAAATAATTCGTTTCAGTCAATAAAATTCATTGAAATTAATTTCATAAGAAAACGCTAATTTTTCATAAAAATCTGAATTTTAGCTCAAAAATCGCCCGTGGGGCCCACGTCTAGGAACCCGATAAAAGTTACAAAAGTCGAAAGCCCATTCAACTACGAGTCTACTTATACCAATTTTACCAAAATCCGACCTCAACTTGACCCTCAAGTCTATAAATTTTATTTCCAAATTTCGAAGTTCCAATCTCCTATTTACACCTCAAAATCATGTAATCTAGTCGGATTATTCGATGATAATTCAATATTATGGAGTAGAAATGATCACAAGGGACTTACCTCAAGTTTTCCTTGAAAATCTATCAAAAATCGCCTCTCTTCAAGCTCTAATTTGTCAAAAATGGCGAATGGGATGAAGTCCCTATTTTATAATACTGCCCAGACAGCCTCGGTTCTGCCTCGATCTTGGCCTTCGATCGAGGTCCTCGATCCTAGGCCTCGATTATGGCTCTCGACCCTGGCCTTCGATCATGTCTTCGACCCTGGGCTTCGATTATGTCTTCGACCCTGATCTTCGATCGTGGCCCTCGACCCTGTGCTCGATCGTGGATTCGATCCTGATCCTCAACCCTGCCTTCGATCGTGGCCCTCGACCGTGGGCTCGATCGTGGCTCGATTTTGGGCTCGAATCTGGCAGAAGAAATTTCCAGCAGAAGGAAATTGCTATAGCTGTCGTAGTTCAATTTTTTATCTGTTAACCATCTGAAACTCACCCGAGGCCCTCGGGACCTCAACCAAATATACGAACAAATCCTAAAATATCATACGAACTTAGTCGAATCCTCAAATCACCTTAAACAACGCTAAAACCATGAATTACACCCCAATTCAAGCTTATTGAACTTTAAAATTTCTAATTTCTACAAATGACTCTGGAACCTGTCAAATCACGTCTGATTGACCTCAAATTTTGCACACAAGTCATAAATGATATAACGGAGGTATTCAAATTTTTAAAATCGGATTCCGAACCCGATATCAAAATGTCAACCCCCGGTCAAACTTTTCAAAAATTCAATTTTCGACATTTCAAGCATAATTCCACTACGGACCTCCAAATAATTTTTCGGACATTCTCCTAAGTCCAAAATCACCATACGGAACTATTGGAACCATCAAAATTCAAATCCGAGGTCGTTTACCCATAGGTCCATATCTGGTCAATTTTTCTAACTTAAAGTTTTCAATTATGAGACTAATTTTCTCATTTCACTCTGAATTCCTTCCGGACCCGAACCAACTACCTCGGTAAGTCATAAAACAACTATAAAATATAAATTGAGCAGTAAATGGGGGAACGGGATTATAATACTCAAAATGATCGGTCGGGTCGTTACAGTTATACTTTTTCCTGCAAAATAAGATGGAATCCTTCTGGCATATAATGCTGAAGATAGGTAAGTTTACCTTTTATGAGAAGTCGATCTGAATTAAGTTGCAAGGTATTTCATGAAATTAAGTAATGTTTTAAGCAATTTTAATTAGGGGTGGGCATAAAATCCGAAAAATCGAATTCTGAACCGAAATGAACCGAATTAATTTGGTATTTCAGTTTCGATTTTTTTGGTATTTCGATTTATTTCAGTACAGAAATTTCAGTATTTCGGTAATTCGGTATGGTATACGGTATTGGATTTTTGATATTTCAGTATTTTGGTATACCGAAATACTGAAATAGTTTAGTCCAAGCCCCACTTTATTTTTTATTTTTTAGCCCAATAACCTTAAGCCCACACCCCAAAAGCCCTAATTTCCTAATCCTTTACCCTTAGCATGGCATGGCTTAAGACCAAATATTAACCCCGTTAAAGGGGCCCTTTGCAGTTTGTATAACCATTGTGGAAAAAGTATATCTTCCAGCAAAATGTTTATAGTAAGAACTCAAGAGGAGCTCAACTACAAGTAAATAAAGTTACTAGTGCAAAGGTGAAATTGATGGGTCATTCATTCATATCAGAGACTTCTCAGCTTACACGAAAGGCAGCTGTGTTCCATACCATTAATGAATTGCTTGGTATTAATGAATTGCCTGGTGGAATCTCAAACAACATAGATTACATTAGTTAATTGCGTGTGGAAGACAGTGAAGATTTGGTTTAAACCGAAACCGTACCGAACCAAAATAAGAAATACCGAACTGTACCGAATTAATTTGGTACGTTATTTGGTATACACAATTGATAAACCGAATACCGAATCAAAATTCCTAATATCAAACCGAAATACCGAATGCCCACCCCTAGTTTTAACACGTTTAGGCAAAGAGCTTAAAAGCACAACTAATCTACAACTTATCTAAAACTTTCATACATTATTTCTATATAGTTAAATACAACTACAATATCATACAACTAAAATACATTTTTTATACGAATTTTATACAATATGTCTTTTGTATATTTTGTATCTAATTTATACATAGTAAAAATAAATTTTATACAACTAATTATATATTATACAACTTATCTATAACTTTCATATGTTATTTCTACCAAGTTATATACAACTACAATATCATACAACTTAAATACAATTTTTATA
Source organism: Nicotiana tomentosiformis (assembly GCF_000390325.3). NCBI lineage: Eukaryota > Viridiplantae > Streptophyta > Magnoliopsida > Solanales > Solanaceae > Nicotiana > Nicotiana tomentosiformis. The sequence goes on along the minus strand of NC_090814.1, from coordinate 66,038,535 downwards.
CAATATTGTTCAACTTTCATATAATATTTAAATAAAAAAATATATATAAACAACGGAATATAATTTTTCTACAATTATTTTACTACAACTTTACTACAATTTCGTAAGTATAATGCATGCCATGTATTCTTCTTCTTCTTCTTCTTCTTCTTCTTCTTCTTCTTCTTCTTCTTCTTCTTCTTCTTCTTCTTCTTCTTCTTCGAGTTTCAATCTGAAATTCAGCCAAAATCAAGTCTAATCTTCACCAAAATACCCTAAAAATGAGATATAAACTCCAAACAATATTTCCAATTATTTTCAACAACACCCAATCCAAACAAATAATAGTTTTTGAAAACTCAAATTCGAATTCAACGTTTCAAAACTTTTTAATGGTTGTCAATGGTAGAATAACTACTCTCTTACTGGAATTAGGGCTGGTCTTCGAAAGTGTTTTCTTCTTTATGAAAAGTTAAGCAAGCAACAGACGCTAATGGAGGTGTGTGGTAGAGTATTTAGAGCTTGAATCTATAAAAATGGAGAGGAATTTTTGAAGTAGAGTGAAAAAATATAGACTGATTTTTGAAGAGAGATACTGAAGTTTGTGGAGAGAGAAACATGGGTGAGTGCAAGATACGTATGGGGTTGTGGAGAGAGAAACGTGGGGGGGGGGAGTGGAAGATACGTTAGATTGATTTTAGGACACTAATTATTATCATTAAATACCTAAAAATGTACATAATTGGTAATTGGGTATATAATATGTAATTATATTAAAACTTGAGTATGGAGGGTAATAAAGATTGAAATATTGTATAGGAATGTAAAAATTCCTACATTTTATAGCCAAAGAGTAATTCTAGTGGCTAGTCACAATATCTGTTTCGTCGGCGGCAGAATGTCTTCATGAGCGACGTTGACCTCTCTCCTCAACGACCAAAGAAAAAGTATATGCCATAAAGCTCTTCCACACAAATTGTTCAAAACCTTTAAAACAGATCTTAGTTGTATCACTATTACTGAAAAGTGGCAGAAAGAATAAGATTGGAAGGATGGGAGGAGGAAGCAGAACTAACATGGGCGGAAAATTGAGTTTTCTAACAAAATCCGGCACAAATAGTTGTTGTAGTTCAATATAGAGCAATTTCACGCGAAAGAGACACGTTTAAGTTTGAACAGTGTTCAAAGTCAATACTTAGCATAGAAGTATGGAAAATAGACTCTCACTATACAAAAAAATAATAAATAGACTATCACTATATAAAAAATATACAAAATAGACTGTCACTGTATAATTTATATACAATAGATTGTCACTATATAAAAAATATATAAAATAGACAGTCATTATACAAAATATATACTAAATAGACTGTCACTATATAACATATATACAAAATAGACTGTCACTATACAAAAAATATACAAAATAAATATTTCGAGCTATTAGATGTAATATGTTTGGGCCGAAGGGCCATTTCGTGTAAGTAAAAAAAAATATAAGCTATTAAAATTTTGAGGGGCTATAGAGAGTAGTTTTCTCAAAACATTATGCTTCAATTTGGGTATATAGGCAAATTGAGTTTGAGTGTGAAATGGAGGAATGAAGTGGGCCAGCATTGTGAGAGAAGTGATAACCTCAAAAGAAGGCCGTGTAAGAACATGTAAACACGAAAATTGAAGTGGGCCCACTGGTGTAATGATGTAATAAGGAAATTTTACTCATATAGCAAAGGTATACACCTTATTTATTATAAATCAAAATTATTTTAAAATATTATATTCTATAGCTACCTTTTATATTTTATAGCAAAATAAGTATTTATGATATATACTACCATTGATGCATGAAATAAGACATGAAATAAGGCATGAAATACGATATTTATGTTTTCCCTCTTTCTTTCTTTCAATTAACATACGATTCTCTCTCAAAAATTTTCTTCTTTCTCTCTCTCTCTCTCTCTCTCTCTCTCTCTCTCTCTCTCTCTCTCTCTCTCTCTCTCTCTCTCTCTCTCTCTCTCTCTCTCTCTTCTAGCAAAATAGACCGAATCATAAATACACGAAAGAGAAATAAATCATGAAACAAAGCCTCAAAATCTCAAAATCAAAAACATGAAAGTAAACCTATAATAATAAAAAAAGAAACGGAGAAACCTTGGGCGACAGAGAGATTGAAGAGAAAGAGGGATTCTCAGCGCAGTAAGTAAGAGAGAAAAGAGGAAGAAGCGGTCGAATTGGAAGCGTTATAAATTGTAATGGAAGAGATAGTGAAGCAATACAAGGAGTCTTGGCCGGAAAACGCCATCTCCGACGAACTTTCTTCTCTTCTTTGCTATTTAGTCACATAAAATGATACAAATACATTATATTCTATACAAATTCACTCAAACACATTGTATTTTTGTATAAATATATATTTTTTTGCATGTGTTTATGAATTTTGAAGGTCTGTATTTTTTTTAATTCAACTGAATGCACCTGTATTTATTCATGCATACTGTACATACAGTATGCATAAATACATGGTATAAACATTAAAATAAACTGAATACAAATATTAAAATAGAACAGAATATAAACAGTGAAGACATTTAATTTTTAAAATAATGAAATACAATAAAATACACTGAATACAAATAGAAATACAGTGAATTGACGAGCGCAAAACACACACTGAAATTGTGTTCGCTAGTCAAAGATAGTATAGTATAATATTGTGTCCACATGGATTGGATTTAAATAGTATTCTCGTAGTTTCTAGCTTGATTGCTATCCAGGAGGATTAACAATTGAGATTTATATGATTAATAATAAATATTAACTAAGAATCTAAAATCTACAGCTATTTACTAGTGACTATCGAAACAAGGAATAAGCAATTAAGGTTATCAGTAGAAGAGGATAGGGTTTTGACATAATAAGTGCCAGATAATTATTCAGGATCTAACTCTAGATAATTCACTTCCAATGTTCAAGTGAGCACTCTATTATTAGTTCAAACGTTCAGCAAAAACTCCTTTCTCGATTAAGTCTTAACCTCACGAGATGAACCAATTTAAGCATTGTGAAGATATGCAAGAATACTTAGTGGATCGATCTTTAGGAAAACCTCTCTCGATTATTCTCCTAACTAGATTTAATCAATGATTCAACTAGTCTCTTTCGATTACTTAGAAGAATCTATGAACTCAACGAACAATATAATGCAAAGATATCATAAGTTATGCCTTTTTCGATTACAAGAACAAGTGAATATAGATGCAACAATTAAATCTTCCAAAAATAATTCAAATACATAAAAATAGAGTGATAGTCTGCAAACAATCATCAATACACCAAATCCATCAAAACCCAAAAGGATCTACTCCATAGACATGGAGAAGTTCTTCACAAATGTAACTAAAGTTTAGGAAAATATAAATTCACTCCAAACCCGGATCTTGAGTGATGAAAGAATGATGAAATACTTGTGCTTGTGTTCTTCCAACTCCTCCTTAGCCTCCTTAGGTCGAAATTGTATCAAAAGTCCATCTAAAATGGTATTTTGGTGTATTTAAGCTGCTCCCAAAATAAACTCCGGACGAAACTACCCATTTTTATAGGAAATAGGAAGTTACACTAATATTTTTGTGCTACAGCGCCGCACCCCTGCCGCCTCATGCGGCGCACATGTAGAGAATTCCAAAACATGCCAAAAACTTATTTCTAGCCACTTTTTGCAGTGCCGCGTCGCGCCTCGCGCCGTACCATGCGGCGCGGAAATGTAAATTTGCCCAGAAATTGAGTTTTTTTCACTTTACAGGAAAATTGTACTAGCTCTATGAGGCCCGCAAGGCGGTAGTGCAATTTTCTCAGAGTGAATTCGTTTTCTTATTTTTTGATGTCCATACTTGGTTTTCTACCCCCGAACGTGATCACGATTTAATTGCTTGGGCTTCTACTCAGACTTCAAAGCTCCAAATAGCTTGAATTAGCTCCACAACATCTACATAATTCGAAAATTACTCTTACACAACATAAAACACAAAATAAGTGCAAAACACTACTAATTAAAGCTCAACACAAGTAAAGTGTATTGAATTAGAGTGTAATAAGCTACTAAAATATGAGATTATAGCTTACCATCATGAATACAACCAATGAAATATACTGAATATAGCAGTAATAACATATATTAGGAATAACTAAAATACTGTTAATACAAATATATTTGAATACATTGTATATAAAATAGCGAATACAGTAAATACAAATATTGAATCTATTGAATGCAATAGTAAAAATAAATATTGAAACACACTAAATACAAAAGTTATATACAATTGAAAAATCATTCTAATTAATTGGGTTGATAATGGGGTATGTTAGAATTGATTTTGTTGAGTTATATTAGGAGTGTATCACGCTAATTGATATTATTTCCGTTATTAGACAGCTGGACATACCTATTTTTAAGGTGATTATCGTTTTTGTATTCATGAATACATGGCGTGAATATATGTGAATACATGTGCCTACAGCTGGACTGCCCTGATTTTAGGCACTTTTTACTACTGTATTCATGAATATAGTAGCGCGAATATATGTGAATACATGCGCGTATAGCTGGACTGTCCTGATTTTAAGCACTTTTTGTTGTTGTATTCATAAATACATGGCGCGAATACATGTGAATACATGCGCGTACAACTGGGTTGCCTTGATTTTTATGCGCTTTTTGCTGTTGTATTCATGAATACAGCAACGCGAATATAATGAATACACTACGTAACAACTAAATAGTAGCTATAGGAAATAATTATATATAATAGCTATAGGAAGTTAATAGTCACGCACTAAACAATAGTGGTTTCGGAAAATTCCTAACGTAATAGAGCTGCAATAACTCATATCAAACCAGAAGGGTACAGTAGTCAACACGGAAAAGGGTTGTGTTGTAGTATGTATATGAAGCCTTTAGGTACAACAATTTAAAAGCACAAATATAGCAAACTATCAAAATCCGAGAGCTCTCTGCTATTCCCTCTTATAAGAAGTAGGAATAGGAATACTCTGTCGTGTTAAAAGAATCAGAGTTCACAGGATAAGAGCCAAAATTATAAAAGACATAAATGAATTTAGAACTAATTTATAATATATAAATTTTGTCAAAATAGAAGAATTAAATTAGTTCTATATATTGACGTATATGTGAGCATGAACACATGAACTTCATTTTTCATGAATTATATTTCTCATGAAACAAACAAAAAAAAGATCCTTTTTGAGGGATTTTGTTCACTGCTTCACTTTAGAATTGGTGAAAGATATCAATGAATTTAGAAATATTTTTTTCATGCATATGCAGGCAAAAATTTAATTCTATATATTGATTGTGTATGCGCCCGCATACAAACAAAGCTGAATGAACTGCATTTTTCTATATTAATATTTTCATAAAAAAGGAAATTATTTTTTGGAGGAATATAGTGAATATGTTGTTTTAACACATGCTTCTCTCTATAACCTTCCTCTGTAACACCATTTTACAAGCCTGTCATAATTTTCTTTGGATTTGATTTTTCATATATTCTTTGTAACAATATTGCGCTATAAGCATGACAGTATATATTAAATACATAGTACATGAATATTTGATTTTATTTCTTTTGCTATTCCAAATTTTTCTTTTCTTCTTTTTCTTTCTATTCCTATTCTACTCTATAACCTCAATTTTTCATCCTCTAAATAAGCTCTTATTTTCGGAAAGCAGTTTTTTAACTCTCAATTATTTTTTTTTAATATTTCTCTTTTCTCCTTCTTTACTATCGGTACTTCCTCTATTTAATTTCTTTTTTCTTCTCTTTCCGTACATTTTCTCCCTCTTTCTTGGGTTACTCCAAAAAACTTTTAAACTATGCTCCTTCCTTTATACCCACAAATATCCACTTTCTTCTCCTAATTCTCTGCAAAAAAATTTAAAACTTTTCTTCTCCACCCTAAAATTTCCAGGAAAGTAACCCTTCAGACAAAAAAGGAAAAGAGCTCCAAGCCTGAACATTGAAGCAATGAGTTCGAAAAATGAGAAGGAGAAAATCATTCCTATCTGCAATTTATCATAAACACAGAAGGTTTCTTTTTGTTCTTTGTTTTATCCTACAAGATTATTGCAAAAATAACCTTTTTCCTTTTCACATTATTAGTGTGGAGTAAAGACGTTAAACCAAGTATTTTAGGATTCTTGTTCCCCTTTCTTTTTTACAATATTTCAAGATAGTTTCTTCATATAATTAGTGCCGAATAAAAGATATCTAACCAAGCACTCCAAACTTCTGATGCTACAGTTTTAAATTGTAAATGGTGACAGGACAAATTTATAATTTCTTAATTTTTATAAAAGAAAATTCATATATTTAGTAATAAAGATATTGCCGTGATTCTGCTATGAACTACAACAATGGATAAATTACTTATTATAACTGTTCAAACTTCATACGAAGAATTTCTCGTCTCTTAAGACAAATATTATGGAAAAAATTAAATCAGATGGCACCAACTGTTTCCTTTCATCTTTTGAAGGATATCGAGTTGCATGTGCAAGGACCAAGTCCTCTTGTTCCTTGGACCTTGGTGCTCTCTTAATTACCTTCGACCACTGTGACACAAGTCGAGAAAAACAAATATAAGTCCCGTGATAGAAAAATTGAAAAAACAGATCGAAACTTAAATAGAAAAACCTGAAATTAAACACCAACCAAACATGAAGCTTGAAACCGTCCATGGACTTAATTCTCCGTCGGAGCTTCCACATGACAGTTCACTTCCTCTCCTCCAACAATTTCTTCTCTATTGTAAAGGCGGAGTTCTTTGAGGGAGGGAGCCGAGGGTCTATCAGAAACAGCCTCTCTACCATAGGGTAGAGGTAAGGTCTGCGTACACACTATCCTCCCCATACCCCACTAGTGAGATTATACTAGGTTGTTGTTGTTGTTGTTGTTGTAAAGACACTGATGGGCATATCAAATGAGAAACCAACATATTTTCATCTCAACGTACAATAAAAAATACTATATTGATTAGGAAAGTAGATATATAATTATACCTTAATAGTCACAAGAAAAAATTGAATAGGAGGAGGTTGAAAGGAAGGCTATTGTTTCATTCCTTTTTTATTATGGAGGAAGGTTGTAACGGTTGGGCAAATAAAGAAGCTTGTAATTTCCTTCCTTTGCTAAGTCAAAAACACGGATTTCTTTCAGTTTCGAAACTGATGTTTTCTCTCTTCCCTTATTCCTTATGGAGCTATAATTAAATTCTTAATGTTTTGTAATAAATGAGTTCTAATAATTACAACAATATATCTAATTATTAGATAAATAAAAAAAAGTGAAAAAGGAAAAAAAGGAGAAAAAAATAAATAAAATCATTGGTCAATAATAGGTGCCAAGTCACCTTTTCTATTCCGATCCCTCCTTTATATATGTACTAGTAAATTTGTTTCAAAAGAATTAATGCAAGCAAATATATAAAAAGATTAGTATGCTTATACGGATTTAGATACTATCTCTTTATAATGAGAAGAATACACTTATATAAATAAAATATATTTGAGTTAATTCGTAATTTTAATTTAGTTAGAGCATATGCTTCTCTATAATTTGTAGTTAAATCATATATTACTAATGAAATTTATTTAAGTTATATCTAGTTAAGACAGATTTAAGAATTTTTAACAATAAGAAAAGAGGTTAACACTGAAATTACATAAATTTCATCTTAAAACTACTAATAACATGCATAAAAATATTTAAATTATTATTAGTTGTATATTGATTATGAAGATGAAAAATTATATAGATGAAATCGGGGGTGGGGGTGGGGGTGGGGGGCACAATAGCATATAAGGCCTAAAGCAAAGCCTTAATAAGAGGCCTTATATCTATAAGAAGCAAAGCCTTATAACGATGCTCATAATATATATATATATTACAAAAATCCTCAGATAAGTGAGTAATTGAAATGAAAAAAATGAGAACTTGATTTTATAAAGTACAAAAAATTGAACAAATTTAAAGTTATGATTGCATCACATGAACTTAAATGAAAGAACCCAGAAAACATACTTATTCCGTCCCAACTTATGTGACACTCTCTTTTTTTTAGTCAGTCCCCTTTCTATATTTGGTAACAATTCAACTTTAAATTTTTCTTTTTTACCCTTAATGAGATGATTTCTAGCCACACATGTTTCTGTGGTTTGTTTTAGATCACAAATTTCAAAAGTCTTCCTTTATTTCATAAACTTTATGTCCAGTCAAACACCTTCATATAAATTGGGACGGGTGGATTATAATTTATGTGAAAAAATAAATGAAGTTAGATTATTAGATATAGTTACGTGACTACCTAATAAATAGAGAAAAATAATTCGGTAAAAATGTAAAATAAGATTGACATAAAACTGTTTTGGTTATATTAATTAGAGGAAGAAATTAAGTTATTAAACACTAATATGAAAACAAAAGAAATAAATTTATTAATAATGAGAAATAATTATATAAATTATGTACTATATATAGAGAAATAGTAATTTTGGGCCCTTAATTTCTTGGGGCGTAAAGCAAGTGTTTCACTTATTTTAGGGTCTGGCCGGCCCGAGATGAAATACACTTCCTGATTAGCAACAAAAAATCATTAGGAAGAGCACATCCTCTTGCCACTGCATGCATCACAAATTTTAAAACTTGTGTATTGAAGTGTTGTTTTTGGAAGGTACATACCTTGTATATGAAATAAACAAGACAAATACCATTTTACCCCGTCTTCGTATATGATTGTTCAGCCTGCCATAACATCCGTCCTTCTGGCCTAATGTAGTCACCCAATTAATTTTCTCTCCATCCATCCTCTAAAAGAAGTTTGTTGCAGGTGTTGAGAAACAACGCAAATAGCCCTCTCCAAAACATCTTCTGGCCATTCGGTCAATGGCTAGTCCATTAACTGCCTATGCTGTTATTTTACAGCGGACTCAAAACCATAAAGAAGAGATGATTTATTTTGGCCAGTCAAAAAATATCAAAGTTGCAAATTTTGATACAATTATAAAGAAAATAAAAAAGATGGATACAAGAATACCTATCACATGAACGATGAAAAGGAAAATAATACCTAACTGCATCGCTCTCGCCTAATTTGCCAATTTATCAAATGAATTTTTCAGAGTCATAGAATGGGAGAAAGGCGACTCAAAGGAATCCCTTTTGGATATCATGACAAAGTAAAAAGGAATGACAAAGTTATCAAAATACTCAGAAGCCACAACAAAAATTAAACTACATAATCACATGAAAGGATATTTTACCAGTAGTAAGAGATTAGAGTGAAAGAGAAGAGATGGAGGCATTCGTTTTCGGTCAAAAGAGTCAACAGTGATAAGGGAGATAGAAGAGAAGGGGGTCTGTCATTATTAAGCGACTGTTGGGAGAAAGAAATAAATAAGCAAGTATGCAACCGTTAGGGTTTTTTATACAAAATAAGAGAAATGTAAAAAATAGGAAAAAATGCAAAATTGTCAAAAACAAAAAGGAGAAAAAATATAAATACAATTGCTCGGCATTGAAAGGTGTCACATCACATTTTTCATTACCAACTTTATATATATAGAGAGAGATTAAATGAATGTATCATACACTTCATGTATATGTATAGACAGGAAGCGTAGAAAACATGTATAGACCATTTATATTTTATTACTAAAAACATTTTAAGAATGCCGCCCAATCTAAAATACATTCAAATTGCATGAATTCTATCACTCTGTCACGACTCCAAATTCCCTCTGTAGGATGTCGTGATGACACCTAATCTCTAAGACTAGGTAAGCTTATCAATGCGGAATAATAATAAATATCTGAAATAAATAAACTACAATTCAAACAATTTCAACTCCCAAAACCCGGTAGAAATAAGTCACAAGCTTCTAAAAAATTATTCTCAATATTTTTATGTATCAAGATCTAAAGACAAATAAGGAAGCAACAATAAATGATAGAAGGGGACTCCGGAGTCTGCGGACGCTGGCAGATATGCCTCGAAATCTCCGTACGCAGGTAACTCACTGACGTCTAGACTGGTAAGATGTACCTGGATCTGCACAAAAAGATGTGCAGAAGCATAGTATGAGTACACCACAGCGGTACCCAGTAAGTGCCAAGCCTAACCTCGGTATAGTAGTGACGAGGTCAGGTGAGGCCCTACTGGAATATAATAATGGCATGGTAAAATGTTTAACAATATAGTAAAAATAAAATGACATGAAAATGAATCAAATAGTATGTCACATTTAATGACACCAAATAATTACAAATAATATCTCGTGGAATCAAAACATAATTTCTTTCAACTTTATGAAAATCACAACAATTAATCGAGGGCAACTATGACAATAAATCAATATCAACAAGGGCACTACCGAGGTACCACCTCATAGTCCCAAATTAAAAATAATTTCACAATATCTCATTTTCTTATACCACCGCGGGAGCCTTTACGATTTATTTAAAGAAAATATATTTTTCGAAATAGCATCCCGCATTTTAACCATCCTTATCACACCGCATGACTTCTAGTAGTCACCCCTACTAGCCACGTGCATCAAGCCACCCTTATCTCACCGCATGCGTTTCAATACCCAAACCGTATACCACCGCATGCGTATTTATATCATAATTTATCATAATTTGCACCTCAAGTGCCCAATATTTCAATTTTCCACAATAAATCAACAACAATATTTTTCAATAATAAAGAGCTCACGGCTCATGCCAGAATAATCCAACAATAATATTATTTCTACAATAAAGAGCTCACGGCTCCATCACAATGAGTATCAAAAACAAATCTTACGAAAATATTCAAGAATAAATAATTCAGGAAAATAATATTTCAAAATTTTAATACGTTGCTTCAATATCAAATTTAAAAATATCAAATACTTCATATTAATAATATTTAATTTAAAAAAAATCAACCTTCAAATAATACACAGTATAAAAGAAACCAAGTTTTAATTAAACACGTAAAACAATTAGCAGGAAAAGGTCAAACAAATTTAAAATATATATCACAGATCAATGATGAAGAATATAACAAGATAAAATAATTTAATAAATGCGCAACAATGATCTACACAATTTAAAAATATAATCTTTCACATTTAGCCCGTGTACACACTCGTCACCTCGTGTACATGACTTTCAACACATTTCAATAATCACATTAATATCAATTCTAGGGAAAATATTCCCCACACAAGGTTAGACAAGTCACTTACCTCGACTTGCTCCAATTTAACCAAGTATTATACTTTTTTCTCGATTTTTCGACTCCGATCGACTCGTATCTAGTCATAATTAATTCGATACAGTCAACAAAAATTATAGAAATCAATTTCATAAGGAAATATTATATTTTTCAATGAAATCCGAAATTAGCTCAAAAATTGTCCGTGGGGCCCACATCTCGGAATCCGGCAAAACTTATAAAATCCGATAACCCATTCAATTACGAGTCCAACCATACCAGTTTCACTCAAATCCGACTCCGGATCGACACCAAAATCTCAAAAATTCATTTTTATGAGATTTCTAAAATTTTCCAAATTTCAATCTCAAAACACTAATTAAATAGTGAAAACAATGATATATTCGTGTATATTAACCAAATCTAAGTTAGAATCACTAACCCAAATATTTTTCCTTGAAAATATATCAAAATCGCCTCTCCTCAAACTCCAATTCGTCAAAAAGGCAAATGGGACGAAGTCCCTTATTTTTATAACTTACAGATTTGCCAGGGAACTCGATTTTGTCAGGGAGCTCGATTTGTGAGGGAGCTTGATTTTGACAGGTTGCCCGATTTTGACAGGCAGCCCGATTTTGGCAGGCAGCTCGATTTTGTCAGGGAGCTCGATTTTGTCAAGGACCTCGATTTGTCAGGGAGCTCGATTTTGTCAGGGAGCTCGATTTTGACAGGCAGCCCGATTTTGACCGGCAGCCCGATTTTGACAGCATTTTCAGTAGAAAAATTACAGCAGCTAAGTCCCACTTTTAATCCGTTAACCATCCAAAACTCACTCGAGGCCCTCAGGACCTTAACCCAATATACCAACAAGTCCTAAAACATCATATAAACTTATTTGAAACCTCAAATCACATCAAACAATGCTAAAATCACGAATCACACATACATTCAAGCCTGATAAACTTTGAAACTTTCAATTTCTACAAACAACACCGGAACCTATCAAATAAAGTCCGATTGACCTCAAATTTTATACGCAAGGCATAAATGACATAACGGAGCTATGAAAATTTTCAGAATCAGATTTCGACCCTGATATCAAAAAGTCAACCCCTCGATCAAACTTCCCAAAAATTTAACTTTCGGCATTTCAAGCCTAATTCTACTACGGACTTTCAAATAAAATTTCGATCACGCTCCTAAGTCCAAAATCACAATACAGAGCTGTTGGAATCATTAAAATTCTATTCCGGGGTCATTTGGACATAATTCGACATCCGGTCACTATTTGAACTTAAACTTTAGATTTTTCATTAAAATTCCATATCTCGGGCCAGAGACCTCGGAATTTGATTCCGGGCATATGCCCAAGTCTCAAATCACAATACGGACCTACCAGAACTATTAAAATACTGATCTGAGTTCGTTTGCTCAAAATGTTGACCAAAGTCAACTCAGTTAAGTTTTAAACCTCTAATTCACATTTTAATCCATTTTTTACCTAAAAACTTGCCGAAAAATTTTACGGACTGTGCACGCAAGTCGAGGAATGATAAATAGTGCTTTTCGAGGTTTTAGAATATAGAATTAATTATTAAATTTAAAGATGACATTTTGGGTCATCACATTCTCCACCTCTAAAACAAACGTTCGTCCTCGAACGGAGTTAGAAAAAGTACCTGAGCTGGTGAATAAGTGTGGATAACGGCTGCGTATATCAAGCTCGGTCTCCCAAGTCACCTCCTCGACCGGATGACCCCTCTACTGAACCTTCACGGAAACAATGTTCTTTGACCTCAGCTTTCGAACCTTCCTATCCAAAATAGCCACTGGTTCCTCAACATAAGATAGATCGTTGTCCAACTGAATCGAACTGAAGTCTAACACATGAGACGGATCGCCGTGATATTTCTGAAGCATGGAAACATGGAATACCAGATGAACCGCAGAGAGACTAGGTGGTAGTGCAAGTTTGTAAGCCACCTCTCCAACTCTCTCAAGAATCTCAAAAGGCCCAATATACCTAGGGCTCAACTTGCCCTTCTTCCCGAACCTCATCACACCCTTCATAGGCGAAACCCAGAGCAATACCCGCTCACCAACCATGAATGCAACATCACGAACCTTCCGATACGCATAACTCTTCTATCTAGATTAGGCTGTACGAAGTCGATCCTGAATCAACTTAACCTTTTCCAAGGCATCCTGAACCAAGTCTGTACCCAAAAGTCTAGCCTCGCCTGGTTCGAGCCAACCCACTGGAGACCGGCACCGCCTACCATACAAGGCCTCATACAGAGCCATCTGAATGCTTGACTGGTAACTGTTGTTGTAAGCAAACTCCGCAAGTAGTAAGAACTGATCCCAAGCACCCCAAAATCTATCACACACGCACGAAGCATATCCTCCAGTATCTGAATAGTGAGTTCAAACTGCCCGTCCGTCTGAGGGTGAAATGTTGTAATCAACTCTACCTGAGTACCCAACTCACGTTGTACTGCCCTCCAAAACCGTGAGGTAAACTGTGTACCCCGGTCAGAGATGATAGATACTGGTACACCGTGAAGTCTGACAATCTCGCGAATATATACCTGAGCCAGCAACTCTAAAGAGTAAGTAGTAATCACAGGAATGAAATGAGCTGATTTGGTCAGCCTATCCACAATCACTCAAACTGCATCAAACTTCCACTGAGTCCGTGGGAGCCCAACAATGAAATCCATAGTGATCCGCTCCCATTTCCATTATGGAATCTCTAACTTCTGAAGTAATCCACCCGGTCGCTGATGCTCATATTTCACCTGTTGACAATTTAGACACCGAGATACATACCCCACTATGTCTTTCTTCATCCGCCTCCACCAATAGTGTTGTCTCAAGTCCTGATACATCTTTGTAGCACCCGGATGAATGGAGTACCACGAACTGTGAGCCTCCTGGAAAATCAACTCACGCAAGCCATCCATATTAGGCACACATAGCCTGCCCTGCATCCGTAATACATCGTCATCTCCAATAGTGACTTTCTTGGCATCACCGTGCTGAACTGTATCCTTAAGGACAAGCAAATGGGGGGTCATCATACTGGCATTCCCTGATACGATCATAAAGAGAAAACTGAGAAACCACGCAAGCCAAAACTCGACTCGGCTCGGAAATATCCAATCTAACAAACTAGTTGGCCAAGGCCTGAACATCCAAGGCCAAAGGCCTCTCTGCTACCGGTAAATATGCTAAGCTGCCCAAACTCTCCTCCTTATGACTCAAGGCATCGGCCACCATATTGGCCTTCCCAAGATGATAGAGAATGGTGATATCATAATCCTTAAGTAACTCCAACCACCTCCGTTGCCGCAAATTTAGATCCTTCTGTTTAAACAGATGTTGTAGACTCCGGTGATCGGTGTAGATCTCACAATGGACAATGTACAAATAATGCCGCCAAATTTTTAAGGCATGAACAATAGTTGCTAACTCCAGGTCATGTACATGATAATTTTTCTCATGTACCTTTAACTGTCTGGACGTGTAGGCAATCACCCTACCGTCTTGCATCAACACTGCGTCGAGACCAATATGCGATGCGTCACAATACACAGTATAAGATCTTGTACCTGTAGGTAATACCAATACTAGGGCTATAGTCAAAGCTGTCTTGAGCTTTTGGAAGCTCTCCTCACATTCCTTGGTCCACCTGAACGGAGCACCCTTCTGGGTCAATTTGGTCATAGATGCAGCAATAGAAGAGAAACCCTTTACAAATCGGTGATAATACCCAGCCAAACCAAGGAAACTCCGGATTTCTGTAACTGAGGATGGTCTGGACCAACTCTGCACTGCTTCAATCTTCTTTGGATCTACCTTGATCCCCTCGCACGAAACTATATGACCCAAAAATCCCACTGAATCAAGCCACAATTCACACTTTGAAAATTTTGCATATAACTTCCTTTCTCTCAAAATCTGAAGCACAGTCCTCAGGTGTTGTTCATGATCTTCCCGACTTCGGGAATACACCAGAATGTCGTCAATAAACACAATGACGAAGGAATCAAGATAGGGCTGAAATACACTATTCATTAAGTGCATAAATGCTGCTGGGGCGTTGGTCAGCCCAAAAGACATCACAAGGAACTCGTAATGACCGTACCGAGTCCTGAAAGCAGTCTTCGAAATATCTGTCTCCCGAATCTTCAACTGATGATAGCCTGAACGTAAGTCAATTTTAGAGAATACCCTGAAGCTGATCAAATAAATCATCAATACGTGGTAATGGATTCCTGTTCTTCACTGTAACCTTGTTCAGTTGGCGGTAATCAATACACATCCACATAGAACTATCCTTCTTCTTCACAAATAAGACAGGAACACCCCAAGGTGATACACTGGGCCGAATAAAACCCTTATCAAGCAACTCCTGTAACTATTCTTTTAATTCTTTCAACTCTGCTGGGGCCATACGATATGGTGGAATAAAAATGGGCTGAGTTCCCGGTAATAAATCAATTCTAAAGTCAATATCCTTGTTGGGTGGCATACCTAGAAGATCTGCTGGAAATACATCAGAAAAATCCATTGAGGAACTGACTCCATAGTAGGAGTATCAATACTAACATCTCTCACATAGGCCAGATACGCATCACACCCCTTCTTAACCATTCGTTGAGCTGCAAGAAATGAAACAACCCTGCTATGAACATGATCCGAGGTACCTATCCACTCTAGCCGCGATAGACCTGGCATAGCCAACGTTACCATCTTGGTGTAACAATCCAGAATAGCATGATAGGGCGACAACCAGTCCATGCCCAAAATAATATCGAAATCTACCATACTGAGCAATAATAAATCAGCCCTGATCTCAAAACCACTGATAACAATTAAACACGACCGATACACACGGTCCACAATAAAAGATTCACCTACGGATGTAGATATATAAATAGAAGAACTTAAGGAATCACGTGATACACCCAAATATGTGGCAAAATAAGATGACACATACGAATAAGTGGAGCCTGGATCAAATAAGACTGGCGCATCTCTATGACAGACCGGAATAATACCTGTGATAACAAAATCAGATGCAACAACATCTGTCCTAGCAGGAAGGGCATAATATCTGGCCTGGCCTCCCCCTCTAGGGCGACCTCTACCTGCCCGACCTCCACCTCTAGCTGGATGTGCAGGTAGAGTGACAACTGGTGCAGTAATCATGGCTTGAGAAGCCTGAGGACCCTGTTGAATAGGTGGGGCCTCAGAAATACGTGGAGGTGCACCCCTCCTAAGTATAGGGCAATCCCTCATGATATGACGAGTGTCACTACACTCAAAATAAGCCCTCGGAGGACGTGGCTGTTGGGACTAGCTCGGGCCTGATCAACTAGACTGTCCGCTGAAAGCACCCCGTACATGAGGTACAGAAGACACTGGTGGTACATAATATGGAACCTGAGGTCTGGGAGTAGTTGGAATACCACTAGAAGTTGGAAGTGCTGAATGAATAGGACGGCTCACATAACCTCTACCATGACGGGCTGCAACTGCGGCACGAGAATTATTATATGTTCCAGAATCTCGGGGTCTCTTAGCTTCCCTCTCTTCCCTCTCTGGAGTCCGCATACCTTCCAATCTTCTAGCAATTGACACCACCTGTTAGTATGTGATATCTATCTCTAGCTCTCGGTCCATACTGTATCTGATACTAGGGTGAAGACCCTCAATAAATCTTCGAACCCGCTCTCGAACAGTAGCAACTAAGGCTGGTGCATGCCTAGCCAAATCACTGAATCGGACCGCATACTCTGACACTGTCATAGAACCCTGGCGCAACTATTCAAACTCTGTACGCCATACATCCCTAAGACTCTGAGGAACATGCTCCCTTAAGAACATATCCAAAAATTGAGTCCGAGTGAAGATTCCTCAGCGGGACTATCCAACTCATATGACCGCCACCACTGGTAGGCTGCTCCTCTAAACTGGAATGCATTGAAAGAAACCCCACTGGAATCCACAATACCCATAGTACGAAGGATACAGTGACATTCCTCTAGAAAACCTTGAGCATCCTCTGAAGCTAAACCGTTGAAAGTGGGAGGGTTGTACTTCTTATACCTCTCGAGCCTGAGCTACTCCCCCTCTGAAACTGCTGTCCTAATATCAGGCCGAACTGGGACAACTGGTTGCACTAGTATAACTTCTGGGGCATGGTCAACTTGGGCACGTGGCTCTGGAGTACGGGCGGCGGGAGTCTGCGCTCCTCCCCCAGTCTGAGATGTGGCAGGAGCAAGTGGAATTAATCCTTCCTGAGCTAAAGTGCCAAACATGCTCAAACACTGAGCAAGAGTCTCCTGAAGTGCAGGAGTAGTAACAGGCGTCTCAAGTGCCTGCTCTCCAACTGGAGCTACTGGTGGCTCTGGTGCAACAGTTCGTGTAGGTGCTCGGGCTGCACAACGCGGTCTTCCTCGGCCTCTGGCTCGGCCTCTGCCCCGACCCCGGCCTCTTGCGGCTCCAACAGGGGGCGCGGGTGTCTGATCATCAGATCCAGTTGTGTGTGTCCTCACCATCTGTGAGAGAATAGAAACACAATTCTTTAGAACTTTGAAATCAACAAAGGCGCACGATAAGGAATCAAAGAAGTGAATATTTCCTAACAGTTCCATAGCCTCTCGAAGATAAGTACAGACGTCTCCGTACCGATCCGCAAGACTCTACTAAACCTGCTTGTGACTCATAACACCTATGAACCTAGTGCTCTGATACCAACTTGTCACGACCCCAAATTCCCTCTGTAGGATGTCGTGATGGCACCTAGTCTCTAAGACTAGGTAAGCCTATCAAAGCGGAATAATAATAAATATCTGAAATAAATAAACTACAATTCAAATAATTTCAACTCCCAAAACCCGGTAGAAATAAGTCACAAGCTTCTAAAAATTTATTCTCAATGTTTCTATATATCAAGATCTAAAAACAAATAAGGAAGCAACAATAAATGATAGAATGGGACTCCGGAGTCTGCAGACGCTGGCAGATATACCTCGAAGTCTCCGTGCGCAGGTAACTCACTGACGTCTAGACTGGTAAGATGTACCTGGATCTGCACAAAAAGATGTGCAGAAGCGTAGTATGAGTACACCACAGCGGTACCCAGTAAGTGCCAAGCCTAACCTCGGTAGAGTAGTAACGAGGTCAGGTGAGGCCCTACTGGAATATAATAATGGCATGGTAAAATATTTAACAATATAGTAAAAATAAAATGACATGAAAATGAATCAAATAGTATGTCACATTTAATGACACCAAATAATTGCAAATAATATCTCGTGGAATCAAAACAAAATTTCTTTCAACTTTATAAAAATCACAACAATTAATCGAGGGCAACTATGGCCATAAATCAATATCAACAAGGGCACTACCGAGGTACCACCTCGTAGTCCCAAATTATAAATAATTTCACAATATCTCATTTTCTTATACCACCGCGGGAGCCTTCACGATTTATTTAAAGAAAATATTTTTTCCAAAATAGCATCCTGCGTTTTAGCCATCCTTGTCACACCGCATGACTTCTAGTAGTCACCCCTACAAGCCACGCGCATCAAACCACCCTTATCTCACCGCATGCGTTTCAATACCCAAACCTTATACCACCGCATGCATATTAATATCACAATATATCACAATTTGTACTTCAAGTGCCCAATATTTCAATTTTTCACAATAAATCAACAACAATATTTTTCAATTATAAAGAGCTCACAGCTCATGCCAGAATAATCCAACAATAATATTATTTCCACAATAAAGAGCTCACGGCTCCATCACAATGAGTACCAAAAATAAATCTTACGAAAATATTCAAGAATAAATAATTAGGAAAATAATATTTTAAATTTTTAATACGTTGCTTCAATATCAAATTTAAAAATGTCACATACTTCATATTAATAATATTTAATTTAAAAAAAATTAACCTTCAAATAATGCACAGTATAAAAGAAACCTAGTTTTAATTAAATAGGTAAAACAATTAGCAGGAAAAGGTCAAACAAATTTAAAATATATATCATAGATCAATGATGAAAAATATAACAAGACAAAATAATTTAATAAATGCGCAACAATGATCTACACAATTTAAAAATATAATCTTTCACATTTAGCCCGTGTACACACTCGTCACCTCGTGTACATGACTTTCAACACATTTCAATAATCACATTAATATCAATTCTAGGGAAAATTTTCCCCACACAAGGTTAGACAAGTCACTTACCTCGACTTGCTCCAATTTAACTAAGTATTATGCTTTTTTCTCGATTTTTCGACTTCGATCGACTCGTATCTAGTCATAATTAATTCGATCAGTCAACAAAAATTATAAAAATCAATTTCATAAGGAAATATTACATTTTTCAATGAAATCCGAAATTAGCTCAAAAATTGTCCGTGGGGCCCACATCTCGGAATCCGGCAAAACTTACAAAATCCAACAACCCATTCAATTACGAGTCCAACCATACCAGTTTCACTCAAATCCGACTCCGGATCGACACCGAAATCTCAAAAAATCGTTTTTATGAGATTTCTAAAATTTCTCAAATTTCAATGTCAAAATACTAATTAAATGGTGAAAACAATGATATATTCGTGTATATTGACCAAATCCAAGTTAGAATCACTTACCCAAATATTTTTCCTTGAAAATATATTAAAATCTCCTCTCCTCAAGCTCCAATTCGTCAAAAAGGCAAATGGGACGAAGTCCCCTATTTTTATAACTTACACATTTGCCAGGGAGCTCGATTTTGTAAGGGAGCTCGATTTTGTCAGGGAGCTCGATTTTGTCAGGGAGTTCGATTTGTCAGGGAGCTCGATTTTGTCAGGGAGCTCGATTTTGACAGGCAACCTTATTTTGACAGGCAACCCGATTTTGACAAGCAGCCCGATTTTGGCAGGCAACCCGATTTTGACAGCATTTCCAGCAGAAAAATTGTAGCAGCTAAGTCCCACTTTTGATCCGCTAACCATCCGAACTCACCCGAGGCCCTCGGGACCTCAACCCAATATACCAACAAGTCCTAAAATATCATACGAACTTATTTGAAACCTCAAATCACATCAAACAACTCTAAAATCACGAATCACACATAGATTCAAGCCTAATGAACTTTGAAACTTTTAATTTCTACAAATAACACCAGAACCTATCAAATCGAGTCCGATTGACCTTAAATTTTGTACGTAAGTCATAAATGACATAACGGAGCTATGAAAATTTTCAGAATCGGATTTCGATCTCGATATCAAAAAGTCAACCCCTCGGTCAAACTTTCCAAAAATCCAACTTTCGGCATTTCAAGCCTAATTTCACTATGGACTTCCAAATAAAATTCCGATCACGCTTTTAAGTCCAAAATTACCATACGGAGCTGTTGGAATCATCAAAATTCTATTCCGGGGTCATTTGCATATAATTCGACATCCGATCACTATTTGAACTTAAACTTTAGAGTTTTCATCAAAATTCCATATCTCGGGTTAGGGACCTTAAAATTTGATTCTGGGCATACGCCCAAGTCTCAAATCACGATACGGATCTACCGGAACTGTTAAAACATTGATCCGAGTCCGTTTGCTCAAAATGTTGACCAATGTCAACTCAGTTGAGTTTTAAACCTCTAATTCATATTTTTATCCATTTTTCACCTGAAAACTTTCCGAAAAACTTTATGGACTGCGCACGCAAGTCGAGGAATAATAAATAGTGCTTTTCGAGGTCTTAGAATACAGAATTAATTATTAAATTTAAAGATGATATTTTGGGTAATCACACGCTCTATCCAAAATTACATTCTATGATCCCTTCACTCTGAGTAAGAGGAGGTGCAATGTGAAGATTGGTATGTAACAAATGAAACAAGAAAATGAAGATATAGTGAGTAGGCGGCGAGTGGGGGAGGAGAATTTCTAGAGAAAGATAACAAGAAAAATATCATGCTGAAAAAAGTGGCCTAGGGTGTTTGTTAATTCCTGGCTCATTAGTTGATCCTCCACCAAAATCCTAATTGATTGCCCATGAAAACTATTATGAATGTTGAAAAATATGCTTTTCTCGTTGAGTGAAAAGTGGCTAGGGCATTTCGGCAAGAAACTTGTAATTAATTCTCCTAACTAGTTCTTCTTTGAATTCCAACGTATACAAGAAAGTATGGAATTTGTAACAATTTTTTAGCAACAACTATAGTATTATTGGCAAAAATGAACAAACAGCAACAATTTTATGAAGTTGTTGCTATATCATATAATTTTTAAACACAAAATTTTTCTTGTTAGCAAATATTATAATATTGTTGCTATATTATATCGTTTAGATAATTAATTTTAAATTAAAACAAATTGGCAACAACGTTTTTGCAACAATCAAAGTGTTGTTGGCTAATTGTAATAAATGGTGACAACTTGATAAAATTGTTGCTATTATCATAGAATTTTTAGCCACGACTTTTTCATTGTTACCAACGTTTTATATTCCTATTGCCATATTTATGGACAATATAATAAATTTAAAATATAAATAGAATTGGCAACAATAAATTTGTATTATTGGCAATACACTTTATTTTTGCCAACAATATAGGCGGGTTGTGGCCTAAAACTTAACTAATTATTTTCCAGTTTTCCGCCAAAATAAAGCGCGGAAAAATTTTCTTTGCTAATGACCTTTTCCGGATTTTTAGCCCACTCTTTTAGTTGCTCTGTGTAAGTTTTTTGTTGATGTCATATTTTATTTGAGAACATAGTAGTTTTAAAATATAATAAATTAGCAATAATTTATATTTGGTAGAACCCCTAATTGTCTCAGCAAGTTTTGTTCACACCTTAATTTTCTCAACAAGTTTGGTTAGTGGCCTAAGATTTAGCTAAGTATTTTTCAACTTTCCGCCAAAAGAAAAACGGCAACCTAGTTTTTTTCTTTTTAATTATCTTTTCCTTAATCCTTAGCCTATTTCAGTTACCATTCTAGCAAGGTTTTCTCCTTTGTTGTTCTACATCTCTGAGCAATTGGTTCTAGTCTATTATTTGCTTCATTATTTCTAGTCTACAAAGTCTGGTGAGTCTTGCTGATTACTATTCATCTATAGTGTGTTCCTTCGCTTGTATCACTGTTCGTTCAATTTATATGCTGTTATTTTTACTATATTTTAGTATAGAGTCTGTCTCTGACCTTTTCCTTATTTAATATTTTGCAAAATTGACAGCAAAAAAATTGAGGGACAGTTAATATTTTATAATTTTGTAGGTTATTATATGATGGATAAAAGTTAGATATTTCTTAGGAATAGAGCATTACCAGAATTCTTAAATGGCGTGGAATAATTTTTGAACTTTGTATTTTTAAATCCTAATGTTGGTATAAGAATTCAATGTCCGTGCACTAATTGTAACCATGTGCGTAGAAAAATGCGAGAAGAAGTGAAAATAGATTTACTTAGATGGGGTATAGATCCAACATATAATAGGTGAATTCATCATGGTGAGTCGGATTCATCTTCAGATGATGAAATAAATTCTAGTGCAAATTCAGATTTAGAAAATGATGTTGCTGCCACTTTCGAGATGTTGCATGACATGTATCACGGTGTTCCTACAGATAATATAACTCATGATCAGTCTGATGAGTCGGCTGAGTCTAGATATGAAGAACCTAATGCAGAAGCTAAGAGTTTTTATCGGTTGTTAAAAGATGCAGAGCAGAAGTTATATCTAGATTGTGAAAAGTTCTCGAAGCTCTCTTTTGTAATGCGTCTTTTTCAAATGAAGTGCTTGCATGGTTGGAGTAATACTTCATTAGACCCTTTGTAAAACTATTAAGCGATGCTTTCCCCAAAGGACATGTGCTCGCTAAATTTATTTATGAAGTTCAAAAGATTATTAAAGATTTGGGTCTAGATTATGTGAAAATAGATGCTTGTGTTAATAATTGCATCTTATGTAGAAACGAATATGCGGATCTTGAGCAATGTCCTAAATGTGGTGAGAAAAAATAGATAGTACGGAAAGGAGAATACGATGACAATGAGGTTGCTTCAAGTAAATTGAATAAGAGAAGGAAAGGAATTCCTAGGAAAATTCTTAGATACTTTCCTTTGATCCCAAGATTACAACGCTTGTTTATGACTAAACGAAGCGCGAAAGATATGAGGTGGAATAAAAATAAGCGAGTTGACGATAGTATTAAGGCATCCAGCTGACTCACTGACATGGAAACCTTTTGATGAGAAACATTTGGATTTTGCATTAGATCCACGTAATGTAAGACTTGGACTTGCTTCAGATGGTTTAATCCTTTTGGTTCCATGAGTAATGCCTATAGTATATGGCTAGTATTCTTGATTTCGTATAATATTCCCCCATGGCTCTGCATGAAATAATCTAATATTTTGTTATCCTTGCTTATTCTTGGCCCAAAAAGTCCTGGTATGGATATAGATGTGTATCTCCAACCTTTAGTTGATGATTTGAAAAAATTATGGGAGGATGGAATTGAGACTTATGATGCTTTTAAGCAACAAAATTTTCAATTACGTGCTTCTTTATTGTGGACAATTAATGACTTTTCAGCATATGCCATGTTGTCCGATTGGAGCACAAAAGGAAAATTTGCTTGTCCAGTTTATCATGTAAATACTTGCTCTATTTACTTGAAATATGATCGAAAGCATTGCTATATGGGTCATCGTAGGGTCTTGGAAATAAATTATCCTTATCGTCGGACCAAAGGTTCTTTTGATAACACAAGGGAAGAAAGACCGCATCACAAGCATTGAGTGGAGATGATGTGCTTGTACAACTAAATACATCCTTACAAGGATCCATGGGTGACAACACAAGAAAAAGAAAATGAGATGCCGAAAGACGTGCCAACTGGAAGAAGAAAAGTATATTCTTTGAACTCCCATATTGGAGGACTGTATTGTTGAAACATAATTTGGATGTAATGCATATAGAAAAAAGTATTAGTGAAAGTGTGATAGTAATGTTGTTGGATATTGACGGAAAAATAAAGGACACATTAAAATCTCGATCGGACATACAAGAGAATCAAAAAGCCTCTTCATCCAATAAAAAGTGAGAATAAGTACATACTTCCTCCTGCTAGTTATACAATGTCCAAAACTGAGAAGATTAAATTCTGTCAACTCATCAAAGATGTCAAGTTTTCGGATGCATATATTTCTACCATTAGTCGTTGTGTCAATGTTAAGGAAGCTAGACTTTTTGGACTTAAAAGTCACGATCACCATGTTCTTTTCCAACATATCTTTCCACTTATCATAAAAGGGATTTTGCCAAAGGATGCATATGATCCGTTAATTGAATTCTCTCCTCGCGTCCTTGCACGGCTCGTTCTTCAAGCCCTGCTTCTCCCTTCCCCCTCTCCTCGTTCCTACCGTCCAAAACGCAGGCAGCAATGGTGAAGTTGGATGCTCGAAGTCATTTTAGATACGGCAAGACAACTTAGGAGGAGTAGAAAGTTGCCACAACGATGTTGAAGATAGCTTTATTACCAAGCCGCCCACTTGAGAAGCTAGTCGCCAGGAAAGAAACGAGAAGGAAGCGACCTGTCCCCGCCTAATCCATTCTTTAGTGATTTGTTCGCTAAAGAGTTGCATATGGATAAGTTAGATAAAATAGATAAAAGTATATGGGTGACAATTTGCAAACTAGAACGTATATTCCTACCATCATTCTTTGATGTTATGGTTCATTTGGCAATCCATTTAGCAAAGGAGGGTGGTCCTGTTCAATTTCGATGGATGTATTTCATCGAGAAGTTAGATTTTTATTACTTTAAATTTTTCTTTTTGTTGAAATTTGCTCGAAACTAATATGTCTTTACTTAACAAAATATTGCGCACATTAAAAGGTTACGTACGCAACATGGCTCGCCCAGAAGGGTCAATTGCTGAGGGCTATCTTGTAGAGGAATGCATGGCATTCTGTTCCAAATATTTGACAGATATGGAGACAAAGGAAAATCGCCCGCATAGGAATTCTAATTCTTTCAACATGGATCCTAATGGCTTATATGTATTCAACTGTCGTGGTAAGCCATTTGGAGGGGGTGATTGGACAAAATTGAATGATCTTGAAATCAAGCAAGCACATTTTTTTACATCCTTCAAAATTGTGCAGAAATTGGCCCCTTTATCGAGTAAAATACTTTTCACTTAGTTTACATTATTTTCTTCTTATGAATTCTTTCAACGACTATCTTGTAATATTTTCATTTTATTTTATGTTCACCATCTATAGGGAACATTTAGAAATATTAACAAAGGAGAATAATAGAAATGTTGTCAAGAGGCACAAGGAGGAATTTCCTTTATAGTTTCAGAAAAAAAGGTAACTTATATAATTCAATGTTGGTTGATATTTATTTAGGACAATTCATAAATTTTATTTTTAAGTAGTACTAATATTTATGAGTTTGTAATTAATAGGCGATACAATTAAAAGATAACGGTGACAGTCGAATTACTGATCAATTGCTAGCTTTGGCAAGAGGTCCAGATTTAGGAGTTGAATGCCATAATGGATATGTCTTGAATGGTTTTAGGTTTCGAACAATGGCATCTGAGAAATTTTAAAAAACTCAAAATAGTGGTGTAATCGTAAAGAGTGATGAATATACAGAAAATGCTGATTATTATAAGATAAGAAGAATATTAGAAATCCAATATCTGGACAAATATTCAGTGACATTATTCCAATGTGACTAGTTTGAAGTTTCGCCTCTGGGTCGAAGTCAAAGTAGAGGTTACCAAAAGGATGAATATGGATTCATATCTGTGGATGTGACAAGACTTCATTACACAAATGATCCATTTATTCTAGGATCACAAGCTCAATTTGTGTATTATGTTTAATATGATCAAAATGAGAATTGGAATGAGGTTGTAAGGGTAATACCATGAAACTTGTATGATCTACCCGAACAAGATGATGAAATAGAACCATATCAATTAACTGACCTGGTTGAAAGGGAAGAACAAAATCTTCAAGTAGAATCAGACACTGATATAATTAGAATACAAAGAGAAGATATTGATGGATTGAGCATTGAAGCATCTTCTATCAATATTGAGGAAGAAATAGACTTAGAAGTTGTAGATGAATCGGATCATGAAGATATGGATGACTCAACAGATGAAAAATATTTTTCTGAGGATGAACATGATGAAAAAGAGGATGGTGATTGGCTATGAGGATGAATGTGATTTTTCACCACCTTGCCCAAATGGTTAATTTCTCCTTTCCGCTAATCTTTTTATTTCTTTATTATGTTTGTTACTATATAACTTCATTTAATATTTAGAATGTTTAGTTTCGTCCCATGCCACATACTGAGTCAAAATATATCATGATTATATGATTTTATATCTAACCATCGTTATTTAGTCACTGTATTTGTTTATTTTTACTTAAATAGTCTGTTTGGACATACACCTTAATCTATAGTTATGTTGTTGGATAGATTATTTTCTGATTGACAATATGTGCAATGTTCTGCTTTCACTTCTACTTTCAACTAGTTCCAGTATAATTCTTTTTATTATGTCTTGCAGACTATCATGATGACAAATACGCATGTTTCTGATGGTGTTGAATTTGCTGGAGTAATTTCAAACCCACAACCACGTGAGTTGATTCATTTAGTAAAAAGTAGCTTTGAGAAATCTCATGCTTGTATAACTTAATAGAAACAGAATTTTTATGCCTTCAAATTTAGTAATAAATTCTTATAAAGAGTAGGATTTAATTATTTAATTAATTGATTTGTTTGTAGTTACTTTGAGCGAAGTATGATACTAATATATACTTTAAATCATAAGCTTTTTTGAACTACTAATCTTTTAAATTTCCTCATGCATTTCATTTTGTAGAGGAAGAGAAATTGTTCTCCATCTATTTGTGGATTAGAGATCATATTTTTATATTATTTGTAAACTGTAGTTACTTGGGAAGTTAAAATTTGTACGGACTTCATATGAAAAATACCATGCCTAGGGTCGATAAATCTATTTCCTAGCAGTAGTAGTGTTTTTCTCAGTAATGAATTGATGTTGAAGTTTTCTGGACTTTTTCATTTTAATATTCTTATGTATTGCTGAAGGACAAATGAGAAAGGGAAGGGGGAAGACTAGAGGGTTTTCAATCCAAAAGAAATGCAAAAATAATCCCAATGGAAAGCTGGAGGTAATTATCCCACCCGATCGAACAGTAGTAGTTGGTCCTGGAGCTAATAATTTTGTTACTGAGCTTTCGGTCACAATTGACCAGAATGCTAAGCATGATATCAAAACTTGGAAGAAAGTTTCTAATCTAGCAAAAGAAAGGATTGTTGCTCATATGCTGGTAATTCTCTTTGTATATTTTAAGTTTATAGTTTTTTTGTTCTTGAATGAGTAGTATTCAACCAAATGCCATATTTAGTAACAATTGCCTATTATAGTAGTAGTATGTATAAAAAATAGTAGGCATATTTATTAATCTATTGGTTCCAACTTTGAAATCCTTTATTATTATATGTTCCACATACAAATCTATCTGGTTGCTAGTAGAGTCTTAGGTGACAAAGCTATCATTTCTAATTTTTTGATGTGAGTACAGGACGCCTTTGAAATTCCAGACATGCAACACACTAGGGATACTATCCTTCATACAGCTAATAATTGATATCGTCGTAGTAGGCTCCATGATCATTTCAAAAAATTTGCTACAAAGGAGGAACGATTGCAAAACATACCAGAAGATGTCACTGAAGTTGAATGAAAATTCTTGGTGGAGTATTTCAACTCTGATCCTTTCAAGGTAATTAAATGAAATATGCGCAAAGGCTATTATTTAGCTAAAAGAATTCTGAAAAATGTCTACGTCAACCAGGGAAGTTACAAAAAACTAAGAAAGCAACCTATGAAATGGAACTTAAATTCTCATGACCAGACTCAAAGTCTTATTTATTTCTTATTTTACTTTTTATACTTTAATCATAAGTTATATCATTGATTCATATTCAATGCAGAGAATGAGTGCTAGAAACAAAATAAACAAGAAAAAATAAGGAATCAATCATATTTGCGGTAGAAAATCCTTCGGGGCAGTCTCTTTTAAAGAGGTGAGATATGTCTTATTTAATGAATTTAGTATTTCTTATGTGATGACCCAAAAGGTTATCTTATGTTTTAGAATTCGAATCTGCACTCTTAAGCCTTACAAATCTCATTTTCACCCTACTCGGTTTGCGTGCGCAGTCGGGCAGGTTTCCGGAAAGCTTTTATGTTGAAAATTGATGAAAATAAGAATTTATACCTTAAAAAGTTAATTTTATTTGACTTCAGTCAATATTTTTGGTAAACAGGCCCGGATCTATATTTTGATGGTCTGGAAATTATTTGTTTCTAAGAATTTATTGATATTTGGCATTGTGAGTACCAGGTCCGTATTTTAGTTTTGGAGCCCGATACAGGTTCATTATGATATTTAAGACTTGTCTGTGAAATTTGGTGAGAAACGGAGTTGATTTGACGTGATTCGGACGTCCAGTTGAGAAGATAGAAATTTTAAAGTGTTCTTGAGAATTTCATTTAATTTGGTGCTAAATTCAGAGTTCTAGGTGTTATTTTGGAGATTTGATCGCACGAGCAGGCCCGTAAGTTATTTTTAGACTTGTGTGCATATTTGGTTTGGAGTCCCGAGGGCTCGGGTGAGTTTCGGATAAGCCACAGGATGTTTTGGACTTGGAAAAAATCTGGTTTTCTGCAGATTCTAGTGTCTGGCATATCCTTCTTCGTGTTCGCGAAGGTTCTCTCGCGAACGCGAAGAGTAAACTGGTGAGGCTGAGACTTCTTCTTCGCGAACACGAAGTGATGGAGGATTTACCCTTTGCGAACGTGACCGGCTCATCGCGAACGCGAAGAACTTGGGGACCTGGGGGAGAGTCGATCATTCCTTCATCGCGAACGCGAGCAATGTCTCGCGAACGCGAAGGCCAGGGGGAGTAACCATCGCGAACGCGAGCAGGGTCTCACGAACATGAAGGCTTGGCAGACAGTACCCTTCACGAACGCGACAGTGGCCTCGCGAACACGATGCACACTGTCGCCAGTGCATAAAACAGAATCAAACATGGGTTTAAGCCATTTCTTCAACATTTTTCAAGAACCAAACGGGTAGAGGCCATTTTTCAAGAGCTATTTCTTCCCCAAATTGTTGGTAAGTGATTCAAAATTATTTTTTTTTAATTACCCATTATATTTCTTGAATTATCAACCTAAAATCTAGAGTTTTCATGATAGAATTAGGGGCTACGATAGAAAACTAGGGATTTCGGAAATTTTGAAATTTAGACCTCAATTTGAGGCCGGATTCCAAAACTAATTACATATTCGGGATTAGGGGTGAATGGGTAAATGGATTTTGGTCCGAACCTCCAATTTTGACCAAGCGTGCCCGGGGTTGATTTTTCGACTTTTTGGAGGAAAATTTGAAAATTTTTAATTTATGCAATATAATTGATTTCTTTAGAAATATTTGATATTATTGAGTCATTTTTGAATAGATAAGAGTGATTTGGAGGTGAATTCCAAAGAAAGGTTGTGATTGAGAATTAAGTGGCCTTCGGAGCGAGGTAAGTATTGTGTCTAACCCTGGCTTGAGGGAATTAGAAACCTTAGATTACTTGCTAAGTGAAATTCATGTGAGCGGCGTGTATGTGAGGTGACGAGTACTTATGCGCCGCCAATTTACCTGTTTTCCATTTTTCTCTGTTTTTCTTATATTGTCTCTTTCCTATGCCTAAATCCTACGTGTTATACTAGTATTGTTCAATTTATCGTTCTTATCATATTTACGGATTTTCTGCTGAGTTTTTATTTCAAAGTTGAGATTGATATTATGAAACCAAATGTTGAAGTAAGGTTTGTACTTGTTATTCTATCTCCCTGTTGTTATTTATGCATTGCATTATGGTAAGGGAGAGTGTTAATGCACGAAGTGTGATGCCGTGCCATATTGTGAGTGTTAATGCACGAAGGGTGATGCCGTGCCATATTGTGAGTGTAAATGCACGAAGGGTGATGCCGTGCCATGATATGAGAGTTAATGCACGAAGGATGATGTCGTGCCGTTTCTATTAATTTTATGGTGAGATTGAGACTAAAAGCACGAAGGGTGATTCCGTGCATTTTTCCTTTACTGTATTCACTATTCCTGTTGATTCATGGTATATTGACTGCTCCGGTGATTATTTTGTTGTAGTTCTTTATCTTGTATTCCCCCAGTATGTTCCCCTCCCGATATTTCCTGTTTAGTTCTTCATTTCTGTTATTTGTATATACACTGTTAAATTGTACAGGTTGATTTGTAGGTGCCTTGCCTTAGCCTCATCACTACTTCGTCGAGGTTAGGCTCGACACTTACCAGTTCATGGGGTCGGCTGTACTGATACCGCACTCTGCACTTTCTGTGCAGATTTTGATACCGGCTCGGGTTGATCAAGATTTTTCTATTGGTCCGTTGTCCGGAGACTCAAGGTAGATCTGTCGGCGTTCACAGACCTTGAAGTCCCCGTCTATCTTTTCTGTTCTACTCTTTCTTTCATTCAGACAGTTGTATTTCTTTCAGACTATTACTTGTAGTAAATTCTAGAATGCTCGTGAATTGTGACTCCAGATCCGGGTAGTAGTAATTAATACAGTTTTATGATATTCCATACTTATTATATTTTATCTTAGTTAATTATTGTTAATTACTGAATGGGAATAAGGAATTGGTTTAATATTCTCTAACGTTGGCTTGCTTAGCAAGTGAAATGTTAGGCGCCATCACGGTCCCATCGGTGGAAAATTTTGGGTCGTGACAGTTGGTATTAGAGAACTAGGTTGCCTAGGTCTCACGATTCACGAGCAAGCTTAGTAGAGTCTGGAGGATCGGTACAGAGACGTCTGTGCTTATCTTCCATAGGCTATGATGTTTAGGAACAAGTTTCACTTCTAATCTTCTCAGTCGTGCGATTTTGCTTTCTCAATGCTGATTGAACTCTTCTACTCTTAATCTCTCGCAGATGGCGAGAACACATACCGCTTCCTCAGCCGAGCAGCAACCAGAGCCTCCAGTGGCAGCTCCTATGTGGGGCAGAGGTCGAGGCCGAGGCCGTGCCAGTGGCCGAGGCAGGGGCAGGGCTCAGCCTAGAGCCCGAGAAGCAGCCCCAGCAGTGGAACCTCAGATAGAGCTTAACGAGGAGGTTCCAGCCCAGACTATTCCTGCCGTACCAGCTCAGGTTACGGAGGGGTTCATTGCTACCCCAGTACTTTAGGACGCTTTGGTCCGTTTGGTGGGCCTTATGGAGAGTGTGGCCCAGACTGGCGCATTTCCCATGGTACCAGCAGTCTCTCAGGCTGGAGGAGGAGCCCAGACTCCCACCACTCCCGCTCCAGAGCAGATAGCTCCCCAGTATTAGGCTCCAGCAGCTCAGCCAGTCGGATTAGTTTAGCCGGTTATTGCGGCACATGTCGGAGATGGGCCAGCTATGTCTTTTGAGGCTTTGTGGAGATTGAACAAGTTTACCAAGCTCTTTCCTGTTCACTTCAGTGGTGCTCCTTCAGAGGACCCCCAGGAATATCTTGACAGATGCCACGAGGTCCTACAAAACATGGGTATAGTGGAGACCAATGGGGTCGATTTTGCTGTATTTCAGATGACTGGTTCCGCCAAGAAATGGTGGAGAGATTACTTGTTGACCAGCTGGGTCGCCTGCTCTTACTTGGGACCAGTTCTCTCAGCTCTTCATAGAGAAGTTTTTGCCTATCACATTGAGAGAGGAGCATCGCCTTCAGTTTGAGCATCTCCAGCAGGATAGTATGAATGTTACTCAGTATGAGATCCGTTTTGTGGATTTGGCCCGTCACGCTATTCTTCTGCTTCCCACCGAGAGAGAGAGAGAGAGAGGGTGAGGAGGTTTATTGATGGACTTGCTCATCCTATCAGATTGCAGATGGCTAAGGAGACTGGGAGTGAGATTTCTTTTCAGGCGGTTGCTAATGTCGCCAGACGAGTCAAAATGGTTCTTACTTAGGGAGGTCAGGGGTCTGACAAGAGAACTCATCATTCCGGTGAGTTCAGCGGTGCCTCATTTAGAGGCAGGAGTACTTTTGGTATAGGCCATCCTCCTAGGCTATTTCATTCAGTGCTCCAGGCATCCCACGGTGCCTCAGGTGGTCGTGGCCCTCGATGCATTATTCCGACCAGCTAACCTACAGTGCACCACCAACTCCTATTAGTGCACCTCCACTCCAGAGTTATCAGGGTAGTTATTCAGGTCGACAGGGCCAATTTCAGGGTCAGCAGTCACAACAGCCGAGGTTATGTTATACTTGTGGTGATCAGAGGCACATTGCTAGATTTTGCCCTCGGGCAACAGGCAACTCACAGCATCAGAGTTCCCGTGCCATGGTTCCATCACCAGTTGCTGCACCACCTGCTCGCCAGCCAGAGGCAGGGGTAAGGCAGCCAGAGGTAGAGACCAGACTGTTAGAGGTGGAGGTCAGGCCGTTGAGGTGGAGACTAGCCAGTTAGAGGCCGTCCTAGGGATGTAGTTCAGGGTGGTGGGGCCTAGCCCCGGTGTTATACTTTCCCAGCCAGGCTTGGGGCTGAGTCATCTGACGCTGTTATCACAGATACTGTTTAAGTTTGCAGTAGAGATGCTTCAGTTCTATTTGATCTGGGATCTACTTACTCCTATGTGTCATCCTATTTTGCTTCCTATTTAGTTGTGTCCCGTGATTCTTTGAGTGCTCCTGTTTATGTGTTCACACCAGTGGGAAATGCTATTGTTGTAGATCGTATTTATCGTTCGTGTGTGGTCACCATTGGGAGTCTTGAGACTCGTGTAGATCTTATACTTCTCGACATGGTTGATTTTGATATCATACTGGGTATGGATTGGCTATCACCTTATCATACTATATTAGATTGTCACGCCAAGACGTTGACCTTAACCTTGTAGGGATTGCCTCAATTAGAGTGGAAAGGGACTCTTGGCCATTCTACCTGCAGGGTTATCTCTTATGTGAAGGCTCGGCATATGGTCGAGAAGGGGTGTCTAGCTTATTTGGCTTATGTCCGCGATTCTAGTGTGGAGGTTCCTTCCATTGATTCAGTGCCGGTTGTTATTGAGTTTCCAGAGGTATTTCCTACAGACCTGCCTGGGATTCCACCCGACAGGGATATTGATTTCTGCATTGATTTGGCTCCGGGCACTCAGCCCATTTCCATTCCGCCATACCGCATGGCCCCGCCAAAGTTGAAAGAATTGAAGGAGCAGTTGCAAGATTTGCTTGATAAGGGCTTCATTAGACTTAGTGTCTCGCCCTGGGGTGTACCTGTGTTTTTTGTGAAGAAGAAAGATGGATCGATGAGGATGTGTATAGATTATCGGCAGTTGAACAAAGTCACTATCAAAAACAAGTATCCATTGCCGAGGATTGATGATTTATTTGATCAGCTTCAGGGTGCCCAGGTGTTTTCGAAGATTTATTTGAGATCTGGCTACCATCGGTTGAGGATTAGGGCATCTGATGTCCCTAAGACAGCTTTTTAGACTCGGTACGGGCATTTTGAGTTTCTAGTGATGTCATTTGGGCTGACAAATGCCCCAGCAGCATTCATGGATTTGATGAACCGGGTGTTCAAACCTTACTTGGATTCCTTTGTGGTTGTGTTTATTGATGATATCTTGATCTACTCCCACAGTCGAGAGGAGCATGGGCAGCACCTTCAGATCATTCTTCAGACTCTGAGAGACAACCAGTTATATGCTAAGTTCTCAAAATACGAGTTTTGGTTGAGTTCAGTTGCTTTCTTGGGTCACGTTGTATTAGTAGAGGGTATTCTGGTGGATCCTAAGAAGATTGAGGCAGTTCAGAACTGGCCTAGGCCCAGCTCACCTACAGAGATCCGTAGTTTCCTGGGTTTGGCGGGCTATTACCGTCAATTTGTGGAGGGGTTTTCATCCACAGCAGCCCCGTTGACCAGATTAGCCCAGAAGGGTGCCCCTTTCAGGTGGTAAGACGAGTGAGAAGCGAGCTTTTAGAAACTCAAGACAGCTTTGACTACGACACCGGTATTGGTGTTACTCACAGGTTCAGAACCTTATACAGTATATTGCGATGCATCCCGTATTGGTTTGGGTGCGGTATTGATGTAGGGTGGCAAGGTAATTGCATATGATTCGCGGCAGTTGAAGGTTCACGAGAATAATTACCCTATTCATGATCTAGAGCTGGCAGCCATTGTTCACGTGCTGAAGATTTGGAGGCACTATCTTTATGGCATGCCATGTGAGGTATTCACGGATCATCGGAGCTTGCAGTATTTGTTCAAGAAGAAGGAACTCAATTTGAGGCGGAGAAGGTGGTTGATGTTACACCCTATATTTTTTTTTTGTACGTAAAATTGCGTCGTGAGCAAACTAATGTAGGACCCAAAAAAAAAATGAGATCATGTTTGAAAATATATAAAGCAATTTAATCATGTTACCTCGGAAGTTACAAATATTGAATATCATAAACAACAAGTACAAAGAGGGTTGGAAGGTTTAGAAGCTAAAGGAATTGAAGAAAATAATGTTTCGTCGAAAGCCGACAAATTGGGAATGTTATAGCATGTACTTTTGGGATGAGACCAGGGTGTTTTACATGATAAGGAGGTTATATTACGAGTTATGTTATTCGTATGATAGTCGTATGTTATGTTTTGAAGTCAAGCGAGTGGTGGAACAAAAGTCGATGAAAGTCATCACAAGTTACGTTCATAAATTTTACTGAAACTTTGGGTCAAATGTAACTGAGATTTTCTCCCAATATACTTAGATTTATGGGGTGTTCCACCCATCAAATTAAATATCTATGAGTCTACTTTCCAACGCATTAAACCGTTTGTCAATACGATATCTGAGTAGAGAGATATGGGCATTTTTGCGAGACTGCGCAGACTGTCACCTACTTGCTTAAACGAGAATCCAAAACTGGGCCTGTTCGGGTCGTCCAAAAATGGGGCAGTTCGGGTCGTTCAAAGAGGCCTTTTTAAAGTCCTATCCACTTCATATATTAGTCGGATAATAGGGCAAAATAATCAGACTCATTCTCTGCAAAACTCCTCCCAAATATTTCCCCCAAACCCCAATTGATTTTCTCCCCCTTTCAAGTTCTAATCGGAGGTAAAGCCTAGAGTTTGAAGAACCAAGATAGGAGTCGAGTTATCCAACAAATAAGGTAATTTTACTGCTCTCTTTCATCCATTTTTTCTGTTGTAG
The DNA here is from genome assembly GCF_000390325.3 of Nicotiana tomentosiformis. Lineage (NCBI taxonomy): Eukaryota > Viridiplantae > Streptophyta > Magnoliopsida > Solanales > Solanaceae > Nicotiana > Nicotiana tomentosiformis. The sequence goes on along the minus strand of NC_090814.1, from coordinate 66,002,888 downwards.
ATGTATAGTAAGTCGTTCTATATTTGTAAGAACTCACGGGACGGTGATCGGAAGCCGTGAGTTCGAGTTATTCACTTGTAGCGGACTGTTTTGTGGACTGTTTTGTGGTGTTGTTGGGCTGCGTGTTTTACTACTATTTTGTGGAGTTTTGGAGGAGTAAGGGTGTGGAGAAACAGCACATAAATGCAGGATGTTGGGCTGGTCGTTCGTCGTAACATTTTCGGGTTGTTGACACTACTACGGTGGTCGTTTTGTGTATGAAGAGATTGGGGTGTGTTGGGCTGTTTTGTAGTATTGTGTGGTGTGTATAAGGTTGGAAAATAATGTATATATGTTGTTATTGTTGTTTTTGGTGTTGTTGGTGTTATCTTGAATTTGGAGGAAGTAAGAATTATAGGGGAAATGCTGTCCGTTTTAATACAAAATAAGCATGTCGTTCGTTGTGCGATAGTTATACGTTTCATAACTTAATGATTGTATTATTATCGTTGTTGTAGATTAAGGTGAGAAGAGGCGAGTTCAACTTGGTGATTGAAAAGAGTGTGATAAGGTATGTTAAGGCTAAGCCTTCCTTCATTTTGGCATGATCTCGTAGCTACATGTGTTAGTAATGAGACAAAAAGAGAAGTTCATATTCATGAATTTATTCACACTATTCTAGTCTCATAAGTTACAATATTATTCCTTATCGAGACTCTATATTCAATTTAGTATTGTCTTCTTCCAGTCAAGAGAGCAGCAAGCCTATATATACAGTATTACAGTATTTTCATTACTATCGAGCTATAATCGATGGGCAGGCCCCTATTGGGCAACCTCTGATCAGATGGAAAGTTATATACCGAGCCTACTGTGGCCGAGCGCCTATGAGCAAGCCCAGCATGGTCGAGATACATAGCCTAGTATGGTCGAGCACCTATGAGCGAGCCTACTACGGCAGAGCAGTTATATATACCGAGCCTTATAAGGCCGGACAATTATTTTACTTACTATATTGAAGGAGTTGAGTCAGTATCAACAGGTAAGTATATCTCCAGATCATCTTTGACTCCCAATTACTTTCAGTTATTATATTATCAGTTCAGTTTCAACTTTCAGTTATGTTATCGCCTTATATACTCAGTACATTATTTTGTACTGACGTCCCTTTTCTGGGGACGCTGCATTTCATGTATGCAGGTTCAGATAGACAGACGAGTATACCTCCTCAGTAGGTGTTTCCAGAGTTCAGCCTGATCGGTAAGCTCCACATCCTTCGGAGTTATCGAATCTAGGTTTTCGTGTACATCTTCTGTGTTTATGTATATATATTATGGGTAGGTCGGGGCCCTATTCCGATCACAACATATCTATCAGTAGAGGCTTGTAGACATATCCTGTCAGTTAGTGCATTATGTTGGGCTTGTAGGCCTGGTATGTATATTTTGGTGGTTTGTCAGTTGTAGTAGTTATGACGGCCTTGTCGGCCCAACTTTATATTGATATTTAGTCAACGCTAGTTTCCATTCAATTTTATATTTTGCTTTGCAAATTGTCTTGCAAGGTGGCCCCTTGGCCAAATTATGACATTATATGTTTAGAGTCCCTTAGTCGCAATTTGGTACACTAGGTTAGTTGAGGCACCGGGTGCCAGTCTCGCTTCCAAGTCGGGGCGTGACAAACTTGGTATCAGAGCAGTTCTATCCTAGGGAGTCTACAAGCCGTGCCTAGTAGGATCTTGTTTATAGATGTGTTGTGCACCACATTATATAAGCAGGGAGCTACATGGCATTTAGGAGTTGGTTTCCCTTCTTTCAAATCTAAATCGTGCTGTAGAACCGAGTTATAGCAAATTTGACTAGGAAGACTACGGCTATCTAGAGGGGAGATACAACAACAGGTGAGGGGACCAGCAGGGTACCCCCAATAGATGGGTCCCAATCTGAGGCCCAAGGTGAGACCCCTACTCAGCCATTACCGACTCCTCCACCACCTGAGGAGATTCCTAGGGATACCGCACATCCAATTCCCCCTCCACTTCCACCAGATCAGGCCTTGAGGAGTGCGGTGCATTTGTTGACATAATTGGTAGCTACCCAGCAACAAGCTAGGGCATCAGCTAGTGCAGGATCTTCTGAGGGGTCTGGGAGTTCAAGGGTCCGAGAGTTTATTGCTTTGAGTCCCCCAGAGTTTACGGGGTCAGATCAGAGGGAGGACCAGCAGGATTTCATAGATAAGCTTCACAGGATCTTTCGGGTTATGCATGCCACAGAGAAAGAAGCAGTTGAGCTAGCAACTTTTCGACTCCGAGATATAGCCATCCTTTGGTACGAGGGATGGGAGAGTTCTAGGGCACGTGATGCACCTCCAGCTAGTTGGGAGAATTTTTCAGATGCTTTCCTTGACCAGTACTTACCGCAGGAGATCCGACAGGCTCGGGTCAATCAGTTTCTAGCCCTTAAACAGGGCAATATGAGTGTTCGAGAGTATAGTCTCCGTTTTGACTCATTAGCCAGATATGCACCATCCATAATTGCTACTATGCGTGACAGGATCCACAGGTTTATAGCAGGGTTAGCCCCAGAGTTGACCGAGGCATGTGCCACCGCTGTATTGCATGATAATATGGATATCTCCCGGATTCAGGCATTCGCTCAAAATATAGAAAGGGGTAGGCGTCGACAGCAGGGTACAGAGAGGACTGAGCAAGGACAGCGTAAGAGGATGCGATTTCCTAGGTTTTAGGAGCAGTCTCAGGGTAGTTATAGGCCCCAGTACTTCGGATGGCCACCTAGGCCTCTGCCACCTCAGTTGCAGAGTTACAGGTATGACCGCTATACTCAGTCAGGACCAGGTGAGAGCTCACGGGTGTCAGTTTTGCAACGACAACGAGGTTCAAGGCAGACATGGTCATTTCCGCTGCGGTGTGACATCTGTGGTAGAGGACACTTGGGCCAATGCCGAGCAGGTTCTGATGCTTGTTATACATGTGGGCGTCTGGGGCATATGATGCAATATTGCCCAAATAGAGATTCTGGGGGTATGGCACAACCAGCAAGTTCAGCGACAGGATCATCTATGCCTGTGCATCCTTCTGGGGGCGAGTCTCAATCTTCGGCTGGTAGAGGTCGAGGCAGAGGTAGAGGTTCCAGTTTAGGTGTTAATCATAACCGTATTTATGCTTTAGTGGGTCGACATGACCAGGAGTCTTCACCAGATGTTGTGACAGGTATATTGACCATTTGCTCTCACGATGCTTATGCCTTGATAGACCCAGGATCTACTTTATCATATATTACCCCATTTGTCGCGAGGAAATTTGGTATAGTGCCTGAAATACTAAGTGATCCTTTTGCGGTATCTACACCGGTCGGAGAATCGATTATTGCTAGACGGGTTTACCGAGGTTGTACGGTGACAGTTTGTAGTCGTCAGACCTCAGCCGACCTAGTTAAGTTAGAGATGATGGATTTTGATGCTATCATGGGCATGGACTAGTTGTCAGCTTGCTATGCTACAGTTGATTGCCGAGCAAAGGCAGCTAGATTTCATTTTCCAGGTGAGGCAGTCCTTGAATGGGTAGGTAATATAGCGGCACCCAGAGGTAGGTTTATTTCCTATCTGAAGGCGAGGAAAATAATTGCAAAAGGGTGCATTTATCATATTGTGCGAGTTAGAGATGCAGATGCTGAGATATCTACACTTCAATCTATTCACGTAGTCAATGAGTATGCAGATGTGTTTCCAGATGAACTTCCAGGTATTCCTCCAGAGCGAGGGATTGATTTTAGCATCGATTTGCTTCCAGGAACTCAACCAATATCCATCCCTCCGTATAGAATGGCACCTACCGAATTAAAGGAGTTGAAGGAGCAGTTAAAAGATTTGCTGGGGAAAGGTTTCATCAGGCCCAGTACCTCACCTTGGGGTGCACCGGTACTCTTTGTGCGGAAGAAAGATGGCTCGTTGAGGATGTGTATCGATTATAGACAGCTGAACAAGGTAATTATTAAGAATAAGTATCCACTTCCAAGGATTGATGATTTGTTTGATCAGTTGCATGGGGCTAGATTCTTTTCAACGATAGATTTGAGATCAGGATACCACCAGATCAGAGTTCGGGAGAAAGATATTCCGAAGACAGCCTTCAGGACCCGATATGGCCACTTCGAGTTCCTTGTCATGTCCTTCGGGTTGACAAATACTCCCACCGTATTTATGGACTTGATGAATAGCCTATTTTGTCTATTTTTAGATCTGTTCGTGATAGTATTTATTGATAATATTCTGGTCTATTCAAGTTCAGAGGATGAACATGTAGACCACTTGCGAGCGGTACTCCAAACCCTCCGTGATCATAAGTTGTATGCTAAGTTTTCTAAATGTGAGTTCTGGTTGAAGTCTGTAGCATTCTTGGAGCATATTGTATCCGATGAAGGTATAAAGGTAGACACTCAAAAGATTGAGGCCGTGAAATCTTGGCCTAGACCTACCACTCCGACAGAGGTTCGTAGCTTTCTAGGCTTAGCAGGATACTACCGGAGATTCATAGAGGGTTTTTCTTCCCTTTCGGCACCATTGACGAAGTTGACGCAGAAATCAACTAAGTTTCAGTGGACGGAGGCTTGCGAGCGGAGTTTCCAAGAGCTTAAGAACAGGTTGACCTCAGCGCCAGTTCTAACACTTCCAGAGGGTCCAGAGGGTTATGTCATGTATTGTGATGCCTCAGGTGTTGGGTTAGGATGTGTCCTGATGCAACATAGGAAGGTAATTGCTTATGCTTCAAGGCAGTTAAGGAAGCACGAGAAGAATTATCCAACCCACGATCTCGAGTTAGCTGCGGTTGTCCATGCACTTAAGATATGGCGGCATTATTTATATGGTGTTCATGTTGATGTATTTACCGATCATAAAAGTCTGCAATATATATTCAAGCAAAAAGAGTTGAATTTGCGACAGAGGCGATGGCTTGAGTTATTGAAAGATTATGATGTTAATATTCTCTACCATCCAGGGAAAGCTAATGTTGTAGCAGACGCCTTAAGTCGCCGATCTATGGGTAGCTTAGCACATGTAAAGGCCGAGAAAAGACAATTAACTAGAGAGATTCATCAATTGGCTTGTTTGGGGGTTCGGTTAGTAGATTTCGACGATAGTGGAGTTGTACTCCAAAACACTGCAAAATCATCTCTCATAGCTGAAGTCAAGGAAAGGCGGTACGATGACCCAGAGTTGGTCGAATTGAGAGAGCGAGTTCCGCAGCAGAAGAATCCATTGTTAGAGCTCAAGGGAGATGGAGTTCTCAGATATAGGGGTCGTTTGTGTGTTCCAGATGTAGCAGGGCTACGAGACAGGATTATGTCAGAGGCACATTATTCGTGGTACACCATTCATCCTGGGTCGACGAAGATGTATCATGACATTAAGGATATGTACTGGTGGAACGATATGAAGAAGAACATTGCTGAGTTTGTTGCCCAGTGTCTTAGTTGCCAGCAGGTGAAAATAGAGCATCAGAAGCCCGGAGGGCTAATGCAGACTATAGAGATCCCGACATGGAAATGGGAGGCGATAAACATGGACTTTGTTACGGGTTTACCTCGTTCTCATCGTAAGTTCGATTCTATATGGGTGATAGTCGATAGGCTCACTAAATCAACTCATTTTCTACCTGTCAGATCTACATATACAGCAGAAGATTATGCAAAGTTATATATTAAGGAGATAGTGCGGCTACACGGAGTACCAGTATCTATTATATCGGACCGTGGGGCTCAATTTACAGCACATTTTTGGAGGTCATTTCAGAGAGGTCTAGGGACTCAGGTGAATCTCAGCACAACTTTTCATCCACAGACTGATGGACAAGCCGAGCGCACAATTCAGACGCTCGAGGATATGTTACGAGCATATGTGTTGGATTTTAAAAGAAGTTGGGATGAACATCTACCTCTTGTCGAGTTTGCATATAATAACAGTTACCACTCCAGTATTCAGATGGCTCCGTACGAGGCTTTGTATGGGCATAAGTGCAGATTTCCTATAGGGTGGTTTGATGTTGGAGAATCTAGGTTATATGGGCCAAACCTAGTTCAGCAGGCCGTAGAGAAAGTAAAGCTCATCTGGGAGCGACTGTTGACAGCTCAGAGTCGCCAGAAGTCATATTCTGACATGCGGCGACGATACTTAGAGTTTGAGATTAATGACTTGGTATTCTTAAAGGTATCCCCTATGAAGGGCATGATGAGGTTTGGCAAGAAAGGCAAACTTAGCCCACGGTATATTGGGCCTTACAGGATTATTCGGAGAGTGGGCCAAGTAGCTTATGAGTTAGAATTGCCCTCAGAAATGGAGTTAGTCCATCCGGTTTTTCACGTATCTATGCTACGGAAGTGCATTGGAGATCCTACCAGAGTGGTATCCACAGATGATGTAAAAATTACGGAGGATTTGTCATACAAGGAAATTCCAGTTGCCATCTTAGACCGACAAATTCGCAAGCTACGAAATAAGGAGGTAGCCTCCGTAAAGGTTTTATGGAGAAGCAATAATGTGGAAGAGATGACATGGGAAGCGGAGGAAGAAATGAAGTATAAATACCCCCATCTATTTCAAACTGAAGATATGGGTCGAGATGGGATGCTACAACACAACTCTATTCAGGCTAGTAGGTCATCAGGTAAGCTCTTATTTTCGGACTTTCAGTATTTATGATTTACGACTCTTTGAGGCAAAGTGTTGTTATATATAGACATTGGCCATGTGTGGCATGCATAGTATGTTTTCTGGCTGCATGCAAGTTGGTTATAGTCTAGTGTACGGAGGAAACTCCGGCAAAATTTTTCCAAAGTCTCTAAAAGTAAACATTCGAGGACGAATGTTCCCAAGGGGGGAATAATGTTACACCCTATATTTTTTTTGTACGTAAAACTGCGTCGTGAGCAAACTAATGTAGGACCCAAAAAAAAAGAGATCATCTTTGAAAATATATAAAGCAATTTAATCATGTTACTTCGGAAGTTACAAATATTGAATATCATGAACAACAAGTACAAAGAGGGTTGGAAGGTTTAGAAGCTAAAGGAATTGAAGAAAATAATGTTTCGTCGAAAGCCAACAAATTGGGAATGTTATAGCATGTACTTTTGGGATGAGACCAGGGTGTTTTACATGATAAGGAGGTTACGTTACGAGTTATGTTATTCGTATGATAGTCATATGTTATGTTTTGAAGTCAAGCGAGTGGTGGAACAAAAGTCGATGAAAGTCATCACAAGTTACGTTCATAAATTTTACTGAAACTTTGGGTCAAATGTAACTGAGATTTTCTCCCAATATACTTAGATTTATGGGGTGTTCCACCCATCAAATTAAATATCTATGAGTCTACTTTCCAACGCATTAAACCGTTTGTCAATACGATATCTGAGTAGAGAGATATGGGCATTTTTGCGAGACTGCGCAGACTGTCACCTACTTGCTTAAACGAGAATCCAAAACTGGGCCTGTTCGGGTCGTCCAAAAATGGGCCAGTTCGGGTCGTTCAAAGAGGCCTTTTTAAAGTCCTATCCACTTCATATATTAGTCGGATAATAGGGCAAAATAATCAGACTCATTCTCTGCAAAACTCCTCCCAAATATTTCCCCCAAACCCCAATTGATTTTCTCCCCCTTTCAAGTTCTAATCGGAGGTAAAGCCTAGAGTTTGAAGAACCAAGATAGGAGTCGAGTTATCCAACAAATAAGGTAAGTTTACTGCTCTCTTTCATCCATGTTTTTCTGTTGTAGATGTATAGTAAGTCGTTCTATATTTGTAAGAACTCACGGGACGGTGATCGGAAGCCGTGAGTTCGAGTTATTCACTTGTAGTGGACTGTTTTGTGGACTATTTTGTGGTGTTGTTGGGCTGCATGTTTTACTACTGTTTTGTGGAGTTTTGAAGGAGGAAGGGTGTGGAGAAACACCACATAAATTCAGGATGTTGGGCTGGTCGTTCGTCGTAACATTTTCGGGTTGTTGACACTACTACGGTGGTCGTTTTGTGTATGAAGAGATTGGGGTGTGTTGGGCTGTTTTGTAGTATTGTGTGGTGTGTATAAGGTTGGAAAATAATGTATATATGTTTTTATTGTTGTTTTTGGTGTTGTTGGTGTTATCTTGAATTTGGAGGAAGTAAGAATTATAGGGGAAATGCTGTCCGTTTTAATACAAAATAAGCATGTCGTTCGTTGTGCGATAGTTATACATTTCATAACTTAATGATAGTATTATTATCGTTGTTGTAGATTAAGGTGAGAAGAGGCGAGTTCAACTTGGTGATTGAAAAGAGTGTGATAAGGTATGTTAAGGCTAAGCCTTCCTTCATTTTGGCATGATCTCGTAGCTACATGTGTTAGTAATGAGACAAAAAGAGAAGTTCATATTCATGAATTTATTCACACTATTCTAGTCTCATAAGTTACAATATTATTCCTTATCGAGACTCTATATTTAATTTAGTATTGTCTTCTTCCGGTCAAGAGAGCAGCAAGCCTATATATACAGTATTACAGTATTTTCATTACCATCGAGCTATAATCGATGGGCAGGCCCCTATTGGGCAACCTCTGATCAGATGGAAAGTTATATACCGAGCCTACTGTGGCCGAGCACCTATGAGCGAGCCCAGCATGGTCGAGATACATAGCCTAGTATGGCCGAGCGCCTATGAGCGAGCCTACTACGGCAGAGCAGTTATATATACCGAGCCTTATAAGGCCGGACAATTATTTTACTTACTATATTGAAGGAGTTGAGTCAGTATCAACAGGTAAGTATATCTCCAGATCATCTTTGACTCCCAATTACTTTCAGTTATTATATTATCAGTTCAGTTTCAACTTTCAGTTATGTTATCGCCTTATATACTCGGTACATTATTTTGTACTGACGTCCCTTTTCTGGGGACGCTGCATTTCATGCATGCAGGTTCAGATAGACAGACGAGTATACCTCCTCAGTAGGTGTTTCCAGAGTTCAGCCTGATCGGTAAGCTCCACATCCTTCAGAGTTATCGAGTCTAGGTTTTCGTGTACATCTTCTGTGTGTATGTATATATATTATGGGTAGGTCGGGGCCCTGTTCCGATCACAATATATCTATCAGTAGAGGCTTATAGACATATCCTGTCAGTTAGTGCATTATGTTGGGCTTGTAGGCCTGGTATGTATATTTTGGTGGTTTGTCAGTTGTAGTAGTTATGACGGCCTTGTCGGCCCAACTTTATATTAATGTTTAGTCAACGCTAGTTTCCATTCAGTTTTATATTTTGCTTCGCAAATTGTCTTGCAATGTAGCCCCTTGGCCAAATTATGACATTATATGTTCAGAGTCCCTTAGTCGCAATTTGGTACACTAGGTTAGTTGAGGCACCGGGTGCCAGTCTCGCTTCCAGGTCGGGGCGTGACAGTTGAAGCTATTGAAAGACTATGATATCACCATATTGTATCATCCCGGGAAGGCCAATGTGATGGCCGATGCTTTGAGTAGAAAGTCAGTCAGTATGGATAGCCTTGCATATATTCCAGTTGGTGAGAGACCGCTTGCATTGGATGTTCAGGCCTTGGCCAACCAGTTCCCGATATTCTATTCATCCGGGCACCGCCAATATGTATCAGGACTTGCGGTAGCATTATTGGTGGAGGAGGATGAAGAAAGACATAGTTGCATATGTAGCTCGGTGTCTAAATTGTCAGCAAGTAAAGTACGAGCATCAGAGTCCTGGTGGTTTGCTTCAGAAGATAGAGATTCCTGAGTGGAAGTGGGAGCGTATCACTATGGATTTTGTTGTTGGACTTCCACGGACTCAGAGGAAGTTCGATGCAGTTTGGGTCATTGTGGACAGACTGACTAAGTCAGCGCATTTCATTCCTGTGGCAGTTACCTATTCCTCGGAGCGGTTGGCAGAGATTTACATTCGTGATATCATCCGTCTTCACGGGGTGCCCGTGTCTATCATTTCTGATCGAGGTACGCAGTTCACCTCGCACTTCTAGAGGGCAGTACAATGTAAGTTGGGTATGCGAGTTGAATTGAGCACAACATTTTAATTACATATTCGGGCTCGCGGGTGAATAGGTAAATAATTTTTGGTCCGAACCTCAGGTTTTGACCAAGCGGGCCCGGGGTCAAATTTTTGACTTTTTGGAGGAAAATTTGGGAAAAATTTAATTTATGCAATATAATTAATTTCTTTAGAAATATTTGATATTATTGAGTCATTTTTAAATAGATACGAGTGGTTTGGAGGTGAGTTCCAAAGGAAAGGATGTGATTGAGAATTAAGTGGCCTTCGGAGCGAGGTAAGTGTTGTGTCTAACCCTGACTTGAGGGAATTAGAAACCTTAGATTACTTGCTAAGTGAAATTCATGTGAGCGGCGTATATGTGAGGTGACGAGTACTTATGCACCGCCAATTTACCTGTTTTCCATGTTTCTCTTTTTTTCTTATATTGTCTCTTTCCTATGCCTAATTGCTACGTGTTATACTAGTATTGTTCAATTTATCAATCTTATCATGTTTACGGATTTTCTGGTGATAATTGAGTTTTTATTTCAAAATTGAGATTGATATTATGGAACCAAATGTTGAAGTAAGGTTTGTACTTGTTATTCTATCTCCCTGTTGTTATTTACGCATTGTATTATGGTAAGGAAGAGTGTTAATGCATGAAGGGCGATGTCGTGCCATATTGTGAGTGTTAATGCATGAAGGGTGATGCCGTGCCATATTGTGAGTGTTAATGCACGAAGGGTGATGCCGTCCCATATTATGAGTGTAAAAGCACGAAGGGTGATGCCGCGTCATGATAAGAGAGTTAATGCACGAAGGATGATGTCGTACCGTTTCTATTAATTTTATGGTGAGATTGAGAGTAAAAGCACGAAGGGTGATGCAATGCATTTTTCCTTTACTGTATTCACTATTCCTGTTGATTTATGGTATATTGACTGCTTCGGTGATCATTCTGTTGTAGTTCTTTATCTTGTATTCCCCTCAGTATATTCCCCTCCCGACATTTCCTGTTTAGTTCTTCATTTCTGTTATTTGTTTATACATTGTTAAATTGTACAGGTTGATTCGTAGGTGCCTTGCCTTAGCCTCGTCACTACTTCGTCGAGGTTAGGCTCGACACTTACCAGTACATGGGGTCGGTTGTACTGATACTGCACTCTGTACTTTCTGTGCAGATTTTGATACCGGCTCGGGTTGATCAAAATTTTGCTATTGGTCCGTTATCTGAAGAATCAAGGTAGATATGTCGGCGTTCACAAACCTTGAAGTCCCCGTCTATCTTTTCTGTTCTACTCTTTCTTTCATTCAGACAGTTGTATTTCTTTCAGACTATTACTTGTAGTAAATTCTAGAATGCTCGTGAATTGTGACTCCAGATCCGGGTAGTAGTAATTAATACAGTTTTATGATATTCCGCACTTATTATATTTCATCTTAGTTAATTATTGTTAATTACCGAATGGGAATAAGGAATTGGTTTAATGATTCTCTATCGTTGGCTTGCCTAGCAAGTGAAATGTTAGGCGCCATCACTATCCCGTTGGTGAGAAATTTTGGATCGTGACATCTTTCTTCGATAACGTAATTTGATTTATTTTCTTAGAGAGATGCAATCACCAAAACTGAGCCAAACTTTCAAAAACTTTGGGAGAAAACTCACATGAAAAATGGTCATTGGGTCAACGATGTCGCTGCTGAATTTAATGTACGTACAAGCCTCTAATCTTTAATCCTATGATATGAGTTTATTGAAACAAATATTGAAAACTAAAGCTTGTATGTCCTATTTGTAGGATAGAGTGAATGAATTGGTTGCAGAGCAAATTCAAGAAACAGAAGAGGGTACTGATATGGACCCTATTATTAATACATCCTTTATGAAAATTGTTGGAGAAAATTCAGGCTATTACCGCGGCCAAGGATCGGGACTTAAGCTAACAAATACGCGATCCATGCAAGGGCTTCTAGAGCAACTGCAGGCACAAACAAAAGAGGTGGAAGAAGAACGCCATAAACGAGAGAGTGTAGAATCTAAACTTAAAAAATGCAAGAGCAACTTGAGGAGGAGCGAAAAAATCTAGAAGTCATTAAAGCTCATGTAGGAGTCATGGAAGCTCGTGTAGGATGTGAGTAGAAAATGTTAAAAGAGGGCATGGTAAGACTTTCATCCCTTATACAGGGTTCCAAGGTATTCATTTAGTATAAGCACTAAAGTTTCTGTAGGTTCCTTATGAAGACCAAATAGTTATTCTATAAATCTTTTGAGCTAAATAAGAAGTTGTAGCATGTAACAATGATTCACGTGTTATATTTTTGAACATTTCTAATATTCCTCTGTTTGGTATCATTCCACCTGAAATTGGTCTTTTAGACAAACTTGAAAACCTTATTATGTTTGGAGATAACTTAACCGGTACACTCCCTTTAGAAATATCCAAGCTTTCTTCTATCAAATACGTTAATCTTTCGAATAACAGTTTTACTGGACCTTTTCCTAGGAAAATCTTGTTGGGGTTAATAGAACTTGAATCATTTGATATTTATAACAATAATTTTACTGGTGAGCTTCTTACTGAGTTTATGAAGCTTAAAAAGCTTAAGACTTTACATCTTGGAGGAAACTATTTTCATAGGGAAATACCAGAAGCTTACTCTCACATTGAAAGTTCACTATGGTTGGGTTTAGAAGGTAACTCACTTACTGATAAAATACCAAAGAGTTTGGCTTTGCTTCCAAATCTTTAAGAACTTAGGTTAGGTGGAATAACACCTGAGTTTGGTTATATTAGTACCCTTAAGCTGCAAAGATTCTTTAAGTATGTTAACTAACCTATATATTGCACTTGTGTGTCCCAAGTCATGGTCTATATCCCTTTTCCAGTTTTCGAGAGGAAAACTATAAAAAGAATCAGAGAAAACATAGATATCAGACTGTCACTACTTTCTTAATGAATTATATTGGTATATTTAGTGATTTAGAAGTGTTTATTTGCCGTCTAGATGTGTTCCCTTGATATTCTTGTTTTATATGCGCATGTAATGCTAGATCTACGGACGTGCACAAACTTTCCAGTGAAATGTGTTATTATTGAGGTCCCTGCAGCTGTTTACATCACACAATTAAACAAAACCTCTAAATATCCAGATGAAAGTTTTTAATTGCTTTAGAAGTCAATGATTCAATGTAGCGAAAGAAAGTGATTATTTTTAAAGTATTTGCTCTACACTATAGTGGCTAGCCACTTTGCGTGACAAAAAGTCTTGATTATCATGGAAGTATCTAACAATATTGTCAACATAAAGCTTCAATGCTATGCTATGACATGATATTCCTCTGAACTTAAATTTTTACCGTTGGCCTAGTGACTTGATGAATGAGATGCTAACCACCCACAAGTGCAAGTTTTCCCTTCCCGTGGGTCTGGCTAATGCTTGTCCAAAAGCCTCCCACTAGCAAAGGATAATGGGTAATATATGTTGTGACTCTTGTCTTGACAATTCACAATCTATGCAGTAGTGGCTATTAACTTCCTATAACTATCATATACATAAACCAGATAGGCGCCATTATAAATCCCTATAACTACCCTAACAACAAAACACAACTGAAAATCATTAATTTAATCTTAGCCCAAAAATTGGAGCCCAATCTCTAACACCCATAATTCTTTCCAAGATCTAAATTTCACATCTACACCGTATAATTCTGAACAAGTTGTATCCATCCATAACCATAATCCCAAATATAATCACATAACATACTACACAACTCGCATACTCGTAGCACCATTTCTGATCACAGTAACTACTCAAAACCAACCAAGTACTAGTATAAATCCCCGCATTCAACAGAACCTCATTCCAAAACCTTCGTACACTGCCAATGATGAAAGAAACAATCAAAACCTCATAACCACTCATGAGATCAACTAGCCATGGAGCTCTCTCGCCCCAACCAGGACCATAATCCTCTCCTAAGCCGTATTTCAATATTATCCTCCCGAATATACCATAATCAAGCCTGATAGTACCCATTCTAGGTTTGATGACCTTATATTATTAAACACAACTATCCCACAGACACGCCACATCAATATAACTCAGGCCACAACTGCGCAATCTTTGTACCCAAATATGGAAAATGTCTCAAAGAAGAGAACCATATTGTGAGTTCAACAAGCACCACCACAACTATAATGCTATAAGCTCGTTATATATAGTAGAACCAAGACACACAAATTTAATAACAGTAACCGGCTCTTCTAGAGCTGACATTAACATCACTCGCACGGACAACTCATATGCTATAGTATCAATATTTGGACCCGCACAGACAAATCACGTGACAATAATATCAGTATATGGATCCGCACGGACAACTCGTGCCAATAATATCATTATATGGATCCGCACGGACAACTCACGTGCCAATAACATAATCCGCCAGGCATGGTCACAGGCCTCCAGTCCAAGCATATCATAGAGGAGCAATCAAATAAGTATACATGTATATGATAAATGAAATAAGATTCACATGCTCCTAGACTGGTATAAATAACACGCCATAGCGTAAGCATGTGCAAAGTCTACTGTCACACTTAAAATTGGTAAGTTAACGCAAAAATAGTAACTACTCCATTTATTCAGGGGAATTAACCTCTTTGTAACCTCAAATGTAGCCCAGATAGTTCTCAACAAAGGTACGAACATGAGAAACGTTATAATTTTATGCTTAACAGTCAACTCTAGGCATATCATAGGCTAAGCATTCTTTCGAGTATGAGTACTTTCCCCGATACCCACACATGGGCTAAAACCTTACATATATGTGCACTCATAGTGCGTAGCTATTACAAATAATTAACGCAACTAGTGCCTCCACTGAGTCTAAATAAAATACTCACCTTAAACAGGTCGCAACCCTGAAACAATATGCTTCTGAGAACTCCAAGACTCCAAATTCATTAGACACATGAATCAACGTAACTGATCCCAACTCCAGCACTCGAATGACTAACACATCCTTCATGCACGATCCTCCCACTAGGAATATTTCCAAAATTTTTCCGTGCCACATATCAATAATTGGAATGTCATCAGTCTATTAACCAGGTGAGTATCGCAATACCAATGAACATCCGAAAGTCAAAACACAATGTGCTTTTTGAAATGTGCGCCCTTCTTAGGGATTACCGAGCAATCATAACACTCATCTAAATATATAGCACTGACCATTCTGTCCAGAATTCGTGACCTTCCCTTCAAGAATGAATTGCCATCTTGTACATGTAAATCTTAATCCTGCACAACACAACATATCTATCATGCCATCATGTGACAAGCACGAGAATCTCATTATCAACTCTGAGTCACCAGCAAATTACATACCCGATCATTTAGAAACCTCCTTATTGCTTCATTACAGGAGGAAATCACAAGACACAACACGTTCTCCATACCTGTAGAAAATATTCGGTTCAAACCATGTTAGAAACCATCAAGAACACTTTGAAATCCATTTGCAACTAATCAAGCTATCAGAACTAAATTCCTCTAATTCGACCAAGCCACGCAGGTCATCAAACCCAAGAATATTGCCACCAAAATATCTGTAGAGCCTCACCACATCATAATTACCCTCAACTTGACACTTCTCATTGTCAGAACACTACCATCCTTACCCAAAGCTTACTACAAAATATCCTAACATAAAACGACACTACCCTAAGGCCCATAAGCCACTGTATTCTTCTTAAGTACCACAAAGTACCACAACCAAGACACCCACTCTAAAGGACCTTATGTAAATTTTATAATTGTTTCTCTTTCCTTTTTATACTGAAATGTAGAATCCATAGTCATACAGACTTACCGCAAGTCCCGATACCATCCAATGTAAATAACCGATTCTAGCGATATACGAATCCCAAAATTATTTAATTGCCACATATACATTTTAAATCCATTAGAACCCTCTCGAGAGTCACCCACTTTGCTAAAATACAAATTGTACCGCCCAAACAGGCTGAAAGTCACATGCCCCCTTAGCACAACAGCATCCAAAGAAGTAACTCTGCATTAACACTACTGATCAAACTCATACTCCGTTCGTACTACATCCTTCACAATAACAAGTCACTCATCCCATAATTATAATATACTCATAAAGTGCAATATAACCTGTATCCAGGAATTTCCTTACTCAAGTCATCCTCGATATCAATCGTTGCAAGTCATAACTAACCCACAAGTATGCCTCAGACCAAAACTAAAACTTAACATATATCCATGAAATTGAATTGTCAATATCATACTGCCCCACTTGGCTCAAAGCCATTGAACAAAACACTCACTAACTCACAATCCCCATACCTTATTACTGCTATAATATTGTAGTCAGTTCAACGAAAATTCTTCTCAAGCTTATGCAACACCCATAAAACAATACCTCAATCATCCGCTACGTTCGCATTTATTCTCGTGACAGTCAAGTCAACTTTCTCAACCAGATTCAAATTCAAATCTCAACACATACGCCCCGATGGTAGAAAAGAAACTCTCCACTCAACATTATAAGGAACATACCGACGTAGATAACTCTGCATGAGATAACCCAACTGCTTAGCCTCAAAATGGCATTTTGTTATACCCTTTCGCAGCCACAATTACTACGCAATCACTTAATACTTATAATATAGCCATTTAACCGCTCATCGAGCCACAAATTCTTCTCGTAAGAACATTACCGGTCATATGAGTCCAAATATATACGTTTTCACAACCGAAACTGCCGAGTCTAAGTTGCGGTCTAAACCCTGTCCTCAAGTCCTCCAGACTGGCCCATCAACAAAACACAGAATACTCATCTCGAACCTCGTTCATGGAATCACAAGACAGCGATGCACAACTAATACTGAGTGCTCACATGCGCACACGAATGCGTGGAAGGAATTCAAGAAGTTATGTTTCAAGCTGAATTAATTCTGCACAATAGATTACAAGAAAGGGAAATTTTCCTAAGGGTTCGGCAACCTCTCGAAAATAAGTACATACGTCACTGTACCGATCCGCAAGACTCTACTAAACCTGCTCATGACTCGTGAGACCTATGTAACCTAGAGCTCTGATACTAACTTGTCACGATACAAAATCTCACATGTCGTGATGATGCCTATAACAATACTAGGCAAGCCTACAATATCAATACACCACCATATCTTTTAAATTTGAAAACATAATTGTTAAATTCAGCGGAAGAAAACCTCATAAATACAAGTATAAACACTACCAAAAATCCGGTGTCACTGAGTACATGAGCATCTAATATGAATACAAAGTCTGATTGACAAAACATTGTCTGAAAGTATAGAATAGTACAATAACTGAAAGAAAGAAAGTCAAGGTCAGCGGACTCCAGGTAGCTACCTTGATAGTCACCAACTGATAGAACTCTGAGATCTAACAGTCGCCGTGTCTGAAAGCACCTGGATCTGCACATGAGGTGCAGAGTGTAGTATGAGTACAACCAACTCAATAAGTAACAAGACTAACCTTTGGGCTGAAAGTAGTGACGAGCTCCGAAGGTACAGTCCAGTATAAATAATAACAATACAGAAATATAGACATGCTTTCAAGTTCAACAGTTGCTTTCAGTACAAATAAAACAGATCAATTCTGAACAATACCGGTAATATGACATCTCTGTATCTACATGCCAATGTATATACTGTATGTGATGCACCTTAGTGAAAACTTCATGTACTCACAATCTAAAATACTCAATTACTCAGTACTGTATATGGCCAATCCAGCCTAGGGAAGATCCATCCCAAATATATATATTTATCAACTGACAGTCGGTCACTTAGTACTGTATAAGGCCAATCCAGCCCAGGGAAGATTTATCCCAAATATATAAATACTTCGGGCAAGATCCATGCCCAGGGAAAATCCAAGCCTCAATATAAATTTTTCGGGCAAGATCCATGCCCAGGGAAGATCCATCCCTCAATATAAATGATTCGGGCAAGATCCATGCCCAAGGAAGATCCATCCCTTAATATAAATGCTTCGGACAAGATCCATGTTCAGGGAAGATCCATCCCTCAATATAAATGCTTCGGATAAGATCCATATCTAGGGAAGATCCATCCTTCATTATAACTCAACCGTGCTCACTGGGGGTGTATGCAGACTCCGGAGGGGCTCCTTCAGCCCAAGCGCTGTAAATCAACCGCGCTCACTGGGGGTGTGTGCAGAGTCTCGGAGGGGCTCCTTTAGCCCAAGCGCTATATAAAACCTATATGTCCTACTGTAGGTGGGCAGCCCCAATCCGTATAATAATAAAGCCTATAAGGCCTGTTGCAAGAGGACAACCCCGATCCATATGATAGTAAAGCCTATAAGGCCTGCTGCAGGCGGGCAGCCCTGATCGATATAATAATAATGTATAAATCCAATATGGCCTACTATAGGAGGGAAGCCCCGTTCCATATAGTAATCATATAAATATAAAGCCAATATGGCCTGCTGCAGCACGCAACTCGATCCCATAAATATTCTCATAATGGATGAATATGACTGAGTGTAAAATGTATATTTTTGAAAAATTCAATTCAACAGCAACACGACCCCATGGGTCCCAAAATATTGACACCTAGACTAAACACGATATTTAATAAGAGCCTCGGCTCAATTTCTCTAACAGGTGGAACATGTTCAGATAATAACATGATTTATTAATTTTACAACTGTACAAGATTTATTCAAGACACAATTTCGATGGTGCACGTCTACTTGCTCGTCACCTATCGTGTTTGTCACCTCCAAACAATTTATATAATACCAAATTTCGGGAATTCATACCTTAAGAACTAAGTTTAGAAGTGTTACTTACCTCAAACCATGTAATTCTTTACTCCGCTAGGCCCTTGCCTCGTGAATTTATCTCCAAATGCCTCAAATCTAGCCACAAATTATTTGATTCAATCAATAAAATTTATTGGAATTAATTCTATAAGAAAATACTAATTTTCCAACAAAATCTGAAATTTAGCTCAAACATCGCCTGTGGGGTCCACATCTCGGAACCCGAAAAAAGTCACAAAATATGAATACACATCCAACCGTGAGTCCAACCACAAATATTTTATCAAATTCCGACATCAACTCGACCCTCAAATCTTCAATTAAAGTCTATGAAGATTTCTACCATTTTCAATCCAATCTTTACCCATTTGAACTCAACAATTTTTTCATAACCTTATTGGTATGTGTATGTATACATAATACTCTTACACCCAAGAATCATACTCTTAATCTCCCATCTTTTACCCCAAAAATCAAAATTGAAGAATTGGGGAAAGAAATTCTTACCTCTTTGAAGCCCTAGCAAGATCCTTGTAAAATCTTCAAACCTTGAACAAGAATTGATGAACAATTGACCAAGTCTTTACTTCCTCTCTCTAAGATGCTCTCACCACTCTCTAAAATATCAAATATTTTGCCCCAAAATAAGCCCCAAAGCCTATTTATCAAAATGGGGTCGGGTTATGAAAATAAAAAAATTAACCCTCCAAAATCAGGTCTGTGGTCGCATAATGGACCGCAGAATGGGTATACGGGCCGCACAATGATCGTAAAAATCGGTGCCCAGAAATGGGCTGTTCTGGTCCATTAACTGGTCGCAGAAGTAGTTTCGCGATCGCATAACTATTCTGCGATCCCAGAATTGGTCGCAGAACTGCATATTTCCAGCCTTTGGTAATTTGATCATAACCTCTTGTAGGAATATTCAAATAACGAACGGTTTAAATAGTTAAAAACTAGACTCAAAGATCTTTCATTGGATAGGTAATACACCATATAACACTTCGTATCATGAGAGTTATGATAATTTGAATTTAGGTCTTATGCAAACTCACTTGAAACTTTAGTCTATTATGAAATTTCCAACTTCTACATTCGATGCCGAAACCTAACGAATCAAGTCCGATTGGTCTCAAATTTTGCACACAAGTCATAAATGACATAACATACCTATTCCAATTTCCAGAATCATATTCCGACCCCGATATCAAAAAGTCAACTCCCCGGTCAAACTTTCCAAAAATTCAACTTTCGCCATTTCAAGCCTAATTCCACTACGGACCTCCAAATAATTTTCCGGACACGCGCCTAAGTCCATAATCACCATACGGAGCTATTGAAATTATCAAAACTCTATTCTGGGGTCGTTTATACATAAGTCAACATCCGATCAACTATTTCAACTTAAGCTTCCAACATGAAATTCATTCTTTCAAGCTAACTCCGAAATACCTTAAAACCAAAACCTACAATTCACACAAGTCATAATACCTCATAGAAAGTTATTCAAAACTTTAAATAGTTGAAAGGAGCGTAAATGCTCAAAACGACCAGTCGGATCATTACACCCAGGGTAGGGGTAAGGTCTGCGAATACACTGCCCTCTCCAGACCCCACTTATGGGATTATACTGGGTTGTTGTTATTGTTGTTGTTATTGTACTCAGTGCTTCCTAATAATTCTTTGCTATTGTTCTGAAAAATGAAATGTGTCATAGTCTTTTTGATATTACAAAATAGTTTCATCCTTGGTACTATCATGTTTAAGATCCTTATTTGTGCTCTGTTTAACAGACTTGACTTCCTGCTGCACTTTTCAATATTATTATAAATTTAAGTGGTTCAGATGAGGCAAGTCCTGCAAGTCCTACGGATGACGGTAAGTAAACTCCACATAATTCATGTAAAAGTAAATTTCTTATACATAAGTAGATACATCTTAGAAGGAACAAGAGCACCGGAAAAATTATGTTAATTCATGAATGCCTGGATTTTGATAACCATCTTTCATCCTAAGTAATTATTTGATATATTTCACCTAAACTCTAGAAAAATATAAATCATAATATCTTCGCTTTCAGTACACATCTTAAGTAAGAGTGGAAGCCACCCAGCCTTTTTAAAATTTGATGTCTGATTTTAAGAATTTTGCCAAGATTTTGTAGCACATTTATCGTCATGTTTTCTATATGGCAGTTTCTTTTTGCAAGAAATAGGATCCTTATCATATGGACCCATGCTTGTGCATCCTTCTGTGCATATATGCTCCAGACAATCCATTGCGTTGCTTAGCCCCAAATACAACTTCTGCTATGCTTATGTTCATCTTTTGTACTGCAATGAAATAGATTATTTGTATCTCATCTATTTCCTTTTTGACTTCTTATTTGGCTGCCTAAAAGTACTATGGATGACATCATGATAAGTAATATTCATAAAATAATACTAGTAAATAATTTTAAATACATTTTAGCCTCTCTTCTTTCATTTTCCTTTAGATTTTTCCACTGGAACATAAAACTTTCAGCTTTATATACGTACAAAAAACATTTTTTACTTTCAAAACTCTACAACTTCATTTGTGGACAACTTCATTTATGTACAACTACCTTTATGTGATAGGATCTTGTGACTAGTAGTAATTACTCAACAAGGGGAACAACAACCTAAAGAAAAAACAAATGAATTACATGTATTGACAAGACAGAGATGCTTAAATTGGGAGAGGTACTGACAACAACAACAACAACAACAACCCAGTATAATTCTACTAGTGGGGTCTGGGGAGGATAATGTGTACGCAAACCTTACCCCTACCCTGGGGTAGAGAGGTTGTTTCTGATAGACTCTCGGCTTCCTCCCTCCAAGAACTCCCCACCTTGCTCTTGGGGTAACTCGAACTCATAACATCTTGGTTCGAAGTGGAGGGTGCTTACCACTAGAGTAACCCACTCTTGTCAAAAATGTTAGTTGAAGCATTATTGGAGAGGTACTAACAATGAAGCATTATATGTTCAGTTGAAAATGTTAAAATCAAGAAGATCCAATTTAAATTCTATGAACAGTACAAAGTGTTTGTCCAAGTTGGATAATGGTGTCCCTTCATTTTTGTATTTTAAATAGTGTTACCTTTCTATTGTTAGCAATCTACATGTTAGTATATGTTTAGTTGGTTGCACCTCTGTTCTTGCAGTCATTTTAGTTTAATGAGATTAAAGAGTTTCTGAAATATGTTCTAATCTATTTTTATTCAGTTTGTTTGGGAGTGGATACTTGATATGATATCTTGGAGCTTATGTTATAATATTTTTTTAGCTGAATATTTCTACCCCTACCATACTGTCTAATGTAAATAGGCCTTTGTGATTCCCTCTAGTTTAAATCAAAGTCTAATTATAATTTTTTTTGTAGGATGATGAAGCGTAAACCAATGCTACTTGCAATCTGGTTCATGTGCTGCACAAGCCGGAAGATTTGTCTTTTGGGTTCTATTAGATTAGAATTTAGTGACCTAGGACATATGATGTTTTTATCCTTTTGTAAGAAAAAACTTTTAAAAGTATTTAGATTTTAAAAGGGTGTAAATATCTAGTACAACAACTTTATGTATTGACCTTTTGCACACACACACACACACACACACACACACACACATATATATATATATATATATATATATATATATATATATATATATATATATATATATATATATATATATATATATATATATAATAATTTATTAATTTATATACATTTGTTAAAATCTAAAAGCATATAGGAATTATGTATATAGCAACAAATCATAAGTTGTTGCTAAAAACATTTCACGAAGCTTATATGCAACAATTAATGTTGTTGACACAAAGTAACTTATTGCCACAATAACGCTTGTTGCTAAAATTCTTGATAACAAATTAACTAGTAGTTCCCGCCATTTTTTTTGCAATAACTTATATTGTTGGAAAAATGATTGATTTGTCGCAACATGTATTGTTGTTGCTGAATATTTTTATAAACCACAATTATACGCCTTTATAATAACAAAATATAATTTATTGCAACAACAAGATTTGTTGCGTTAACTTAGCTTTTTGGCAACAACATTGGTTCTTGTTGCATAGATTTTTCGCATCGGAGTTTGCTGCAACAGCTTGCGAAAAGTATTTTTCGCAACGACAACCAACATATTACAACAAAAAATGTTGCAAATTCCATAATTTCTTGTAGTCGCGCATATGTCGGCCGGCCATATGATAACAGAGAATACGCTTAACATCAAGTATCTAAGAGGAACATGTGGAGCATACAATATATAGTTAAATGCACGACTCACTGAACGAGATACATGAGTTCAATAAAGTAAATCGAGATATATACTGAAAAGGCGGGGGCGGGGAGGGAGGAGAGAGAAAGAGAAAGGTTTATGTAACGACCCGACTTATCTTTTTAAGAATCTATGTCCCATTCAGCTACATAAGGTCTCGAGCAACTTCGTAATATGTATTATGGCCTGCGTGTATTGTCGAGTTTGGTTTTCGAAAGATTCGGAATTTAATTTAAAGAACAATTCTTATTTTTGTAGCTTAAATGGAAAGAGTTGACCGAAGAGTTGACTTTTGAGAAAATAACCCCGGAATAAAATTTTGATGATTCCAATAGCTCCGTATGGTGATTTTGGACTTAGGAGTGTGTCCGAAATTTTATTTGAAAGTCTGTAGTTAAATTAGGCTTGAAATGGCTAAAATAGGAATTTAAGTTTGGAAGTTTGACCGGGGAGTTGACCTTTTGATATTTGGGTCGGAATCTAGTTTCAAAAATATTCATAGCTCTGTTATGTCATTTATGACTTGTGTACAAAATTTGAGGTCAATCGGACTTGATTTGATAGGTTCCGGCATCGAATGTAGAAATTGGAAATTTTTAAGTTTTCTTAAGCTTAAATTGGGGTATGATTTGTGGTTTAATGTTGTTTTATGTGATTTGAGGTTTCAAATAAGTTCGTATGATGTTTTAGGACTTGTTGGTGTATTTGGTTGAGGTCCCGAGGGCCTCGGGTGAGTTTTGGATGGTTAACGGTTCAATAGTTGGACTTAAACAGCTGCTGCAATTTTTATTCTACTAAAAATTCAGCGGCAGGATCAAAGGCCAAGGACTGAGGCCCAGGATCGAGGCTGATGATCGAGGTTCATGATCGAGGCGGAGGATCGAAGGCCCAGGATCGAAGCCTAGGATCGAAGCCGAGGATCGAGACTGATGACCGAGGGCCAGGATCGAGGCCATGATCGAGGGCTATCGAGGCCGAGGATCGAAGGCCCATGATCGAGGGACAGGATCGAGGCCATGATCGAGGGCCGAGGATCGAGGGCAGCCTAGACAGAACAGTAAGTTATAATGCACGGGACTTCATCCCATTTTCTATTTTTGACAAATTGGAGCTTGGGGAGAGGTAATTTTTGAGAGATTTTTAGAGAAAACATCGGGGTAAGTGTTCTTAACTCAATTATGGTTAGATTACCTGAATCCATCATTTGTTTTCACCATTTAATTAGTGTTTTGAGATTGAAATTTGGGAAACAGTTTAGAAATCTCATAGAAACGAATATTTGAGATTTCGGTGTCGATTCGAAGTCGGATTTGAGTGAAACTGGTATGGTTGGACTCGTAATTGAATGGGTTATTGGATTTTGTAAGTTTCATCGGATTTCGAGACGTGGTCCCCATGGTCCCCACGGGCGATTTTTGAGTTAAATTTCGGATTTTTTTTGGAAAATTAGTATATTCATATGGAATTAATTCCTATAATTAGTATTCACTTAATTGAATTTAATTTGGTTAGATTTGAGCTGTCCGGAGGTCAATTCAAGTAAGAAGGCGATTTTAAAATATTGGCCTAACTTCAAAAAGGTAAGTATTTTGTCTAACCTTGAGTGGGGGAATTACCCCTTGGGCATTGAGTCTTATGTGGAAATTGTGTAATTGAAACCATGTACGCGAGGTGATGAGTACGTACTTGGTTTATATGTGCATATTATATCGGTTGAAATTCGTAGACGCCCTTAAGTACTAAATTGGAAATTGTTGTAACTTATTAAATCCCTTATTTGTCATGCCTCATTCCTTGTTTGCCGAGGTTATTTTTATATGATAATTTGGTGTGATTGCCACTTGACTTTTATGTGAACTATGTGTTTGTTTGAGTTGCCATTTTTATGGAAAACACTTTCATTATTGATTTTACCTACATATAATTTAAATGGAAAAACATTAGTTAATAAGATGAATAAATCTATTTATTTCTTGAAGTTTTGATTTAAAAGAGGTGTTGTTCCTTGATGAATTACTTTTCGGTTCACGTTGTTGAAAATTTTGGAATTGAATTATAAAGGTCGTAAAGCATATTGAGGCAAAGTGACAAATTGTGAAATATTATTCGGTTGAGTTGTTCACTCCCGAATATTTTGTTAAGATGTTGTACACATTATAATCGAGTCATGGGCTCCTTATTGTGGAAAAATAATGTATTGTTGATTTCTGTGGAAAGTTGTAATATTTGAGCACTTGATGTGCAATTTGTGATATGTTGTAATATTTGAACACTTGATGTGCAATTTGTGATATGTTGTGATATATGAGCATTTGAGGTGCAAGTTGTATTATGCTATGATATTTGGGCACTTGAGGTGCGCTTTGTGAAATATTGTGATATTGATACGCATGCGATGATATGAGGTCAGGGTGTTGAAACGCATGCGGTGAGATAAGGGTGGCTTGAAACGTGTGGCTAGTAGGGGAACTACTAGAAGTCATGCGGTGTGATAAGGGTGGCTAAAAAACGGGATGCTATTTCGGGAAAAATGATTTCTTAAAAAAAAAAAAAATGTGAAGGCTCCCGCGGTGATATAAGAAAATGAGATATTGTGAATTTATTTATGATTTAGGACTACGAGACGGTACCTCGGGAGTGCCCTGTTGATATTTCTTTATTTATGTTCTTGTCTTGGGTGATTTTTGTTTCATTTAATATGTAAATTCTTGTCTTCTTCCGTGATGTACTAGTTGATTTTATTATTATGTGTTTTGTGCTCCTAGTTGTATTGTGTTGGCTTTGGCTTTTTAGTACGAGACTCTGAAGAAGTATATTTTTATTTTTTCTTACTGATTTTCGATGATTGAGTTGATTTAAATAAAATAAATTATTATTATATTTTAAATTAAATAGTTTTACACCAAAGTTAGTAGTTTATCTCATACTTTAATTAAGTGCAATGTTATTTTCTTCACCCAAATGATTTCTAAAATAAATTCATTTCTTTGTTGATTTCTTACTTGATTTAAAAATTGTAAACTCACTTTAGTGAAAATAAATTGATCGTGTGGATTTTATATACATTGATATTAATGGCACGTGAGTTGTCCGTGCAGTTGTGATAGAAATATGGGAATGAGGTACCGTGAAAATATGGAAGTGGGCTGAGACTCGTATGTTTATGATTTTTGTAATGACCCAACCGGTCATTTTAATTTTTAGAACCCCGTTCCCTAAAATAAAACTTCCCATATGTACTTTTAATTATTTATAACTTGCGGGGATGGTTGGTTCGAGATTTGGAAGTGTTTGGGTTGAAATCGGAACACTTGGTTCTTTCAGATGGCTTTAAAAGGCCAAGTTTGACTTCGGTCAACATTTTGAGAAAACGACCCCGGAATAGAATTTTGACGATTCCAACAGCTCTGTATGGCAATTTTGGACTTAGGAGCGTGTTCGGAATTTTATTTGGAAGTCCGTAGTTAAATTAGGCTTGAAATGGCTAAAATAAGAATTTAAGTTTGGAAGTTTGACCGGGGAGATAAATTTTTGATATCGGAGTCGAAATCCAGTTCTGAAAGTTTTTATAGCTCTGTTATGTCATTTATGACTTGTGTACAAAATTTGAGGTCAATCGGACTTGATTTGATATGTTTCGACATCGAAGTTAGAAATTGAAAATTTTAAGTTTCATTAAGCTTGAATTGGAGCATAATTCGTGGTTTTAGCATCATTTTATGTGATTTGAGATTTCAAATAAGTTCGTATGATGTTTTAGGACTTGTTAGTATATTTGGTGGAGGTCCCGAGGGCCTCGGGTGAGTTTCACATAGTTAACGGATCAAAAGTTAGACGTAAAAAGCTGCTGCAATTTTTTTTCTCTTGTGCTGGATATTCTGGACTGAGATCGAGCCCAAGATCGAGCCCAGGGTCGAAGCCAGGGATGAGGCTCAGAATCTAGCCCAGATATCGAGCCCAGCTCGAGGGCCACGATCGAAGGCCCAGGTTCGATACCATGATCGAGGCCATGAGCCACGATTAAAGGCCCAGGCTCGAGGGCCATAATCGAGGCCATGACAGAGACCCAGGCTAGATGCCATGATCGAGGCCATGACCGAGGTCCAGGCTCCAAGGCCATGATCGAAGCCACGATCGAGGCCTAGGCTCGAGGGCCACGATCGAGGCCTAAGCTCGAGGGCCACGATCGAGGCCCAGTTCCGAGGGCCACGATCGAGGCCCAGTTCCGAAGGCTGCCTAGGCAGATTTATAAAAGAGGGCATTCATTCCATTTGCCATTTTTGACGAACTTGAGCTTGAACAGAGGCGACTTTTGACAGATTTTTAAGTAAATACATTGGGGTAAGTGATTCTAACTCGAATTTGGTCTATATACACAAATATATCATTATTTTCACCATTTAATTAGTATTTTGAGATTGAAATTTGAGAAATTTTTCGAAATCTCATAGAAAATTTTTTTTGAAATTTCGGTATTGATTCGGAGTCAGATTTGAGTGAAACTGGTATGGTTGGACTGGTAATTGAATGAGTTGTCGGATTTCATAACTTTCGCTGGATTCCGAAATGTGGGCCCCACGGACGAATTTTTAATTAATTTCGGGATTTTATTGAAAATGTAGTATTTTCTTATAGAATTAATTCCTATAAATTTTAGTGATTGTATCGAATTATTTTTTATTAGATTCGAGCCAATCGAAGTTGGATAATCGAGGAAAATACCTACTAGTGGATTAAATTAGAGCAAGACGAGGTAAGTCTCTTATCTAATCTTGTGAGGGATAAATTACCCCATAGGTAATTAAAGTAATAATTGTTATTAATTGCGGGGGGCTACGTATGCACGAGGTGACGAGATTCCGTGCGTAGCTACTATTAATACCAAAGTCCAGGTAGTTTAGGACTCAAAGCATGAATTACTTGTGTAAATTGTATTCTTTGTTTAATTAATATTATTTGATATATATATTTATATATTGTGAATTGTTAGATAAAAAAAATACTAAAGGATGGAAATCTCATATGCTTGAATGTTCTGTTTAAACTAATTAATTGTTAAGAGAAATTGTTCTTCCTCCCGAAATTTATCTTAATAAATATACTCTCTTTCCGGAGGTACATAAGAAAATGCCCTCCTTTCTTGTGGAGCGTGCCGAACGCCTCGTCAGGATAGATGTATCTATGGATCAAGCCGCACGTCCCTCGGCAGTGTACACGACACTCTGGATCGGGCCGTATGACCTCGGCAGAAATCGTGCTTAATAATAATAATTACACGATACTTTGATAGTTTATTGTAGCTTGTGAAGCTAATGGATGAAATCTTTGGAATTTAAGAATCATTATCCCTGCTTGCTAAGAAATTATTGTTATTCCTGTAAATGAGATTAATTGATAAATTAAAAATTTATTGGAATTGAAGGAATTTAATATATATATTGAGAATTGTTACAAATTGAAGGAATTTAATTATTTCTGGCGGTTAAATAAATTATTATTATGTTCTGTGAATCATACTAATTTAGATATTCTAGTTTTATTTCAATTATTATTATTGACCCATAGTGAGTGTCAAAGTCGGCCATCTCGGCTCTACTACTTTGAGATTAGGCTTGATACTTACTGGGTGCACGTTGTTTACGTATTCATGCTACACTTGCTGCACTTTTTGTGCAGGATCTGAGACAGATAATAGTGGAGGACCTATCATCGCACATCCTCGTTATCCAGGGGCGTAGTGGTGAGCTGTCTTTCTGAGCCGTCCTGCAGCTACCAGTGCCTCTTCTTGTACTTTTAATTCTGTCTATTTTCATTACAGACAGTATTTAGAGTTTTGTATAATCTACTAGATGCTCATACACTTGTGACACTAGGTCTTGGCACACACATTGGTAGAATTTGGTGTCTTATTATTTTCCTTGGATTTAAAAGTTTATCGATATATGTTTAATTTATTATTTGGCTTGCCTAGCTGTAGTGTTGGGCGCCATCATGACCTATAGGTGGAATTGGGTCATGACAACATGGTATCAGAGCCCTAGGTTCATGTAGGTCTCACAAGTTATGAGAAGACCTAATAGAGTCTTGCGGATCGGTACGGAGACGTCTGTACTTATCTTTGAGAGACTATAGGTTGTTAGGAAACTACCTTTCTTCATATTCCATTGTGCAATTAATGTAGTACTAAATATCCTTCTCTTATTCTCTCACAGATGGTGAGAACGCTCTCTATGAGGTTCCAGACCAGGGAAGAGCTACTCCCCCAGTTGCTAGAGGCAGAGGCCGAGGGAGGGCTCCAGTCCGTGGTAGAGGGCGAGGACATCCCAAGACTGTTCCAGTTATGCTGCCAGTGGGTCCAGCAGAGAATCCCATTGTTGAGGAACAGGGTGAGGTGCCTGTGGTAGAGCCAGCTCCAGTGGATTTCACATCTGCACCGGGAGTCCGGGATGTTATGGATCGTATGTTGCGGTTCATGGACAATATGACTCAGGCCGGTTTATTTCCGGCAGACCCAGCCACATCTCAGGAGGGCGAGGGAGCACAGACCCTTACCGCACAGACTCATGGACAGGAAACTACTGTATATCAGACTCAGGGTGCACTACCCGTGGGTGGAGCCCAGCCAGTAGCAGCAACTACACCTGAGCCCATGCCAGCTGCAGCCGCTGATCCACAGAAACTATTGGATAGATGGACTAGACTACATCCTCCTGTATTTGGGGGTGAGCGACATGAGGATCCCTAGGATTTCATTGATCGATGCAAGGATAGACTGTACAACATGAGGATATTGGAGTCTCATGGGGTAGTCTTTGCTACTTTTCAACTAGAGGGTAGAGCCTGTAGATAGTGGCAGTCTCATGTTCTTGGCAGACCAGCAGATTCTCCTCCCATGACTTGGGACAGATTCACCTATATTTTCCTGGACAGGTATATTCCACACTCTCAGATGGAAGAGTTGAGGTTTCAGTTTGAGCAGCTCCAGCAGGGTCAGATGTTAGTGACCGATTATGAGGCGAGGTTTTCTGAGTTATCTCGCCATGCACTTATGATACTCTCTACTGAGGCGGAGAGAGTGCAGAGGTTTGTTGCGGGTTTACATACTGGAATTCAGGTCACTATGGCTCGAGAGGTTGAGATGGGCACTTCTTATGAGCTGGTCATAGAGATAGCCCGCAGGATTGAGGGTGTACGTCAGCAGAGCCGAGAGCAGGTTATGAGAGATAAGCGGTTCAGGTATTCTGGAGAGTTCAGAGGTGCTCCGTCTGGGGGCAGAGGTCAGTTCGTGAGAGGGCAGTCCAGCAGGCCCCCATATCCAACACCACCACCTCCTCAAGGTGCTCTAGTGTGACCTTATCTCAGTGCTATACTAGAGAGTTCTTATCGCCCACCAGTTATTCAAGGTACTTCCAGTGGGTATTCAGTTCCCCAGGGCCATACTCTTAGTCAGCAGCCCACCGCACCGAAGAGTTATTACGAGTGCGGGTACCCCAATCACATGCAGAGATTTTGCCCTAGGCTGCGGGGTAGACCAGTGCAGCAGGGTCAGCAACCTATGCTTACCGGACCAGTTGCTCCACCAGTACTCTGACCACCAAGAGGTGGAGGACAAGTGGGTAGGGGACGTCCTAGAGGTGGAGGTCAGCCAGGCGGAGGCCAGCCAGTTGGCGCTCCAGCTCTGTTTTATGCTTTTCCAACCAGACCAGATGCAGAGGCCTCAGATGCCGTGATTACAGGTATTATTTCTGTTTGCGGCAAAGATGCCTCAGTATTATTTGATCCAGGATCTACTTATTCATATGTATCATCTCTATTTGCTCATTTCCTGGGTGTTTCTCGTGAGTCCTTGAGTACTCTTGTTTATGTGTCCACTCCTGTGGGCGATTCTGTTGTTGTGAACCGGATCTATCGGTCCTGTATTATTACATTCCGTGGTTATGAAACTAGAGCAGATCTCCTATTTCTTTAGATGGCCGATTTTGAAATTATTCTGGGCATGGACTGGTTATCTCCATATCATGCTATTCTAGATTGTCATGCCAAGACTGTTACCTTGGCTATTCCAGCATTGCCTAAGCTGGAGTGGAAGGGTTTGTCTGTTAGTTCATTTAATTGAGTTATTTCTTTTATAAAGGCTCAACACATTGTTGAGAAGGGTTGTTTGTCTTATCTAGCCTATGTTCGGGATACTACTGTAGAGACTCTTGCTATTGATTCAGTGCCTGTAGTTCGGGAATTCTCCGATGTATTTCCTTCAGATCTTCCAGGTATGCCACCTGATCATGATATTGATTTCTTTATTGACTTGGCTCCAGATACCCAGCCGATATTTATCCCACTGCATCGCATGGCTCCAAAATAATTGAAAGAATTGAAAGAAGAACTTAAAGAGTTACTGGCCAAAGGATTCGTCAGACCGAGTGTATCGCCTTGTGGTACACCGGTATTATTTGTGAAGAAGAAGGATGGAACAATGCGGATGTGTATTGATTATCGCCAATTGAACAAAGTCACTATTAAGAACAAGTACCCGTTGCCGTGTATTGATGATCTATTTGACTAGTTGTAGGGTGCTTTGGTATTCTCTAAGATCGACTTGAGGTCGGGGTACCATCAGTTGAAGATTCGGGATTCGGATGTTCCAAAGATTTCTTTTCAGACTAGATATGGTCATTATGAGTTTCTGGTGATGTGCTTCGGTTTAACTAACGTCCCGGCAACGTTTATGGATCTGATGAACAGGGTATTCATGCCATATATTGATTCGTTTGTCATTGTATTCATTGATGATATTTTGATCTACTCGCGCAGTAAAGAGGAGCATGAGTAGCACATAAGAGTGGTGCTTCAGACGCTGCGGGAACAAAAACTATATGCTAAGTTCTCTAAATGTGAGTTTTGGCTAGATTCTGTAGCATTTTTGGGGCATATTGTATCGGGCGAAGGTATTAAGGTTGATCCCAAAAAGATTGAGGCATTTCAGAATTGGCATCATCCCACTTCGGCGACTGAAATCAGGAATTTTCTAGGTTTAGCAGGTTATTATCGTCGGTTTGTGGAGGGTTTTCGTCTATTGCAGTACCTTTGACCAAATTAACCCAGAAGGGTGCTCCGTTCCGATGGTCCGATGATTGTGAGGTGAGCTTTCAGAAGCTCAAGATAGCATTGACTACAACACTAGTGTTAGTGTTGCCTTCCAGTTCGGGGATGTATACAATATATTGTGACGCTTCACGCATTGGTTTGGGTTGTGTATTAATACAGGAAGGACGAGTTATTGTATATGCTTCACGTCAGCTAAAGCCCCACGAGAAGAATTATCCGGTACATGATTTGGAATTAGCTGTGATTGTTCACGCTCTTAAGATTTGGAGGCATTATCTTTATCGGGTGTCTTGTGTAGTTTACACTGATCATCGTAGTTTGCAGCATTTGTTCAGGCAGAGGGACCTAAATTTGAGGCAGTGCAGATGGCTGGAATTACTGAAAGATTATGATATTACTATCCTGTATCATCCGGGTAAAGCAAATCTGGTTGTAGACGCCTTGAGTAGAAAGGCGGAGAGTATGGGTAGTTTGGCTTTCATTACAGCAGAGGAGAGGCCATTAGCTTTGGATATTCAATCCTTGGCTTACCGACTTGTGAGATTGGACATTTTAGAGCCCAGCCGAGTTCTTGCATGTGTTGTAGCCGAGTCTTCACTATTTGAACAGATCAAGGCTAGCCAGTATGACGATCCACACTTAATGGTTCTTTGAGAAACGGTACTACGGGGTGGTGCCAAGGAAGTTACTATTGGAGCGGATGCTGTTCTACGACTCCAGGATCGTCTATGTCTTCTTAATATGGATGGACTGTGGAAGAAGATCCTATAAGAAGCACACAGTTCTCGGTATTCTATTCATCCAGGTGCAACGAAGATGTATCGTGACCTGAGGCAGCATTATTGGTGGCGACGAATGAAAAAGGACATAGTTGAGTATGTAGCTAGGTGTCTAAATTTCCAGCAAGTTAAATATAAGCACCAGAGGCCAGGAGGCCTACTTCAGCAGATGACTATACCAGAGTGGAAATGGGAACGAATCACTATGGACTTTGTAGTTGGGTTGCCACGAACTTTGCAGAAGTTTGATGCAGTTTGGGTCATTGTCGACAGGTTGACCAAGTCGGCACACTTTATTCATGTTGTGACTATGTATACTTCAGAGATGTTGGCCCAGATTTATAGTCAGGAGATAGTTCGGTTGCACGTTGTGCCAATTTCTATCATATCAGATAGAGGCCCTCAGTTTACTTTACATTTCTGGAGAGCAGTACAGAGTGAATTGGGGACCCGTGTAGAGCTCAGCACAGCCTTTCATCCGCAGACCGACGAGCAGTCAGAGCGGACAATTCAGATTTTGGAGGATATGCTCAGGGCATGTGTGATTGACTTTGGAGGTCAGTGGGATTGTTTCTTGCCTTTGGACGAGTTTGCTTATAATAACAGTTACCAATCTAGTATCGAGATGGCTCCATTTGAGGCTTTATATGGTCAGCAATGTCGTTCATCCATCGGGTGGTTTGAGCCCGGTGAGGCTAAGTTATATGGTAATGATTTGGTAAAGGATGCCTTTGAAAAGGTAAAGTTGATTCAGGAGCGACTTCGTACAGCACAGTCCAGACAGAAGAGTTACGTGGATCAGAAAGCACGTGATTTATCATTTATGGTAGGTGAAGAAGTTCTCTTGAAAGTTTCACCGATGAAGGGAATCATGAGATTTGGGAAAAAAGGGAAATTGGGCCCGAGGTTTATAGGCCCATTTTAGGTGTTGAGACGAGTTGGGGAGGTTGCTTATGATCTTGCATTGCCTCCCAGTCTATCGGGAGTTCATCCGGTTTTTCATGTATCTATGCTCTGGAAGTATCATGCTGACCTATCACATGTGTTAGACTTCAGCACAGTTCAACTAGATGATAGTTTGGGTTATGAAGAGGAGCCAGTTGCCATTGTTGATAAACAGGTTCGTCAGTTGATGTCCAAGAGGATTTCTACAGTAAACGTCCAGTGGAGGGGCCAACCAGTCGAGGAAGCGACTTGGGAGGCCGAGGAAAACATGCGGAGCAGATATCCATACTTATTCAGCACTTCGGGTATAATTCTAAACCCGTTCGATGATGAACGTTTGTTTAAGAGGTGGAGAATGTAATGACCCAACTGGTCATTTTGACTTTTAGAACCCCGTTCCCTAAAATAAAACTTCTCATATGTACTTTTAATAATTTATGACTTGTGGGGATGGTTGGTTCGGGATTTGGAAGTGTTTGGGTTGAAATTGGAACACTTGATTCTTTAAGATGGCTTTAAAAGGTCAAGTTTGACTTCGGTCAACATTTTGGGAAAACGACCCCGGAATAAAATTTTGACGATTCCAACAGCTCTGTATGGTGATTTTAGACTTCGGAGCGTGTTTGGAATTTTATTTGGAAGTCCATAGTTAAATTAGGCTTGAAATGGCTAAAACAAGAATTTAAGTTTGAAAGTTTGACCGGGGAGATGAATTTTCCATATCATAGTCGAAATCCAGTTTTGAAAGTTTTCATAGCTCCGTTATGTCGTTTATGACTTGTGTGCAAAATTTGAGGTCAATCACACTTGATTTGATAGGTTTCGACATCGAAGTTAGAAGTTGGAAATTTTAAGTTTCATTAAGCTTGAATTGGAACATAATTTGTGGTTTTAGCGTCATTTTATGTGATTTAAGGTTTTAAATAAGTTTGTGTGGTGTTTTAGGACTTGTTGGTATATTTGGTGGAGGTCCCGAGGGCCTCGAGTGAGTTTCGGATGGTTAACAGATCAAAAGTTAGACTTAAAAAGCTGCTGCAATTTGTTTTCTCTTCTGCTGGATATTTTAGACTAAGATCCAGCCAAAAATTGAGCCCAGATATCGAGCCCAGGGTCGACGGCCAGGGTCGAAGCCAGGGACGAGGCTCAAAATCGAGCCCAGCTCGAGGGCCACGATCGAAGGCCCATGTTCGATGCCATGATCGAGGCCATGCGCCACGATCGAAAGCACAGGCTCGAGGGCCATGATCGAGGCCATGACCGAGGCCCAGGCTCGATGCTATGATCGAGGCCATGACCGAGGTCCAGGCTCGAGAACCATGATCGAAGCCATGATCGAGACCTAGGCTTGAGGGCCACGATCGAAGCCACGATCGAGGCCCAGTTCCGAAGGCTGCCTGGGCACATTTATAAAAGAGGGCATTCGTCCCATTTGCCATTTTTGACGAACTTGAGCTTGAGCAGAGGCGCCTTTTGGCAGATTTTCAAGGAAATACATTGGGGTAAGTGATTGTAACTCGGATTTGGTCTATATACACAAATATATCATTGTTTTCATCATTTAATTAGTGTTTTGAGATTGAAATTTGGAAATTTTTTAGAAATCTCATAAAAATGAATTTTTGAGATTTCGGTATTGATTCAGAGTCGGATTTGAGTGAAATGGGTATGGTTGGACTCGTAATTGAATGGGTTGTCGAATTTCGTAACTTTCACCGGATTTCGAGATGTGGGCCCCACAGACGAAGTTTTAATTAATTTCGGGATTTTATTGAAAATGTAGTATTTTCTTATAGAATTGATTCCTATAAATTTTAGTGATTGTATCGAATTATTTTTGGTTAGATTCGAGCAAATCGAAGTTGGATAATCGAGGAAAGTCCTCCTAGTGCATTAAATTGGAGCAAGACAAGGTAAGTCTCTTGTCTAATCTTGTGAGGGGGAAATTACCCCATAGGTAATTAAAGTAATAATTGTTGCTAATTGTGGGGGGCTACGTACACACGAGGTGACGAGAGTCCGTGCGTAGCTACTATTAATGCTAAAGTCCGGGTAGTTTAGGACTCAAAGCATGAATTACTTGTGTAAATTGTATTCTTTGTTTAATTAATATTATTTGATATATATTTATATATTGTGAATTATTAGATAAAAAAATATTAAAGGATGGAAATCTCATATGCTTGAATTTTCTGTTTAAACTAATTAATTGTTAAGAGAAATTGTTCTTCCTCCCGAAATTTATCTTAATAAATATACTCTCTTTCCGGAGGTACATAAGAAAATGTCCTCCTTTCTTGTGGAGCGGGCCGAACGCATCGGCACGATAGATGCATCTATGGATCGTGTCTCACGTCCCTCGACGGAGTACACGACACTCTGGATCGGGCCGTACGACCTCGGAAAAAATCGTGTTTAATAATAATAATTACACGATACTTTGATAGTTTATTGTAGCTTGTGAAGCTAATTGATAAATTGGAAATCTTTGGAATTTAAGAATCATTATCCCTACTTGCTAAGGAATTATTATTATTCCTGTAAATGAGATTAATTGATAAATTAGAAATTTATTGGAATCGAAGGAATTTAATATATATATTGAGAATTGTTGCAAATTGAAGAAATTTAATTATTTCTCGTGGTTAAATAAATTATTGTTATGTTCTGTGAATCATGCTAATTTAGATATTCTAGTTTTATTTTAATTATTATTATTGACCCATAGTGAGTGTCAAAGTCGGCCATCTCGTCTCTACCACTTCGAGATTAGGCTTGATACTTACTGGGCACACGTTGTTTACGTACTCATGCTACATTTGATGTACTTTTTGTGCAGGATCTGAGACAGATACTAGTGGAGGGCCTATCATCTCACATCCTCGTTATTCAGGGACGTAGTAGTGAGCTGCCTTTCTGAGCCATCCTGCAGCTACTAGTACCTCTTCTTGTACTTTTAATTCTGTCTATTTTCATTTCAGACAGTATTTAGAGTTTTATATAATCTACTAGATGCTCATACACTTGTGACACCAGGTCTTGGCACACACATTGGTAGAATTTGGTGTCTTATTATTTTCTTTAGATTTAAAAGTTTATCGACATATGTTTAATTTATTAGTTGGCTTGCCTAGCTATAGTGTTGGGCGCCATCACGACCTATAGGTGGAATTGGGTCGTGACAATTTTGAAATAAGGTGTCACAAGGTGAATTTTATTTGAAAGAATTATATTCAAAATATTATTTCAAAGAATTATATTCGAAGTTATTTATTCGAAAGAATTATATGTGAAAGATTTATATTTGAAGGACATGTTTAATTGGTTATACTTGTGTTCTTTATTCGTCTGACCAATAATTATGATGTTCTTGTTGCCTTGCTGTTATATGACTGGTTGATTTTGTTGTTATCATTGCTAGTTATTTTCCAGTACTATTGTATTCTGCTATATTGCGCAGGTTATTTGACTAGTGAGTATCTTGACTGCACCCCGTCACTACTCCACCGAGGTTAGTCTTGATACTTACTAGGTACCGACTGTGGTGTACTGTCACGACCCAATTTCTTTCCCTCCGTTTGGTATCGTGATGGCACATAGTCTTAGGGACTAGGTAAGCCTAACATTAATTGAAACAACATTATTTAAATAACATCTAACAAGTTAAATAGAAATCTCTTACAATTCCCAAAATCAATAGTACAAGTCATAAGCTCTACATAGTGTTTGCTAGAAAACCTCTAAATATAACTGTCTAGAAATAATAACAGTGCAAAACAAAAACTTAAAGGTGACTCAAAGGCCTGCGAACGCAGCAACAGGTTTATCTTGAGTCTCCACAGCAACAGTCCACACAGCTAGCTAACGAACAAGTACCTGGATCTGCACAAAAATGTGCAGAAGTGTAGAATGAGCATACCACAGCGGTGCGCAGTAAGTATCAAGACTAACCTCGGTGGAGTAGTGACGAGGAACAGTCAAGACACCCACTGGTCTAATAAATTGAACAGGTATAAGTATATAAACAACAGAAGTATAATGTCTACATAAAGACTATGCAGTATGGCTCACAATACAGTAATGGCAATAAGGAAGAAAACAACAAGTATCAGCGGAATATCATGAAATTGACACAGACCAAGTGAATGGAACACAACCTAAATCCGGAATCACAAATACAGCAAGGACAAGTAATAACTTAGCAACTACAACTGCTTTTACATCGGGTTTTAGTCAACAAATCCACGAGGTTCCGAACCTCGGACAAATCATAACTCACGGGTCTCAATACCTGAACTCTAACACCTGGCATCATGTGCACTCATAACATCTCATAACCGCACTAAAGACTCTCGTGCCAATAGAGTTATTCTCACATAGAAGGCAAGTAAACAAGGGTGAGCATCTATGCTCAACAATATCAAGAATACCTCTTATCCGATAAGAGTGCTTAACTACGTGTATGCTTGTGCAAGTGTCCTACCATAGTCCATATCAGCAAATAAGCATAAGGGAAAATAACGGACAACACGTAGAATATTTTCTCACAGCTTTCACAAGATAAAGCTCACACATGTACGTATACCACTACACAAATATCAACAACAAGAATGCCCTCAGGCCATAAATCATCAGAAAATCAATCTCTGACACAGTCCACCTTGTCTAGTCACGTATGCAGTAATAAAGTAAGTGCCCACATCGTCTCGCCACACGTGCATAACAATATTCCCACCTTGTCTCGCCACATGCGCAACTGACATATATATATACATATCCCGCCTTGTCACGCCGCATATGCAAATATCAATAGTAACAATAGCACGGCAGAAACCTCGTGCAACCCCATACAATAACCGCACGGCAGAAACCTCGTGCATCACCACAACAAGTACAACAGCAACAATGGCAATAATACAAAGTACGACAATTAAATCAACTCAAGAACGTTAAATCACAAGAAATGGTAGAACCAATTCGCAAGGAATAACCACGGTAAAGAATGCTAGGCGTAAACAGATCAGCTCAACAAGGGAAAAACTAATATGTAGCAACGATCCCACAATATACATTTCAACAACAGGGAAGCTAACATGAGTCAAATAAATCCAAATAAAACAAGTCGAGTAAGATGTGGGATATCTAAAACTTCTTTTAAGGTTGAGGAAATTTCGAAGGATATTCAACAATTCAATTAAGGATAAGCAGCGGAAAGACAATCATAACCTCAATTAAGACTGAACAAATTATAGGATGAGATAATAATAATTCCAAATAAATATAAGCAGTTATGAAAAGATAGCATGACAATAGAGAAGGTAAAATCTTCAGTTAAGTCAAATAAGAGTCAAATAGGCAAGAAGAGTGAATCCTGAAAACAATTAATTCTAATTAAAGCATATAGAGGTGAAACTAGTAAATAGGAACTAAATCATATCAAGAACAACTTCATACTCAGTGAATATAAGGACCTAAGAATCCTAAAAGGCCAAATTTTCACAAATAAGTCCGAACACGCACTCGTCACCTCGCGTACATGGACTACAATCAGCATAGAAGACTCAAATCCTAAGGGAAAAATCCCCCACACAAGATTAGGCAAGATACTTACCTCGAACCAAGCTCAAACAATCGGTCACAATGCCTTTCCCACGAATATCCGACTCCGAATGGCCCAAATCTAGCCAAAATAATTACATATCATAAATACAACTATATTACGCTAATCAAATTAATGAAATCAAGGTTTTAGTAAAAATTTCGAAATCCATCCCAAAAGGTCGACCCGGGCCCACGTCTCGGAATCGGGTAAAAGTCATAAAATACGAACACCCATTCACTCACGAGTTCACTCGTACCAAAATTATCCAAATCTGATGTTTAAATCCCAATCAAAACTCAAAAATCTTAGTTGAAGAACTTCTTCCCATTTTCCCTAAATTTTCAATCCAAACCCGAAATTTAATGAAGAAAACAACTATAGATTAATGAAATACAACCAAAAACGAGTTAGAAATCGTTACCCCAAAGCTCTCTCTAAAAATCCCTCGAATAATCGCCAATTCCCGAACTCCCAAGTCCAAAAATGAAGAAATTAATCAAACCCTCGATTTGGCCCCTTTTCTGCCAGTTAAACCGCATCTGTAGACCTGCCTTAATGCGTCACCGTACCTGCAGAATTCCCATGGCAGGTGCGGATTCCACTCAAAACTCAGCGTCCGCTTCTGCGATCCAAGGGTCGCACCTGCGATTGCTCCATCGCATCTGCGGGCGTCGCAGATGCGGAGTTTACCTCGCACATGTGACCCCTGGCACTCCTCCACTTTTCCGCTTCTACGCTTTCCACTCCGCACGTGCGATCCCGCACCTGCGGTCTCTCCACCGCAGGTGCAAAAATACCAGATGCTTGAAGACTTCATTAGCAACACAAATCCAACTTTCAATCCGTTAAGCACCCGAAACTCACCCGTGGCCCCCGGGACCTCAACCAAACATACCAACCAATCCTAAAATACCATAAGAACTTAGTCGAGCCCTCAAATCACATCCTCTAACGCTAAAATCACGAATCACCCTCCAATTCAAACTTAAAGAACTTGAAACTTCACATTCCTACAACCGATGCCGAAACCTACCAAACCACGTCCGAATGACCTCAAATTTTGCACACAAGTCATATTCAATATTTCGGACCTACTCCAATTTCCTGAATTAGATTCCGACCACGATATCAAAAAGTCCACTACCGGTCAAAATCTCTAAAAAATTCGACTTTCGCCATTTCAAGCCTAAAAGAGCTACAGACCTCCAAAACACAATTCAGACATGCCCCTAAGTCCAAAATTACCCAACGGAGCTAACAGAATCGACGGAACTCCATTCCGGAGTCATCTTCACACAGTTCCAACTACGGTCAAAATTCTAAGACTTAAGCTTTTGTTTTAGGGACTAAGTGTCCCAAATCACTCCGAATCATCCGCTAACTGAAACCAGCCACGCACGCAAGTCAATACACATAATACGAAGCTGCTCAAGGCCTTATACCGCCGAACGGGACTTAAATTCTCAAAACGACCGGCCGGGTCATTACATCCTTCCCCTCTTAAACAAACGTTCGTTCTCGAACGTGTTAAGAATCGCCTCGAAATTTTCAAATCACTAAAAGTACATATTCAACATACACCCACGGGGGACCCCACGTTACCCTAATCCACATAAGCTAACGACACCATCCCAACTGTAATTTATCCTTTCTATTAACACCGATAAGCCTTAGAGTCAAAATTCTCACCTTTCATTTATCTTCAAAAGACCCGATTCTAAATCCATAACCGGTATCAGTCTCAACCAAATGTAACAACTCATGCCTGCACCCACAAGGTACGACCACACAATAAGACACACTACACATAGGCCCATAATAACATTTCTGATCACAATAGCTGCCCGAAATCAAAACCACACCGGCAATTAGCCTCATATCCGTTAGAACCCTGTTCAAACCTCCACAACACTAACAACGATGCAAGAAACATGAAGACCTCTTAACTATACACCGGAATCAATAAGTCACAACTAGCCCCACCGGGCACACACCCCACAAGCTAAAACTCAAGAAGCATATAACGAAAATGACTAAATACGTAAAGAGAAACACATAAGAGAAATCTCAAACAATCCTGACAGGCACAACTCTCTAGCAATACCATACTACAAATCAATTCAAAAGAAAAAAAATCAAAGTACATGAACAAATTATAAGGATCTCATCCTGGTATAACCTTCCACCGCGGCACGCAACCCGGATCAAACATATCAAATCACATGGGATCGCGAGGGCCTCACCTTCAACTCTGAATCACAAGTAGAATACACATCATACTAATGGAAATCTTTCACTAATTCAATTCTGCCAATAAAATCACCACACTTACTAAACCCTCACCCCGGTAGCGTATCAAATAACAAATCGTAACCAATTTGCTCAGGAATCACATCAAACCTGCCATAATGGACAATATAAATTCACTTCTAGTCTAGTAACTTCCAATAATGAATAGAAATAAATGATAGACACGGGCTACCACTCATAGAGTCTCCCAACAGAGGTAAACATCTAAACATAATACTAAGTCATGAACTCACCCATAGGTGGGACAACAAATAGGGGAACTCGCCCCGATAAGCATAACCGAATCAAAATACAAATGGTGCCCCTCTGTAATAAATCAAAAGCATACTTGTATGACATCATCTGGCGCAGTGGCCTCAAGCCTACTATATGAAACACATCAATGGACCGGGCCTTCCCCTCTGGGGCACCATCTACTCGCCTGAATACTCCGCTGTGACACACTTGTCCGGAGTCTAGGACAATCTCTTACCCTATGGCTGGTATCTCCACACTCAAAGCAACCTCTCTACTGTCGTGGCTGTGGGAACTGTGCGGTACGGGTACTCTGAGACCCATGAGCACCTGAAACACTGTGCAAAGCCTAAAGTGAAAACTGAACTGGCTGACCCACAAAACCTCTACCATGTCGTACCCTGCCTCCAAAATAAGGACCAGTAGATCTCTCCGGTCTACGAGGCCTCCACACCTACCTATCATCTCTCTCTTGATCTCTCATGTACTCTCTCTCGTGGCCCCGCATGTCCTCTCTCTCCTGATCCCACATGCCCTCTACATGGCGAGCGATCCCTACCACCTGCTGAAACGAAACATCTGACTCTAACTCCCGAGCCATACTGAACCGAATATCATGCCTGAGTCCCTCAATGAATCTACGGACATGCTCTCTAACTGTGGCAACCAAAATAGGTGCATGCATGGCCAAATCACTGAATCTCACGGCATACTCTGACACTGACATAGTGCTCTGGCACAGTTGCTCAAACTTCGCGCGCCATGCATCTCGAAGGGACTGAGGTACAAACTCTCTCAGGAACATCTCTGAAAAATGAACGCATGTAAGTGAAGCTAACTCGGCTGGGCTACCCAACTCATATGCCCTCCACTACTGATAAGCCACTCCCCTGAGCTGGAACATAGTAAAAGCAACCTCGTTCGTCTCCACAATACCCATAGTACGGAGAATGCGGTGACACTCCTCCAGAAAACCATGTGCACTCTCTGAAGCCAAACCACTGAATGTAGGAGAGTCATATTTCGCTGCTCTTCCTCAGATGTTGCTGCCCTGACCACGGGCTGAACTGGAACCACAGTCTGTGTCGCCATGACACCTGGAACCTGACCACCATGAACTCGCTGCTCTGGGGTATGGGCAGCAGGATTCTGGGTTCCTCCCCCAGTCTGTGAAGTAGCTGGTGCAACCGAAATCAACCCCGCCTGAGCCAATTTACCAAACATGCTCAAGAACTGTTCTAAGGTATCCTGAAGTCCGGGGGTAGCAGCAGGCGCCTCCTGTACCTGCTCCACAACTGGAACTACTTGTGGCTTCTCAATTGTTGCTCTGGTAGGTGCTCTGGCTGCAGCGCTTACTCCTCGTTAGCCTCTGCCTCTAGCGATACCTGCTCCGGGAGCAGCATCGTCGATAACTGC
This sequence comes from Nicotiana tomentosiformis, assembly GCF_000390325.3. NCBI lineage: Eukaryota > Viridiplantae > Streptophyta > Magnoliopsida > Solanales > Solanaceae > Nicotiana > Nicotiana tomentosiformis. The sequence continues at coordinate 65,959,273 of NC_090814.1, read as the reverse complement.
AGCTCGTGACCTCACTATATGTGAGAGAATGAAATGATAAAATTTCAAATTCTGAGATCAATAAGCTCGCACGATAGGAATGAAAGAAGTGATATTGTCCTATTAGTTCTGTAGCCTCTCGAAAATAAGTACATACGTCTGCGTACCGATCAACATGACTCTACTAAACTCGCTTATGACTTGTAGCACCTATGAACCTAGAGTTCTGATACCAACTTGTCAGGACCCAATTTTTTCCCCTCTGTTTGGTATCGTGATGGCACCTAGTCTTAGGCACTAGGTAAGCCTAACATTAATTGAAACAATATTATTTAAATAACATCTAACAAGTTAAATAGAAATCTTTTACAATTCCCAAAACCGGTAGTACAATTCATAAGCTCTACAGAGTGTTTGCTAGAAAACCTCTAAATACAACTGTCTAGAAATAAGAATAAACAGTGCAAAAAGAAAACTTGAAGGTGACTCAAAGGCCTGCGAACGCAGCAACAGGTTTACCTTGAGTCTCCACAGCAACAGTCCACACAGCTAGCTAACGAACAAATACCTGGATCTGCACAAAAATGTGCAAAAGTGTAGAATGAGCACACCACAGCGGTGCCCAGTAAGTATCAAGACTAACCTTGGTGGAGTAGTGACGAGGAATAGTTAAGACACCCACTGGTCTAATAAATTGAGCAGGTATAAGTATATAAACAACATAAGTATGACGTCTACATAAAGACTATGCAGTATGGCTCACAATACAGTAATGGCAATAAGGAAGGAAATAACAAGTATCAGCGGAATATCATAAAATTGACACGGACCAAGTGAATGGAATACAACCTAAATCCAGAATCACAAATACAGCAAGGATAAGTAATAACTCAGCAACTACAACCGCTTTTACATCAGGTTTTAGTCAACAATTCCACGAGGTACCGAACCTCGGACAAATCACAACTCACGGGTTTCATTCCCTGAATGCTAACACTTGGCATCATGTGCCCTTATAACACCTCATAACCGCACTAACGACTCACGTGCCAATAGAGCCATTCTTACATAGAAGGCAAGTAAACAAGGGTGAGCATCTATTCTCAACAATATCAAGAACACCTCTTATCCGATAAGAGTGCTTAACTACGTGTATGCTTGTGTAAGTGTCCTACCATAGTCCATATCAGCAAATAAGCATAAAGGAAAAGAACGGACAACATGTAGAATATTTTCTCACAGCTTTCACAAGATAAAGCTCACACAGGTACGTATACCACTACATAAATATCAACAACAAGAATGCCTCCAGGCCATAAATCATCACAAATCAATCCCTAACACAGCCCACCTTGTCTCGCCACGTGTGCGGTAATAAAGTAAGTGCCGCCTTGTCTCGCCACACGTGCATAACAATGTTCTCACCTTGTCTCGCCACATGCGCAACCCATATATATATATATATATATATATATATATATATATATATATATATATATATATATATATATATATATATATATATATATATATATATATCCCTCCTTGTTACGCCCGCATGTGCAAATATCAATAGTAACAATAGCACGACAGAAACATCGTGCAACCCCATACAATAACCGCACGGAAGAAACCTTGTGCATCACAATAATAACAACCGCACGGCAGAAACCTCGTGCATCACCACAACAAGTACAACAACAACAATGGCAATAATGCAAAGTACGACAAGTAAATCAACTCAAGAAATTTAAATCACAAGAAATGGTAGAACCAATTCGCAAGGAATAACCACAGTAAAGAATGCTAGGCGTAAAAAGATCAGCTCAACAAGGGAAAAACTAATATGTAGCAATGATCCCACAATATACATTTCAACAACAGGGAAGCTAACATGAGTCAAATAAATCCAAATAAAACAAGTCGAGTAAGATGTGGGATATCTAAAACTTCTTTTAAGGTTGAGGAAATTTCGAAGGATATTCAACAATTCAATTAAGGATAAGCAGCGGAAAGATAATCATAACCTCAATTAAGACTGAACAAATTATAGGATGAGATAATAATAATTCCAAATAAATATAAGCAGTTATGAAAAGATAGCATGACAATAGAGAAGGTAAAATCTTCAGTTAAGTCAAATAAGAGTCAAATAGGCAAGAAGAGTGAATCCTGAAAACAATTAATTCTAATTAAAGCATGTAGAGGTGAAACTAGTAAATAGGAACTAAATCATATCAAGAACAACTTCATACTCAGTGAATATAAGGACCTAAGAATCCTAAAAGGCCAAATTTTCACAAATAAGTCCGAACACGCACTCGTCACCTCGCGTACATGGACTACAATCAGCATAGAAGACTCAAATCCTAAGGGAAAAATCCCTCACACAAGATTAGGCAAGATACTTACCTCGAACCAAGCTCAAACAATCGGTCACAATGCCTTTCCCACGAATATCCTACTCCGAATGGCCCAAATCTAGCCAAAATAATTACATATCATAAATACAACTATATTACGCTAATCAAATTAATGAAATCAAGGTTTTAGTAAAAATTTCGAAATCCATCCCAAAAGGTCGACCCGGGCCCACATCTCGGAATCGGGTAAAAGTCATAAAATACGAACACCCATTCACTCACGAGTTCACTCGTACCAAAATTATCCAAATCTGATGTTTAAATCCCAATCAAAACTCAAAAATCTTAGTTGAAGAACTTCTTCCCATTTTTCCTAAATTTTCAATCCAAACCCGAAATTTAATGAAGAAAACAACTATAGATTAATGAAATACAACCAAAAACGAGTTAGAAATCGTTACCCCAAAGTTCTCTCTGAAAATCCCTTGAAAAATCTCCAATTCCCGAACTCCCTAGTCCAAAAATGAAGAAATTAATCAAACCCTCGATTTGGCCCCTTTTCTGCCAGTTAAACCGCATCTGCGGACCTGCCTTTGCACATGCGTCACCGCACCTGCGGAATTCTTATTGCAGGTGCGGATTCCACTCAAAACTCAGCGTCCGCTTCTGCGATCCAAGGGTTGCACCTGCGTGTGCGCACCTGCAAAACTATGTCCGCTTCTACGGTCCTTCACCGCCCCTGCGATTGCTCCATCGCATATGCGGGCATCGCAGATGCGGAATTTACCTCGCACCTGCGACACCTGGCACTCCTCTACTTTTTCGCTTTTGCGCTTGCCTCTCCGCACGTGCGATCCTGCACCTGCGGTCTCTCCACCGCAGGTGCAAAAATACCAGATGCTTGAAGACTTCATTAGCAATACAAATCTAACTTTTAATCCGTTAAGCACCCGAAACTCACCCGAGGCCCCCGGGACCTCAACCAAACATACCAACTAATCCTAAAACACCATAAGAACTTAGTCGAGCCCTCAAATCACATCATCTAACGCTAAAATCATGAATCACCCTCCAATTCAAACTTAAAAAACTTGAAACTTCGCATTCCTACAACCGATGCCGAAACCTACCAAACCACGTCCGAATGACCTCAAATTTTGCACACAAGTCATATTCAATATTTCGGACCTACTCCAATATCCTGAATTAGATTCCAACCCCGATATCAAAAATTCCACTACCGATCAAAATCTCTAAAAAATTTGACTTTCGCCATTTCAAGCCTAAATGAGCTACAGACCTCCAAAACACAATCCAGACATGCCCCTGAGTCCAAAATCACCCAATGGAGCTAACAGAACTGACGAAACTCTATTCAGGAGTTGTCTTCACAGAGTTCCGACTACGGTCAAAATCCTAAGACTTAAACTTCTGTTTTAGGGACTAAGTGTCCCAAATCACTCTGAATCATCCAGTAACTGAAACCAACCACGCACGCAAGTCAATACATATAATATGAAGCTGCTCAAGGTCTTATGCCACCGAACGGGACTTAAATTCTCAAAACGACAGGTCGGGTCATTACATGTACTCATACTACACTTCTGCACATTTTTGTTCAGAGCCAGGTATTGGAGATATCGGACTCGGGCAGAGTTAGTGTGTTGATCGCAAGGATTCAAGGTAGAGCTGCTTGGTCATCGTAGCCCCTTGGAGTCTTTCCATTTTATTGTACTGTCAACTCTTATTCGAACAGTATTGTATATTCGATCTTTGAGATTTATTGCATGTATTCAGTTAGAGTTTGTGACTCAATATTACTAGTCTTGGGAAGGTGTTATAATTATTTCCGCTATTGGTTTCGACACGTGTATTAAATTATATATTTTTTTTAAAAAAAATGGCTTGAATTATAATTGCAATTGGCTTACCTAGTCTTAGAGACTAAGTGACGTCACGGCGCCTGGGGTGGGAATTTGGGTCGTGACATTTTGACTTTTCAAACTCTTGAGATGGGAAATTTTATGCGTGGGTGAAATTGTAAATATTTCTTATAAAACGGTATCTGAAGTTATGAAGCGGATATTAGATATAACATTTTACAAAGTAGAGTAAAATTTTTAGAGTGAGTCTTCCCCGTAAATTTTCCTAAAATAATTAGCTATGGTATGTAATTGACTTATACAGCGGTGGGTTAAAGAGTTTGAGATACAACCGGAGTAATTAGATTTGACCTCTTTTTTTCTTTATCAAATTCATCACTCCCCCTTTTAGATGAAGAACGTTAAGAAGGTTCAAATAGCTAAAATTGATTAAAACGATCAACTAATAATATACATACATCAAACAGAAATTAATCCTAAATCAGCAACTCTAAGGAAGAAGGTCTATGGCTTTGCCTTCCAACTCTACAAATTCGTCCTTCATTTCTGTGGATTCCCTTTTATAGATATACCTATTTGATGCCCACAAAAATGCTCCCAAATTTAAGGTAGACATGACCAAGAGGAAACCATAGTAATAATCCAAGTGCGAGTCATTCATATTGTTTCCAATCCAACTATTCCCTCCATTACTCCCAGTAATTTTATCCACAATCGTCACCAAAAAGCTATTCAAGAAATTTCCAAGGCCAATGCCACTTGTGAAAAACGTTGTACCAAGGCTTTGCATATCTTCTGGAGATTGATCATAGAAAAACTCCAGCAATCCTATGGCATTAAACACATCGGCCACGCCCAATAGCACATACTGAGGCAATAAACAGAATATTGTCATAGGGACTATTTCTTTAGGTCCGTAGATGTGATGCATTTTTATGACTTGCATTCTTCTCACTTCCATAGCACAAGCAATTGCGATGGCTACAATTTGGATAAGGAAACCTGTTCCTAGCCTCTGGAGTAATGTGATTCCCCTAGGATTTCCTGTTTTCTTGCGCATAAAAGGCACGAAATATCGGTCATACATGGGCACGGACAATAACATAGTGAGAGTCACAAAGCTTCCCAATGATGCTGCGGGAATCTGGAATCTTGAACCCAAGTGCCTGTCCAAGGTGGTGCCTTGTTTGACAAAAAGAGTGTTTATTTGTGCCCAAATGGTGCTAGGGATTAGGGTTACTAGCCATATCATGGCCATTCCCATAATTAGCTTGGCTCCTTCGACCTGAGTCACCGTGCATGGTGGTCTTGAACCTGTTGAAGTGTCTCGTTTGATTGCAGCCTTGTCCAAGAACCTGAAAAAAGAAAGTTTGGTTGATTCTGGAAAGAGTGTTCATATCAAATATATTTGATCAAACAATTGAACAATTCATATTTAGGTGGGCATTATTAACAAAGCAAATAATATAATATAATTTGGTAGATGCTTCAAAATGCTCTGATCGATTTGAGACTTTCTTTTATGATTCGGGATTATGGTTTTAATTGTCATCAAGTATAAGCAGTGGGGCAGATATAGAAGTGTAAATGATGAAGCAACCATTATTTGGAGGACCCAGTACAGTAGAGCAGTGTACGTAAATGATCACGTGGCAAGTACTGATTAGATGAATTCTAACAAATGAAAAACATGGAATTAACAAGGCATCAACATTTTGCCATTTGGAGATACCTTAGTTGTGGATAAATTGGAAGGTCCCCCACTTCCTTCTACCCTTAGTTTCTCAAGTTTAAAGGTTAAGAATCTTTCTGTAGTACTACTAAATATAACGTCAAAGATTTTCAATAAAAACTATAAATGCTTACCTGAATACTGGAGTGTGATGGACTTGGCGTTTTCGAGTACTGAAATAGTATTGCATGTCAAATTCATGAAGCTCAGACGGGTCATTAGGGAGGTCAATTTTCCTGTTGGCAAATGCAACGATAGGAACACGAAATAGGTCCCGAGCAGGATACTGGGACTTTCTAACTTTGTGCCTGTAATTTGGGGTTCCAATGTAAAAAATAACTAGAGAAAATATCAGACCAACAGTTGGAATGCCATATCCTAATCCCCAGCTCAAGTTTTCTTGGATGTAAACAAGGCCAACTGTAGCAAGTAAAGCACCAGCAAAGGTACTGAACATCCACCAATTGAAAAAGGAAACTTTTAGCTTTTTTTCTTGTGGATTAAAGTCGTCGAATTGGTCAGCACCAAATGTGGATATATTAGGCTTTGTTCCACCTGCTCCAATGGCTATTATGTAAAGAGATGCGTAGAAGAAGGCGATTTGAGATGTAGTAGCCTTGTTGCATACTCCATTTTCACAGCTCGGTTTCAAGAATTTAATTGACACGGCCATTGTCAAAAGCACCATTCCCTAATGGAAAATAGTTTGGTCAATAAATTATTTAATGCTAGCAGAAATAAGCTATGTTGCTCTGGCTCTTCAAAAATACTGGCGGGTGTGTGTCGAATCCTCCAAAAGTTATGTATTTTTAGGGTATACGATACAGTTGCGATAATATTTTTGGAAATAAGTAGAGTAAGAATTTGGATCATAGTAGTATGAACAAAATGAGAAAATTTTCGAAAATGATTTTCGGTCGCTATCCCACTAAAATGGACAAAGCTTGACTATGAAATGCAGAAAGTACAAAGGTTAATGAAAATTGATGTAGCCGTGACACAAACTTATTTCGTTTTCACTCCAGCAGAGCTCTCTCCTCTAACCCAAAATGTCAGTTTATTAGCTAGTCATGTATCAGGCTCGAAAATTATAGGTGGTAAGTTTAATCCAAACCAGTTCTTGCGCTTACTTGCAATTGCTGCTAGTCTAGTTAAATCTTCTAAATAAAATTTATATGAATTGTTATGTAGTGAACAATAATGTTAAAATTTGGTATACAATAGATAATAATGTAAGAATTGTTATATTTTTAGACATTCCCTATTTTTGAGACTGATACAATCTTTGCATAACTAGTAGTATCCACAACATTTGTCTCCGGCCGGTATAAACACATGGCTAGGGCAAAGCTCCAAGTCATGTGGTGAATTTAATTACAGGTCATTGTCTAGCCAGGACAATGGAATTGCTTATAGGTCCCACTGGAAAAAGATCCTCCAAATTATTGGCCGTGGCTGGTTAGTATACTCAATTGTAGGCCAATCAAGATAGTAAGTGGTGCAGACATAATTACATATATTGAACTTGGACTTGGACTGAATCATGTGAAAGGTTCCTTTTGGAGCATCCTAGCTAAAGAATGACAAATAATAACTTGTAGATGTGGAGTAGTGTCGTCTATCACACAAGATAGCGCATATATATAGTATATAATTTGTGGAGGAAATAAAGGAATATATATGTATGTATGTTTGGTGCTTACCATGACGTAAATAAGTGAAGAGATAGTGAAAGTCCAGAAACGACCCAAGTAAGTGTCAGCAACATAGGCTCCAAGAAGAGGTGTAATCCAAACTGATCCAGACCAGTTATTCACATTCCTAACTGATGAAACTGTGTCTTCATGTAGTTGGGTTGTTAAGTACACCACTAAATTTGAAGCTATTCCATAGAAAGCCATCCTCTCAAATGCTTCATACCCTGTTTCATCCATCCCTAATTATGTTACTCGTAAAAACTAGCAAGAATTTTAAGATCATTCTCTTTCTAAGAATCTTAATTCAAGAATAAAGATAAATTAGATATCACAATCTTAAATAGTAGAGTCAATCGACCCTCATCGAGATATGATAATCAATAGCTTTGAATATCATCAGATAAGTGTGGGCTTTGCCCCATTCCTTATAAAGTTCAAATCTTGAATATGCCTTTGAAGATTAAGCTTTTACATGAGTATATACGAAGAAAGATAAGGGAAGAAAAGAAGCTTACCAACAAGGAAAGAACAAGCTTTCCATTTGCCAGTTTTCTCAGCAAGAACAGGTTGACCTCGAAGATCAACCGTGCCATCTTGTGTGTAATCAATATTAGCTTCCATTAGATAAATGAAGCCAAAATTAGAGCGATGGAAAGAAGTTAACTAAGTTGAGGACTGAAGAATTGGAGGAAGAGTAGGTGGGCTATATGTAGTATTTGTGCTACACTGCTCCTACTGCTTGCCAATACAGCTAGGTGTCATGGACCATTTATATTTGTCCCTCTCATTATTTCATGGATCTAATGATGCAATCATGCAAAATTCTTTGGTCCCATTCATTTAACGTTGGAAATTTCTTTATTTTAAAGGGAGCATATAAAGTTTTGACAAATTAATTATTACTATTCACTGTCATTCTGTTGTGTAAGTCAAAAAATGCAAAATTAAATTAACTAAATAGGCAAAAAAATCATATTTACATATAATAATACATGTCCACTATACTACTGTAATTAACCGAATTATTCACCATAGGAACATTCTTGGGGCATAAGCTCAAAAAATCAAAACTAAACTAAAGTTTCTCTCGTGTCCTTCTTTCCCCAATTTCAATTATTTAGGGGGTTCACGACTACTAATAAACTTGAAAATATAAATTAATAAAACTTAAGGACAACTCTGAGTTTGTTTTACCTTGACAACATACAAACTTTTGTTTAATAATTACTACTATCATTGTTTATCACTGCATTATAACATGAGTCTAAAGCCTAATTAATTGAAAGGGTTGTTCTTCTTGTGATGCCAAGCGAATTATAGAAAGAGTTGTCACGTTTAAGTTGTGACAGTCATTTGAAAATGTTGGAAGATATATCATCCCAAAGTTATGAGGTGGAGTAGTGCCCACGTTACGTGAGTATTCTACCATAGCAAATTAAGGTTTGTTTTAAGTGAGATCAAGAGAATTATAATTTAGCTTTAGATTAAAAATATGGTCATTCAAACATCAGCAAGACCACTTACGTACTTATCTCTATAGGAACAACACAATTATAAGAAAGATCAGAAATATGTGTCACTTCGATTCTTACTATTCTTTTTCTTTTTCTCCAAAAAAGTGTCAAAGAAAAAAAGACAATTATTTGGAGGTCACTTGGCATATCTATCACACATTATATATTCTTTCCGTTCTATTGTATGTGATGTTGTTCGGAGTATGAGAGTCAAGCTGACTACTTCTCAAGTGAATTTAGACATATATTTTTCAAACTTATTGAAATAGAATTTGCATTTTTAGAAATTACAAAAAACAAAAGTGCTATAAGTCAAAACAGTAGCAATTTAAAATATTTAAAAAGTATTTACAAAAAACATGGTGAAAGAAAGTCTTCTTTGACTCATTAAAAAGTAATTGTGTCACGATAGAGTGGAATAGAGAGTGTACATGAAGTGGAACTCCTCTCATATCATATAAAAATGAACCACTTGACTATACTACCTTTATAAAATACTTTTCAAATTTCACATTATTTTTTTATAGATAATACATTTGAATACAAAATTAATGAAGAATAATATTAATTACTATTTAAGACAAGTCAAAAAAGAATATCCATTATTTCACTCAGATTCATGAGTTGATGACCATGAATCTGGGGGTTGAGGAAATGCAAAAAGAAGGCAGATTAGTTCAGGATCCCCTCTGAACTTGTCAACTTTTTTTTTGTTTTCCTTTAAACTTCACGTGGTTTTTAATACCTCATTCCTGAACTTGATAATTTCATAGTCTCGATCCCCTTGGACGCTGACAACTCGTAGGAGTGTGACACACGCGCCACCACGTGAATTTTTGTTGTCCATGTGTTATTTTTTGTAATAAATTATATATATATTTATCTTTTTAAGTCCACCAACTCTTTAAATCATTTTTTCATGCCAGAATTTGAAGAAGAAAAAACTTGAAACAACTTTATTTTGACTATATATTTTTATTTAGCTAAAGATTATTATATTTTAGTCAAGTTATTTTTACATATTTGATTAGTAAAAGAAATAATACACAGTTAACATATTATCATTGCATCTGAAAAAATAAAAAATAAAATACGTTGTTGGAACTCCATATATTGGCTAAATAAATATTTTAGCTAAAATAGTAAATTTTCGACCAAATATTTGCGAATTTGACTCAAAAAGAAAAAATGCATAGTTTAAATAAATAGTCATTGCATGAAAATAAAATTTAAAATAAGAAACACACAATATTTTTATTTGTAAAAAATATTCCATTTGAACTTCATTACTTTGGCTAAATCTTCTTTTTATTTGGCTAAAATAAATGGAGTTTCAATTAACTCTTGTAGATTAATTTGGACCGGAAAAAAAAGATAAAAAATAAATAGTTGAAACATATATTCATTGTATTTTAAAAAGTACAATTGAGAAAAAAAATATGCAATGTATATTAAGAAGAAACAACGAGAAATACAATTGGAAAAAATATATCATTATATTTGATTATGTGACAAATAATATTTGAAAAATACTCCCACTTGGAAGGTAATTTTTTGATTTTTCTTTCCTCCCACACGCCTAAAAGAGAGTGTATTCATGCTCTTTACCATATTAGCATCTAGGGGAGTCAAGACTACCAAATTTTCAAAGGAATATTAAAGACTACGTGAAATTTAAAAGGTAGCTAAATAAAAGTTGTCAAGCCCTGTACGAAAAAGAAAAATGAAAATCTATGTAGGAAGCCCAATAATCTTTCAGAAGAAGTCATCCTACTTAGCTCAGTTGCTCCCCTTGTGGCCACATTAAGATAGCAACATATTCCCCTTCTGATTGGCTTACCTCTTTCAATTCCCACTAGAACAGCGTAACCACAGTTGATAAGTAATAATATCCCACAAGTTTATAGATTTGGTTTCTCTTTTTGCTATCCTTAATCTTCTGTTTTCTAGAAACCTGAATTAAATTAAAATATTCGTAATACTTTAGCGAGGGTAGGTGAAAGAAAATAAGAGAAAAAGATCGAAAAGTTATTTTGTGAAACATGTAACGATAGTTTTGCTTAATAATAGCAAACTTATGTTGGGTTGTCGAAGAGATAAGAAAATAAATACTAACCACCGGTTGAGAGAGTCCGGAACCAAAATGTGGTTCTTTTGAACTCAAAGAACAAAAATATGTGAAAACAAAACATAGTGATCATAATATATATAACGTCTTTTTAAAAGACGCTATTCCTTAACGGCCGTTTGACCAGTTAAGTATAGCGTCTTTTAAAACGATGTTATATATATAGCATTTTTCACTAAGACGTTATATGTATTATGTGGGCCCACAAATAATTCTTCTGGGCTTAACTGATATAACAATAATTCAATTGGGTATAGCGTCTTAAGCTAAGACGCTATACCTCAAATAATTCACCCCCCGAACTGATTTTTGCCATATATAAGGACGTTAAGGATTTTGTAAAAATTCATTCAGAAATACTCTCAAGTGTTGTGAAAATTTTCTTTATTAAGTTGTTTTGCATTTTGTCATAATGTCTGAAGAGCGAAGAATTAGGGTTTCATTATATTGGAGGGAGGAGGGGGGTTGTGGTGGCGAATAACTCAGTAAGCTCTAGTTTATCTTCACAGTCTCATGTTAAGGTTTCACTTACAATGGAGTACGATACAATGGTATCATTGTTATGTACAAAATTAAGTGTGAGCAAACGTTCGGTGAATCTTAAAATAACCGGAAGATATCCGTATTCTGTGATTCTACAAGGGGTTACTTGTTATGCTGAGTTTAATATTGAAGACGATGAAACTCTAAGAAATTTTTTGAGGACTCCGGATGAATACCGCGAATTTATTGTAATAAAAATATTTGAAATGTACGTCAAGGCTGAAGACGTTCGCAATAATGTGGTTGCGCAAAGTAGGAAAATTCCTCAATCATCGGGTGGTTATTTTGGATCAGTTTTAGCCGAACAGGTTTCGGCTGAAAGAGTTTGGCCGGATCTAAACTTATCTCCACGGGCGAATGAGGAGTGAGAAAATAATTTCTCCCCTAGTATACATAATCCACAAGCAGAGTGGTAAACTTTAATTTTTCTTTGTGTTACGATGTATATTTTTGTGTATTGTATTTGTATTAACACTCATATATTTCACAGGGGGTACCGATCAGATATGAATTTTACAAGTTATGAACCAACGGTCAGTTGGAATATACCGAGTTTTGGTGTGTTGAATCATGGTAGTCCATCCGGAAGTCAGCATCAACAAGATAATGTGTATCATGGGATATCAAAACATTATGATTTGTAAGTGAATATATAAAGTTATATGTATTGTTTAGACTAATTTGAGTAACTTATTATTTCTTTGGTTGTGCAGTGAAAACGAGCAACTTGATAGTTCTGTCCTTACTCAATTGCCCGAAGACGGCGTATTTAATCGGGATCTGGCAGATGCGAAGAGTCAGAAAAAGAATAGTGATTATGACAACAATGCTGATGAGTCTGGAGATGACACACCCTTCCCTGACGAGAGTGATGATGAGGAGGAAGAGAATGCCGAACCTGATTTGTCGAGGGAGCATGCTCCACCTCCCGTTAGACCAAGAGTATGAGAGTCCCAAGTGTCGTTTCATTCAAGGCATATTCCCTACCTTGATGATTTGCTAAGTATACCAGATGTGGATGCCCTCACAAGGGATATTGACGAAATTCGGACAGTAATGTGGGATGAATATAGACCAACGGTGTTGTCAAAGGGCATGCTTTTTCCTGATAAGGCGCGCCTAATCAGGGCGGTGAAAATGTACAACGTAAAAGAGTGCTGTAAGATGATGGTATGGGAGTCATCTCCGGATGTATACAAGCTTGTTTGCCGTAGATGGTTTATGGGTTGTAATTGGATGCTCCGTGCGAGGAAGAAGAAAACAAATATATGGGTTGTGGGTAAATACATTGGCACCCACAATTGTGAAATGGACACATTCAGCGGGAATCACTTTAACTTGGATGTTGACTTGATTTCTCTTATCTTGATTCCACACATTGAAGCCTCCATAAGCTACAAGATCAAAAAGTGTATTACATTTGTCCATCAGTAATATGGGTGTACCATTACCAAAAGAAAAGCATTTCTCGAGCACAAACATGCGTTTGAAATTATTTACGGTGACTGGGATAAGTCATTTCCATCTCTACCCAGGAACATGGCCGCATTGAAACACTTTAACCCTGGGACTGTTGTTGAATGGAAGCTTGAGCAGAGTCCGGGAATACCAGAATATATATTCAGATACGTGTTCTGGGCCTTCAAACCAACAATTGATGGTTTTGTACACTGTCGGCCGGTAATATCCATAGACGACACTCATGTCTATGAAGAGTATGATATTAAGTTGTTGATCGTCGTTGCAGTAGATGCTAATGGACAAATATTTCTCCTAGCTTTTTCTATTTGTTCCAATGAAAGCCAAGAGACATGGACGCTGTTTTTGAACCACTTGAAGGAGTACGTTGTCAAACAACGTTCAGGTATTTGTCTAATATCTGATCGGCATTGCGGTATTTTAAGTTCTGTACAGCGTTTTCCTGAATGGCAGGAACCATATGCATACCATCGTTACTGTGTGAGGCACCTGAAGGCCAATTTCTAAAAGGCACATCCCAACACGGACTTGCATGATTTAATGTGGATGTCTGCAACTGATCACCGGGAGTGCAAATTCAGGAGGCGTATGGAATCTATCAGGCAGGAAGACGAAAGAGCCTATCATTGGTTGATGCGACATGAGCGTGACAAGTGTACATTGCATGCGGATGGTGGCAGACGATGGGGAACCCTGGCTACAAATGTGTTAGAGTCTTTCAACGGGTTATTGAAGTCTGCACGTGGATTTCGTGTCACTTCCATGGTGCGGTTGTCATTCAAACATATGGCGGAGAGGTTTGTTGAAAGGCATAGAGGTGCATCAGAATTGATGGAGAGGGGTGTTGAATTTATGCCAATACCAATTAAAAGATTTGATAAATACAGGAGGCGAGCACATTGGCATTCATTTTTACAGTATTGCAACCAGCGAAATATTTTTGAAGTTCGCACCGCTATCCATCAAAACTAGGAGAATAATACACACACCATAAATGAAGCCAGCAGGTTATGTTCTTGTGGGAAATGGTCCATCTACCACATGTCGTGCTCATGTTCCATGAAGTGCTTTCAACATACAGGTTTCGCGGTAACCCGGTACATTGATAAGCACTATAGTGTTGCTGCATATTTAAACACCTATAGTGGACAGTTGCAGCCAGTGAGTGCTGAGCATTATTGGCCACTGGAACCATTTAAAATGGTGTGTAACAAGGATTATTTGCGTAAGCTACAAGTGCAAAAAAGAACGCGTATACGGAACCAAATGGATGTTGGTGATACCGTTTATGCGCGTAAATATGATATATACTCGCAAACAGGACACGACCGTCGTAAATGTCCTTCAGCTAGTTTGGGTGTCGGTGGTAATCCTGCTCCTGGTGGAAGTTCATCTAATGTACCCAACAATCAAGGATACACGTAGTGTTTTTTTTCCGTTATGTGGTTGTAATAAGTGTATTTACTTGTTTATCTTGCAGAATGTATGAAATAAAATTATATTTCCACTGCCGTTAAATCTTTTTGATATTTAACATTAATACTTCAGTACAACAATCTAACGTAAACCCATTTAAAAAAAACAACCTTCAAAATAATCTTTTTGATATTTAACATTAATACACATAGTGACATTTTTTAATGGATGTTGTAATGTTTATTCAAAAGTATTTGAAATAATTAGCACGCGAAGCATAGCGCGGTTACATACCACGTTATGTGTATTATCTTGTCAATCTGATAAAGCTACCATTCTGGAAAAGCTGTCTTCTAGAAAAGCATTATTGTACCGTAAAGAATCATTAGCACGCGAAGCATAGCGCGGTTACATACCACGTTATGTGTTTTTTTCTTGCCTATAAATAACTAGCGCATTTTAGTTATTATCTGCGCTTAACCAAAACAAATAGAAAAACTTTCCATAAATTTTTTATTTTTCTTGCATTAACAAATGTCTGGACGCAATGACCAACCAAGATGTTATTGTGGAAAACGTGCGATTATGAAGGCATGTTGGTCCGATGGTAATATTGGGCGCAGATACTGGACGTGTCTATACAGGTTTGGAGGTAATGACGGAAATCATTGTATGTTTGAGGAATGGTATGATGAACCCATTAACCAGGAATACTACAAATCAATTTTGCAGTATGTTTGGAATATGAACGTTGAATACCAACGCCAGATCTCTGAAATGCAACAAGAAATTGCGGCACTGCAGGAGAAACTAAAAGAGGCGGAAGAAGAAAAAAATAAAATGGAAGAGAAATTTAAGTGGTTGGAGCAGAGGGTAATGGGAGGTAGTGACTAAACAAACACATGTATGTGTTGAGTGTGGTATTTTATCTTTATGTTTTTCGTGTCATGTATTTTTATTAGTTGTATCGAATTTAAATTATGTTAAGTTGCTATATTTTTTTTGCCCAGTTTTAATATTAAAATAACAAAGAAACCGAGAAATAATAACATAATGCGCATATAATGCTAAACCATAGATAAAGTCGCTATTATTTACTGATTGTCATATGTACATAAAATAAAATAAAAAATCAATGTGTCCCACAACCTTTATGCTATAAAGCAGCCGCTGGCCTGAGGCGCATCCCATCCCTCCCGGCTACACTATCAGAATTATCCTCATTACGTCGCCTCTTTATCGGATGATGCGCTGCATCATGATCGTCAATAAGGATGGCAGGCTCGGTAGAAGGGGCAGTCGATCCAGCAGTAACCTACAGAATAATGAGATATTTTAGTATATGAAATATATATTATTAATGTACGTGTTAGCTAAAAAAAATTAAAATGTCTTACCATGATCTCAGCGGCCTCCTCAATATAATCATCTGTCTCAGGTCTGTATGTGACGAGCGAGGAAGATGGCTTCAAAATAAAAAATAGGCTTTAGATATTTATGACTAATCAATGATATAAACACAAATAATATAATAGTAATACAAACTAACCAAATCCTGTGAAAGATCCTCAGCATCGCTGTATGGCCTCCAAATGAACTATTACGTAAAAACAGGAACCGTGAGTATACGCAACACATATAAATCTAGGCCAAGTAAACTTAAGTATAGAATTACCTGCGCGTCCACCAGCAAATCCAACAAATCCCTGGAATAGGAGAGATTAAGTCGAGCCTCGTACTCGCGTCCGTATCCCCGCCTATCAACCCATCTCCTAGCCAAAGGGAGAAATGGTAGAGGTGGTGCATCCTGAGCTATGGGTGGTAGAGGTGGCTGAAACTGCAGGAACCGCTCCCAGGCCCAAATCTAATATGCAATTTGGACGTAAAATTTAAGGTATATTTTTATGATGTATGTTATAATGAAGAGAGTATTTGACTATGTTTTCACCTGCAGTAACGACATAAATCCTACAACGTCTCATTGGGTGCCCATGCATGCTCGACACATCTGCTTGTACAAGTAACCAAGAACAGCAACACCCCAGTTGTACTGATGTAAATCATCTAGCCGCTCAAGATAATGAAAAAATCTCAAGCTGACTAAGTTTTTCGAAGTGTTCGGGAACAATATGCCTCCAAACATAAGAAGCAGCAGCAACCTCGTGTGCCTGTTAATATGAAGATCCGGTGTATCATGAGTAATGTCATCATGCATGGCCTCCAAATGCAGCCGGACGGGCGTCAACGCAAGACGACTAGCCCCAACCAATACACCCTCATCCTCTGGCCTGAAACCGGTGAGCCGCTGCAACGACTCTAGGTACTGATCTCTCGTATAATCTCTCATCGCATGCGGCAAAGCAACATGAAGTCCATAAACCGGCAGCCCATACAGAACCTCCATATCCTGCAGCGTGATAGTGGTCTGGCCAATGGGCAAATGGAATGTGTGCGTCTCTGGTCGCCACCGCTCTATCAAAGCCGTGATCAACGACCAATCCAACTGCAGCTGGCCGATCTCAATGATCCTATAGAAACATGTATCCTGCAGGCGTCTGACTATACGGGGATGGAGCTGGCGGGACTTAAGAAAGTCTCACATATCGTCTACTCTCCTAGAACGTAAAGTCTGGGCCAATAAATGTCCCTCCCTATGATCGGCCTGTAGCAATAGTAGCTCTAGGGAGGCAGGTCCGGGATGCAAAGGCGGAACCTCCATGACGACTACTGTAAATTGAACAAAATTAATTACATTATTTTTCTTTTTCATTGCTTAAATATATTGCAATACCTTGAATATTAAATTTTATTCGATATTTTTACTATATTGTTAATGAGGTTGATACATTTTCAATATTATAGTTTTATATTTTATATGTTTCTTTAATATGTTAGTTTTATTATTTTATATGTTAGTTTTATTATTTTATATGTTTGTTAGTTATTCACCTATTTTTTACTATACATGATTTAATTATTAAATATTCATATTTTGATTCCGGACACAATATTTGAGGCTCAGTAGCACCAATGTATCCTGAATTCTTATGTTCATGATGAAAAATATTTTTCAATTTTTCACTCAACAGGTCTGTTATTTTATATGTTAGTTTATTATTATATATGTTAGTTTTATTATTATATATGTTAGTTTTATTATTTAATATGTTAGTTTTATTATTTTATATGTTTGTTTATTTGTTACTGACTTATTATTTACAATACTAAAATTAAATAATTAATTTTTATAACTATACAAGATTTAATTATTAAATATTCACATTTTGGTTCTGGACACAATATTTGAGGCCCAGTAGCACCAATGTATCCTGAATTCTTATGTTCTTACGTTTGTTGACTATAATTGGAGATAGTTTGTATTTGAACTATCAGTTTTTTGACATATTTTTGAGAATAAGAGGTACTTAAATGATTAATTTCTATAACTAAAGGGCACTACATTTTACTACGTTAAAAGGGCACTACATTACAAATACGAGCACTATATTAGGCCACAAGATACCACTACAGGGAACTAAAGTAACAATTTATCTAGTTTACTAGTCTTTTAGCAAATAAATAATCTAAACCGGATAAAAATAACAAATTAATTTAATCACAAAACAATCACGAAAATACATATACCACAGTAAAAAGTAACTAATTAATATTTTTTTAACAACTAATAACAATTTCTCTATTTTACGAATTCTTTTAGCACACTAAAACTATAGTCCGGATAAAAAATAACAAATTAGTTAAATCGCAAAACAATCACAAAATAACATAGAGCACATAAAAATAACTAATACGCATTTTTTATACAAGTTTTAACAAAAACTAAGTCGGAATACCTCGATTTAAGGTTTTTAGAAAGTCGAAAATTTTGTGATTTGGAGCCGAAACAAGCAACAATGTCCGAGATAACGCCTTAGCTAGCACGTGAGACCAAGAATCTTTACTTTTTGTGGGACGGGTGGGCTCCACACAAGTTTTTTTGGATTAAAAATGAAGGATTTTTAGATTTTCGTTTTGATTTTTTAATTTGGGAAGGGGGACGATACGATTCTGTTTTGGGGGAAGGGAAGGAGACAATGTATATTTATATGTATAGCGTTTTTTGTTAAGACGTTATATATATAACGTTTTAACAAAAGACGCTATAGTTTCCCGCTTAAATTAATTCACATATAACATCTTTTTAAAAGACGCTATACTTAACTGGCCAAACGGTTGTTAACAAAAGACGCTATATATATTATGGACACTATATTTTATTTTCCACATATTTTTATTCTTTGCGTCTAAAAGAATAATATTTTGATTCCGAACTCCCGGTTGAGAAAGCTTATTAATTTCTGTCTCGTCAAGAAATTATATGTAGCGCATAACCCTATCAAGTTGCAAGGTTTGATAAACCATCTAAATCATATCGTCTCAAAGACCAGTTACTCTCAGCCTCCTATAAGGCAATAGCCACTAATAATTAGTGGTTGTTAATTACTCTAATATGAAGGTCTTGTAGATCAAAATCAAGTCAAATTCAGACAGTCTTGTGGATCGAATACCAAGCAACCAGACAGAACGTCTGCTGGAGTAGTACTACTCTCGCGGTCGTGATCCAGCATCCGCTCAACACGTGTTATGGTTCGATTCGATTATTAATTTCAAAAAATATACTTCATTATATAATTTTTTTAAAACTTTGTGTACAATTAAAATTGGACTTCTTTATATCATCTTGATTAGCTCGATAGTACTTTCGGCGTGGATAATAAATATATGTGTAAATATTTATTAAAATTATAGTAATAAATATAATAGATATGAACTCATAACTTTAAAATATAATAATAGATTAAGGCTAAGAATCTTAAATGTTGAATCAATTCACATAGTTTATATCTTAGGTCCAGAGAAGTCTCTGCTTGAGCTCCGTTCAGTTAGTTTTTGGTACGTTCTTTTAAAACGTCAAATAAGAACACTGCTGTTATTAGGATTCTCATTTGTTACCTAAAAATATCAAACTTCGGCATAACCAAAAATGAAAATGTGAATTTTCTGTTTAAGAAACGACAGATGAAATGGACAAACACTCACGTTTACGTATTTACATACTGATCTACCATCAGTGCATCATTTCATTTAAAACCTTGCTTCTTATCTGTATGTTTGGTTGAATAAATATATATTAAGACAACTCAAATCTAAACTTACTGTCGAAAGAATAAAGAATAGTGTAATGATCCTTGACAAAATTAATCATTCATCCTTGTCTCATATAAGTAACTAGAAAATATATGGCAGTATGGAACGAAAACAAAATCAAAAAGGTAATGTTAATTAGTTATAAATTTGCATTCAGAATAATTCTCTGTTATTTTATTCGTTGCACTTTCTGAATAGTGAAATATACACACTTCCTATTTTTTCACCTACAACAGAAAAGCCCCATAAAAGAAGTGCAAACTGAAGGAAGCACTCCCTAAAATTGATAAGGTTGAATTATAGAGGTAGTGATTAAAAGAAAACAGTTATCCATTCATATTATCTATTAAAAAATGGGTTGAATAATAAATTTTTTAAAAACGGGTCGAATATAAGATAAGAACCATATTATCCACTTAGAAAATGGTTAACCAAATGGATAACCAATGGATAACTGATATGTTTAACTTTTATATTTGTAAAGCTTCAAATTGGGGGTGCCTCAAGTTTGAGAGACTAGAAATTCTCTCAAAAGTGATCATATTCAAGAAGTCATGGATAATATGAATATTCATATCATCCGTCGGATAACCCATTTTTTTTCCGTCTCAAATATGGATCGTGTAGGATAATTTATCCGTTTTTTTAATTATCCTTTCTACCCACTCATATTCGACCTGCCCATTTGCCGCCCTTAGGTTGAAACTTGAAGCGTAATCCCTTCTCGTCCGTTGAATATGAATAAACTACTCCATTTGATAGCAAAAAGACACAGGAATGGGTTTGGTCTCCGAGCCGTCCAAGCAAACATCCGCTGAATCTTGACTTCTTGAGTATATATATTTTGAGGAGATAAAAGCTAACCTAGTACATTCAGAATAGACACTACTCTTTTCTCCATTACTTAATTGCCTTCTTTACTGACATAGAAAAGTCATTGCTCCAACAACACCACAGTCCACCAACAATACAAAAACAACAACATACTATTTCCCATAAACCATTTCCAAGTATAAGGTCCGGGGAGAATAGTGCGTATGCAAATCTTATATTTAACTTGTGAAGTAGAGATGTTGTTTTCCGTATACCCTAAGCTCAAGAAAAGCGTTTCAAATCAAGTTTGAAAGAGAAAAAGTAGCAATAAGAATCCATGTTAAAAATAATGAACACCACAGTTCACCGTATCACCAAATTCCCCAAAATCAGGGTCACTTTGCTATATTTTCCTTACATTTTTTTTTCTGTTCACACTTGGACAACTGACTAAAATAATGCATAAAGAGTTGTAGAAAAGGAAAGAATATGTATTGGAGGAACAAAAACTTGATATTTCTAGGATATTTTTCAAAAGATACTAAAAAAGGAGAAAAGGTAGGGCAAATAGAGGAGTGGTCCTTCAACTATAAATAATGCACCTTATCTTCCCGTGAAGCTGGAAACAACAACTCCAACACAAATCATAGAGAAAAGCAGACCAACATTATTGGTCGTCGTGAGTATATTCGATGTTTCAAAATTAACATGTGTGTATCAATGTTATTATTCAAAGATGGAAAGCGCGTAATTTAGCTACACACCATGTGGAATTCATCATGTGCGGAAGCTCAGATGCGTAACAAGCAAGTGCACAATTTTGCATTAAGACACAAAATTAAGCCCCACTACACATATATAGGTTTCCCTTCTATATATTAGGCTATCTTTATCCGTTGCAATCGATAATTTATGTTATTTTTAAGATTATAATTCTAACTTTTTATGAAGGATAACCTTATTTTTTTAATGACCAAATAGTGTAAAAGATTGCATTATGATAACATCTTTTTTTGTACTTTTGAACCATTGAGAAAGTTAGCAGATTACTCATTACTGTTAACGCCGGGTGGAACCAATGTGTAACGCTGGTAATTGAAGAGGAACCCCCCCCCCCCCCCTTCCTTGCCCCCTCAAGTGGTCTAAAATGAATAATGGTCTAACTCAATTCCAAAAGCTAACCTCATGAGATGAGATCATCGAAGAATATAAACGAATACGACTCATTCACTCAATCACTCAATCCTTGGGACACTTAACACCTCTATATGTCTTGTACTAGACTTTTAGAGCATGAACAATATAATATATACAGGGGCTCAACATTCGATAAACCGAGAATTGTATGGAGTTGGCTCGTTTATAAATGAACCTTAGACCCAAATTAATCTAAAACACAAGCTCATAAGATAAGAATTGTCAAAGACCATATAAAGATACGGTAATTTATAAATTTCAACCAATATATTCAAAAATATTATTCAAGCTCCAAATATTCATAAATAGGCGTGTTGCGGATGTTAAGTGACATACACTACTTGAAGGAGTTAATTGTATTTTTCTATGATTTTGAGCAATTCTCACCTTATAAGCTTGCTTTAAAGATTATGCGAGGTCCAAAGTTCATTTTCTTAACAACTCTATATCAAGTAAGAGCTGAACTAGTTATAAGCTCCCCAGTAGAGAGTTATAGAAGGAAATCATTTACTCAAAAGGAGCAAGCCGTACTAAAACCATCAATAACGCATAGTGATCTTTTTCGCATCTTTGTTTCAAACAAATGCCTATAGAAGAAGAGATCAAAGAACCTTCAATAGCCAACAAATAAAGCTTAATTGCTTTTATTGCTATTCTCCCCCTCCCACCCAACATAAAGCCATCAAGCGATTGAAATTAATGCTGATCAATGCGGGTCAAAACTCAAAAATATTCTGATAAATTATCATAGCTAACCTGATAGTATCTTTTATCATATTGGATATTGCTGGACTGTGCATAATTTTAAGATATTTTGTTGATATCTTCGACTATTTTAATGATGAGAAAAGGGACATTTTTTTTGAAGGAAATGAAATGGAGAAGTGTAAATTTAAAGCAAGAGAATCAAAAAAGTAATTTCTGCTAACTCTCCATCCCAATTCATATGAGACTTCCAGTTTGGGACGTCCTGAACTAGTCCATTTAATTGCATTTTAAACTTTGACATGACAACATGATGTTTTCTTCAAACACGCTTTAATTTATACATTCATTTAATCATATAAATAAAATGGGACAGAGATTATATAATATATAATAGCAAGCTGACCATGTCAAAACTGATACTGTTGCATGGCGAAGAGGGCAATAGCAACATTACCCTACTCTTTCCGAAATGGAGGGGACTATGGCTATCATATCCTAATTCAATTCCTATATCTATTGGTCCAATACCTAAGGCAATGTTTGGTGCACTTCAAGAAAATGATAGCTACATGAGCCTTTTCTTGGCTGAGAGCCACAGATTTCTGTCTCCCCTCCCCATACCTTTGAATTAAGACATAAGTCACTTTTGACATTTAATAAAGCCTTTCTATATGGGAATATTGTACTCTCTATTTCCCTCTCCAATAATTTGCCCCAAAGGATGTTTCTTGGCAGGGGCGGATCGAATTTACATATTGAATTCATTTTCAATACTTTTGATGCGGAGCATAAATTTGTGTTTAAAATTTGCTTTAAATAATATATATAAATTTATAATTTTAAAAATATAATGCTCTCAATACTAAGAACTTTAAATGTTAAATTCATAAATTTTAAATATTGAATTCGCTTTTATTTCTTGGACGTACATGCAATTAGACTTCTCTGTTAGCAAAGTACGTATAATAGTCATTAACTTAAGAGTGTACCCAACAATGTATTTAGTTAACTTTTGTAATTAAAACATACATCGACTATCCTTATATCCCACATAAAATGGAAGTTGAAGAAAATTCATCCACGCGATTTTAAAATTATACAACTAAACTACCATATAAAATAAAATTATCAATTAGACACTGTCACGTCATACAAATATCATATCCAACATTTACAGCTACAACTAGCAAAATAACATTTCTAGCTAGGTCCCCTCTATAATTGCAGGACTTTAGCACATTATGCAACTAAAGATAGGAACACTATCAGGAGTTTCCAGCGTTATAGTGTATTTAGCATTTTTATTTTGTGAATATGATATTTTGCTGACGTGATGATTGCTTATTGGGTTAATTTCTATATGATCACTAAACTTTACTTGTATTAGTGAAGTTACAAAATAATATTTTTTTCTTGTTAAAGTCACTGAACTATGTGTTAGTTGCCTAGAAAATACAATTCACATGGAAATCAAATTTCCGGCAATAGAATAGCACAAAATTTTGGATGAGGTTCCGTAAAAAAAGAAAGACTTTTGAAACTTGTGATCTAAATTGAGTCATAAACATCTGTGTGTATATTATCATCTTATTAAAGGTAAAATAGAATAAAGTTAAATTATTTTTAAATATAAAATGATGTAACTCTTTATGGGAAAAGTTTGCCACATAAAATGGGACTAGGGAGTACTATCATTTTTATAGCCGAGAGACACTACATGGGCATCTATATGGATATAAGGAAAAAATCTAACTTTTTGATCATACGTTCAACGATTCATAATTAGACTACAGTCATGACAACATTAGTAAGATTGTTTCATACTGTTGTTCGATAACATGTTTTGGCTGTTCTTAGTGTGGTGCTGTCGACAGTGAACTTGGACATAAATGATGAAACAGATGATCTTTTCTTGGCATCAGGAATATTGCATTTGGATCATGAGAAAAATGGAGGATATGATCATAGCAGCGCAGTGAGCGAAAATGTTAAAGGAATATATAAATGTCATAACTATCTCAATCATGATTTATATTGTTTTCAGAAGCATTTTCTGGACTATCTTGGTCAAATTTGCATCACAGTATCCACCCTGAAGCAAAATTCATAAACTGTTGACATTTTTCTTCTACACTTACCAGTTACCACAATAGCTTTAGGAGGCTCAAATAGCTGGAAATCGTAATTATAAAAGCAAAAATTAAAGTGTTGCGTAAATTGAAACAGGAAAAAGGAAGTGCCATACTGAACAAGTAAAGTTGAGATTGTACGTCTCGGTGAAATGAACATCTTCGATATAGAATCCATGCCAAAGATTTTGTGGTCTCAAATGCAAATTGCAATTCTTGAAATTACTGATAAAGATGCTTCTCAGTTGGAATGGAGTAAAGCACATGGAGAACGTGTATGAAGCAAATTGATTGCTGGCTATGGTCAGGCTCTGTTGGTTTTCAACTCCAGTGTTCAAAGTTGTAAATCTTATTATGGACCCCAGAGTTATTGATGGAGAAGTGTTCAATGTTGAAACAAGCTTTGGTCTAATATTCTTGCTACAAAATAGGAATCTCAATTACGTTACACGGCAATAGATATCTCAATCTTAATATTTAGCATAACCTAGGGGCGGGATCTAGAGGGTAAGTGACGTGTTCATGTGAAGCCTACCTTTTGCTCATGCCCATACCTTATCTCATCAGTAGGTTAGGTCAAAGACAAAATAACATTGCTATTGAAGTGCTCAAGCCACCGAAATATATTAAAATCCTAGAACCATTTACTTTGCTAGCAAAAGGAAATTTCAGTTTTATATCCATAAGGTGGCAACATTAATATATTATTTTACTTTGCAAAAATAAGTATATACCACTAACAGGGAACAAGTTCAGAGAAAACAGTCATAAAAAAAAATAGAGATAACACCTTACCTAGAGTGGATTATTGAGCTAGGTTCCATATTACCTTAGACGGAGCATTCTATTGACAAGACCAACACAGCAAAGACAGAGATGTGGACACCCCAATTTACCCTCCTGTTCTTGGAAAACAACTGACTCGTGTGTTTGACAAAGACAACACAGCAAACACAGAAATGTGGACACCCTTGTTCAAGGACAACTAGTAATTGTTGATTAGACACTAAAAGCCCCGACTATAAAGGAATCTACTCTGTTCCCATCGAAACTTCAACATACTGCAAACACGCGGTCAACTATGTTTATAGTTCCAAGAACAAGCGGATAGTACCTAAACCACAAAACTAACACTCTCCGTATTTCAAATGAACCTGTTTGATTGGGCATGGAGTTTTAAAAAAAAATAAAGACTTTTGAAACTTATAGTACTAAAGAAGTCAAAAAAGGGTCCAGAGTATTTGTATGCTTATAAAAGGTTCTCATTAAAAGTAGAATGGTAAGTTGCTACACTGATTCCAAATTTAGAAAAGAATCATTCTTTTTTTAACGGACTAAAAAGAAAATAGATTCACATAAACCGAAACGAATTATTACCTCAAGTGGTATTAGACGATACAATACTTTGACAGAAAACCCTAAACCAAAGTCCAAACGCCCTTGCCTTTTGGATGATTCAGAGATAGGTAATGAAATCATAAGCCATCAAACTTGATAGGAATGCACATGGTTCGATATTGTCACAAGTTTCCAAATTTTCTACTATATCTGTACCTATCAAAAATAAACAACTAAATAAAGTTTGATCATAATTGCATGGTGATATAAACCCTTTGAAGCTTTGAGATGACATGCTTGAGAACTATCAACAGCACAGAGCAGGACTTTGATTTTCTATATACAAAAGAGAGACGAAGAATCCAAGTATCACACCGCTGCACTGACAAACATCATTCTTCGTTGACATCTATAACGATCCGACTAGTTGTTTCGAGAGTTGTAGCCTTATTCCCCTTTTTTGTTTATTTTTGTGCTTCACTGTTGTTATATGACTTACCGGGTTAGTTGGTTTGGGTCCGGAGTGAATTCAGAGTGAATTGAGACACTTAGCTAGCGTTTGGCCATAAATTCTCGAATTTATTCTGAAAAATCTGATTTGGGTGAACTTTGGTTTGAAAATGAAAATGTGTTTGGACATCTATTTTGGGTGAAGTTTGGTTTGGAAAAATATTAAACATGACTTATACCCACAAGTTCTAAAAACTATCACAAATACCCAACAATACCATTATCAATAACATTCATTTTATTATCACAAACACTAGTCCTGAACATAAATAAATTTGATACAAAATTATTATTTTTATAATGAACTACATGATACACTATGAGATGACCGAGAAGATGAAGCAACATCGTTATAAAATAATAAATGGTGGGTTCTTTTATAAAATATAAAAGTTTGGGATAATTTTTAAAAAATATAATAGTGATATTTTGGCCCAAAACCAGCTATTGAGCTGGTTTTGGGACTTGGTATTTGGCCAAAATGTAGGCAAAATCTATGGCCAAACATGTGTTTGCCAAATAAAACCCAAGTTTATTTTGGCAAAATCTATGGCCAAACGGGTCCTTAGTCTCTTAATTGAAATTTTAAGCTCGAAAAGTCGACTGGATATCGATTTATGTGTAAATGGCCTTGGATTGGAATTTTGATGGTTCCGTTAGCTCCGTTGGGTGATTCTGGATTTAGGAGCATGTCCGGATTGTGAATTGGAGGTCGGGAGTAGAATTAGGCTTGAATTGGCGAAAGTTAATTTTTTGGGAAGATTAACCGGGGATTGACTTTTTGATATCGGGGTCGAATTCCAATTCTAGAAGTTGCAGTAGGTTCGTGGGGTCATTTGTGACTTGTGTGCAAAATTTGAGGTCAATCGGAGGTGATTTGATAGGTTTCCGCATCGTTTATAAAATTTAGAAATGTCGAAATTCATTAGGCTTGAATCTGTGTGTAATTCGTATTTTTGATGTTGTTTGAGGTGAATTAAGGATTCAACTAAGTTCGTATCGTGATTTAGAACTTGTTGGTATGTTTGGTTGAGGTCCCGAGGACCTCGGGTTAATTTCCGGTGGTCAACGGACTTGGTTTCGAGTTGGTGAAGCAGCTAAAGTATTGCTGCTAATGGTGTAACCGTACCTGCAGAGTGGGCACCGCGGGTGCGAGCCCGCACAAGCGAGCTAGGTGGAGAAAGCAGTGGTCGCAGGTGCGATGTTCCTTCCGCTCCTGCGAGGACGCAGATGCGACGAGAAGGGCGCAGGTGCGAAGTTTGAAGGTTTGGTTGTTTCCGCAGAAGCGGACAAAGGGTCGCAGAAGCGCCTCCGCAGGTGCGAAACCTGGAGCGCAAGTGCGAGCCCAGGGGCTTAAGTGGTTTCCGCAGAAGCGGAATAATAACCGCAGAAGCGGTCCCGCAAGTGCGGATAAGTGGCCCCAAGTGCGAAAAGCCTAGGCATTATGTTTAAAAATAAGGGTTCGCGATTTTAGTCTCATCTCCACATTTTGAACTCGAACTTGAGCGATTTTGGAGAGGATTTTTGGGGGATTTTAAAGGTAAGCTTCTTGTACTCATTTTTTTATCAATAATCTTGTTCCACATTATTGTTCCCACTTAGATTGTGTGGTGATTAGGTGAATTTTGGGGGTTTGAGACTAGGAATTTGGAGAGTTAATTTTGAGGAATTGAATGGCAATTTGATATCGAATTTTGATAAATTTGGTATGGTTAAACTCGTGAGTGAAGGGGCTTTTAGGTTTTGTGACTTTTGTCGGATTTCGAGATGTGGGCACGGGGCCGGCTTTTGACCAATTTCGGATTTTGGCTTATAATTTCGTATTTTTCTTGTGAAAATGATCCTTTAGTCCGTATTGATTGTATTGTACTATTTGTGGCTAGATTCGAGACGTTTGGAGTCCAATTCGTGAGGCAAAGGCATATTGATGTAGAATTTTGCTCGGGTTGAGGTAAGTAACAATTTTAAATCTGGTCCTGAGGGTATGAAACCCTGGATTTTGTTGTTATATGATTGTTTGGTGGTGACGCACATGTTGGGTGACGGGCGTGTGGGCCTATACCGTAAAAATTGTGACTTGGTCCATTATGTGAAACTATAAAATTAAATAACTTGTTGTTAGCTATATGTTCTCCCTGTGTTATAGAAATTTGACTGCAAATCATGTTAGGAGTCATGCTTTGGCTATGTGACTACACTATTGGGAATCGCAAAGGTCATGTACTCATTAAATTAATTGCTAATTGTTGTTTTGTACTCAGTCACGGTTTACCTGTGCATCATATCTCAGTCTCTTCTTCTTCTTGCTGATACATTATATTATCTTTGTTTGGGCTGATTTTTATGATTTCTGAGAGCCCGAGAAACTGGAGAGGTTGGTGACTTAGTTAGGACCTGAGTGCTGAGCTGTGAGCTATATGTATATATGGATCGTGTTGCACGCCGCAACGATCCTTAGGGTTGTATATATGGATCGGGTTGCACGCCGCAACGAGCCTTAGGGTTGTATATATGGATCGGGTTGTACGTTGTAACGAGCCTTATGGCTATTTATATGGGATCGGGCTGCACGTCGCAGCGATATAATGTTTGGGCTGAAGGAGCTCATCCGGAGTCTGTACACCCCCAGTGAGCGCATGTACCTATTGAGTGGGAGTGTTGAGAGCTGAGAGCCGAGTGATTGAGCTATTGAGAAAGGTTGAGTGATTGTTTCCCTGAGAGGTTGTACTTGCTTTCATTTGTTGTTGCACTTAACTGCTATATGTCACTGTTTTGAAACTCCTCGAAGATATTATATCTAGTTTTACTTGAACTTGGTAATGTATAAACTGATTTAACTTAAATTGCCGGATTTGAAAGCATGTCTACTTTCTTGCTGAGATTACTGAAAACAAACTATAATTATGTAGCTCGTCACTATCTTTCAGCTCCTTATTTATTATTGTTACTTACTGAGTTAGTTGTAATCACGCTACATCCTGCACTTCGTGTGGAGATCCATGAGTTTTTGGATGCGGAGAGTGTTGATATTTTGCATAGCTGACCGTTGGAGATACCGAGGTAGCTTCCTGGCGTTCGTAGTCGTTGTTCCTCCTTCCTTATCCTTTCTTTCGTTGTATTTGGATCCAAACGGTTACAGTCATTTCATTTTTAGACTGATTATGTATAGATGCTCATGGCTTAGTGACACCCCGATATTGGGAGTTATTTCTGCACTTGTGTTTTGGGTTTTACCCCCTTGTTTATGAAAACTTTGCCTATTTCAAATGTCTTGAATTATTTTTCTGTTAAATATTTGGAGTATTTGGAAATGGCGGCTTGCCTAGTACCATCGATAGACGTCATTACGACAAGTTAGGATTTGGGTCATGATAAGTTGGTATCAGAGACTGGGTTACATAGGTCTCACTAGTCATGAGCAGGTTTAGTAGAGTCTTGCGGATCGGTACGAAGACGCCTGTACTTATCTTCGAGAGGTTTACGAACCCTTAGGAAATTCCACATTCTTGAATTCTTGTCGTGTGAATCTTTTAATTATGGTAACTAAACTTCTGTTGTTCTATTCTTTCACAGATGGTAAGGACACGTACTACCGTGAATACCTAATTTTTGTACTGTTTTAATACCTCCTAAAGTCATTAGTGTTTTGTTGCTTTAATTATGTTTCCCAATTTTTGTCATAAAAATACCAAAAAATAGTTCTTTCTTTATTTGCGCATTTTAGGAATTAACTAACTATTCAATTGGTGAATTAATCTAGTTAATTGATCATTTGAATAAGTTACTTAATTTATTTGTTTGTGTAAATTTAGTTTAATAAGTAGGATTAAGAAAGAAATTGGGCCAAATTTGAAAGAGAAAGTGGCCAAAAGTGCAAGATAAGGGGCTGCCCTTGAAAGGGTCTGAAACGACGTAGTTTTGCCTCAAAACTACGTCTTTTCATTAAGTGACCCAAGATCAAATCTCACCCATTGATCACCCCTTGATCTAATGGTCCATATTTGATCTCTCAAGAAGTATTTAAAGCCTCAAAAATCTGAAAATATTCCAGGTTTCCCCCGTAACTCTTTCTCTCTCTCTTCTCTCCGCCGCCGCCGGAAATCACCCACCGGCGGCGGACCACCTCCAAACACCTCCAAATTAACACCATGTAATCTTCACAACCTCCTCTTCCCATATCTCCAAACCAATTCCTTCAAAAACACCTCAAACTCCTTGAATTTTAGATCTAGAAAACTTTAGCCGCCACTTTTTGGTCTAAATTCTTGAAGCTCCGGCCAACACCACCCTACAACACATACATGAATGGATAGAGCTCCACGAGACCTATCTTTTCCTACCCATTTCACCCCCAAAATCCCTGTCGCCGCCGGCTCGCTCCTCACCACCGCCACGGATCGACTGCCTCACCACCGCCAAAATACCCCGAACCCCCATCCTAGCTATTTTTCGACTCAAAGACACTTGTTTCTTTTGGCGAGATGCTGAAACACATTTCGTTCTAGCATCTACCCGAAAGAAACGTGCGTTTCGGAGTCGGGTAGTCGCCTTTTAGCATCTCCGGCGTCTTCTCGTGGCTCGAACGGCTTCAAGCATACTTGTTAGGTATAATCGTCATCTCCTTAATTAATTTCTGATTTTTTATATTAGTAGATTAGTTTCTGATTTTTGATTTTTCTATTTTGGTTGTTTCTTGTTAATTAAAGTTTCAAGTTAGGTTTATTTAATTAGTTATCTCTATTTAGTTTAGTGGTTTGTTAGATTTGTTATTGATTTAAACATGATCTTTAGTGTATTAGTTAAATTATTCATTTAGTTTGTCGATTATTTAGTTGTTATTAGTCGTTGTCCGATTGTTAATGATGCTCGTTCTGTTTTGAGCATCAGTTTGTGAATTTAGTTGTTTGTTTAGTAATTAGTTTGCACAAATCGAATTCATTCCCATCAAGTTGGTTTGTATACTTAGTTTAATTACGTTTTTAGACTCGTCCATGCTTTGTCAGTTCATAGTTGTCCAAGTTTGATTTGTGTTGAGCAAGTAGTTTGTTGTTGATGGTTAAAATCTGAAGTTTAATTTATTTTATCACAAAATAGGGTAATAGTAGCTTACTTTTACTAGTAGGGTGGCTGAAAGGATATTTTTTCTCCTTGCTTCTGACACAGCAAATTTTCAGGTTGTCTTTTCACCTTTGGGACAGACCTTGAACAGTGTTTAGCACACAAAGTCAGTCTTTTGGACAGATTTTTGGTGAACCAAAATCTGTCCAAAAATCTGACTTTATTTTCCTATTGAAAGGACTACTTTTCTCCTATAAAAGAGACTCTCTTACACTTAGAATAGGGATCCTTACTCACTGAAAAAGGCACACACACTCGATCTTACACATTCTGAAGGATCTTTACACACAATATACATGAGAGAGACTTTGAGCACAAAAATAACAGAGAGTTTGAGAGCTTTTTAATTGAGTTTTATGAACTAAAATACTAAAAAGAACAAAGGTCCTTGAAGTTTAGTTTTGTTTGGATTTTCCTTCTTTGAAAGTTTGTTTGAGCTTCGAGGTCTATTCGGGTTGGTTTATCTGGTTCTTTTTCTGTTGTTTGTTGTTGTCCCTTTGTTGTTTGTTGCTGTCACTGCTGCTGATTTTTAGTTCATCCATTGCTGGCATTTTTTCTGCTATCCAGGTAATTCCTTTAATGTACTGAGATCCTTGATCAATAATTAATGCAAGTGAAGCAATTTGAGTTCTTTAGTGTATTTTGAGCTTTTGAAAACATTCTGTCCATACTGCTTTAAATATCCTCAAGTTGACTGGAATAAATGTTCAAGTGTTCGGATCCATCAGAATGTCGGCTTATGAATTTGTTTGCTTTCATGTACCAATAATAGATATGTAGAAGGTCTTGTGATTATTTTCGGTAACTTTATTTATCTATTATTGAGTTGAGGATTACTTTGTTAAACTTTTGATGGCCTTTATGTTTAATAAGTAGATTGTGTATGCAAAACCTTAAAAGATTCCATCTTTGTGTGAGGTTTAAGTTCTGGAGTTTCATTTGCCACTGTTTGGATAGGAACGTAGCCATAGAGTTATTTTGAATGCCTATTAGGTTCATCATTGAGCTTTGTCCAACTCTCATTGGAAGTATTACTCTTGATACCCGGATTAGAAAACTTTAGTAATATTAAAGATTACATGGAGTAATTTTTTCAAGCTTATTGTTTGGAGTTTGTAAAGAGGTTTAGAGTTAGTAAAGGTTAGTTCTCCATGATATAGTATTTATTAGTTTGTTAAGATCATAGGTATTAAGTTATGGAATTAGCTTGTGTTAGTAATTTGCTCACTATCAAGAAGGTTTAAAGAATTAAAATATTGAGCCTTAGACATCATGTTTGTCATGGTATTTAAAATTGGAAATCATTGTTATTTGGTCAAGGTGAATAGAGTTTACGTGTCTAAGAGTTGATCATTTTATTTGAGTCATGGGGTTATTTATTTGGAATTAAAAGGAATATTATACATTAATTTTGTCTTACTTTATTTATATATATTTTTCTTTAATTGCTTGTAGTATTTTGCTCTATTCAATAAAAATGTAAAATGGATAAAAAAAGATCGGGCAGTGGGTTGGCTGAAAGTTTAGTTTCTACTAGGCCCAACGTAAGTGACATAGGTCAGCTGGTCCAATTCCTTTAAAAAACAAAAGTTGACTAAGTTCTTACATCCTAATTTATTGAAGTAGTTTTAAAAACAATCAGTTCTTTTTAAATTATTATTAAAATAACTTAATAATTTTCTTTCTTAATAATTTCAAATATTGATCATGTGTTCTTATATGATCCTTGGTTAATTTTAATAATAAAATGGTCATGTGTGTACCTACTCTCCTTGACTCCTTCAATATTAATTGTATTTAAACCATGTGTACCGACACGTTTTTTATTTTAGTACATATAATCAAATAAGGACCTTACGTGCTTGCACGCTCTTAGGCCAAAATTATTAATTATTAAGCGGTACTAGACAATAGTAACTTAAGGCAAATAATACACACTTTATCTAAAAATAATTCAAGCTAATTTTTAGTCAATAAAAGCGATTGTATTAGAACCACATGATTCGGGGAATGCCTTACACCTTCTCCCCGGTCAATAAAATTCCTTACCCGAATTTTATTTTCGCAGACCAATAATAATAGAGTCAAATCTTCCTTTGATTAGGGATTCAAATAAAAGGTGACTTGGAACACCAACAAAATCAATTCCAAGTGGCGACTCTATAAATTAAATAATCCCTACTCAATTTTATCACTTTAATGAAAAAACCCCTTTAATCCACATAATATTATTTTGCGGGTAGAAAAGGGGGTGTGACAGCTCTGGCGACTCTGCTGGGGAACTTCAAGAATTCGAGCTTGTACATTGACTTTATTTGGCTTTATTAATTTTTGTATATATTGTGATTTATTTGGGCCCAATGTGTTACTTGTCGAGTTTTTACCGTTTTGATATTGTTGAACTGTACATATATATTGTATCCTCTCTCGCATCCCTCTGAATCTTCTGATAATTAGTTATGTTGTGTTTGTCTACCAGCATCACAAAAATTTTGTCTTGAGATAAAGCCAGTTAGCCTACCAGCTTCTGGTGAAGGATTTAGTCACACGGGTTTAGGCGGGAGAGACGTTAGCTAGCCAGTATTGTTCTTCTACTGGTGACGCTTGACGCTCCCCGGCTCGGGTTGTCCACCCGGATAAGCCAGGTCTAGATACCATCTCCTTTAGGATTTACAAACTTAGAACAACAAGCCACAAGCAATGAATATCCCTAGTAGGCTACGCTTTACTTGCATCATGTGCATTTGACTTAGCATCGCTCGACACAGGTTCTGTTTTAGGACATGCTTTGTTGAAACCATTATGTCATGTTATGTGCTGCTTGTTGCATTATTTGGGAGGCTTGCATGTCGACCGACTTTAGCATAAATCAGTTGAACGAACAGAGAAAAACTGATGTGGTCTAGTGCATATGGTTTTTAAAGATTAATTTTCATTAAAAAAAATAAGAACATAGTCGATTTTAACCGAACTACGCAGGTCTGATTCTCACCGGATGTGAGATACGTAGGCAAACCTCATCGGTTCCGGCCCCAATTTTCAAAAAAAAAAATTAAAAATATTTTTCTTTTCCTTAATTCACTCTTTACAATTCTTTCCTTAGAAAATCCAAAAACAAAATACTAAATTCAAAAATATTTTTATAGTCCCACAGTTTAGCTTTTTATTTATTTATTTATTTATTTTTATTCTTTTATAGAGTCAAAATCCGAAAAATCAGAATTTTGTGTGTCAATAATATGTTTGATCAAAGCCTAATCCCGTGTCTGGGTCGACAGGTATACCATGAGTGGGGAAAGAGGTGAGTCTGAAAAGAGGCCCAAATCAGAAGGGATTCCAGATTTTCTAATTGTCGATCAGATACCACAATTGTTGTGGGATTGGTGGAGAGACTTTAAGGAATATGAGCGAAACAAGATAAAGAAATACTTGGGACATTTGGTTCACATGATTACGATAAAGCCCAGGAGAGATGTGATTGAAGCTTTGATTTCGCACTGTGATCCTGAAAACAATGTGTTCCATTTTACCGACTGTGAAATGACTCCGACCTTGGAGGAAATCACCCATTTCCAGGGGTGGGGCGGCGATCTTTGCCGCCAAAGGACCATAGTACGATTTCTGAAGCTCTTGAACATAAATTACGGACAATATGAAGGTTTAGGAGGCAAATGTGTTAAGTTGGGCTTTTTGTTTCAGTTGTATGGCCTAGAATGCAATTTCTAAAGGAATGTGGGAAAATTGAAATCAAAGGAAGATAAGGAAACATGGAAGGTACATAGAAAGTTTGCATTTATGGTTACGTTTTTGGGGCATGTAGTTTTCCCGGAAAGAGAGGGACGTATTGACATCTGCTTGGCAGGTGTAGTTGAGGCTCTGACCTCAGAAGGGGATGATTATACTTTGGTCCCTATGATTCTTTCTTGAATTTTTCGTGCTTTAACTAGATGTAAAATGGGCGCGTGAAACTTTGATGGTTGCAACATTTTGTTACAGATATGGTTTTTGGAGCATTTCTATCGTCATCCTACAATAACTGATTTTAGTGAGCTATGGCCCAATCATACTTATGATTACCAGAAAAGAATTGAAGAATGTGACTTACCAGAGGGGATTAGCGCCTGGAAAGAACTACTTCTTGCTCTGTCTGCCAAACAGATCACTTGGAACTACGATTGGTTCTCCTCTAAAGAGGTCATTTGTGAGTCTGCATACCATTCTTATTTGGTACTCATAGGATTGGATGGTGTTCATTCTTATGCTCCACTTCGGATAATGCACCAATTTGCACGACTACAGGAGGTGCCACCAACACGAGATATGAGCAAGTTCTATTATGATTTTGGTAAAGATCAACCTCATGATGAAGAAGAAATTATAAAAATTTGGTATGCAAGTAAAGTCTCAGAGTTGAATGATATGGTAGAAGACTGAGATCGTGGAGAGGTAATCCCTGAATATATTACCTGGTTTCATGACCCTTCGTTGCTTAGAGATGGTCCTGAAGAGTCCAACAAGAGGAGAAATTATCAAAGAGCTATAGAAAGGTTAAAAGAGGAATTGGAACATGCCCGGATGACCATATCCAAACAACAAGCCGTAGTTTCTCAGATTCGTTTAAATATTGAGAAATATTATCAATCTACCTTACGGGTCATGGATAAAGATCTAAAGCATGCTAAAAATGAGGCGTCCCGCTTAGAAGAAGAACTGGCAATTACTATTGGTTTAGTTAGAAGAGTTGAGGCAAATAAAAATGCTGAAATACATAAGCTACAAGAAGACTTGAATATCATTGAAGAGGATGCGCACCAACAACAATTGGAGTTTGATCAGCAGAGAGAGCAGTTTGAAAGAGAAAGGGCCCATTGGATACGCTCAAAGGGTCAGTTTCATGCACAATTGGAAGAAATAAAAAGGCACAAGGGAGGTCATCAACATGCAGATTTTGAGGTAGAGTGGCGTCAGTGGATGATTGAGAGAGCTGTGCTAAACTGCCGTATTGAAGAATACGAGGGACACGAGACTGAGATGGGTAACACCCTCAACACTACCCAGATATAGTTGCAGAATTATCACGTGAATATGGGGCAAGCTAGAGAGCAAGTACTTCAATTGATAGAGAAAGCGGCATATATTCATGACGATCTTCGTCATCTAGACAATGAGAAAGAGGGTCAACAGGCACGTGCCCTCGTTCCACAATTGCCGGCAGTGTTTCAAAATTTGTACGAGATGTTGGGGGGAGAGTGGAGGCCAAGGGATGCAGACCATTGATGATATCAGTTTAAGCAAGAATGCCATTGAAGATTAAAGTTTTAGTGCAGTCAATTAGTTTTTAGTTTCATTTTTCATTTGTCGTATTTTTAATTTTATATTTGTCGCATTTTCAGTCATACTTATGTCTTTAGAGTCAATTTGAATAATAATAAAAAAAAATCAAAATTGTTATTATTTTCCCCTGAACTACATAATGATCTGATTCATGCGGCGACATGATACGTAGGCAACTCACAAAAAGGTTCGATCAAAATATTTTTCAATGATTCTAAGATGAGGGATCAAAATGAGGCGTGAGTGAAAAAAAGAAGAAGAAGAAGAAGAAGAAGAAGAAGAAGAAGAAGAAGAAGAAGAAGAAGAAGAAGAAGAAAATAAGAGTGTCAATAAGAAGCAACCTCATAAGCCGGAATGAAACATGAAGCCTCCAAAAGCATGTTAGAAATAGTGACAATGATAGGAGCATGGCACATTATGTGTGATTCATATCTATAAAATGCTTAACCCTAACACGTTTGCTGTCTCTTATGTAGTAAGCTTAAGGTGGTTGGTTTATGGTGAAACTGGCAACACACCATTACTTTACTAGATCTAAGGGAGCAGTAGTAATGGCCAGATGATGAGATCGAGCTGATCAGTGACGAACCCCAGGGTCAATCAGTTGAACAAGAGACTGAGGAAATAAGAAAATTGAGACAGCAATTGTCTGATGTATATCAAGCTTGGGTGTCTGGTCAGCCTCCACCCCGGGGTCCCTCAGAGGGAACTTCCACCGTACCCTTGGCTACTCAACCACCGCTCCATGCAACGAGTGACCACATTCTACCACTAGGGTATGTGCCAAACTACAGCCTCCACGTTGCTCCTGGTACCTCTAATGTGCGACCTCCAGTCGCACCGGTCAGGAAAACTCCTCTAGTCGTGTCTGGCGCACTGGCATACACAATCCCGCCTCCACCTCCTGTGACGAGGCCAATCAACGAGCCACCATATCATGATTATGATGTCCAATACTACTCTCTAAATATGGCTTTCGGCGTCTCAGCTCCATATAATCAGACTCCTCAGTAAGAGTCACCAATGAAAAATGAAAAGACTGCCAAGACGGTTGAGCCGAATGAGATGGCCAGGAAAATGAAAAGTCTTGAACAGAACATAAAGAACATACATGGATTAGGGGGTCACAAAAGTGTTTCGTTCAGTGATTTATGCATGTTCCCTTACATCCATTTGCCACCAGGGTTCAAGACCCCAAAATTCGAGAAGTATGATGAACACGGCGACCCTATCGCCCATTTGAAATGGTACTGCAACCAACTGAGGGGTGCAGGTGGAAAAAAAGAATTGCTAATGACTTATTTTGGGGAAAGTCTTGTAGGGGTAGCCTCCGAATGGTTCATTGACCAAGATTTCTCTCACTGGCATGTCTGGGATGACATGGCCCAAGCCTTCGTCAAACAATTTCAATACAATATAGATATTGCGCCGGATCGCAATTCCCTGTCCAATATGAAGAAAAAGCTGACTGAAAGCTTTAGGGAGTATGCAATCAAGTGGAGGGAGCAAGCAGCTAGAGTTAAGCCACCCATGGATAACCACGAGTTGATCATTATTTTTTTGGAGGCCCAAGAGCCTGATTACTTTCAGAACATGATGTCCGCAATGGGTAGACCTTTTGCGGAAGCGATCAAAATAGGAGAAATGGTCGAAAATGGCCTCAAGACTGGCAGAATTGTAAGTCAAGCTGCTCTCAAAGCCACCACCTAAGCTATCCAAAATGGGTCGGGATGTTTGGCAAATATAAAGAAGAGAGATGAAGGGTCCATGATGACTTCGAGATCCATGGAAGTTCAAAGAGGGGCATCGCACCCTTATGTGCAAGTTCAGCAAGGGCAATCCAGCTACCCTCAACATTACTATCCCCCGCCAATTCCTCAGTACTCTGTGGGACCGCCACAGTATACAGTGTTTAATTCTCAATCATATGCTCATCCTCCCTATCAACAGGTACGGGAACCAACTCCAAGATTCCCCCGACCTCAGCATCAAAAATTTTGGGCACCCTACAATGCTCGTCCTAAGCAGGATTATGGTTGAGAGCAGAGGTCGGTGGAAAAATTTACTCCATTAGCTGAATCATACTCTAGTCTGTTCCAGAAGTTGAAACAGATGGGCGTGATTGGACCCATTGCTCCCCACCATATGCATCCCGATTTATATGGATTTCAAGCAAATGCTAGATGTGAATATCATTCAGGTGCTCCAGGCATAGAACTGATAACTGTTGGACCCTGAAAAGAGCCATAGAAAGACTCATTGTTGAAAAATTAATTATAGTCACGAATGGCGAGGACCCTCTTAATGTGACCAATAACCCGTTGCCAGTACACGATGTTGTTCATTTTGCGGGAATGATTGGCCGAGATCATGAATACAAGCCGGTTGGTTGAGCAAAAATGACAGTGGTAACGATTCAAGAGGGAACCAAACTGGAAGTAAGTCCAAGCCTAGATACACTGTTGATTGTGAAAGGTGCCCAGAGCTCAGAGAGAGCAACTTTATTTGTTCCAAAAATCTCGAGGTTGGAAGTTCGCTCCAATGTTCTAAGCCCAAAGTTATACGTCCTTGGAGGTCACCCCATCACAAAGGAGAATCAGGGCAGTACGACGGGTATAATAGAGCCGATCATAATCAAGCCTACCACACAACTCAGTGTAACAAATACGAAAACCATCCCTTGGAACTACAACAAAACTGTAGTAACCTACAAAGGCAAGAAAATCATAGAATAAGTGGGGGAAACTGGAGGTTTGACTCGATCAGGGAGGTGTTACTCTCCAGAAGAGTTGAGGAAGGCTAAGCAAATTAGAGAAGGCCAAATGCCAATAAAGAAACCAATCACTGAAGAAGAAGCGTAGGAGTTTTTGAAAAAGATGAAAGTTCAGGATTACTCAATCATTGACCAGCTGAGAAATACTCCTGCCCAAATCTCTTTGTTATCTCTTCTCATACACTCAAGAGAGCATGCCCGTGTACTAATCAAACTCCTGAACGAGGCACATATCCTAGAGAATACCACTGTGAATCAGTTAGAGAAGATGGCCAATAGATTTTTTGAGGTGAACGGAATTTCCTTTACTGATGATGAACTTCCTGAGGAGGGAGCCAATCACAATAGGGCTTTGCACTTGATTGTCAAATGTGAGGGGCATTATGTGAAGTGAGTCATAGTTGATGGAGGCTTGAGTGTAGATGTATGCCCTCTCTCTACCTTGCAAAGTATGAAGATCAATACAGACAGGATCCGACCCAGCAATGTTCGCATCCAGGATTTTGATGGATCAGCGAGAGATACCATTGGGGATATCAACCTCACCATGACGATTGGGCCTGTTGATTTTGAAATTGTCTTCCAAGTAGTGGACATGGAAACTTCTTATAACTTTCTTCTTGGAAGGCCATTGATCCATACCGCACAAGCTGTGCCATCTACCTTGCATCAGATGCTCAAATTCGAGCATGACATGCAAGAAATTATTGTTCACGGAGAAGACGAGTCATCTATATATAAAGACCCGTTAATCCCCTGTATTGAGGCCAAGAAAGGATGTGAGTCTATTGTCTATCAGGCTTTCGTAATGGTTGCCGTAGACCATGTTGAGGAAGGAAATCCTATTCTGCATCCTCGTCTCTCCGCCACATCTGTAATGGTGGCTGAACTTATGATGAGACAAGGTTGTGAGCCAGGAAAAGGCTTGGGGGTATCATTGCAAGGAATTTCAGAACTCATTTCTCCGTTCAGTAACAGGGGTACTTTTGGTTTAGGCTTCAGGCCAACACAAGCGGACGAAGATAAATCAAAGTACCGCAAAAAGTACGGGTGGGTCTTGCAGCAACCTATCCCTCACATTTTTTGCACTTTTGTCAAGCCATGATTCAAACATGGTCAAAATTCCTCTGCGCATGCAAACATTGATGAAATTTGCCATGGCCTCAGCCAGATGTTTTCTGAAGTGAATATGATCCAGGCTGGTGAAGGCACTAGTCGTGCCGATATGCAACTAATTAGCCCCGACACCATGCTCAATAACTGGGAAGCAACTCCTCTCTCCACAAGGAAGGAGTCTTGGTAGTTGACTTTTGCAGCTTCTTTCTTTTGTACTTTGGGTTACTTTCAGAGTTGTAATCCAAATATATTTGTATGATTATTTTATCTTTGACGTTAACCCCTCCATCCTTTCAAATTCAATGAAATGCAGTTCAGTTTCGTATTATAATTTTGTACCTTTTCTTTTTTTCTAATTCCTGCCATTTTATTTCCACTTCAGTTTTGTTAATTTCGGCTTTAATAACATGATATGCATGCGAAATTCACGCCCTGATCTCAAAAAGTTGTCTAATTTCAAAATAATACATCAAGAGGTCGAATATAATGAAGATAAGGTTGTTGAGGATATAAAAAAAGAGTTGGAATAATTTGAAAACAAGCCCAAGCCCAACCTCAATGAAACTGAGCCAATTAATATCGGAGGTCATCAAGAAGTCAGAGAAACAAAGATAAGCATTCACACTGAACAAAAAACTAGAGATGCCTTGATTCAACTTTTATTTGAGTATAGAGATGTGTTTGCTTGGTCTTATGATGATATACCGGGATTAAGCATCGATTTAGTGGTTCATAAGCTTCCCACGTATCCTGATTTTCCACCAGTCCAACAGAAGCAACGTAAATTTAAAACGGATATGAGTGATAAAATCAAAGAGGAAATAATGAAGCAATTGAGCACCAATGTTGTCAGAGCCGTATGATACACCACCTGGGTGGCAAATGTTGTGCCCGTGCCAAAGAAAGATGGAAAAACTAGAGTCTGTGTTGACTACAGAGACTTGAACAAAGCAAGTCCGAAGGATAACTTTCCTTTGCCAAACATCCATATTCTTGTAGATAATTGTGCAAAGCATGAGATACAGTCGTTCATGGATTGCTATGTTGGGTACCACCAGATTCTAATGGATGAGGGTGATGCAGAAAAGACTGCTTTCACCACTCTGTGGGGTACCTATTATTACAGGGTCATGCCATTCGGTTTAAAGAATGCAGGGGCAACTTACATGAGGGCCATGACCACCATTTTTCACGAAATGATGCACAAAGAGATTGAAGTATATGTCGATGATGTCATCATAAAATCAAAGACACAGGCTGATCATATGCACGATTTGAAAAAGTTCTTCGAACATCTTCGAAGGTATGACCTTAAGCTCAATCCAACCAAGTGTGCATTCGGGGTTCCATCTGGGAAACTCCTCGGTTTTATAGTCAGTCGGAGAGAAATCGAATTGGATCCATCTAAGATAAATTCCATTCGAGATCTGCCACCCCCGAAGAACAAAAAAGAGGTCATGAGTTTGCTCGGGAGGTTGAACTACATCAGTAGGTTCATTGCTCAGCTCACAACCACGTACGAGCCCATCTTTAAGTTGCTAAAAAGGGATGCTGCAATCAAGTGGACAGACGATTGCCAAAATGCTTTTGACAGGATCAAAGATTATCTATCAAAACCCCTTGTATTGGTCCCACCTAAACCTGGTAGGCCTTTGTTTTTATATCTATCGGTGATGGATAATTCCTTTGGATGCGTTCTGGGGAAACATGATGCAACAGGCAAAAAGGAACAAGCAATATATTATTTGAGCAAGAAGTTCACCAATTATGAGGTTAAGTACACCCTTTTAGAAAGGACATGTTGTGCCTTGACTTGGGTCGCTCAGAAGTTGAGACATTATCATTTGGGCTATACTACTTACCTCATATCCAGAATGGATCCTCTGAAGTATATCTTCTAAAAGCCAATGTCTACTGGCAGGCTCGCAAAATGGCAAATCCTGCTCACACAGTTCGACATCGTCTATGTCACTCGCTTCGAGATGAAAGCATAGGCTTTGGCCGATCACTTGATAGAGAATCCAATTGATGATGAGTACATGACACTTACCACATACTTCCCAGATGAAGAGATCAACTCAATAGAGGAAGTAGTTCCAGACGACAACCCTGTATGGAAAATGTATTTTGATGGAGCTGTCAATATCAAAGGAGTTGGGATCGGGGTAATCCTCATCTCACCTATTGGACAGTATTACCCTGCAATGGCCAGACATCGTTTCTTCTGTACCAATAATACGGTAAAATACGAAGCATGTATCATAGGTTTGAAAATGGACCTCGATCTAGATGTGCATGAACTATTGGTTA
Organism: Nicotiana tomentosiformis; assembly: GCF_000390325.3. Classification (NCBI taxonomy): domain Eukaryota; kingdom Viridiplantae; phylum Streptophyta; class Magnoliopsida; order Solanales; family Solanaceae; genus Nicotiana; species Nicotiana tomentosiformis. Next base: position 65,915,985 of record NC_090814.1, on the reverse strand, counting down.
TGGGAGATTCTGACTTGCTTATCCGGCAAGCCCAAGGCGAATGAGAGACTCGAGACATCAAGATTATTCCATACAGACAATGTGTACAAGATTTGAGCAAAAGATTCAAATCCATCGAGTTCAGGTACATTCCTAGGTTTCACAACGAGCTAGCCGATGCTTTGGCTACTTTAGCCTCGATGCTCCCTTATCCGGGAAACACTCATATCGATCCACTAGAAATCCAAGTTCGGAATCAACACGGTTACTGTAATACAATTGAGACAGAACCAGATGGTGAACCATGGTATCATGACATAAAACGATTCCTAAAGATAATAGAATACCTAGAGCATGCCAAGGGAGATCCAAAAAGAACTATAAGGCGGCTCGCCAGCGGTTTCTTCCTGAATGGGGAAAGTTTGTACAAAAGGACCCCAGATTTGAACTTGTTGAGATGCGTAGATCCCATAGAAGCTGAGCGGATCATGAGTGAAGTGCATTCGGGGGTATGCAGACCTCATATGAATGTATATGTTTTGGCGAAGAAGATTCTGCGGGCAGGGTATTATTGGCTTACAATGGAGCGAGATTGCTTAAGTTTTGTTCGCAAGTGTCACCAATGCCAGATTTATGGTGACCTGATTCACTCGCCACCTTCGGAGTGGCATCCCATGTCCTCTCCTTGGCTTTTCGTTGCTTGGGGAATGGATGTTATTGGGCCAATTGAGCCAAAGGCTTCAAATGGGCATAGATTCATTTTGGTTGCCATTGATTACTTCACCAAGTGGGTGGAGGCCGTCACTTTCAAAGCAGTCACTAAGAAAGCAGTGGTAGACTTTGTTCATTCCAACATCATCTGCCCTTTTGGTATCCCAAATACCATTATCACTAACAATGCATCCAATCTCAATAGTCATTTGATGAAGGAGGTATGCGAGCAATTTAAAATTATGCATCGCCATTCTACCCCTTACCGGCCAAAAGCCAATGGAGTTGTTTAAGCAGCGAACAAGAACATCAAGAAGATTCTTAGGAAAATGATCCAAGGATCCAGACAATGGCATGAAAAGTTGCCTTTTGCTCTTTTGGGATACCGCACGACTGCTCGCACATCTGTTGGTGCAACTCTTTATCTGTTGGTATATTGAACGAAATCTGTAATACCAGCTGAAGTCGAAATTCCCTCTCTTCGGATCATTGTGGAGTCGGAGATTGAAGATACAGAATGGGTAAAGACCCGATTAGAACAACTAATGTTGATTGATGAAAAATGGCTAGCAGCAGTGTGCTTTGGCCAGTTATACCAGCAAAGAATGGCACGCTCTTACAACAAGAAAGTGCGTCCAAGGCACTTCGGGGTAGGCCAACTCGTTCTGAAATGCATTCTTCCACACTAAGTAGAAGCTAAAGCAAAGTTTGCCCCAAACTGGAAAGGACCCTACATCATCAAGAAAGTGTTACCAAAAGGGGCCTTCCACTTGGTAGATGAAGAAGGACGGGTACCAGACATGACTATTAATGCAGATGCAGTCAAAAGATATTATGTCTGATATATACCCACTGTGAAACTTTCACGCATGATTTTCTAAGATCGAGATGACGAAGGCTATAATTGCTCGCTATTCCAAGCAAGTGTCACCTTTTTGTTACCCCTTTTAAGCTGTATTTTTCTTCCTTGTTTTCCATTTTTTGGAACCTATGTACTCAAAAAAAAAAAAGTCAAACAATAAATATTTTGAGTCATTGAACTACGTCCGACCTGATTCCGAAAGGATACGTAGGCAGCCTTATCCTGGGTTCGGTCCCACCGCAACAAAAATCCATATTCCTAATACTCCAAAACTGGGGCAGAAGTTTTTTTTTTATCTTACGGTTTTCCTGTAGAAACAGTTCCAAAAATTGTAATTTAGTTCAAGGTTCTTTTTGCCTTTTCTTGTTAAGAACTTCTGATCAATCTTTGAGAATACTTGAAGTCCCCATACCGGGGGCATTGGCCAACCTTCCGCGTGTTGTATCTTAGTAAAAAAAAGAAGAAGAAATGAAAGAGTCTTATCGGTGAAAACCCGTATAGGCACTGTAAGGCGACAGTGAGCAGATAAATGCAAGAGTCTTATTGGTGAAAACCAGATGAGCACCATAAGGCGACAGTGATTAGAGAAATGAGAGAGGTCAGTTAACGAAAACCCGCATAGGGCGCTACTAGCCGAATGAGGGTCTTCGATGCTCTGGCATGAGCACAACCAAGACAGTTTCAAGATGAACATTTGCGACGTATTTTGAGAATTAGATAGCTCAGATAGATCAGGCGTCCAGTCCAAAATGCATGTCATGATTTGGAGTATATACGGCAGTGATGAAGGCAGGAATCCATCTGTGATCTCTTTTGATAAGGCGGACAAAGTGTCTCAAAGAAACTGAAAAGGTCGCCTAAGCAAGACTTGCTTCATGGGAAAAGTTGATAAGCACTACAGACAGAAATTGGTTCTGGGTGCAAGACAACTAAATTTGATTTTGAAGGAAAATTGCCTTGCCTTAGGGACAAGGATTAGCGGTACCATGGACATCCGGGTATGAAACAGCCAGGGGCAACGTCAGAAAGACAATGTCTCTAGAAAGCGATACAGAGTATCCGAGAATCTCGGTACCACACTGACAAAATCAGTTCTTCGACAGCGGAGGGGTGAATTCAAACTACTCAGGGCATCAAGGCCATAAACCGACCACCACTTTAAAAACTCACAAATTTTTCTTTGTTTGAAGCAGGATCAAAGCAGTGCAGAATGGCGATTCTCAAAGGAAGAATGTCACCAAAGGTAAGTTTCCTCAAAATCTCTACTTTCCTTTATTTGCAGTGTGCATCATTACTGTCCATACCTCCCATTTTCGTAGCTTAAACCAGGTAGAACCTTTTTGCCTAGGGGGATCCAGCTCACAGTTCCGGGTAAAAGTACTCTTCGCTCAGGATGTTTTACGTAGCTTAACACAGGTAGAACCTTTTCGCCTAGGGGGATCTAACTCATAGTTTCCGGGTAAAAGTACTCTTCGCTCAGGCTATTTTTTGTAGCTTAACCCAGGTAGAACCTTTTCGCCTAGGGGGATTCAGCTCATAGTTCTGGGTAGAAGTATTTTTCGCTCAGATGTTTTACAGTAGCTTAACCCAGGTAGAACCTTTTTCGCCTAGGGGGATCCAGCTCATATTTTCGGATAAAAGTACTCTTCGCCCATGCTTGTTTTTCATAGCTTAACCTAGGTAGAACATTTTCGCCTAGGGAGATCCAACTCATAGTTTCCGGGTAGAAGTACTCTTCGATCAGGCTATTTTTCGTAGCTTAACCCATGTAAAACTTTTTCACCTAGGGGGATTCAGCTCATAGTTCCAGGTAGAAGTACTCTTCGCTCAGGTGTTATACAGCAGCTTAACTCAGGTAGAATCATTTTGCCTAGGGGGATCCAGCTCATATTTTCGGGTAGAAGTACTCTTCGCTCAGGCTGTTATACGTAGCTTAACCCAGGTAGAACTTTTTCGCTTAGGGGGTTCCATCTCATGTTTCCGGGTAGAAGTACTCTTCGCCCAGGTTTTCTTTTCGTAGTTTAACCTAGGTAGAACCTTTTCGCCTAGGGTATTCAGCATCCTTTCAGTAATATAGGGTGCCAGCCCCTGGTTACACTCCTTTCTGTAATACAGGGTACCAACCCCTGGTTACGTTCCTTTCAGTAATATAGGGTGCCAGCCCCTGGTTACACTCCTTTCAGTAATACAGGGTATCAACCCCTGGTTACACACATTTTAGTAATACAAGGTGCCAACCCCTGGTTACACTCATTTATGTAATACAAGTTACCAACCCCTGGTTACACTCCTTTCGGTAATACAGGGTACCAACCCCTGGTTACATTCCTTCTCAGTAATACAGGGTGCCAACCCCTGGTTACACTTCTTTCAATAATACAGGGTACCAAACCCTAGTTATATTCCTTCCCAGTAATACAGGGTGCCAACCCCTAATTACACTTCTTTCAGTAATACAGGGTGCCAGCCTTTGTTACATTCCTTTCAATAATACAGGGTACCAACCCCTAGTTATACTCCTTTCAGTAATATAAGGTGCCAACCCCTGGTTACACTTCTTTATGTAATACAGGGTACCAACCCCTGGTTACACTCATTTCGATAATACAGGGTACCAACCCTTGGTTACATTCCTTTCGGTAATACAGGGTACCAACCCTTGGTTACACTCATTTTGGTAATATAGTGTACCAACCCCTGATTACATTTTCTTTCGGTAATACAGGGTACCAACCCCTGGTTACATTACCTTTTCAGTAATACATGGTACCATCCTCTAATTCCATTTCCTTTGGTAACATAAGTTACTTCCCCTCATGGTTGCATATCCTCACATAGTTAGTTTATACTACTCCTGTTGTCTTCATTTCAACAAATTAGATACTTTATAGCTTTCTCTGACTCTCAAAATTTTCCTAGTGCCAAACTGGGGCAGAAAAATTTTGTTCGTCTTTGATGGCTTTGTAGGGCCCGCCGCATAGCACAAGTGATGATTAAAGTTTGCAGTTTCAGCTTTCTCATCAGAATAAAGAAGTTTTTTGGTCACAAGATAGTTGGAGTTAGCTTGGATAATGTGTCAGCAGCCCAACTTCTCGAGTTTCATTTTCTCAAATTCTGATCCGGAAAGCAAGCAATCGAGAATGAGCCCTGATCTTTTCTCAAAGAGCATCAAGATCCAATCTAAGGTCAACACAAGCGAGCAGGTCAAGAATCAATATTTGACTCCACAAGACACATAGATTAAGAATTTTGTAGCTCTTAGTTTGCAGACATATGTAGTTCTTTCTCTTTTCCTTTTGATGTAAGCAGCAAGTAACAGTAACATCAACAACAGCAGCAACAACAGTCTTAAATCTAGTGTCTGGTAGTCCCAGCTACCAAATTTTCCCAGAACTACACTAACCTGATTCCTCTAAATAAGGATATGTAGGAAACCTCAGAAGCAAAGTTCGGTCACCATTTAAAAAAATGCTTTCATTGGAGTGATATGTGAGCAAAAATTAGCCATGGCATTCACTTTTCTTTGCACAAAACTCTTCATGTTCTCGAGCAAAGAGGGGAAGCTGTGAATACCTAATTTTTGTACTGTTTTAATACCTCCTAAAGTCATTAGTGTTTTGTTGCTTTAATTATATTTCCTAATTTTTGTCATAAAAATACCAAAAAATAGTTCTTTCTTTATTTGCGCATTTTAGGAATTAACTAACTATTCAATTGGTGAATTAATCTAGTTAATTTATCATTTGAATAAGTTACTTAATTTATTTGTTTGTGTAAATTTAGTTTAATAAGTAGGATTAAGAAAGAAATTGGGCCAAATTTGAAAGAGAAAGTGGCCAAAAGTGCAAGATAAGGGGCTGCCCTTGAAAGGGTCTGAAACGGCGTAGTTTTTCCTCAAAACTACGTCGTTTTATTAAGTGACCCAAGATCAAATCTCACCCATTGATCACTCCTTTATCTAATGGTTCATATTTGATCTCTCAAGAGGTATTTAAAGCCTCAAAAATCTGAAAATATTCCCTCATTTCCCCCGTAACTCTTTCTCTCTTCTCTCTTCTCTCTCTCTCTCTCTCTTCTCTCTCTTCTCTCCGCCGCCGCCGCCGGAAATCACCCACCGGCAGCGGACCACCTCCAAATTAACACCATGTAATCTCCACAACCTCCTCTTCCCATATCTCCAAACCAATTCCTTCAAAACCCCCTCAAACTCCTTGAATTTTAGATCTAGAAAACTTTAGCCGCCACTTTTTGGTCCAAATTCTTGAAGCTCCGGCCAAGACCACCCTACAACACATACATGAATGGATAAATCTCCATGAGACCTATCTTTTCCTACCCATTTCACCCCTAAAATCCCCGTCGTCGTCGGCCCGCTCCTCACCGCCGCCACGGCTCCACTGCCTCACCACCGCCAAAATGCCCCAAACCCCCATCTTAGCTATTTTTAGACTCAAAGACACTCGTTTCTTTTGGCGAGATACTGAAACGCATTTCGTTCTAGCATCTACCCAAAAGAAACGTGCGTTTCGGAGTCAGGTAGTCGCCTTTTAGCATCTCTGTCGTCTTCTCGTGACTCGAACGGCTTCAAGCATACTTGTTAGGTATATGGATCGGGTTGTATGCTGTAACGAGCCTTAAGGCTATTTATATGGGATCGGGCTGTACGTCGCAACGATATAAAGTTCGGGCTGAAGGAGCTCATCCGAAGTCTGTACACCCCCAGTGAGCGCATGTACCTATTGAGTGGGAGTGTTGAGAGCTGAGAGCCAAGTGATTGAGCTATTGAGAAAGGTTGAGTGATTGTTTCCCTGAGAGGCTGTACTTGCTTTCATTTGTTGTTGCACTTATCTGCTATATGTCTCTGTTTTGAAACTCCTAGAAGATATTGTATCTAGTTTTACTTGAACTTGGCAATGTATAAACTGATTTAACTTAAATTGCCGGATTTGAAAGCATGTCTACTTTCTTGCTGAGATTACTGAAAACAAACTATAATTATATAGCTCGTCACTATCTTTCAGCTCCTTATTTATTATTATTACTTACTGAGTTAGTTTTACTCACGCTACACCATGCACTTCGTGTGGAGATCCATGAGTTTTTGGATGCGGAGAGTGTTGATATTTTGCATAGCTGACCGTTGGAGATACCGAGGTAGCTTCCTGACATTCGCAGTCGTTGTTTCTCCTTCCTTATCCTTTCTTTCATTGTATTTGGATCCAAACGGTTACAGTCGTTTCATTTTTAGACTGATTATGTATAGATGCTCATGGCTTAGTGACACCCCGATATTGAGAGCTATTTCTGCACTTGTGTTTTGGGTTTTACCCCCTTGTTTTTGAAAACTTTGCCTATTTCAAATGTCTTGAATTATTTTTCTGTTAAATATTTGGAGTATTTGGAAATGGCGGCTTGCCTAGTACCATCGATAGACGCCATCACGACAGGTTAGGATTTGGGTCATGATAAGTTGGTATCAGAGACTGGGTTACATAGGTCTCACGAGCCATGAGCAGGTTTAGTAGAGTCTTGCGGATCGGTACGAAGACGTCTGTACTTATCTTCGAGAGGTTACCGAACCCTTAGGAAATTCCACATTCTTGAATTCTTGTCGTGTGAATCTTTTGATTATGGTAACTAAACTTCTGTTGTTCTATTCTCTCACAGATGGTGAGGACACGTACTACTGTGAATACCTAATTTTTGTACTTTTTTAACACCTCCTAAAGTCATTAGTATTTTGTTGCTTTAATTATATTTCCCAATTTTTGTCATAAAAATACCAAAAATAGTTCTTTCTTTATTTGCGCATTTTAGGAATTAACTAACTATTCAATTGGTGAATTAATCTAGTTAATTGATCATTTGAATAAGTTAATTTATTTGTTTGTGTAAATTTAGTTTAATAAGTAGGATTTAAAAAAACAATTGGGCCAAATTTGAAAGAGAAAGTGGCCAAAAGTGCAAGATAAGGGGCTGCCCTTGAAAGGGTATGAAACAATGTAGTTTTGCCTCAAAACTACGTCGTTTCATTAAGTGACCCAAGATCAAATCTCACCCATTTATCACTCCTTGATCTAATGGTCCATATTTGATCTCTCAAGAGGTATTTAAAGCCTCAAAAATCTGAAAACATTCCCTCATTTCCCCCCGTAAATCTTTCTCTCTTCTCTCTCTTCTCTCCTCCACCGCCGGAAATCACCCACCGACGGCGGACCACCTCCAAACACCTCCAAATTAACACCATATAATCTCCACAACCTCCTCTTCCCATATCTCCAAACCAATCCTTCAAAAACCCCTCAAACTCCTTGAATTTTAAATCTAGGAAACTTTAGCCGCCACTTTTTGTTCTAAATTCTTGAAGCTCCGGCCAACACCACCCTACAATACATATATGAATGGATAGAGCTCCACGAGACCTATTGTTTCCTACCCATTTCACCCCCAAAATCCTCGTTGCCACCGGCCCTCTCTTCACCGCCGCCACGGCTCCACTGCCTCACAACCGCCAAAATGTCCCGAACCCCCATCTTAGCTATTTTTCGACTCAAAGTCACTCATTTTTTTAGCGAGATGCTGAAACGCATTTCGTTCTAGCATCTACCCGAAAGAAACGTGCATTTCGGAGTCGGGTAGTCGCCTTTTAGCATCTTCGGTGTCTTCTCGTTGCTTGAACGGCTTCAAGCATACTTGTTAGGTATAATCATCATCTCCTTAATTAATTTCTGATTTTTTATTTTAGTAGATTAGTTTCTGAGTTTTGATTTTTCTGTTTTGGTTGTTTCTTGTTAATTAAAGTTTCAAGTTAGGTTTATTTAATTAGTTATCTCTATTTAGTTTAGTGGTTTGTTAGATTTGTTATTGATTTAAAATGATCTTTAGTGTATTAGTTAAATCGTTCATTTAGTTAGTCGATTATTTAGTTGTTATTAGTCGTTGTCCGATTGTTAACGATGCTCGTTCTGTTTTGAGCATCATTTTGTGAATTTAGTTGTTTGTTTAGTAATTAGTTTGCACAAATCGAATTCATTCCCATCAAGTTGGTTTGAATACTTAGTTCAATTACGTTTTTAGTCTCGTCCATGCTTTGTTAGTTCATAGTTGTCCAAGTTTGATTTGTGTTGAGCAAGTAGTTTGTTGTTGATGGTTAAAATCTGAAGTTTAGCTTATTTTATCACAAAATAGGGTAATAGTAGCTTACTTTTACTAGTAGGGTGGCTGAAAGGATATTTTTTCTCCTTGCTTCTGACACAGCAGATTTTCAAGCTGTCCTTTCACCTTTGGGATAGACCTTGAACAGTGTTTAGTACACAAAGTCAGTCTTTTGGACAGATTTTTGGTGAACCAAAATCTGTCCAAAAATCTGACTTTATTTGCATATTGAAAGGGCTTCTTTTCTCCTATAAAAGAGACTCTCTTACACTTAGAATAGGGATCCTTGCTCACTGAAAAAGGCACACACACTCGATCTTACACATTCTGAAGGATCTTTACACACAATATACATGAGAGAGACTTTGAGCACAAAAACAACAAAGAGTTTGAGAGCTTTTTAATTGAGTTTTCTGAACTAAAATACTAAAAAGAACAAAGGTCCTTGAAGTTTAGTTTTTTTGGGTTTTCCTTCTTTGAAAGTTTGTTTGAGCTTCGAGGTCTATTCGGGTTGGTTTATCTAGTTCTTTTCCTATTGTTTGTTGCTGTCACTGCTGCTGATTTTTAGTTCATCCATTGCTGGCATTTTTTCTGCTATCCAGGTAATTCCTTTAATGTACTGAGATCCTTGATCAATAATTAATGCAAGTGAAGCAATTTGAGTTCTTCAGTGTATTTTGAGCTTTTGAAAATATTCTGTCGAGACTGCTTTAAATATCCCTCAAGTTGACTGGAATAAATGTTCAAGTGTTCGGATCCATCAGAATGTCGGCTTATGAATTTGTTTGCTTTCATGTACCAATAATAGATATGTAGAAGGTCTTGTGATTATTTTCAGTAACTTTATTTATCTATTATTGAGTTGAGGATTGCTTTGTTAAACTTTTGATGGCCTTTATGTTTAATAAGTAGATTGTGTATGCAAAACCTTAAAAGATTCCATCTTTGTATGAGGTTTAAGTTCTGGAGTTTCATTTGCCACTGTTTGGATAGGAACGTAGCCATAGAGTTATTTTGAATGCCTATTAGGTTCATCATTGAGCTTTGTCCGACTCTCATTGGAAGTATTACTCTTGATACCCGGATTAAAAAATTTTAGTAATATTAAAGATTACATGGAGTTATTTTTTCAAGCTTATTGTTTGGAGTTTGTAAAGAGGTTTAGAGTTGGTAAAGGTTAGTTCTCCATGATATAGTATTTATTACTTTTTTAAGACCATAGGTATTGAGTTATGAAATTAGCTTGTGTTAGTAATTTGCTCACTGTCAAGAAGGTTTAAAGAATTAAAATATTGAACCTTAGACATCATGTTTGTCATGGTATTTAAAATTGAAAATCATTGTTATTTGGTCAAGGTGAATAGAGTTTACGTGTCTAAGAGTTGATCATTTTATTTGAGTCACGGGGTCATTTATTTGGAATTAAAAGGAATATTATACATTAATTTTGTCTTACCTTATTTATATTTTTTTTTTCTTTAATTGCTTGTAGTATTTTGCTCTATTCAATAAAAATACAAAATGGATAAAAAAAAAAGGATCGGGCAGTGGATTGGCTGAAAGTTTAGTTTCTACTAGGCCCAACGTAAGTGACATAGGTCAGCTGGTCCAATTCCTTTAAAAAATAAAAGTTGACTAAGTTCTTACATCCTAATTTATTAAAGTAGTTTTAAAAACAATCAGTTCTTTTTAAATTATTATTAAAATAACATAATAATTTTCTTTCTTAATAATTTCAAATATTGATCATGTGTTCTTATATGATCCTTGGTTAATTTTAATAATAAAATGGTCATGTGTGCACCTACTCTCCTTAACTCCTTCAATATTAATTGTATTTAAACTATGTGTACCGACACGTTCTTTGTTTTAGTACATATAATCAAATAAGGACCTTGTGTGCTTGCCGCTCCTAGGCCAAAATTATTAATTATTAAGCGGTACTAGACAATAGTAACTTAAGGCAAATAATACACACTTTATCTAAAAATAATTCAAGCCAATTTTTAGTCAATAAAAGCGACTGTGCTAGAACCACGGGATTTGGGGAATGCCGTACACCTTCTCCCCGGTCAACAAAATTCCTTATTCGCAAACCAATAATAATAAAGTTAAATCTTCCTTTGATTAGGGATTCAAATAAAAAGTGACTTGGAACACCAACAAAATCAATTCCAAGTGGCGACTCTGTAAATAAAATAATCCCTACTCAATTTTGTCACTTTAATTGAAAAAACCCTTTAATCCACATAATATTATTTTGTGGGTAGAAAAGAAGGTGTGACAACTACGGGATAGGAGGGACAGCCACCAGTACCACCAGTCAGGCCCGTGAGAGACCGAGGTCACGGTAGGGGCAGAGGTGCAGCCCGCACAGCAGCTAGGGCGGCACCTGCAGATCCACCAGTTGCCCCAGTTCAGGAGCGGGCTCCAGTTGTGGATGAGCTTGTGGGACCATCTCAGGCACTACTTGTGCCTATCATGATTCTAGGCCTTCAGGAGGCCTGGCTCAGATTCTGACCATGTGCACCAGTCTTGCTCAGGCGGTCTCTGTTCCGGCCGTAGCAGCCACTTCTCAGGCCGGGGGAGGTGCTCAGACTCCTGCCACCCGCACACCAGAGCAGGTGCTACAGGGACCCTAGACACCGGGGGTACTACCAGCCCAGCCTGCTGCAGCCGTTCAGGACTATGTGATTGATGTCATGTCTGATGATGAGCAGCGTAGATTGGAGAGGTTTGGGAGACTCCAGCCTCTATCTTTCAATGGTACAGAGGGAGAGGATGCACAAGGCTTCTTGGATAAGTGTTAGAGGACACTCCGTACAACAGGTATTCTAGAGACCACTAGGGTCTCGTTCACTACTTTTCAGTTCTCTAGGTCTACCTTCAGTTGGTGGGAGGCTTATGAGAGGCGTAGGCCGGTCGGCGTAGCACCCCTTACATGGCAGGAGTTCTCCGTTCTCTTCCTGGAGAAGTTTGTGCCTCAGTCCCGTAGAGAGGAGCTGCACAGGCAGTTCGAGAAGCTTCATCAGGGTGATATGTCTGTGACGCAGTATGAGATGAGATTTTCTGAGTTGGCCCGTCATGATGTCTGGTTGGCTCCCACCGACAGGGAGAGGATTAGGAGATTCATAGATGGCCTCACTTTTTAGCTGCGATTGCTTATGACTAGAGAGAGGGTGTCTGGTGCTACTTTTGATGAGGTTGTCGACATTGCTCGTCAGATTAAGATGGTTCGCAGCCAGGAGCGGGTTGAGAGGGAGGCCAAGAGGCCTCGTGGATAGGGTGGATTCAGCGGTGTTCCTTCTGGGGGTCAGTTCTACCACGGCAGTGGTCGTCCTTACAAGCATGCTCAGACGGCTCGCCCAGTTCACCATGATGCATCATATGTCCATGGTTCACATAGTTACCAGCAGGGTCACTCATCTCTCAGTGCCCTTCCAGCTCAGAGTTCATCTCGTGCTTTATTGGGTCAGGGCTCGTCCATGTCAGGTCCTTATACCACTTATCCTTGTGCTCGGGGGGCCCTCTAGTCCCCACCACCACCTCCGGGGAGTTGCTATGAGTGTGGAGAGTTTGGCCATACCAGGAGCTATTGTCCCCGCCTTACAGGAGGTCCGGCTCATCAGAGGATTCAGACTACGGCTTCAGCACCAGTTACTTTACCACTCGCTCATCCAGCTCGGGGTGGGGCCCAGTCAGCTAGAGGTCATCCTAGAGGGGGAGGACGATCGAGTGATGGTCAGGCCCGATTCTACGCTCTTCCCGCCATACCAGATATCATTGCTTTGGATGCTGTGTTCATAGGTATTGTCCAGTTTGCCACAGAGATGCCTCTGTACTATTTGACCTTGGTTCCACTTATTCATATGTGTCCTCGTATTTTGCTCATTATCTGGATATTCCCCATGAGTCTCTATTTTTATCTGTTTATGTATCTACTCCAGTGGGCGATATTATTATTATAGATCGAGTATATCGGTCATGTTTGGTGACTATTGGGAGCCTGGAAATAAGAGTAGATCTCTTGTTGCTTAGTATGGTCGATTTTGACGTGATTTTGGGTATGGACTGGTTGTCTCCATGTCGTGCGGTTCTAGATTGTCATGCGAAGATCGTGACATTGGCGATGACGGGGTTGCCGAGGGTTGAGTGGAGCGGCTCTATAGACTATGTTCCCAGTAGAGTGATTTCATACTTGAAGGCTCAGTGGATGGATGAGAAGGGTTGTCTATCTTATCTGGCCTTTGTGAGGGATGTTAGTGCAGAGACCCCTGCTATTGATTCTGTTCCGGTGGTACGAGATTTTCCGGATGTGTTTCTTGCAGACCTGTCGGGCATGTTGCCTGACAGGGATATTGACTTTGGTATTGATTTAGTGCCGGACACTCAGCCCATTTCTATTCCACTGTATCGTATGGCACTTGCGGAGTTGAAGGAATTGAAGGAGAAGCTTCAAGAACTCCTTGATAAGGGGTTTATTCGGCCTAGCGTGTCACCTTGGGGTGCACCAGTTCTATTTGTGAAAAAGAAGGATGGTACTATGAGGATATGCATTGATTATAGGCAGTTGAATAAAGTCACAATCAAGAACAAGTATCCTTTGCCACGAATTGATGATCTATTTGACCAGCTTCAGGGAGCGAGGGTGTTCTCCAAGATTGATTTGAGGTCAAGATATCACCAGTTGAAGATTTGGTACTCGGATATTCTTAAGATAGCTTTCAGGACCCGTTATGGTCATTATGAGTTCCTTGTATTGTCTTTTGGGCTGGCCAACGCCTCAACATCGTTCATGCATCTGATGAACAGTGTGTTTCAGCCTTATCTTAACTCATTCATTATTGTATTTATTGATGATATCCTGGTGTACTCTCGTAGCCAGGAAGAGCATGCCCAGTATTTGCGGATCGTGTTGCAGCAGTTAAGGAAGGAGAAGCTTTATGCAAAGTTCTCTAAGTGTGAGTTTTTGCTCAGTTAAATGGCGTTATTGGGGCACGTGGTGTCCAGTGAGGGTATTCAGGTAGATCCGAAGAAGATAGAGGCAGTTCGGAGTTGGCCCAGACTGTCCTCAGCCACAAAGATTCGGAGTTTTCTTGGTTTGGATGGTTATTACCGTTGTTTTGTAGAGGGATTCTCATCCATCGCATCGCCTTTGACCAAATTGACCCAAAATGGTGCTCCTTTCAGGTGGTCGGATGAGTGTGAGGAGAGCTTTCAGAAGCTCAAGACTGCTTTGACCACAACTCTAGTTCTAGTTCTACCATCAGCTTCTAGTTCTTACACAGTGTATTGTGATGCTTCTCGGATCGGTATTGGATGTGTTCTGATGTAGGAGGGCAGAGTGATTGCTTATGCTTCGCGCTAGTTGAAGCCCCATGAAAAGAACTATCCTGCCCACGACCTTGAGGTAGCAGTTATTGCTCATGCCTTGAAGATCTGGCGGCACTATTTGTACGGCGTCCATTGTGAGATTTACACTGATCACCGGAGTTTTCAGCATATATTCAAACAGAAGGATCTTAACTTGCGTCAGCGGAGGTGGTTGGAGCTTCTTAAGGACTATGATATCACCATTTTGTACCATCCCGGGAAAGCTAATGTGGTGGCCGATTCCTTGAGTCACCGGGCGGAGAGTTTGGGGAGCTTAGCATATCCTCAGCAGCAGTGAAGTCATTGGCATTTGATGTCCAGGCCTTAGCCAGCCAGGTTGTTCGGTTGGATTTTTCCGAGCCGAATTGAGTATTGGCTTGTGTAGTCTCTCGGTCTTCTCTTTATGATAGTACTAGGGAACGTCAGTATGATGACCCCCATCTGCTTGTCCTTAAGGACACGGTCTAGAACGATGATGCTAAGAAGGTCACTATTGGGGATGATGGTGCATTAAAGATGTAGGGAAGGTTATGTGTACCCAATGTAGATGGTTTGTGAGAGATGATTCTTCGGGAGGCTCATAGCTCATGGTATTCCATTCATCCGGGTGTCGCAAAGATGTATCAGGACTTGAGGCAGCATTACTGGTCGATGAGAATAAAGAAGGACATAGTGGAGTATGTGGCTCGATATCTAAATTGCTAGCAGGTGAAGTATAAGAATCAACAGTCAGGTGGGTTGCTTCAGAAATTAGAGATTCTGGAGTGGAAATAGGAGCGGATCACTATGGATTTCGTTGTTGGGCTTCCACGGACTCAGCAGAAGTTTGATGCAGTTTGGGTGATTGTGGACAGGCTGACCAAGTCAGCTCATTTCATTCCTGTGATGACTACTTATTCTTCCGAGTAGCTGGCTCGAGTGTATATCCGCTAGATCGTCAGGCTTCAAGGCATACCGGTATCTATATGATTGGGGCAAGCAGTTTACATCACGGTTCTAGAGGGTCGTGCAGCATGAGTTGGGTACTCGAGTGGAGTTGAGCACAGCATTTCACCCTCAGATGGACGGACAGTCTGAGTGCACTATTCAGATATTAGAAGATATGCTCTATGCGTGTGTGATAGATTTTGGAGGTTCTTGGGATCAGTTCTTGCCACTTGCAGAGTTTGCCTACGACAAGTTATCAGTTGAGCATCCAAATGGCACCGTATGAAGCTCTGTATGGTAGGCGGTGTCGGTCTCCAGTGGGTTGGTTCGAGCCGGGCGAGGCTAGATTATTGGGTACAGACTTGGTTCAGGATGCTCGGGAGAAGGTTAAGGTGATTCAGGATAGATTGCGCACAACCCAGTCCACATAGAAGAGTTATGTGGATCAGAAGGTTCGCGATGTTGTATTCATGATTGGAGAGCGGGTCCTGCTTCGGGTGTCACCCATGAAGGGTGTTATGAGGTTCAGAAAGAAGGGCAAGCTGAGCCCGAGTTGTATCGGCCAGTATGAGGTGTTGCGACGCATTGGGGAGGTTGCTTATGAACTTGCCTTGCCTCCCAGTCTAGTAGGAGTTCAACCAGCATTCCATATTTCTATGCTCCGAAAGTATCACGGCGATCCGTCTCACGTGTTGGATTTCAGCTCAGTCCAGTTGGAGAGGATTTATCTTATGTTGAGGAGCCGACGGCGATCTTGGATAGGCAAGTTCGAAAGCTAAGTTCGAAGAATATTTCTTCTATGAAGGTTCAGTGGAGGGGTCAGCCGGTCGATGAGGCGACTTTGGAGACCGAGCATGATATGCACAGCAGTTATCCTCATCTTTTCACCACTTCAGGTATGTTTCTATACTCGTTCGAGGACGAACGCTTGTTTAAGAGAGGGAGGATGTAACGACCCGGCCGGTCGTTTCGAGAGTTGTAGTCCCGTTCCCCTTTTCTGCTCATTTTTGTGCTTCACTGTTGTTTTATGACTTACTGAGTTAGTTGGTTCGGGTCCAAAGTGAATTCAGAGTGAATTGAGGCACTTAGTCTCTTAATCGAAATCTTAAGCTGGAAAAGACGACCGAATATCGACTTATGTATAAACGACCTCGGATTGGAATTTTGATGGTTCCGTTAGCTCCGTTGGATGATTCTGGACTTAGGAGCGTGTCCGGATTGTGATTTGGAGGTTGGGAGTAGAATTAGGCTTGAATTGGCGAAAGTCAAATTTTTGGGAAGTTTGACCGAGGGTTAACTTTTTGATATCATGGTCGGATTCTGATTCCGGAAGTTGCAGTAGGTTCGTGGGATCATTTATGACTTGTGTGCAAAATTTGAGATCAATCGGATGTGATTTGATAAGTTTCGGCGTCGTTTGTAGAATTTTAAAATTTCGAAGTTCATTAGGCTTGAATCTGTGTGTAATTCTTGTTTTTTATATTGTTTGAGGCAGTGTTTTAAAAATCATTTCTGTGACTCATCCCTGGGCGGGGCACTTGCAAAACGCCCTGGGGCTCATGTATGGGGCTTAGTTCTGTGAGGCTTACGCACTAAGCGCCCGACCGTTCACCCTAAACACGCCTAACGCCCAATGCTCGGGGCTCGCCTAACAGTTCTAACGCAAATCAGGTGTCGAATATCCTAATTAATATCGTTGACCTTCAAAATTCTTTAACAAATTAATGATAAAAGTTCTATTCATCAATAGAAATATGAAGATTGAGCATAACTCTAATAATGAGATATATTATTGCGAATTTATATTTTCACTTGTTATTTGTCGTGTATTAGTTCATTTATCCCTCCTTGTTATACACTTTTATTAATTTAATATCTTAAATTAATTTATATTTATTCATGAAGGAGTAATATTTTAATTATCGTACTAATAAGAATTATTAATTATTTACTTTTAGGAAGGTAAAATGTGGAGTTTGATAATATTTTTAAAGAAATTGTAAGTTTTTATTTATTTGAAATTTAAGACATTATACGTGATTTGTATGCATTAGTTATACTTAAGAATCATGCTAGATATTTTTTTCTTCTATGAGTTCCTTTAATTTTCTTTTAATTTTTAACTTTTAATTTATATTTTATATTTTTTGTGTTATTATGTTATTTTATTAATTTATAAATTAAAAAATTTAAAGATCCATGGGGACTACGCCCCCCGCCCCCAGGCTTACGCCTCACCCCATATCAAGTAAAACGCCTCGCCTCGCCTCACACCCCCGCCTTTTAAAATATTGGTTTGAGGTGAATTGAGGATTCGACTAAGTTCGTATCGTGATTTAGGACTAGTTGGTATGTTTGGTTGAGGTTCCGAGGGCCTTGAGTTGATTTCGGGTGGGCAACGAACTTGGGTTTGAGTTGGTGAAGCAGCTGAAGTATTGCTACTACTGGTATAACCGCACCTGCGGAGTGGGCACCGCAGGTGCGAGCCCGCAGAAGCAGGAAAAGAGACGCAGAAGCGGGCTAGGTGGATAAGGCAATGGTCGTAGGTGCGATATTCCTTCCACACCTGCGAGGATGCAGATGCAGCGAGAAGGGCGCAGGTGCGAAGTTTTAAGGTTTGGTTGTTTCCACAGAAGCGGACAAAGGGCCGCAGAAGCGCCTCCGCAGATGCAACACCTGGAGCGCAGGTGCGGGCCCAGTGACTTGAGTGGTTTCCGAAGAAGCAGAGTAATAAGCGCAGAAGCGGTCCCGCAGGTGCGGATAAGTGGCCGCAGGTGCGAAAAGCTTGGACAGAATGTTTAAAAACAAGGGTTCATGATTTTAGTCTCATTTCAACATTTTGAACTCGGACTTGGGCGATTTTGGAGAGGAATTTGGAGGGGATTTTTTAGGTAAGCTTCTTGTACTTGTTGTTGATCAATAATCTTATTCCCCATTGTTGTTCCCACATAGATTATGTGGTGTTGAGGTGGAATTTGGGGGTTTGAGGCTAGGGATTTGGAGAGTTAATTTTGGGGAATTGAATGGCCATTTGATGTCAGATTTTGATAAATTTGGTATGGTTAGACTCGGGAGTGAAGGGGCTTTCAGGTTTTGCGACTTTTGTCGGATTACGAGATGTGGTCCCGGGGCCGGCTTTTGACTAATTTCGGATTTTGGCTTATAATTTCGTATTTTTCTTGTGGAAATGATTCCTTTAGTCCGTATTGATTGTATTGTACTGCTTGTTGCTAGATTCGAGACGTTTGGAGGCCGATTCGTGAGGCAAAGACATATTGGAGTAGAGTTTTGCTCGGGTTGAGGTAAGTAACAGTTTTAAATCTGGTCCTGAGGGTTGAGGTAAGCCTTATGGTTATTTATATGGGATCGGGATAGCGCTTGGGCTGAAGGAGCCTCTCCGGAGTCTGTACACTCCCAGTGAGTGCAGGTACCTATTGAGTGGGAGTGTTGGGAGCTGAGGGCTGAGTGATTGAGCTATTGAGAAAGGTTGAGTGACTGTTGCCATGAGAGGATGTACTTGCTTTCATTTGTTGTTGCACTTACCTGCTCTATGTCACTGTTTTGAAACTCTTAGAAGATATTATATCCGATTTTACTTGAACTTGGTAATGTATAAACTAATTTGACTTAAATTGCCGGATTTGAAAGCATGTCTACTTTCTTGCTGTGATAACTGAAAACAAACTATAATTGTATAGCTCGTCACTATCTTTCAGCTCTGTATTTATTATTGTTACTTACTGATAGGTTATATGTACCTTGTTATGCTTTGATGATCTAACAAACTTAATGACAAGAACTAGATAAGGAACCTGATACACATCCTCAAGTATGTGGCAACAAGACTTAAGCTGGAATTGTAAATCAATGCTTCAGGAGTCAAAGAATCAACAAGGGAAACAGATGGACATTAGTTTCCCTAGTGATCGTACTAGTCAACTCTCCAACAGCTGTAAAGTTGTTGCCTGCATACGCAACAGTGTGAAACAGTGCAACAGTCAACTTTATTGGGAATGATCCTGTAACATCCATGCTTGCATCATTCAAGTGATGTCACCAATGTTATATTAACATTAAACTAAAAACAAAACATCACTTGAACTTTTGAAGAATCCATCAAGCACTCTCTCAAGTGACCAATCAATCTGTCAAGCGATTCTCAAGAGCATCAAGAACAAAGAACAGCATAACAATGGACAAGTTCCCTGTATTGAGTAATTACATGTCCTTAGTTGTGTTTCACCTTTGTTAAAGTTCTATACTTGTAATTCCTACTTAGCTTAGTTAGAAGCATTGTGTAGGAAACCTTTGTAAATCATAAACCCTTGTGTTTGTGTCTTGGCTAGTTTAGTCGAGTTAGAAGTCTTTGTAATAGAGTTATTACAAAGTGGCTTATAATAGAGTTGTTACAGGTTAGTGAGGGATTAAGATGTTAATTCCTAGATTACAATAGGTTATAATCTAAAGTTTGCTCAGTAGTGAAGTTGAAATCCTACAAGGGTAGGTCGTGATTTTTAATCCCTTGAGCTGGGAGTTTTCCACGTAAAACTTCTTTGTGTCATTTACCTACTGCAGTGTGCGTGTGTTCTGTAGGAACTAATAGAGAACTTGGTTCTCTATATAGTTTGGTGGACCCTTAAATTCTATCAATTGGTATCAGAGCAGGTTCTTTCTATCAGGCTAACACATAAAAAGGATCCTCATGGCAACTCCACCAAACTTCGAAGAAGGCCATTCTACCTACAGGCCACCAAGATTCAATGGCCAATACTATAGATGGTGGAAGACTAGGATGCACGACTTCATCATGGCTGAAGACTTAGAGCTCTACGACGTCATCTACGATGGACCCTTCGTCCCCACAAAAACTAGTGGCGACCCAGCTGTAACACTCCCCAGAATAAGAAAGGAGTTCAATAATGCTGACCGCAAGGCCATAGAAAAGAAATTTCGTGCAAAGAAAATTCTTGCCTGTGGTATCAGTCCTGATGAATACAATAGAATCTCAGCATGCCAATCTGCTAAGGAGATCTGGTAGACTCTCCAAACTGCCCATGAGGGAACAACACAAGTTAAGCAATCAAAAATTGGTATGCTTACAACAGAATATGAGCTTTTCAGAATGAAATATGATGAATCCTTCCAGGACATGCATACTCGGTTCACTTCTATCATCAATGATCTTCACTCTCTGGCAGAAATCATTCCAAGAAACAAACTCGATAGGAAAATACTCAGTGTTTTGCCCAGTTCCTGGGAAAGCAAAGTGAATGCTATCACAGAAGGAAAGGACCTGCTCGATGAACTTGTTGGCAATCTGAAAATCGAAGAAGTGATAGAAGGGAGCCCAAAAGGGAGAAGAACCTGGTCCTCAAGACTGATAATAATGATTCAGGTGGTGAGGATGCTGATATGGCTTACCTGACAAAAAGATTCCAGAAAATGGTTCGCAGAAATAGAGGCATTCCAAAAAGGGGGAGTTCCAGACAAACCCTTCAAGAGGAAAAATGTCACTGACAATGTTGTGAAACAAGCCCTTGCTGCATGGGGAGACTCTTACAGCGAATCTGAAGAAGATGATGATCAAGGTGATAGCTCCATGATGGCAATGGAAAGTGAAACAGCTGAGTATGACTCCATTTTTGCCTTGATGGCACAGTCCGATGATGATGAAGATGACGACGATGATGATGAGGTAAAATTTCTAGATGTTCAAAGAAATCTGAAGTCCTATTCTCCTAAAGAACTTATGTCTCTGGCAAATGATTTAATTGATGCTTATCACAGTCTTATAAATGATAAAAATGCATCGACTCTTGATCTAGGAGAAGCAGAACAGTCGAAAGATGACCTAGTAGTTGTTGTGGTAGATTTAAAAGAAACCATTGAGAGTCTGAAGAAAGAAAAGGATGTTTTAACTGAAAAAATTGCAAATGTAGAACATGAGAGAGATGATCTAGTGGTTTTTGTGGTCGATCTAAAGGAGACCGTTGAGTGTGCTAAGAAAGAGAAAGAAGCCTTGACTAAAAAGGTTGCTAGAATAGAACATGAGAGAGATGATCTATTAGTAGTAGTTATAGATCTGAAGGATACAATTGAGGAACTAAAAGGAGAAGGTAGGCATAAGATTCTTCAAAAGGGAAAGGAAGTTGCGTATGAAATACATCTTAGGCTTGAAGATGAGATAAAAATCGGTGAAATCTAGTCTGTGTGCTGTACTTGAGAAGAACAAACAACTTCAGGAAGAATTAGGTAGAGTCAAGAGTGATCTTGAAAAATCACTCAAGTGGACATGGTCCTCTGATGGTATCACTGCCATGTACATAAGCAATGGGGGAAACAGGTAGGGAATCGGGTTCCAAAGGGAAACAAACTCCCTACAACCCTCATAGCAAGTACGTTACTATACCTAACAATTGGCTCTGCACTCACTATGGTAACACTAGGCACTTTAAGAAAACCTATAAGGCTAAGTTTCAGTCACAACAGAAAAACAAAGTGTTTGCTAAGAAGGTAACTACTACTAGAGAACCTGGTCCCTCATATAAAAGACGTATGATTCCTACGGCTGCTTGGACCAAAATAATTCTCATTTATCCCTTTCCTCATTACAAGGGACCCAAACTTATTTGGGTTCCTAAATCTAACCCTTTATTTCCTTGTGCAGGGAGCAGTGAAGGGGAGAAACCTTTAATGGTATATGGATAGTGGTTGCTCAAAGCATATGACTGGAAGTACAATTGATTTTCTTTCACTGAAGGCCCTGCAAGGAGGGAGTGTATCCTTTGGAAATGGTAAAAAGGGATACATTCTGGGAGTTGGAAGGATTGGGAAGTCACTCTCTCATTCTATTGAAAATGTGTACTATGTCAACGGATTGAAGTACAGCTTGTTGAGTGTTTCCCAAATCTGTGACAAGAGAAACAGGGTAGAATTTGTGTCAAAGATATGCACAGTCACAAATCTTGTGACTGGTGAAATGGTGCTAGTGACGAAAAGATACAAAAACATCTATGTTGCTGATTTTGAGTCCTTGTAGAGTGGTGATCTCAGATGTCTAAGTGTTGATGATGATGATGATGATACTGAGTTATGGCACAGAAGGATCAGTCATACAAGTTTCTCACTTCTAAACAAACTGGTCAAGAAGGACCTGGTTCGTGGTCTTCCCAAGTCAAGCTACAAGGATCATAAGGTGTGTGATGCGTGTGCTAAAGGAAAGCATGTCAGATCCTCTTTCAAGCCCAAAAAGGAAGTTAGTACCTCAAGGCCACTTAGTCTTCTCCATATGGATCTATGTGGACCTATGAGATTGCCAAACAGAGGAGGAAAAAGGTACATCTTCGTCATTGTGGACAACTACTCCAGATTCACCTGGACTTTGTTTCTCAAAAGCAAGGATGAAACCTTCCAAGTATTTGTTGCATTTGTCAAAAAGATCCAAGTTAAGATGGGTAATAATGTAGTATGTATCAGGTCTGACCATGTGACAGAATTTGATAATGCCAAATTCGACGAATTCTGTGTTCAAAATGGCATTACTCACAATTTTTCAGCTCTAAGAACACTACAACAAAATGGTGTTGTAGAGAGGAAGAATAGGACTCTTGAAGACATGGAAAGAACAATGTTGATTGATAGTGGTGTTGCAAAGGGTTTCTGGGCAGAGGCAGTCAACACTGCATGCTACTTGGTGAACAGGTGCATGATCAGGTCTCTCCTGAACAAAACCCCATATGAACTGCTGAATGGGAGAAAACCTAAGCTAACACACTTGAGGACATTTGATTGTAAATGCTTTGTTCTCAACAATGGTAAGGAAGCTCTGGGAAAGTTTTATGCCAAGAGTGATGAAGGAATATTTATTGGATATTCATCACAAAGCAAATCCTACAAGGTATACAACAAAAGAACTCAATATGTTGAGGAAAGCATACATGTGATCTTTGTCGAAGCACAACACCCTTTTGGTAAAGCTGCACATGATAAGGCTGATCAAGATGGAGAGCTATCAAATGTCCCTGGTGAAGTTATTGACATGAAAAATGGAAAGGCTGACATAATGAGTCACGTCAAGGAATCCAATGAAGATGGTATGACTATGTCTCCAACTGATGGAGAGGAACCTAGTCCCACAACCATGACAACTGAAGTTGAGAACAGAGCTGTTGATGTTGTCCAAGGCACCCCACATGCTGAGATGAGAAGCGGCCAAGAACCACAGTCAGATATACCTGGATCTTCTATCAATGAGATTCAGGTACCAAATTGGAAACACAAAGGTTTACACCCTCTTGAAAACATAATCACTCCTCTTGATTCAGGAATTCAAACCAAAATAAAGGCTAGAAACACACTTGCCTTCTCAGCCTTTCTTTCTCAAATAGAGTCCAAAAATATCAAAGAAGCATTAAAAGATGCATACTGGATTACTGCCATGCAAGAAGAGCTCCATAAATTTGAGGGAAACAAGGTATGGCACCTAGTTCCACGACCTGTGGATCGTACTGTTATTGGAACCAGGTGGGTATTCAGGAATAAACTTGATGAGTTTGGAAACACCACAAGAAAAAAATCAAGGCTATTAGTTCAAGGCTACAATCAAGAAGAAAGGATTGATTATGATGAAACTTTCGCTCCAGTCGCTCGAATGGAGGCTATCAGAATTCTTATTGCCTTTGCATCACATATGGAATTCACATTGTTCCAAATGGATGTCAAAAGTGCATTTCTGAATGGATTTCTAAAGGAAGAAGTCTTCGCCAAGCAACCTCCTGGATTTGAGAATCATGAGCATCCTGAGCATGTCTTTAAACTTAACAAGGCTTTATATGGACTAAAGCAGGCTCCTCACGCTTGGTATGAAAGGTTGTCCAAATTCCTTCTAGAAAATGACTTTACAAGAGAAAAAATTGACAACACTCTTTTTCTGAAGAAACGCACGAGGAACCTACTCATTGTGCAAGTTTATGTTGATGACATTATTTTCGGAGCAACAGTAGACTCTTTGTGTGAGGAATTTGAAAAACTCATGGGAAGTGAGTTTGAAATGAGCATGATGGGGGAATTGAATTTGTTTTTGGGTTTACAAGTAAAGCAATCTCAAAAGGGGACTTTGATAAGTCAGCAGAAGTACTTCAAGGAGCTGCTAAAGAGATTTGACATGGAAGCATAAAACATTATTGACACTCTCATTGCCACAGCTACTCGTCTAGACATGGATGAATCGGGTTCCCCTGTGAATCAGACCATGTATAGAGGTATCATAGGGTCACTCTTGTATCTCACAGCAAGCAGACCAGATATTGTCTTCAGTGTGGGACTTTGTGCCAGGTTTCAATCTAATATAAAGGAATCTCATATGAAGGCTGCCAAGAGATTCCTGAGATATCTCAAAGGAATACAGGACCTGGTTCTCTACTACCCCTCTAGAGATAACTTTGACTTAGTTGGGTATGCTGATGTTGATTATGCGGGGTATCTGGTGGACATGAAAAAAACGTCTGGAATGACACATTTTCTGGGGTTCATGTCTAATTTTATGGGGTACAAGAAAACAAAACTCAGTTTCCCTCTCCACTGCAGAAGCAGAATATGTGGACAGATGTATCTTGATGTGCTCAACTACTATGGATTAAGCAGCAACTAGAAGAATTTGGAGTGTTCTCTGATTGTGTGCCCTTGCTTTGTGACAATACCAGTGCACTCAACATGGACAAAAATCCAGTCCAACATAAGAGAACAAAGCACATTGATGTGCGCCACCACTTTCTCAGAGACAATGTTGAAAAAGGGCTCATATGTATGAAATTTTGCTGCACAGAAGATCAAATTGCTGACATATTTACCAAATCACTGAATAGAGAGTACTTTGAAAGAAATCTCTTAGCACTAGGGCTGATAAAACCAAGCTTAGAACCTGGTCCCTCGATGCTTGGCTATGAAAGAAATGTATAGGTAGTTTAGCTAAAAAGTATTTTCTGGCAAAGTCTAACTCATTTTTATAATGTTACAGGTAAACATGCATGATGATTACAGAGCAAACAAGCAGCTACTGCATTGCACATTGGTCAAAGGATGAAGCTTACATTTGCAAAATCCATGAGGCAACCTGGTTCCTTTGACACAGGTTAGTAGTTTCTCTGTACTCTCATTCACAATTTTTAAACATTTCAAACGGTGCCACGTCATCACATTGTCGATTTCTTTTCTTTCCCGATTTATGAACCCAAGCGTCTCACCAATTAGGGAGCGACCCGACTTCTCAAACTGCCGTATTTCTTAACCGGTCTCTCATCCCTCCTAAATACATCCTTTCACCATCACTTCCACCACTATTCACATCAAAAATCCAAAATTTCCCTTTTTTCTCTCTTTAAACCAAGCCTATCTCTTCTTCAACTCACTGCTTCCCACCATGTTTCAACACCAGGAAACTCAAAATGTTCCAAGTGTCACCCCCACTGAGCCCTCACCTGTTGAAATGCCGATCATAGAACCCACACACTCCACACCAACCAGTCCAAACCCTAAGGCAGAATCACCACCACCATCTGCCTCCTCTCCTACCCAATCGAGTACTGGTTCTCATCGGAGTCACAAAACTTTGACTCCTAAGAAGTTTGTGGCTACGACTTCTCCTTCTGCCTCGCCGAAAAAACTAGTTGAAGTGGATACAGTCGAAGAAGAAGAAAAATAAGAAATCTCCAGTCTACCAATGGAAGAATACACTGATAAAGACCAAGTTGTTGGTCATGTCCATGCTAAATCAACAATGGCAACCCCTAGTCTTGAGTCTACAGGTAACATTCCTTCTTCTACCGGGTTTTCCATGGGGTTACAAAAAAAAAGAAGCCATAGAAAATATGTTGTCGATAGCTGCTGAGGGTGTTGTTATTGAGGATGGTGAGGGTGTGTCTGAGTCTCCGGGGGAAGAAACTAGGACTCTGGTGGAGAAAAGGGAACTTGTGCCTGTTGAACCATCGGCACCAGACAATACTACTGGGGCACCTACTAAGGGACCTATTCCCTCCATAGAGGAGCAAACTCTTGGATTCTCTCCAGAACCCCAGGTTAGTACTGATCCTGCTCCCCCTCCTCACTTCTATGTTGAGCCTGTATCTATGGTTGTTCCTGAAATGAGATCTTTATCTGAAGAGGAGAATGATGACAGTGAAGATGATTATGATAATGTGGCTATTGCTAGTTTTATCAGGGCTAGAAGTGGACAGGACACTACTCAAGCTTACCACTAGGTTACAAAAGAAGGAGGCTCTTGAGTATGTTATTAGGAAAAGCCAAGAACACCGAAAGAGGAGAAGATTGGTAAATGATGGAAAGATTGTGAATGAGAAAGCAATGTGTATTGTCAATGTTGATGATGAAGTGGACGAGGAACTTGGTTCCTTGACTTGCAAGTTCTCACAGAAGCATTCTATATCCAAGTCAAAAAGGGGATCCAATGTGAGTGCTGCGAGTCGGAAAAAGAGTGCAGGTGATAACTTTGGTGAAACGTTAGTGGAAGAATCTGGAGAAAAATTAATGGAAGAAATAGTTGGAAAGGTGTCGGAGAAGACAGTGTCTAAGAAATCGGCTGAGAAAGGAAAGAGTGCTCGCAAATTAGTGAAACGGAAGGGTGATGCCGGTGAGGAACCTGGTTCTTCCAAGAAGGCAAAAGTTGATGATACCCAGGATGCTGGGAAGGAAAAATTGAAAAATCAAAAGGTTCTGTCGGGTCGTACATTTGCCCCTGATATTCTGGATATGGCTGACATGGGACAATTGGTGGAGATCTGTGAATTTCAACAGTGGACGCACTTGTTCGCAGGTGACAGTCCCAAAGTGTATGAGGAAGAAGTGCACAATTTCGATGCTGACTTCTTCACAGATGAGGATGATCATATTTGCATGATGGTGAATGGGGTCTAATTTGTGATGGACTATGCTGTACTGGGATCCATTCTGGGTGTGCCTGCTAAGGTATTGTCTTCGATTCAAGGCTCGTGCTCTTCAAACTTTAGAAATGCTATTGTCAAGGATAAGACAGTTCAGCAGGGGGAACAGGTACACAAGTAGGCCCTCCTTCCAGTTTACCAATTGTTGTTTGAGATGGTGAACAAGGTTTTGCTCCACCGTGCTGAGGGAAGGACAATTACATCCAGATTAGACCTAGTTCTCATGAAGCACTGTATGGCTACACCACCATCAACCTGCCTGGCATTATGATAGAACACAACGGAAGGTGGCAGAGTTTAAGGATGGTAATCATGGGCGACCTTATGGGTTTCTTTTCACTAAGGTGTTTGAGTTTTTCAAAATCCTTCTGGGAAAAGATAAGGTGGGTACTCGTAAGCAAACCTTCTGTAAGACCACTTTAGAGGAGTGTGAGTGCATTGATAAAGTTGGAGGGGTTGGCATCACTTCTACTATCTCCCAGTTGATCAACACCCAAAACAGTGCCACTGATGAGATCAGGAAGCTGAAGGCAAGGAATGCCATTCGTGAGGGTCAGCTTCAGGAGGCACCTGGTTCTAGTAGCTCTCAAAGCACAGAGGTTGACCATCTGACCAAGGAGAATGCCGATGTCAAGAAACAAGTTGAGGACCTGAAGGAGAAACTGCTCATGAGCAGATGTCAGCAAACGCTCGAATGGACATCGTCCTCAAAACCCTTGCCTCTTCCTCTAAGCCTTCCCCTTCCAGTGCTCCCTAGAACGTGTTCCCTTTACAGTATCAAATCCTAGTGCCTGCCCTTTGTTTTAGTTCTGATGATGTTTATGACTGGTACTTCTGTTTTTGCTATTTTTATTTTGTGGATGTGTTGGTAACAATGGAACTGCTCCCTGCTTACTTTCCAAAAATTAATAGAAGTTTCATCCTTTTGATGTGTATGTCTTGCTCTTTTGCTCTGTTTTTAGTCATGATTATGTGCACACATGTGACATGAGTTAACCAAGCTAGACTTCTTTTTACTTATCGCTTGCTAATGATCTTTTTATGATGCCATAATGGGGGGAAATAATTGAGGGGGAACAAGTTGGGGAACAGATTCATGGGGAATACAGGATACGTGTTTATGTCATTCTGGTTCTTAGGGGAAACTTCAATTATAAGTTTGGCATCATCAAAAAGGGAAAAATTGATAGGTTATATGTACATTGTTATGTTTTGATGATCTAACAAACTTAATGACAATAACCAGATAAGGAACCTGATACAAATCCTCAAGTATGTGGCAACAAGACTTAAGCTGGAATTATAAATCAACGCTTCAAGAGTCAAAGAATCAACAAGGGGAACAGATGGACATTAGTTTCCCTGGTGATCGTACTAGTCAACTCTCCAACAACTGTAAAGTTGTTGCCTGCACACGCAACAGTGTGAAACAGTGCAGCAGTCAACTTCATTGGAAATGATCTTGTACCATCCATGCTTGCATCATTCAAGAGATGTCACCAATGTTATATTAACATTAAACCAAAGACAAAATATCACTTGAACTTTAGAAGAATACATCAAGCACTCTCTCAAGTGACCAATCAATCTGGCAAGCGATTCTCAAGAGCATCAAGAACAAATAACAACATAACAACGGACCAGTTTCCTGTATTGAGTAATTACATGTCCTTAGTTGTGTTGCACATTTGTTAAAGTTCTATACTTGTAATTCATACTTAGCTTATTTAGAAGCATTGCGTAGGAAACCTTTGTAACTCATAAACCCTTGTATTTGTGTCTTGGCTAGTTTAGTCGAGTTAGAAGTCTTTGGAATAGAGTTATTACAAAGTGGCTTATAATAGAGTTGTTACAAGTTAGTGAGGGATTAATAGGTTAATTCCTAGATTACACTAGGTTGTAATCTAAAGTTTGCTCAGTAGTGAAGTTGAAATCCTACAAGGGTAGGTCGTGGTTTTTAATCCCGTGAGCTGGGAGTTTTTCACGTAAAACTTTTTTGTGTCATTTACCTACTGCAGTATGCGTGTGTTCTGTGGGAATTAATAGAGAACCTGGTTCTCTATATAGTTTGGTGGACCCTTAAATTCTATCACTTACTGAGTTGGTTGTGCTCATGCTACACCCTGCACTTCGTGTGCAGATCCAGGAGTTTTTGGACGCGGAGAGTGTTGATATTTCGCATAGCTGACCGTTGGAGATACCGAGGTAGCTGCCTGGCGTTCGCAGTCCTTGTTTCTCATTCCTTGTCCTTTCTTTCGTTGTATTTGGATCCAAACTGTTACAGTCGTTTCATTTTTAGACTGATTATGTATAGATGCCCATGACTTAGTAACACTCCGATATTGGGAGCTATTTTCGCACTTGTGTTTTGGATTTTACCCCCTTGTTTATGAAAACTTTGCCTATTTCAAACGTCTTGAATTATTTTTCTGTTAAATATTTGAAGTATTTGGAAATGACGGCTTGTCTAAGACCATCGATAGGCGCCAGCACAACAGGTTAGGATTTGGATCGTGACAACATCACAGTAAACCCTCAACATGAACCTTTAACGGAAGCAACACTCTTTCATAGAAAAGGAGAAGTCCACAAAAGACTTGAATTTAGAATTGATCCTAGTAGTTCCATTTTTTAGTGAACGTACACTGTTGTCAAAGGCGCACTTAATTCCTGAAGCGGGGCACAGAACATGTGCAGGGCTTCACCTCGATTAGCGGGCACTTTAGTGTCGTCATCAAGGCTTTAAAGTATACTTCCTTGCCAATGAGAGTAATCCTGAAGGCGACACTAAATAATTAATAGTTCAATTTATTGTATTCTTTTTAATTTTCTTATCCATATATTTGTTATTCTTGCTTATAATTATTAGTTTTGGATTACATATACATATTTGTATTTTTTTCTTCATTTGCCCCATTATTCAGTAAAGTTCACGCTTTATTTGCGTTTAAAGCCCCAACGGACCTTAGAGATTTTTTGTATTTTTCGCCTTTGATAACACTGCGTGCTACTAGTGCTGCATTGTAGGAGTACTACATATCTGTATTTCCAAAAAGGTTATAGAAAATATCTGTAGTTCCAAAATCTCTGTTTACTTAAGCAGTTTTTCCAAGTATGCATATTTTCAGTAAACCAACTCCTCTTCATGAGCCTCATCTTTGATTTGCTTGACGTGTGGCCAAGGCTAATATAAAAGGATATCTCTCAGAAATCAAACAAAAAAAGTTTAACTTGATTTATCAAAGCTAAGATCATCCTGACATCAAAACATTAACTATCTTGAAGTCCAGAACCATGGAAATAATGCTTTGCATTGCACCCTTAAACATCTCTTTTTGGCTTTTAACACAAGTATTCAAAGCTCTCAGTTTTGCAGGGTAAAGCTGCGTACACTTTCCCCGAACCACACTCATAGCGGGAGTTTAATGCACTGGGCTGACCTTTTTATTCAAAGCTCTCAGTCTTATGGATCTTAGAGCTATTGATGTTGAAACAAGCTTTGATCTAGTGATGTTACACTCTGGAAGATATGATAACTGTAAGAAGCATGAGAAGTAATTCAACCTCATGGCGATAAAAGCTTTAATGTTTTACAAATAGGATAATTGCCACTTTAACTTGAGCAATAAGTAGGAACTTCAATTAAGTTAACACAGCAATAGATATCTCAATATAAGACCCAGAAAAAACATCTAATGTCTATTGTCAAGTAATCAAATACTCCACTTTAAGCTTCAAATTTTAGATAAGGTCTTTAGTTATCAAATTTGAAGAGGCATTCCTGATCTCATTAGTAGGTTAGCAAAGAGAAAATATTGCTGCTGGAGAGCTCAAGCCTAGGAAATATCATGTTCCTAGCACCATTTATTTTGCTAACAAGAGGAAATTTCAGTTTTATAGTCATAAGGTGGTAATATTACGATTTCACTTTGTAAATATAAGCATATATCACTAACAGGTGAACAAGTTCTTAAACAAAAAGGGGGGGAAAGTGGAGATAACACCTTACCTAGAATGGATGTTGAGATTCCATGTTACCTCAGTGGAACACTCAATTGACAAGAAGAACAAAGCTAAGACAGAGATATGTGGACACCCCCATTAATCCCTGTTCATGGACTACTCTTATGACGCTTTTAATTACAACAACAAGTGGGGTCTGCGGAGGATAGTGTATATGCAGACCTTACCCGTAACTTGAAGGTAGAGAGGTTGTTCGATAGACCCTCGGCTTACGAGAGACGAAAAGAAAAGCACTAGTACCCAGGGCCGGCCTAATGGCCAAGCAAGTAAAGCAGTTGCCTAGGGTCCCTTATTTGTAGGGGCCCAAAATTTTTCTGATTTTTAATGTATTTGTCCATTCATTTAATAATATTAAGTATTTGAAAAGAAAAAAAAATGTTAAGTTTCAAGGAAAGGACGTTGGAGAACAATCGAAAATGGAATCTATTTTGGGAATTCAAACCCCACGCGTGAACAACTGAGCATCCCACTATGTTGTGTCATTTGCCTACCATTATTATTATAAATGAGCCCATATTCTTTATCTTTTTTATCTTTCTCTCTGCAAAGTTTCTCTAGACTCTATATTCCAAAATTTCAATCTCATTCGGTTACTACCTCAAAATAAAATACCAGAACACAACTACACAAGTACCATCTGTTTAATTTGCTCTCAAGTATTTTGGCCTTACATCAAGAATTTTGAAGTAGCAAAAGCTTATCAAATTATCTATTTTTGTCTTGTTGAATCAGGTTTGATCGTTCTATATTTTATTATTTGCATCTATTTTTTAATTTTTTTTGGATATATTTTCTTTGTAAGTATATATTGTCTTTTTAGTTATTTATTAGAGTTTTAATATGTCAACTAGAAAATATGAATCCGGATGTTCAAAACGTCAAAAAAGGAAAAGGATTGAAACTCTAGTACAATCCCAAAAAGGAGCACTTGATAAATTTGTAGCGAATAGTAAAAATTCTAAATCAGAAAATGTGGAAGATTTTATGATAGATGAACAAATCACTAATATAATTGAGATAGACAATAATAAAATTCAAGAGGAAGAGGAAGGAGGAGAAGTTGTCGAGAAACCTAACATATATCCTCAAGAAAAACAAGAAGTTCTAAATAAGTTGGATAATTATACTCTCAGGAATATATATGATCCTAGTTAATGGACTAGTATAGATACAAAGTTGAGAGATCTATTAGTAGAAAAGGGGCCAATTAAAATTACTAACATAGATTTTCCAAAGGATAAATTCTTTAGACATTTTTCTACTACAAATTATATTCAAAAATTGGCTAATGGAGAAAGACATGAAAGAAGATGGTTAGTTTACTCTAACGATTTGGATAAGGTATTTTATTTTTGTTGTAAGTTGTTTAATACGACTTCTAGCTTTTGTAGCAGTAAATTAGCTAGTGATGGTAGTAATGATTGGAGAAATATAAGTGCTAAGCTCAAAGCTCATGAAACATCAAAAGAGCATATTATTAATATGGGTAAATGGATTGATTTAGAAATGAAATTGCACAAAAGTAAAACAATTGATAAAGATATTCAAGAACAAATCAATAGAGATAGAGAGCATTGGAAAAATGTATTATCAAGAATTATTGTTGTGATAAAAACTCTTGAAAAAAATAATTTGGCATTTAGGGAAAAAATGAAAAGATCTATCAAGAAAGTAACGGAATTTTTTTTAGTCTAATTGAAATGATTGCAGAATTTGATCAAATCATGCAGGAACATGTTCGCCGAATTAAGCATGATGAAATTCATAATCATTACCTTGGACATAATATACAAAATGAATTGATAAATTTATTAGCTAGTGAAATTAAGAATAAAATTATTGACAAAATTATAGAAATAAAGTACTTTTCAATCATACTTGATTGCACTCCAGATGCAAGTCATCAAGAACAAATGTCTTTTATATTACGGAGTGTTGACATCACTGTAACTCCAGTAAGAATTACTGAATATTTTTTAGAGTTTTTAAAAGTTGATGATACAAGTGGAAAAGGTCTTTTTGAAGTTATTGTAGATGAGATAAAAAGTATAGGACTTGATATTGATAATTTAAGAGGACAATGATATGATAATGGATCCAATATGAAGAAAAAACACCAAGGAGTGCAAAATAGACTGCTCGACATAAATCCTAGATCATTTTATACACCATGTGGTTGTCATAATCTAAATTTGGTACTTTGTGATATGGCTAATTCTTGTACCAAAGCTATATCATTTTTTGGAGTAGTACAACGCATATATTCACTATTTTCTTCTTCTACTAAGCGATGGAAAATTTTAAAAGATAATGTACCTAGCCTAACTCTTAAATCATTATTACAAACGCTTTGGAAATGTCGAATTGAAAGTATTAAAGCAATACGATTTCAAACTCCACAAATAAGAAATGCTTTGTTGAAATTAGTAGAAGTTAGTGAGGATCCAAAAACTAAAAGTGAAGCTAGTTGTTTAGCAACTTATGAGTTTGAAAATTTTTAGTTTTTACTGGGTATGACTATTTGGTATGATATACTATTTGCAGTTAATTCAGTTAGCAAACATTTACAATCAAAAGATATACATATTGATGTTGCCATAGATCAACTTAGGGGTTTGATTTCTTTTTTCAAAAAATATAGAGAAGAAGGATTTGCAAATGCCATGATTTCTGCTAAGGAAATTGCATATGAGTTGAATATAGAACCTGAATTTCGTAATAAACGTGTAATATATAGAAAGAAACAATTTGATGAGAACGTTGATAATGAAATTACAAAATCTCTTGAAGAATCTTTTAGAGTTGATTACTTCTTATACATAGTAGACCAAGCTATTTTTTCACTTCAAAGTAGATTTGAGCAATTTGAAGCGTATGAAAATATTTTTGGTTTCCTATTTAGTGGCAAAACATTGAGATCTCTAGATGATGAGAACTTAAATAAAAATTGTCTTAACCTTGAATGTTCTTTAAAACATAATAGTAACTCTGATATTGATGGTTTAGACTTATTTCATGAATTAAAAGTTTTAAGGAAAATAATACACGTAGAAGATGATAATCTAATCGATATACTTAATCATATAAAAAGACTTGATTCTTTTTCAAATGCTTATATTGCTTATAGAATAATGTTAACAATTCCTGTAACAGTTGCCTCAGCGGAAAGAAGTTTTTCAAAATTAAAATTAATAAAATCTTACTTAAGATCAACAATGTCTCAAGATAGATTAAATGGATTAGCTATATTATCAATTGAAAAAGAATCATTAAAAGAAATCAATTACAAACAAATTATTAATAATTTCGCATCTCAAAAAGCTAAAAAAATAAATTTCAAATAAAATTATGAGTTTTCTTCTACACCAAAAATCTTAGTGCCCCCTATTGAAGTTTGGCTTTAGGCCACAAATATCACTGAGCCGCCTCTGCTAGTACCAAGCAGTAACAATAACAAGATAGTAAGAAAACGAAGCGAAAAGAACATCAAGTTATGAGGCTTTTAATTGCCGACAAGATATTAAAAGTCCAGCCTATGCTGGAAGATATTATTAATCACCTTAAGTGGTATTAGACAATACGATACTCTGACGAAAAATCTAGAACTCTTACTCTAATCTTCTAATGATTCAAGGATAAATATTATTCGAATCATAAGCCACCAAACTTGATAAGAGTGGATAATGTGCAGTATTGTTACAAGTTTCTACTACATCAATACCTATAAAAAAACAAACAGCTAAATAAAGATTAACGATTGCCTGGTAATATGTGACCTTCAAAGCTCTGAATATGTCATGCTTGAGAACTATCAAAAGCACAGAGCACGTCTTAATTCTATTTCTGTTTTGGGAAATACATGTTAGTCGTTTGCAAATCCTTTTAGTTACTTTTTAAATTTTGTGGACATACATCAAATCAATGGCTAGCTGTATCAGGAACTATGTGTGGTTGGACTTGAGCTGAAGCACCACTCAAGTTTATTTTTCTACACTGTGACAATAGCTCTAGAAGCCAGCAGCGAATAGCTTGGAATTCTATTTGATAAGTATAACCACCAACACAAAACTAAAGTTTGTGTAAATGGAAACAAATAAAAAGGGAAGTGCCAATTTAGACTCATAAAAGATGAGATTGTAAGTTTTGGCGAATAAAACACAACATAGAAACTGTGCCTAAAGATTTTGTTGTAACTTGAAACTGAAAGATACTTCAATAGAGTTGGAGTAAAACACATGGGAAACTTGAAATGAAGTAAGGTTAATAGATATCAACCCTTTTTAACAAGATCTCTTTGGCAAAACAAAACAAAGTTCTTCTTGGTCTATCAAGCTGAGATCATTGAAATTAATGCTCGAGCGTTCATGCCCGTGAAAATGTCAAGTTCATAGCACCAATCACTTTTCTAGAAAAAAAAAAAGAATTTCCAGTTTTTCATTCATAGAGTGACAGCATTATGACTTCAGTTTGATATGAGCATATACCATCAACAGGTGGACAAGTTAATCGAAAGAATCATCAAGGTAAAACAAAATGGACATAACTTATTACATAGAATAGATGTTGAGAGGTTCCATATTACCTTATAGAAGCACTCAAATTGACAAGGAAAACACAGAGATGTGCACACCCACATTGCCCCTGTTTATGGACAACCCATATGAGCTTTTAATTGCTGAGTCAGACACTAATACTGCAATCTATTATGTTCCAATGGAAACTTCAACATACTGCAAGCATATGTCAACTATATGTATAAGTTCCATGCTGCCAAAGAACAAGCTAAGGATGGTAAACCAGGAGAAGAACACAAGCTAGTTAATAA
This sequence comes from Nicotiana tomentosiformis, assembly GCF_000390325.3. Classification (NCBI taxonomy): domain Eukaryota; kingdom Viridiplantae; phylum Streptophyta; class Magnoliopsida; order Solanales; family Solanaceae; genus Nicotiana; species Nicotiana tomentosiformis. Next base: position 65,880,176 of record NC_090814.1, on the reverse strand, counting down.
CCTCAAGTGGTATTAGACAATACGATACTCTATAGAAAGCACAAAACCAAATACCTTTGTCTTTAGAATGATTCCAAGATAGTAATCAAATTATAAGCCACCAAACTTGATAAGAGTGCACAAGGTTCAATATTGTCACAAGTTTCTATATATCCTTCTATGTCAATATTTATCAAAAGTAAACAACTAAATAAAGATTGATGATTTCATAGTGATAATATAAAGCCTTTGAAGCTTTGAATATGACATGCTTGAGAACCATCAACAGCGCAGAGCATGTCTTCTATTTTATACACACAATAGAAAGCGATGAAAAAAATTTAAAAGTATCACACCACCACATTGACAAACATCATTCTTTATTGACATCACATTCACCTTTCAGCATGTACCTTCATTTAATGAAGGCAGCATGCTTGCATAGACAAGGAGAAGCCCACAAAAGACTTGAATTTAGAACTTAACAGTTCATCTTCTAATCAACATACTGTACTATACATCTGTAGTTCCAAAATCTTTGTTTACTTAAACAGTTCCTCCAACTATGGATATTTATAACAAACTAATACAAGCAACACAAATTATTAATAGCAACACCATAAGCCCAGATGCAAAGCCAAGATTTGAACTTTATGGGTTCTTGATGTTAGAATGACGATTTCAAGTATTAGTAATTAGGTTCTAAATTTAATATGTGTACATATTTAATGAAAAATACGCAGTTTATACAAAATCTATTGGGATCGACCAAACCTGTATACAGGCTTCTATCTCCATCCCTGCATAAGCCTATAAGCCATTTCAAGGATGCAGTCCTCCAAGCCCTTCCTACTCCCATGTTCTACCCTGATTGGTTAGATACTATGTTACAGTTACAAGGTTAAGAATTTAACTTAAGAAATACTTGTTCTTAGTTTCACAAAATTATCAAGCCAATTTTCATTAATTCAGGAAGACCCCGATACCAGATTCAAACCAAAGATGTACTGATGTACATTAACACATGGAAAGTGGAAATTGCACCCATGATGTGAAGTTAACAAAATCAACATTTTAACCAATTATATGTGCATCCATGCACGCTCATGTTTGTGCGTCTCTGTTGAATGCATTCTAAAGGTTTTTGCCTTGTCCTTCTGGCAAATGAATTCCCTTGCTCAGGCAATAAATAGGTATTCTCATGCCAAAGAAAAGTACAAAGCTACAGAACCTCCTATAATGACCTCCATTTTGATCGAGAAATTCACCAAATTTTATGGCTTTCGAAATGTGAATATGTCTGTTTGTCGCGAACGTGTTACCTGATCTGTAGGAAAAAAACTTTTTACCACTTTACGTGTAACATAACAAATGCACATAACAGTTACAAGAACTATGAAGAGTTACCATTGATAACTATGTAAGTCTGGTACATCAACACGTTTATGAAGTATATGGGCATTACTATACAGGGAGGGTCAACTGGTCAGACTAGATCTGCTTCTTGTCAAACACTATTCCTTTCCTTTCTAGTCCAAATCACTGTACGATGCTTCCTCTTCTGGCAATTCAAACTCATCAACCTCTTGAAAATGCTTTCGCCAGTAGTTGACAAAATCTTCTGGCAAGGAATTTTCAAGGACAGGTTTCCGCCTCTGCAGAAACATTTTAGTTATTAGCCATCAATATGGTAGGCTATGATATAAGCGAAAGAATGCACAGCCCGCGTTCCAGAAAGCAGTTATCAGCAATGTTAATAGGAATTTATTACTAGGTTTAACACCAACCCCTCAGTTTTAGGTAACTCACTGAGCCATATTTTAGTTCATCTTTCCCTAATATTATTTTGACATGGTTGGTGAAGAGAACTCAGGTCAGGGGGTCAGCGATGTGAGCTTAGGCTTGCTATTGGAACCATTTTAGAAAGAAATGTTTCAGAACGTTAGCGAACCTCCACGTTATGAATGTCTCTCACGTCTAATCTACATAGTTTCCCACATATGAAACATATCTATTACAAGATAATTGTGCAAAGATACGGATGAAACAAACTTTAGCATATTCTTTCCCATAGCTCTGAAACTGAACCTAGAAATAGAAAATAAAAGAGGCCAGTACCCATTACTACTGGTAGTCCATGAGATCTCAACAGCAACGAGAAGAATGTCTAAAAGAAGCCAGTACAGACACTTCTCATTAGAGATCCATACAAAAAGAGATTGTTAACAAACCTTCTTACGCTTTCCATTAGGTTCCGTCCATGAACCTGAGGGTTTAATATCACCAGCTCCGTTGAATTTACTCCTACATAGAAGAAACACGAATCAAGAGAGCATCAGCATTGAGTAGTCTGCCTATGTCACTTTTCACATTTATAATATCTTTATTCCATTCAAAACACAAATGCCTCGATTTTAGATGTGCCGCAGGAAAGAAAAGGGGATAGAGGGTAAGGTGTTGCTAATGTGCATGCTGCAGAACTATCTTGCGTATTAAGCACGTGCGGAGCCTGTGAAGTGAACACAATTGCAACTACGACACTCAATTCACTACAGATTATGCTACTTCAGGTAGATAAAAAAATAAATAGTAGCTTGAGTACACTGCCAAGACAGAAAATTTCAGCCACTGAAATTTCTTAGGGTTAAAACTAGAGGTAAAACTGCATGTACTGTGTTAGGAGCATGAAAGTTCAAATCAACCAACAATTTATATTTGGTACAGGATATCAGCAAATGATATCACCACAAGAAACTTCAAATCTCATGTGACTAACCTCAGAAAAAAAGGAAAAAAATGATATAAGAAAAAGGGGGAAAGAAAACCGCTTCCTCAAGATTACATGCATGTAGAGCCAGACATAAATAGAAAAAGAGAGTTTTTTGTGTGTGTGTGTATGTGTGTGAGAGAGTGTGTGTGTGAGAGAGAGAGAGAGAGACCTATGGGTTCTTGTCTTTGGAAAAGTAGGACAACTAAAAACTGATGCGTCTTCCATCCCTTTTCCCTTTGTTTTCTTTAAAGATGCGGAACTCCGAGTCAAAACACCAACTTTTTCTTCTGCTGTTTTTTCATCTGTAGGAAAGTGCTCATGAGAAATTGTCTTAGCTTTGTCATTTACCCTCTGAGGAGATGAAGACACAAAAGGCTCATGAATAACTATTCCCTTGTTTTTCTTATTTCCTGAAACTGGGGTAGATAGAACAACAACTCCTTTCCCCTTATCTTCCTTAGTCTCAGGAGACAAGCTACTGAATGACTCAACAATTGCCTTCCCTTTATCCTTTGAGATTGTAGGAGGCAGGGAAAGGAAAGGCTCATCAATCTCTTTCCTTTTATCTCTTTTGTTTTCATGAAGACTGGAAGTGAAGGTCGGATTAGTAGCTTCCAAATTAGACTTCTTCGTAGCCTGCCTTCGATTATAAACTACAGCTTCATTATCCCTGCCTGCTTGAGTAACAAACAAGAGCCAACTTAGACAGGTTAGCCCTAGGTATTAAAACAAATACAGACATTAAAAATTTGAGCAAAAGCAAGCATAGTAACACAATTCCCTGTATTTAGCATTTCAAAATTGAGAAGCCAAACTTATTAGAGCAAATGAAGAACCAACCAAATCACTGTTAGCAATTACGTCGATTGCTTCTGTTCACATGAAGAACGTGTTTACAATTTGCTATCCAACATAAAAGTCAATTTGCTAGGGGTAGGCACCTGTAGATCATGTTTCACAATATATTAAGCTACCTTTATACATCACACTCGGACTATTTTTAGGCTTGCGATTAATCTAACACAATCATCCTCCTTCATCTAGACTTGGAACTGACTGTACGAATCTCTACGCAGAGTTCAAAAGTATCATCGTTACTTTATCAATAATATCGATTTCTTTGAAATAAAGACTTTAAAAGGTACTCAAAAGTTATTAAAAAAAGATTATTGATATCCCATGTTTCACAAGTTCGGTTGGATTTAAAGACAACTATTGCTACTAAGATTTTAAACAAAGTAGGTTAATAATTTGGTTCGTAATTTTTGGAGTTCCAAATCCCACAGGAGGATCGAGGATTCGTACTTTATGGGTTTGAGTATGGAAGTCTACCACAATTTATTTGATTCACTGGGTTTGTAATCTATATTCTTATACTCCCTTTGTACCAATTTACGTGGCGGTATTTTGACTCGGCACGGAGTTTAAGAAAGAAAGGAAACTAAACTTGTGGTCTAATACAAGCCATAAATATCTATGCGGCTATAAATCAATCTCATTAAGGATAGGAGTAGTAGGAATTTTAAAATTTCTAAATAAGTAAGTATGATATTCTTTTAAGGACGGACAAAAAAGGAAAGTTAATTGGGACAGAGGGAGTACTATTTGGTGGATATTTTAACACATTTACATGGTCTAAACAAAGCTATTGGGTTTGGAGTTCGGATGAACGCATAACTAATGCAGTACAACCCCCCCCCCCCGGGCCTTTTCTAAATCTACATTTAGTCTTCTACAAAACAGCAGAATTAGTTATCCATTAATGTATTACTGAGTCGCAGTAACTCTGAAATGGAAGAGCTAAAATCCAACAGATATCAATTTCTTTTTCATAATCAAGTTCTTCACATTTAACAGATGATTTAGCATTATCCACTCTAATCCTCCCACGAAAACAACGAGCAAAGAAAAATAGATAGCAAGGTTGGAAGTATCAGGAGCTTCTTATAAACAATATATTTATTCCCTACGTGATAATTAACCGTGACTTAATGTGCAAACGGGACAGAGGGTAAAATATACCTAAATGTCAAAATCCAAACAATAAATTCAAATAAACTGGAATATGCACACACACACACACACACACACACACACACACACACACACACAGAGATAGAGAGCGAGGGCAGGGAGATCATACCAGGAGTGGTTAATGAATAGTCAGGCACACGAGCAACACGACGAACAGTAGAAATATCGAGGGGGTTAGGGTTTCGAGCAGAGTTGAAATTGGAAGATGCGACGCTGATTCCAGAGTTTTCCTCCGTGGAATTGTTATTAGGCGAGTTGTTGTTGGGTTTTGAGATATTGGAATCAGAATTTGAAACAGAAATTGGGGGTTTTTGGAAAACATTTTGAGGTTTGGAAGAAGAAGCGGAGGAGGAGGAGACAAGCTTGCGGAGAGTAGAAGTGGGTATGAGATTGAAATTGGAGATGTCGGATAATGGTTGCCTCTTATTGTTGTTCATGGATTTAGAGCTGCTATTTCTTTGAGTAGCCATGGATTCCCATTTTTCAACTTCTCATTTCGTCAATTTTATTGTGTTGTTAACCGAAAGGAAAGTTGATTGTTGAAGAAGCTTAATAATCAGTTGGGTGGCGGGAAAACGTGTGGGAGATTTTTGAAAAATATTGGAAGATTATAGAGTTCACAACAAGATTGTTGAGTTTGCTAGAGAAGTCTTTTGGACTCTCGATGCTTCCTTTCCGAATCCTAGATTCAATCATTCAACCCTAGCCCTTCTTTAGTTGTTCAACCTTTTGGCCTTAATAAAAACAAAATACCCATATGAGTATATAAAATTAGAAGCTTAATTATTATTATTATTAGGAATATTTGCACTCCTAAAATATAACAAGATTTTCAAAACATAGTAATTTGAGCCTTACTAGATGATTTTGGCTGCCAAACACGAAATCCTTTCTTCGGCCAGCATAAAATGCCCAAAGTGAGTATAAGAGCTGGTAAAATTACCAGCAAATTCAGAATTTGACTAAAATTTCATCAAAAGTTTACAAACTAATATTTACAGGGAAATATTAGATAAGCGACAACACAACAACTCATTGTGTACTTTAACATTTTAATTGAAAATGTGCAATATAAATTAAATAGATCTCATAGATTAAGGAAGCCAAACATTGGTCCAATGAGTCCAATCACTCCAGAGAGTATTAGCAGATACAAGATAGATTTAAAAAAATAAAAATTGGCATTGTTATGATTGAAGAAATGATTGTTATGGTGGTGCCCTGATAGTGGAATAGTTGTATGTCGGATGTATATCAGGTGTATATTATTTGTATGTTCAATGTTATCAATGGGCATATAGCGACACACACGATATATAAAGTACATACAAATGACATACAATAATATAATTATATGGAAGTTGTATCTAAGTTATATATTTTTACCGAATTATAAAAATTTTGTTAAAAAGTTCTTGCTACTTTTTAAAAAATAGATTTTGTTGCTAAACCGGATAATTATTTGTATGACTTTTTTTATCTTGAGGTAAGTCCCCAAAAAGTGTTTTTCATATTTTACCGGTCAGTCAAAAATAATTATAATTGCTAGTCATATATACAAAAAATATATACTGAGTATGCATAAAGTATGTATATTTTATATATATATATATATTACAGTTATATATAAAAAGTATATATTTGCTATTATTTTGAAGGATATCTATACTGCGTAAAAGTCTCCAAAAAAATACTTTTGGGCCTTTAACCTTTTTTGCGCTTTTGACTCATTTATTAGCCGGTCAAAAATAATTACAACCGCTAATCAAATATACAAAAAAATATACATTGATTATGTATAGAATATATGTATAATATGCACTAATATAAAACACATATATATATATTTGTCTACTATTATTTTAGGGGGCGAACATATTGTGTAGATTTCTTCTTCTTTTTTGGACTTTTGGGATTTTAATTCATAAAGTAAAAAGGGAATTTTACATAGATATACAGATTAAGCTCATATTTACAGAAAAATAGTAATACTATTCAATTTCAAAATATAGCAACAAAATATTCACATAATATATACAACCTTCGGTAAATTTTATAAAATTGGATATCTTTTCTTTCTTATTATATTTTCTTTCGACACAACCAACTACCGTTGTCCCCGTCTAAAACCTTACTTGTCGTCGTCACAATTCTGTCCGCCTGCTTCATTGAAAATTTTTTGGAGATCTATTTGTTGTTTGTTCTTCTTCTTCAACGAAGTTTTGTCATTGTTCATTGTTGTTGCTTCTTTGCCAGATTTCTCTCTCATGGCTTCCTCAACTTCTTCTCTCTCGTGTAACTTATATGTTACTACTATATATTATTGTATGTCACATGTATATCATTGCATATATAGGATATACACTTGACATATATGTGACATAGAGTGATATACATGTGAGATATGTAGTAAATATCGATATAAAAAATATTAATACATAGGATATACACATGATATATGTACAATATACACTCATTTCACCACTAAATCTCCATAACTTATTAATTCCACAATTCCATACAGAAAGAATAAGGACGAAGGCTTGCTGATTCTTATCCAAAGTTGAGCTGCCTATTGTCCTAGGAGAAGAATCAGACAGGAAACCATAGTAAAAAAAAAAAATTATTGCCAAACGCGCCCTAAATTAAACCACCGGCTTATAGCAGGTCAAGTGTTTCTAGAGTTGTGGTAGAAATAGAATGCAAGGTAACGGTAGAAAATAGAGTAAACCAGGGGAAGTGAAACCCACTGGTTTCACTTTTTAATCATAAAGAATTAGTACTGCTTTTTAACTTTATTCAATCCTACTTTTCAGTGGATCAAGAAAAGTAGATCCAAAACAAGGGGCAACACCAAATTACATAATGCATCCACCCCAATATAATATCCACTTCCTCTTTTCTCATAGCATCTATAAATACCAACCAAATCCCTCTTTTCTTTCCACTCAAAACAAATACTATCATCCAGTCTAATAGCACTCTCTTTTTTAGCTCTTAAAGAAAGTAAATTTTCACAAAGATGGAGGCCGTACAATCTTGGGTTTCTGAACACAAACTCACCAGCATTGGTTAGTTATCTTCATTTTCTTGCTTCATGGTCAAATTCATTTACTTTATATTTCCATCGTCTAAAATATTCAAATGGTTTCCTTCCATTTAATTACAGGGACATTCTGGGCTACAGCTGTTGGTGCTTCACTAGCTTACTCAAGTTCCAGAACTCCCCTCAAGCCAAGTCTTAGGCTCATTCATGCCAGGTAATTAATTAATCAAATTCAAATTAATTCAGCTATTTATTTACTATGTGATTCTCTATCAGTATTATGTGTGCAGCTTACGCTAATTAACATGATTTTACTTTGGCAAACAGGATGCACGCACAAGCTTTAACATTGGCAATGTTATCTGGAGCAGCAGTTTATCATTACTATGACAAAAATAGCAACGACCAAGTCCACAAGTAATATCCACCATCACCACCACCGCGGCTGCGTGATTTGATTATGCAAGCAGTTTTATATGCTTCAGTTTAAAGGAATAACTATATGTAGAATTTTCCTAGACTCTGTCAAATATATACGGAAAAATTGGCGCTTGTCTTCTGTTTAGTTTAAACTTTGTAGTCTGGATTACCAAAGACTTGCCGCTCATATGGTTGAATGAACATATGCTTCGTTTTCGACATCCAATTTGCAAATTGTTGTGCTTTTCAACGCAGTTTGTTAGTTCCAAATGCATCACACATAACATACAAATATATTTTCCTGAAGCTCCTTTATATTCCATGCATGAAAGATCTTTCAAAATTAAAGGCTAATCATATGAACCTTCTTTTGTGAGACTCGTGTGAACTAGACTGTGCTTTACATAGTTATTAAGACATACACCAGTTTTTCTCCCGTGCCTTGGATTGACCTTTAGATTACTGAATTCCCGTCTTTCACTAGTTCGGTTAGATTTAAACAAAACCATTCTTACACAAATTTTAAACGAAAAATGTTACTCCCTCGAAAGTCAAGCAATTTTTTCTTTAATTTCTCGTATGTATTAAATATTTTGAATTGTTAATTATTACATAACTTATAGTGCTTTTATATAGTTTTTGATTTTGTAAATTTTGTTTCAAAACCCTTAAATATTTTATGTCAGAATTCAAAGTTTGACTCTCAAATCCGAATTGTATCACATAAATTGGGATAAAGGGAGTATAGTAACAATTTGATTCGTAAATTTTGGCGTTCCAGATCCCCGTTTTAGTTTATGGTACTACTATTATGTATTACTATGTGTATGTGGTATCTCTGAAAAGAAAGGAGCTGAAAACCTCCAGAAATCAATTTCTTTGCCATAATCAAGTTCTTCACGCTGAATGTATGGTCATACAATAATACCATCTCAATATAAATCTCATAAAACATGGAAGTAAACCAGAACCAACGATTATCACCACAAGAAAAAAAAAATGTAAGAGTCAATTACTTAAATGGTCACTCAACCATTCGAAATTATCTAGTAAAGTCATTTTATTTCGTAACAGAAAAGTCACTTAACAATGTTTATAGCACTCACAAGTTCACTCAACCAAATTTCTCAAACTTTTGATTGTCTAATACTTATTTTACCCTCTAAATTATCAACTTTTATCCTTTTTTTCTATTTTAATATTATGGTTTTTCTCTTTTTAATCTACATCGTGGACTTACCTATAGAACAAATAAATTTTATTTATAAAATAAAAAATTAGTTTTCTAGCATATAATGTCGGAATAATAATATAATTGAGCATAATTTTTCAAGAATATATAATGTCTATTATAAAAATAACTTTATCTTAAATAATTATTTTTTATATTACGTGCATGGAATATATATTATAAATTATTTTTCGTTCATTCTCAATTGTGTAAATAAATTTGAGTTTTTGTTGTTCGAACAAATTGTTCTAATTAAGTTTTTTACTATACTCAATATTTTATTATTCCAATATTATATGTGCTTAAATACTATTTTTATTTTTTTAATATAAACAAAATTTATTTATTCTATAGGTAGGTCCATAATATAAATTAAAAAAAGAGAAAATTATAATTTTAAAAAGTTAAAAAAATATAAAGAAGACAAAAGTTGATAATTTAGAGGGTAAAATAGGTATTAGACAATCAAAAGTTTGAGAAATGTGGTTGAGTGACCTTCTTAGTGCTATATGTATAGTTAAATGATTTTGTTGTTACAAACTAAAACGAAAGAAAGATGACTTTAATAAATAATTTTGGATAGTTAAACGACCATTTGATTAATGCACTCGAAAAATTAAACATTTGAAGTTACAATTGAAAAATAATCTTGTGATACTGGAAGTTTCTCCTTTCTTTTTAAAAACTTTCTTAGTGTATGAGGCAAAATCTGTCTCTAGAGTATCTTAGCCAAGGTAATATTATGGGAAGGATTCTCGAGTCTATGTTAGTTGAAGCGACCCAAGAAGCAGCAAAGTCCTTGGCCGAAGTGTCGACATGAGCCGCAGTCGAGATGTCGACAAGAGCCGTAGTCGACATGTCAACAAGGGTCGAGATCGAGGTTGAATATCGATGATAAGAGCTGTAACGGCTAGTGTGTTAGGATAGGATATTAAAAGAGAATATTCTAGTGGATATTCTCTGCGCTTCTATTATTAGGGTTTCTTAGGAACATGTTCCATATATATAGAAAAAAGAGAATGATAGGGCCATGCGGTATTCATTTGTAAGAACACACTTTAACAAAAAGACTATTTCTCTCCTACTAAAATACAAACACTACATTTTTACTAAGATTCTTGTCAATATTATTCCATACTCTTTCATAAGATCTCAAAATAACTCGAGCATTCAAGGATTTGTCTGTCACTCATCATTGTCAAGAGGAAATACCATCTAGTTCATCGTTTATTGGGTGAATCATTCCTCCTATTTACTTAAATGCCATTTATTATTATCCATTACTATTAAATACTATGTTATTGCTCATTTTTTTGGAACAGTTATTGCATATTATTATCACAGTTTGACCAAATCCATCTAATGTTTATTGCACCCTTGGAAGCCACATATAGAAATATTATTGTTAACTAAGTTTAACACATAATTACATAAATTTAATTATTTGAACCAAGAGCCATATTTTTAGTCAAATAATTTGGTGTCGTCTGTGGGGATTTCTTAGTTAAATTTTTAGTTTCCTCTAGATCTACGACTAACACGAGTCACAAACGTCACAAAACTCAATATCTCCTTTTTTTTTTGCATACAAAATCCTACATGGCTGGTAACTGACAAGAAAGGACGAGAATAGCAAGTGACCTCCCAACCAACCGCATGATCGTCATCAATGAAATTTGGGAAATGGCGGGTAAGGACATGCCGCCCAGTGCATCTCCTAGGCGAGACGAGTCACCACCCCCTCACTACAGCATCACAAAATCTCGTGGTAAGGGAGGCTCCACGTCTATGGGGGAAGAGACGCCCCCAGCTGTAAAAAAAAGCTCCTCGAAGTGTGGCTAACTTACACGCTAACCAGCGTCCTCAACAAGCCTGCTCGGGACATGACTATAGAAAATGCAAGGACGTGCACGATACAATAAGCGGACGAGCAGTGCAACCAGCTTTTTCCTCCAATGACAGGTATTACTCATAATGCCATTGATAGTGCAGGTGACAACGCCCTTGCAGCCATTCTGGAAAGGATGGAAGAAATGGAGAGTGAAAACAAGGCGCTCCGAAATCAAATGAAAGAACACCAAGAAAGGGTCGAAAAAATACCAGGTGCCCTTAGATGTTTCCGAAGAGGGATGCCGACCAGTTTGTCGAACAGTAATACAGTGATGATGCAACCCCACATGATATACCAAAAACCTTTAAAGTGTTGCCCTACCTCAGGATATATGACGGCAGAACCGACCCTGAAGATCATGTGACTAACTGCGTCACCGCCATAAAAGGAAACGACCTCGGCAAAGAACATGTGTCTTATATCTTGCTGAAGAAGTTTGGAAAAAACCTCACAGGAGGAGCATTAACCTGGTATTTGCAGCTACCAGCACGCTCCATAGAAACCTTTGAAGAAATGGCCGACAAGTTAGTAATGACCCACGCCGGAGCCAAAAAGGTTGAGGCGAGAGTGAATGACATATTTGCTATTAAATCTCTGTGAGAGGGACTTCCTCGTCCTGTTCAACCGAGTAAGGATGACTTTGCCAAACGTGTCTGAAGGGATGGCAGTCGCAACTTTTCAGAACGGGCTGAGTAGGGATGGTTCAAAAGCAACGAGGAAACTGTTGAGTCGGTTGGTAAAGTACCCCAACCACTTAGGACGAAATACACAATGCTTATTGCGTCGAGGTCCGTGCAGATGAGGATAACCTCAACGGGCGAATCCACCGACTAACCTCGGTACAAGCGGAATCAAGAAAGTATCAAAAAGACAATGCCAGAAGAGATCATCCAATTCTATGACTTAACAGGGAACGACATCAACCATATATCAGAACGACCCCTGCTATGAAGAAAGTCCATCCAGACCAAGGATGGGAACCCATCAGAACGACAGAGGTATGCCCCCATTATCTACTCACAATTTTTGTATGTCACCTATAGAGATAGTCTACGCCATGGAGAAGCTCGGGCCATAAGTGAAATGGCCGTCAAAGATGAGATCGGACCCTAACACCAGAAAATCCGACGCCCTCTATGAGTTCCACCAGGAATGAGGGCACAAAACTGAAGACTGCATCGCTTTGAGGCAGGAAGCCGCGAATATAGTACGATAAGGGAAGAACCAATTTTTCTAGAGGACGCGGACATCAAGGGCTACCTAAGCCACCCTCACCAGCCCGTACCATCAACATGATTATCAGTGGCGGCACCGATGCCTCCATCAACAGCGTAAAGTTCACTACTACCCACAAACGCAAGCGATCTGTCACCCACGAACGGTACGACGAACTCGAAAAAAGTATCATCTTCGACAAGTCAGATGTCGGTGGTTTGGCATTTCCTCATAATGACGCCCTCGTTATTACTATGTGAATTTTAGATACTGATGTAGATGCATTATGATAGATGATAGGAGCGATGCGTGCATTATCCATCCCCGAGTACTTACCCAAAAGAAACTCGAGGATAAGATAGTACAGCACTGCATCACGCTAACTGATTTTAACAATGCAGCTGAACAAACGTCGGGGGAAATTACAGTCCCCATTTTGGCCGGCAGCGTGACTCTAAAAACAACGTTCCACATCAAGGACCAAGACACTGCGTACAATGCCATAGTGGGATGACCGTGGATACACCCTATGAAGGTCGTCCCCTCCATCTTATACCAAGTCATCAAATTCCCAACTCTATGGGGAATAGTCAGTATACGAGGAGAGCAGCGTATGTATCGTGAATGATACCGCATTTCTTTAGACAACACGGCCACCCAACAAATGTAGGACAAAGAAATAGAGGCATAACAATCAGCCGGGTCGAGGTCGGGGCATGACGAGATCGGGGAAGGCATCAAAGAGCCCCATATAGTCAAAGCCGCAAGATCGACCATAGAAGACCTCGACCCCATCCAATTAGATCCCAATGATCATAGCAAAAAGGCCTATATCAGTTGCAAACTTCATGAACCAGGTAAATTCAGTCAATTCTTAAAAGCTAACGCGGATTTGTTTGCTTTCAGCCAAGCAGATATGCCGGGCATCCCAAAGGAAATCGCCACACACAAATTAAATGTCGACCCCTTCCACCTCCCGGTGAGACAGGTCAGGCATAAATTCAACTCCGCAATCAATGACATAGTGGGCGAAGAAGTGGAAAAAATGTTAAAAAATGGTTCCATCAGGGAGTCGAAGTACCGCAAGTGGGTCTCCAACATAGTAATGGTTAAAAAGAAGAATGGGAAATGGCAAATGTGCGTGGACTTCACAGATTTGAACAAAGCATGCCCAAAGGATTCATTCTCACTGCCTCACATCGACCAACTCATTGACGCAACAGCCGGGCATGAGCTACTAATATTCTTAGACGCTTACTCAGGCTATAATAAAATCCTCATAGAAGATGAAGATCAGGAAAAAACCACGCTAATCACCCATCAAGGAACGTACTACTACATGGTCATGCCCTTCGGACTAAAGAACGCAGGGGCAACTTATCAAAGGTTGGTGACAAGGATGTTCAAGGATCAGCTAGGTAAAATAATGAAAGTAAATATAGATGACATGCTGGTCAAGTCCAAAAGGGGAGAAGATCACATCGACCATCTGAAAGAAACTTTCGACATACTCAAACGGTACAAAATGAAACTGAACTCGGAGAAGTGTGCGTTTGTCGTAGCCTCAGGAAAGTTTCTAGGTTTCGTGGTATCACAGCATGGGATCGAGGTCAACCCTGACCAAATCAAAGCCATCGAGGGGATACCTGGACTCTTGACCACCAAAAAATAGGTCCAAAGGTTGATTGGCCGCATCGCCGCCCTATCAAGGTTCATCTCGCGGTCGTCAGATAGGTGCCATAAATTCTTTGGCATACTAAAGAAAGATAACGACCTCCAATGGACTTCAAAGTGCGTCCAGGTCTAAGGGAACTAAAGGCATACCTGTCATTGCCGCCTTTGCTTTCAAAATCAGAGCCGGGGGAGTGTCTCCTCGTTTATCTAGTTGTGCCTGAGGTAGCTGTAAGCACAATCCTAATTCGAGAAAACAAAGCTACGTAATCTCCCATATATTACATTAGCAAAACACTAGTCTATACCGAGACGAGGTACCCGTACCTAGAGAAACTGGCTTTGGCCTTAGTCATAGTTTCACAAAAGCTTAGACCATATTTCCAATGTCACACTATCTCGGTCGTCACAACTTTCCCTCTAAGAAGAATTTTACATAAACTTGAGCTATCGGGAAGGTTGGCCAAGTGGACCATCGAGCTAAGCGAGCACGATATCACATACCAGCCACAAACGATGATAAAGTCACAAGTGCTTGCTGACTTCGTCGCCAACTTCAGCGCAAAAATAATGCCTAAAGTCGAAAAGGAAGCCGTCCAAACTTCCCCCAAACACAAGACCTCTGGATCCTATACACCGATGGTGCATCCAACGCGTCGCGGTCTAGACTGGGACTCGTACTCGAAGTCCCAACAGGCAAAGTAATTCGCCAGTCTATAAGATGCCCAAATATGACTAATAATGAGGCCGAGTATGAGGCTGTCATTGTAGGTTTGAGACTAGCACTCAAGTATGGGGCAAAACATTTAAAATTACGCTGTGATTTCCAGCTCGTGGTCAACCAAGTTACATGGACTTTCCAAATCATGGAACAAAGATTGCAAAAATACCAGACCAAAAACTGCAAGCTAGTGCCTGAGTTCGATGAATGCCAGCTCGACAAATTCCACTAGCACAGAATACCGAGGCAGTTGGCCTCGCTAAACTAGTCGCAGCCACCAAAAGCATCACAACAAGAGACAAAAACGTGGTCCATCTCCTCAACATATCACTAGACCAAGTCGAGGTAAGAACCAATAACTTAATATGGGACTGGCACAATCGTATTATCGCATACTTGCGGGACGGCACATTCCTAGGCGATAAAAAAGAGGCCAAGAAACTGAGAATGCAAGCAAACAGATACAGTATCTTCAATAATGACCTGTACAAGATAACTTAAGGCGGCCCTTTAGCGAAGTGCCTGGGCCCAAACCAAAGTCGGCGCATCCTTGAAGAAATCCACGAAGGTCATTGTGGGGCTCATTTCGAAACCGAGCACTAGTTAGATACCTCATATGGGCGGTATATTACTCGCCTACCATGCCAAACGTACGCCCCAATGATTCACCCAGCGTGCGAACACCTCCACTTGGTCACCTTACCTTATCCATTCATCAAATAGGGAATGGACATCGTAGGCCCCCTCCCGGCAGGGCGAGGTAATAAACGATTCCTTTTGGTTTTAACTGACTATTTCTCTAAGTGGGTGGAAGCAGGAGCATTCGCCCAAATACGGGAACAGGAAGTAATCACCTTTATATGGAGAAATATCATATGCCGGTATGGCCTTCCCAAAGAAAGCAGTTGTGATAACGGACCCCAATTCATGGGAAAGAAAACCGCTGAAGTTTTCGAGAAATGGCATATCAAAAGAATACTCTCAACCCCATACCACCCTGCTGGCAATGGGCAAGCAGTGTCCTCCAACAAATTGATACTAACATCATAAAGAAGAAGCTTGAGGATGCCAAGGAACTGTGGCCAGAAGTACTACCAGAAGTATTGTGGGCCTACCGAACAACTCCAAAAATGAGCACAAGAGAGACGCCCTACTCTTTGGTCTACGGGATTGAGGCAGTAATACGAGTCAATTTCACAAAAAAGAAGAAGAAAAAATACTGATCGCCACCATTATGATCCCTTACACCTTCACCACCCTGACCATCGATGCCCAGGTCGTCTTGATCCCCCTCATCTTCACCCTCAAGGTATGCAACATCATACCAAGCATTCTCTTCAAGCTGATCCACGCCCCGTCCCCCTTATTATTTCCGTCCTCATGCATGGGATGATTATATCCATAAGCGATCTGAGCCTCTTGGGCCTTAACACGAACATCATCAAGGGCGACCGCAAAAACAGACCACCATCTTATGCAAATCTCGAAACACATCCAACTAAGGCCCGATCTGAATCCATTCTTCATACAGGTCCCGAGGAATGTTGGGAAATTCTGAAGTACAAGAAGAAGAAGACTGTGCAAGCAGTTGGGCCTTCTCAGTTTCTAAAGTGGCCACCCGATCATAGAGGAAGGAATTGTCTTTCTCCAACTCTCTTATCCTCTCCTCTAGTCGATACGCTTTTACTTTCGCCATGGATTGATCAATCTCCCGCTCAGCTCGGAGAGTCCTATTCGCCAACTCTAGCATCTCTTATATCCCCCGAGCATCCAAATGGGAAGACTCCGCCTTCTCAAGCTCGCTCTGCTTCTCGGTGACTTCACCATTATGGACCTCTATCTGAAGCTGACATTCTTCCAATTGCATGCGTAGCTCGACCAATTGTGCCTGAAGGTCGCCGTATTGTGCCTCCATGGCTCTGCTGACCTCAAGCTCCTCTTCCCTACTCCTCAACGTCCCCTCAAGTATGCTACACTTCTCAATGACTCTCACTAGCTCGTCATCCTTCTCCTTCAACTCATCATGAAGGGCCTACAAATTTTTTCCCTCACCAAACCGCCTGCGGAACTCCCGGTTCTTGCCACAGTACTCGAAATATTTGTTTTTCAACCTCACAAATATTTCCCTGCGCTTCTCCTCCCTTCGGGTGTTTTCAATACCACGTTCTTCGTGTTCTTTAGCAAGTCGCGGTCCATAGGGATCGCAATGGTCCTCGTAGACCCCTCCAACCTTACCTCTAGTTGGGTAAAGCCCTCCTCCATCATCTTCAGGTCAACCGCGTCAACGTCCGACCCTGACTCTTCGCCTTCCTCGGCCAGATCCTTACCTCTCTCGTTGATCGGCAAAGAAGTATCAGCGGACGGCTGAGAAGTCGAAGCCTCCTCTCGCCTTGAAGTATCGAGAACGTCGACGACTGATCCCTCCACCTCTGCCGCCATAGAAGGCATATCCACTTCGGCTGCCTCAAACCTCAGAGTCCAGCACTCAGTATCAATGTCATCCCTAATGAAAATGGTCGCTGTCTCGCGCAGTGAAAAATCACCCGCCACTGAGTCAACGGCTCGGGCGACCCCGTCGCCGGCATCCATAGATCTCCTCTTACGAGGCATCAAGTCTCCCTCGCCTGCACAAGTTCTTCGTCCTCATTTAAAATACGATATATAAGAGAGGCTGAGATCTCTGTGGTCGAAGTCCCCACGACTGCGATAGGCATAGGACCAGACGCAGCAACAGGAGGTGCAGATGCGCGAGCAGAGATAGTGGACGTCATAGATGGAGAAAAAGTCGAGGGCGTAGCAGCCTTTCTTTTTGGAACAAAGGGACGGGAGCTCTCGATCTCCCCGAAGGCCTACTGGCCGAAGCTAAAAAAAATAACAAACACAGGAAAAATTGGAGATCCGCAATGTAAACGAAAAGAGAAGAAACCAAGACTCCAACAAAATAAGTGACTTACTAGTCGAAAGGGGAGCCAGCCCAAAACTCTTGAAGAAGCCCGGACACTCACAGATCCCCACTATGTGAGGGAGGAACCGACTAACCCTGTCTGAAATGTCTTCAACCAAAGGAGAAGGCGAGGTCTTGGCTGCATAAAAAGAAAGAGGAGAAAAGACCATAAATTAGAACCCACAACCAAGCAAAAAAAAAAATCAGACATATACGGACAAGGAAACTAAGTGCTTACGGGTGCAATTACAAACCTCAGGGAAACCAACGACGTTGGCTACCACATCTTCGGTTCTGACGAAGAAGTAGTTTAACTTAAATTGGCGATTAGCCTTGTCGTCCATCTTCACCACCAGGCACTTTCCTCCTCGGTGGCGAAGGTTTAACATCGTCCCCTTGTAAAAGCTAGGGGAGAACATATGTATCAAATGCCGAAGTGAGAGCTCGACCCCAGCCAGCTCGGCGAATTTAGTGAGCATCCTTATAAGCTTGTAGACGTATGGGGCGAGTTGGGCTGGGCAGACGCTGTAATAACGGCAAAATTCCTCCACCAACGGAAGGAGAGGGAGAATGTAGCCGACTTGGAAGGGGTAGGCATAGAAGGCACAATATCCAGGGCAATGGACCTGCACCGTATCCCACCCAACCGAGACTAATTCGAGGTGATTAGGGATGCCGTACCTACCCCTAAGTTATCCTAATTCCTTCTCAGTCATCATTCACCAAACATTTCCAGGATCGATATCAGGGGACTTAGAGAAATCAGACATGGTGTCAGGATTCCGAGGAATTATCTCCTCTACCAAAGGGAAGCCTTCATCCTCGACGGCGGCATGAGCATTCCTCTCATGAGGAGGGAGCACCATCGCTAAAGGGACCGGCTCACTTCCATCACTAGACTCGAAGGTACATTAGTCATGTTTTATTGGAAGAAAAAGAGTATCAACCAATAAAGGATCGAAAATAACGAAAGCCCTTGGAACAGAAAGTGTTAAGTCGTAGAGAAGAAAGAAAGAGATATGGAGTTTCGGAGTAGAAGGTCTAAAACTTCAAAATTACACCCTAGCACATCTAGTTATAAGAACCTGGGCACCAAAATCGAAAACGATTCATCATTGCTGGCACTATAGCTGAAGCGGTAGGTTCAATCAAAGGACGCTCGAGAAACGAAGCAACACATCGGGAAAATGCGTCATAATAACGCAGGACGTCATGACATCATCTTACTTTGCGGACAGCCCAACTCCAACAAACCGATCGGGAAAATCGAGACATTTTGAAATAGGTGGTCCGCATAGGGCCACGTTACCGACTCACCATGACCGCCACGACCTGAACTACTCGCTCAATTTTTTCTAGCATAATGAGTGAATTCGCTCATCGACCCCGCCTGAAGCCGGTCTCAATAAGCGGAGGGACTAACTATATGAGGCAAAATCTGTCTCTAGAGTATCTGAGCCAAGGTAATATTATGGGAAGGATTCTCGAGTCGACGTTAGTCGAAGCGAAGAAGCAGCAAAGTCATTAGCCAAAGTGTCGACATGAGTCGCAGTCGAGATGTCAACAAGAGCCGTAGTCGAGATGTCAACAAGGGTCGAGGTCGAGGTTGAATATCGATGATAAGAGCTGTAGCGGCTAGTTTGTCATGATAGGATATTAAAAGGGAATATTCTAGTGGATATTCTCTGCACTTGTACTATTAGAGTTTCTTAGAAACATGTCCCATATATATAGAAAAAAAAGACAATAATAGGGGCATGCGGTATTCATTTGTAAGTATACACTTTGACAAAAAGATTCTCTCTTTCTCTTACTAAGATACAAACATCACTTTTTCACTGAGATTCTTGTCAATATTATTCCATACTTTTCCATCAGATCCGAGAATAACTCGAACATTCAAGGATTTGTGTGTCACTCATCATTGTTAGGAGGAAATATTATCTAGTTTATCCTTTATTGGGTGAATCATTCCTCCTATTTACTTAAATATCTTTTATTGTTATTCATTGCTATTAAATGCTACGTTATTGCTCATGCTTTTGGAACAGTTATTGCATATTTTTATCATAGTTTGACCAAATCCATCTAATGTTTATTGCACCCTTGGAAGATACATCTAGAAATATTATTGTTAACTAAGTTTAACACATAATTACATAAATTTAATTATTCGAACCAAGAGCCATATTTTTTGTCAAACACTTAGTAGAGGTAGCATCGTGAATAAGGCGAAAGGGACAGAAGAAGAACGGAAGAGTGAAGACTCTTGGTGAAGTTTAAACTCTATATTCATGT
This sequence comes from Nicotiana tomentosiformis, assembly GCF_000390325.3. NCBI lineage: Eukaryota > Viridiplantae > Streptophyta > Magnoliopsida > Solanales > Solanaceae > Nicotiana > Nicotiana tomentosiformis. The sequence continues at coordinate 65,859,956 of NC_090814.1, read as the reverse complement.
GTTAGATAAAATTGCAGTAATAATTAATTGTGCAACAACTCTGTTTGGTTATAACTTTTAAATTCATCCTACAATTTTTCCTAGCAAATATTTCGGTCATAATCGTTGAACAAATTTTGAGATCAAAACATAGTACTACGTTGTTAAAAAATATAGCTCAAAGTAATAATATAAGACAAGAAAATAAATAATACAATAAGAGAAGAAGAGAGAACTTTCTTATTTCATCAAGAAATATTTCTAAGTGTCAACAATATGATGCCCAAACCCTCTATTTATAGGATGACAGTAAGGTAATACAAATGGATGTCATGAACACGATATTAACTATTGAGATCATGGGAGAAGATTGGAGGAGGTTATGGAGGTGTGAGAGTTACAACCATAATGGTGAGAATAGTGAGAGGTTAACTACATGATGAGGAAGACTAGCTAGTGGGAGTAACTTCTTTAAGAGTTATAGGCATCCACTATATAATATAATATTTCATAACATACGTATTATTTCTCGTCAATGCCAACTATTTTTTATACTTAAAGCCAATTAATGGGTTAGTACTAACTTGGATAGAGTTTCTCGAACCCGGTAACAGTAACAAAAGGCTTATTTTAACTAGATAATATCGTATAATAAACCCTTGTGATCCAACTTTTCCTCGGATCTCGCACATAACGGAAGCTTAGTACACCAGTGCCCGATGCACGGTTTCATATGTTTCATTTTAGCTAAACTATGAAAATTATAGGTTTTCTAAGACAATTATTATATGAATAATTTTAGATCTATCTCGATCTCTTTTAATTACTTTTTGAGTCATCACAGGATTTATACTTGCAAATTAGTATAATTGGAGGTCGACTAAAGTATCACAGGATTATACTTGCAATAAAGTATAATTGGAGGTCGACTTCAGATAAAGCAGATTTGGCCAAAGAACTTGAAGTGGCCAGATCTGAGGTGATCAAGGCCAATAAAAGAGCTGATGCCAAAGTGGCTCAGTTCAAGATCGATGTCGAGGTTAACCAAGCCAAAGCTGAGATCATGGTCGAACATGCAAAATGGTAAGCTCGGAGAGAGACTCTCGAGGAGGTCAGAGCTCAGGGCTTCGATATTTGGGCCGAGATTGAAGTCGCCAGGGCGGAGGAGAACAAAGCTCGGAGGTTGGCCTTTCCTGAGGAGGACTCCGATGACTCGGGGGAGTCTGAAGATGAGGATAATGCCGAGAATACGGCCTCCAATGAAGATTGAGTCATTTAGGGCCTTAGGTCATTTGATGCGTTCTTTCGATACCGCTTTTGGTTTTTGTATAAAGAACTTCCTTTTGGCAGAGTAGCCGCCTCTGTACAAAATATTTGTAAATATAAATCTTTCTTCCTTTTGAAGCAAAATAGCCTTTCAAGCTAAATAGATAGTTTGAATTTTAATCTCTGTTGCCTTCGGGCCTTGTGGGTAGTCCCCTTTGCTTTATCGGGCTCGAACATCCTTCAACTTTAAATAGTCAAGTGTTCATTTGAATTCGAAGAAATGAGTAGTTTTTCTTGAAATAATGTAGCCGTAGGCGTAATGGTCGAGTGAGTGCTTGCTAGAACTCAAAATAAAAGTAGCCCATAGGCTTAGTAGTTGAGTAAATGATTCGAACTCGAAATAATGTAGCCCGTAGGCATAATGGTTGAGTGAGCGCTTGCTCGAACTCGAAAATAGAAGTAGCCCGTAGGCTTAGTAGTCGAGTGAATGATTCAAACTCGAAATAATGTAGCCCGTAGGCGTAATGGTCAAAGTAGCCCGTAGGCTTAATGGTCAAGTGAGTGCTTACTCGAACTCAAAATAAAAGTAGCCCGTAGGCTTAGAAGTCGAGTGAATGATTCGAACTCGATGCAATGTAGCCCGTAGGCGTAATAGTCAAGTTAGTGCTTGATCGAACTCGAAATAAAAGTAGCACATAGGCTTAGTAATCGAGTGAATGATTCGAACTCAAAATAATGTAGCCCGTAGGCGTAATGGTCAAAGTAGCCCGTAGGCTTAATGATCAAGTGAGTTCTTGCTCGAACTCGAAATAAAAGTAACCCATAGGTTTAGAAGTTGAGTGAATGATTCGAACTCGATGCAATGTAGCCCATAGGCATAATAGTCGAGTGAGTGCTTGCTCGAACTCGAAATAAAAGTAGCCCGTAGGCTTAGTAGTCGAGTGAATGATTCGAACTCGAAATAATGTAGCCCGTAGGCTAATGGTCGAGTGAGCGCTTGCTCGTACTCGATCTTGTTTGCATAGTAAATCTTGAACATAGAATATCGGTAAAGAAGAGGTCTTTCTTTGCAAGTCATTATACATGCGTTCATGTTTTGCGTCAGGGCTCGGGCCAACTACATAAGCATGGTTCCTTTTGACCATTTGGTTCTTACAATGTTTTCTGTCGAGACATTGTTTGTCATGAAATGACGAAGTAACTTCCTTTGCACCGAACTTGATAATCATCACAAATGCGTTCAATGATAAAGCCCCCCATTATACGAGGTTGATTTTAAAGAGGCCTCGGATAATCAGCAGTAGTATCGTTTCCGCTATATGGCTGGTATTGATAACCTTTGCTGAGTAGTTCTTTTCGTAACGGACCTAGAAATAAATTGGTCATCTTCGACTCTTATTTTGGATTGATATCAATTGTGCACATCGGTCCAAGTAATAGCTGGGTACTCGATCAAATTTTGCTTCAGCCGCCATGAAGCCATCGAGCTCCGCTCGTTTAGACCTTGAGTGAAAGTTTGAACAGTCTAATCATCTGTGACTGGTGGCAGATCCATTCGTTCCATTTGAAAATGAGATACGAACTCCCTTAGCATCTCGTTATCCTTTTGTATTACCTTGAACAAGTCCGACTTTCTGGTTTCGACCTTTATGGCTATGGCAAGTTCTTTTATGAAGCAATCTGCAAGCATAGCAAAAGAATCAATAGAGTTAGATGGTAAATTATGATACCATACCATTGCCCCATTTGACAGGGTTTCACCGAATTTTTTCAATAATACAGATTCGATCTCATCATCTTCCAAATCATTGCCCTTGATGGCACACGTGTAAGAAGTGACGTGCTCGTTAGGGTCGGTCGTTCCGTTATATTTGGGTATTTCGGGCATACTAAATTTTTTTGGGGATTGGTTTTGGGGTTGCACTCGAGGGAAAAGGCTTTTGAATGAAGTTTTTCGAATCTAGTCCTTTTATCATTGGTGGACCTCCCAGGATCTGATCGACCCTGGAATTATATGTTTCTACCTTTTTATCGTTGGCTTCGACTCGTTTTGTGAGTTCCTCGAGCATTTAGTAATTTCGGGAGTAGTCCACGATTCTTGCTTATTTGACTTCACTATGGCTGGTTCCGTTCTGTGGGTGATTTCTCGAAGCGGATTGGGCTTCGACCTACTTTGTACCTGAGTTTGGCTCTGCAACTGAATTATTGCTATTTGTTGGGCTTGTAACATCTCGAAGATCATCCGTAAGCTGACTCTGATCTCCTCCACATTATGGGTGTCTCGATCTACGGATCGAGTACTGCCCTGAATGTTTTTTTTCGGTTCGGAACGTTGGTTCGCCTCAAGAGCCACTTGTGAATTGACATCTAGCGGTACTTCAACTCGAGCTTTGGTGACATCGTTAATTCACCTTCCAGCCCAGGGTGTCAAGTTGTTGGTTTCATCTTGAAGGCCGGCTTCGTGGTCGATAGGTAAAGCCATCAATCGAGGGTTTGACATTGTTGATTTGAAGTTGTAAACTTGTGTGTATTGCAGATTTGTATCAAACAACCACTGTTACCCTTAGCCCCACGGTGGGCGCCAAACTGTTTACCCAAAAAATTAGATAGAGTTAAATTTGTGTATGGTTCTAAGGATATGTGATATAAATTGATGCAAATCGTATAGAGAAATAGAAATGCATGTATTCTAGACTATGAGAATGAGAATAGTGAGAAGAAGAATGAATAAGATAAAGGGAAATAAACACAAGGGGATATCTTTCAATACAAGAAAAAAATCTTTTGTTACAATGTGTCCCTGCTTACAATCCACCCCCCCCCCCTATAGTAGAGGGATCCCACTTTATATACAATAAAAAATACGTAGTGGAGAGTCCATGATGTATTTTCTTTTCCCTACTTCTTGCCAGGATTCTCTCCCTTAGTGCGGCTGTAACGGCCTTGTCTGTGAGCTTCGATACTCACTCGAACTCGATATTGGGTCGAGCCATTGGCCTTGACTCGAACTCGATCCTGACTCAGAGTCTTGATATTCGGGTTGGGTGTTGGTCGGTCTGTGCATCTCTGACAACCTTTTTCCTCGTGGTTCGATTTGGTCATGGGCCCGATAATGATATCGAACTGATCCTTGATCGGACTTGGAGCTCGAATCCTGAAGCCCTTTCTTCGGACCTCGACCTGACCTTACGTAGATACCTTTCAATCGAAGTATTGCCGTTTCGATCAGTCTGTACGACTGACTCAATCGGTTCTGACCGTACACAAAAGTAAATCCTAATATGTGGAGGATCGTACAAGTAAATAAAATTTGACGAACGTAACCTACTACCCCTTTATTGAGCTCTATGCCTAAACAAGTACACTTGGTATAAGTTTACAGTTATAAGAAACATCTCTATAGTTGCTTCCACTTTTTTTTTTTGTTCTTCTAGGAAGCAACTCAGAAAGTTCAAAAAAAAAATCTCTCTTTTTTCCGCCTTTATCTATTTATTATTTCTTTATATGCACAGCACAATGTCGATCCTATTGATCATGCCCAACTATGTCTCCTAAGAGGTCTAGCGGTCATTGCAAATATAATCCTGAATTCAAGTAATCAACCTTCAAAAATATTAAATAATGATTTGAGTGTTTACTAACTAAAGGCTAGGTAATTAAAAAGTTATAATTTTAATACTAACAAGGAAAATGTTGTAGACAAGATTGGAAAGATCTAGGGCTACGATTTTCCCTCTCATCGGAATCCTCCCTGCCACGTCTCATATAAATTCGCCTAGATATCCTCTACCGATCGTGAGCATTTTGAGTGTCGTAATTCTCTTCCGAGAAAATACAACAATTTACTAGATGTATTCTTCCGAACTACGCTAGCTGGCACTAATTTACCGCTCACTAAGTTCACACCAAGATTTCGTTATTCCTAATCTCACATTTAAACCCTCCGTATTAATTCCTCATATACATTAGGAGTGATATTGGTCAACAACTAGCTAAATGTGTACCCTTTTCTAAGCAATACACACTAAATAGGCACAGTCAATTGAGGGCCCTTCAATCAACCACAATAATCATATAGTTGAAGAAGTAGAGAAAAGTAAATGGCAAATTCATATTAAATGCAGTGGAAAAGTCATCCTTCAAAAGGTTCCATCAAACCCTAGATGGGAAGGTTTAGCTACTCATAACTATACTAACAATCATGATAATAATTGAAAGCATTAAAATACAGTTTAAGCAAGAATGGAAGAGAAAACCTCTTGCGGTTCGTTGCTTCTAAGTGTTCCCGTCGCCTTTTTCCTACCCAATAATGTCTAACCCCCAAGAAATAGGTTTAGAACCCCTTTTATACATGTTGGCGACGTGTAGGGTTGAAACTACCAAGTCCTAGCCGAATTAGGACGAAATCCGCCCTTAGCTTTCTCGCTTGGCGCCTGGCGCCAACTAGGACACCGGGAATCAAACTCATACTCCCTCCAAATTCTTCTGTTTTTGCTTCACTTTATATGCAAGCGTGCCAAATCGCTTGGAATTGACTCCTACACATATAAACACCATTATTAAGCTCGAGTCACAAATATTTATACCAAAGTTAACAAGATTGAGGTATAATGCAAGGCAAATTACATGCAAAAATATGGATTTTTAGCCTAACATCACCACCCCACACTTAAGCTTTTTCTCGTCCTCGAGCAACCTAAAACCTTGCTAACCAAACAATGCACATAAAACATCATACAATGGAGGAACCTTTGGCAATTCAACTCACTACACTTATGACCGGGGTTGATATCAACAATTAAGCCCTTGCATACACATTCATACCTTTCCCAACTTTCACATGCTGGAATATTAGTGACCAATTAAAAACACTCAAACAAGCTGCCCATAATGACCTAACCTCAAAGACCGACTCGACGCCAATAAGAACTCTCAACACGTGCACTCACCCAACAAGAGATGTTTACTAACGTCACCTATCCGTCATGGACTCATGTGACTCACCAAATAATAAGAGGGTATTTCGTCCATACATTCAAATATGCATTCGAATATTATTTAAGGACATCACATATATGAACAAAGAACCACTCACTCTTATAAAAAAATTCATGTGCACTCCATGGTTGTACTATAGGCTTGCCCGTAGTATATATCTCCACTAATCTAAGCTCGCAAAGTCTAAGATCAATTAGGTCTTTACGGGTTGTAATGTAGGCTAAGGTATGGGAATGATATATTTGGGTATAGTGACTAACCCTCTTAAGCACTTTCATACACTACACTTAACTTTTCAATACACACTTTTTATGACCAATTCAAGCAATGCCAGGAAACCATATACAACTTGGCCCTTCTTCTTTAAGCACAACTATGTATTCACTAAACCAGATTGAGATGAAAAGGAGGTGTATTTTCTCTTTTTTTGTTGGCCTTTTTGTATTTTCTTTCCTCTTTTTTTCTCAACACTCTCCATATTTAGGTTGCCTGGGTAATGATCTATCAAACTTACATGCACCTTCTGGCCTTTCTATTGTTCCACTCAAAAGCTATCCCAACTCTCACCTTACATTTCTAGCGACTTAAGTGCTTTCAGAGGTACAGGTTCGAAAAGATTTAATTAAGAACAAAATGGGAATCAACTTGTAATGTGGGTGATGTCGCGCCCCGTTATCTCGCGAAAACGGGTTTCGACGTGTGACAACTCTTTAAAAAGAAGGTAATTAAAAGAGAAGAGTCTCTACCTAATGATTTTTAAGGTGCGTTAGGGCACATATTTAGGAATAACTCTATTTTTACTAGTCCGCGTCACCAAAGATCGGGTAAGGGCTCAAATTTTCTCAAAGAGAATGTGTTAGGCACTCTTCGAGGTCCACAACTATGGGTCCCGGCTGAACTTTAAGTTATGTGGATTATGTAATTAGACTAGGTAATCAAACGAATAAAAGGAAATTTAGAAGTCAGAGAGTCTTATTATAACTCATAAGAATTGATACAAAATCTTAATAACTACAAGGATACAACTACATTGATCTATGTTAAATGAGTTTATAAAGAAGGGAGGGAGGGGTCCTAAATGCTTTAGCCTAAAGGATCACCCCGTGCAACATAAATAATACTTTGCAACTCTCTTAAGGTGGGGGTTGCTCATATTACTCAGCGGGCACAAACTATCATCTCCTGCTACCCGATTGCTATGTTAAAGTTGTTTACCTAAAGGCGCTCTAATTCAATTCAAGGGCGTACCCTATACGTGCTCTACCCGTCCCACACTTATGGACCAGGAGGCTTTGGACCTCTATTTAGGTGGTTCTAGACTCTTCTTAGGATGCTCAGAATGATAAACTTTGCGCACATCCAAAAGAAATATGTATGACTACACATAAGTACAATTAAAGGCTCAAGTTAACCCCCACACATAAACAACAAATTATACGCGGACAGATTCAACAATATACAGTTTTCAGGATCAAGACTTAAAGTCCTATAGGCATGGTCCCTAGGTGATTCTGGAATTCCAGCAGCATTGCAACTTTAGGCTAACAGATTTGCAGATTAAAGGCATTATAAACCTATAGGCATGATCTCAAATTATATGCGTAATGAGGCAGTGAAATGATCCCAGAACCCTGAATTATCAGCGCTGATTTTATAGACAAGTTTCTTTGGCAGGTGAGAGTGTCCTATAGGCAGGATTTATAGTAGTTAACAATTAAAATTGATTTTATATACATTATCCCTATAGGCATGTCGTCTAAGCGTGGCAATGGGACGAAGTAACAAAGTAATTGATTAGTTGAATAAGATCCTATAGTCATGATATCTAAAGGAGCAACGTACTATGAGCAATAGAAACAGTTGATTGATTGATTAATTGAAACACTATAGACATGGTATTTAGGTGAACATTAGCAAAACAGGTGTTATTGTATCCTACAGGCATGCTATCTAAAGCGTTTAGTAATATACATGGAAACAAATGTAGAAATTACTTGAGCCAACATGTTTTGACAAATTAAGTGAAGTATGTGTGTGATACCTATAGGCATGATTTCTATTAGCGTGCAACGCACTAAACGAATCATATAAGGCATGCTAATCGAAATAACAAATAGAACACATAGACCCTATAGGCATATTTTCTACCCTTTTATGCAAGCCTTAGAATATACCCATCTCCCCAACTTAATTAGCACCCCAATTGTTTATTTACAAATTATTACAGGCCCAGATAATGAATATAAGTATAAATATAACACAAGGAACAATAGCAGGCACAACAGCAGGCCCAAAAGGAGATAACCCAGCACTGCCTGGGCCTTCAGCAAACTTATACCAGCAGCAAACCCGGACCCAAACTCGACTCAAGTATTATATTATGCCAATTATAAGCTTCAAACTCATATATAGACCCATACCAGGCAAAAGCGGAGGATTCACTCACCTAGTAAGGGCAGATGAACAACTTAGCCAAACAACTACTCACTGAATTAGCTAAGAAAACTCTAAGTCCACACACTCAGTTCTTAAGACTATAGCTATCAGCAGTTATAAGCCAAAAGCACATAGACATGATAACATTAAATTGGAAGCCGCATGAGACATATATGAGGCAGGTTCATGTTTGTATTTCCAAAAATGTTTGAAGTGAAAATATTGAGCAACATGAGCTAGCAAGCCACTCCACATAGAGTTTCAAAGTAATGCATGATTCAGGATCAACCTAAAGAACTTCAAATGACAATCTAGCATAATCATAGGCAGGAAGCAAGTAGAGTACAAATTTCACATGAAGGTTTTAACATGATGGCCTAATGGGAATATGGTTACAAATAACATAACAATAGACTAGTGAAACAGTTTGGCCAACATATCATTTGGTTGAACATGAAACATAACATGATGAGCATTGATCATACCACAAAGATTCCAAGAAACATATGGTAGGTAAAAGAACAAATCAGCTATACATTAATAAGACAAGCAGTCATCAGGAATCCTGTCAGTCGATCACACATAAGAGAAGAGGTGGAACATTTATCCTAGAAGTCTTAGGCAATGCTAAAGACTACAAGATTGACAAGTCGAGGAATACAATCATCAGAGTTATGGATAGCAGAGAAACTTATTTGGGCTAGATTTTAACACAGTGTTGTAACATGGGATGGTCAGGGATCAATTTGCAAGGTAACGGTAAATTACACAAAAACGATTCAGCAGAAAGAGACTTATTGAGGAAAATTCTAGGCAAACATTAATTCCATAGAGTTTTAGTACAAATGTTCAAAGTGAAGTATGAGAAAGGGTTTGATATTAAATGGTCAATGTAGGAATTTAAGCATACATAAACACGACAGCATCAAACAAGCATAACAGCCCAAAATTCTCCCAAATTGACTAAACATGAATTAACATATGCAAACTGATATATAAGTTCTGATGAAGAATTGCAGAAGAAATTCAAAGCAAGGTCGCCCCAGTATCATATTGGCTTAAAACGGTTCACATATCACAGATGTTTAGAAGCATGAACACAAACAGGGAAGAAATATAGTTGCGAGGGTTTGAACACTTACCAGTTTGCATATTTAACAACAAATAGAGGAGAATCACCAAGTTCCAGTAGCAAAGTAAGAACAACAGCAAAAACTCCAATCCCTAGTGCCTTAGAGTTTACAAGAGCTTCGAACGAGCCCCGAGCAGTGCTCGCACTAGGAGGTAGATAGAGAAGATTCTGGTGGCCTTGGCTTTTAGTCGTCCAAGAGCCCAAGTTTTAGAATAATATAGAATAAGTGAGAGTTAGAGAATAACATTGATTCAGGTCTTTTTTAAAGGGGATTAGGGGAGGGGTTTATATAGTGGTAGAAACTGGAAGAACAAACATGGAAAACAATCAATTAAGCACAAATAATGAAAGAAAATATCACATACGAGTCAAAATTAGTAAAGGAGATGGAGAGTCTCAAACCCTAATTAGGGTTCAATCATTTGAAAATCGAACCAAGAGTGCAGATCGCTCTTTGTTGAGCGTATATAGATGAAATATCGTCTAAATCCTTGAAGATCGAAGTCATCCAGGCCTGATTTTGAGAGGTAGTTCATGCTAAAAATAGGGCAAGAACTAAGTAACACCACAGGCGTATGTACAATAGTGAAGTACCACAAAATAGGTAAGTGAATCAATGATTGATTCCATTTTAGGGTCGTATTTGGAGGGGTTCAGAGATACATCGGCTAGGGTTTCTCAATGAAGAAGAGAGTAGAGAAGATTTAGGGGCGGCTAGAGTGGGGGAATGGGATTAGGGTTTGGGATGAGGGGATATAAGGAAAGGGTAGGGATTTATTATGGGCCATTGATCATTTGATATCAACGGCCAAGATCGAAAAGGAAATGGGGTGGGTCGTTTAAATGGGTACCGACCGGGTTGAGATTAAAGGGGTCATCTGGTTTGGGCTCGAGATATTGGGCTTAGAAGTTTTGGACGTTTGGGCCATTAAATTGGTCCAGAATTGGCTCCAAATTAGGCTACAAATTAAATGCACGAAATGTTTTTTTATAAAAAGTAATAACAAATAGTAAAAGTATTATTTATGTAGTAAGATGTTTTGAAATAATAGTTTAACATTTAAAAATATAAAAATGCTATTTTGAGCATAAATAATGCAATAAAAATATGATTACGCAACAACATATAGGCTATTACAAAGAAAAATATTCTGAAACATATTTGTGGATGCAAATAATACCTTTGGATGATTAAGTCATCACAAAATAATTTAAAGGGTAATTAATGCATATTCAAGTAATTTAAATGCAAGAAAATCATTTTTAAAGCTTTAAAAAATTATAAACATTATAGAAACTACTTGAATAACTCTTGTAAATTAATTAATGATGCAAAGAAGATATTTTTAAAGTATATATAATATTTAAAAAAATATGAGGATAGAATTGGGTATCAACAACTACCCTTCTTTACCCAAAAATGATGAAAGAGTTATCGGGTAAAGAAAATGATGACCAATTTTGTCCGAAATGAGTAAGGAATGATGTGTTTTGAAAACAATGGGGGTCTAAACCTAGTTCTTGAGTTTTCTACATATCCCTGGTGTTACATGAATCAGGCTGTGTATAATTCTGGATCCAACGACGAACGAAACCGATGGAATTGTTATAAGAGTGGTCATATGCTTCGAAAAAAGATCTTGTGGGTAGGGTAGTGTTGTAGGTAATGGATAATTTAGGTGAAACCGTGAATGCGAATTTGAACGTTACGAATGTATAAGGAAAATATTTGAACGGTTATAGAACAAAGGGTAATCAATTGTTGACCATCAGTTACGTTTGAGATAATCAAAGGATGTGAATGTTGTGAATGGAAGCCGGAGCGAGAACTGCTCCTGTTTGTAGAACTGTTACCTTTTGAGTTACCTGCAAAACTTAAAATACGGTGCATGCGAATATATATGGGTTATTGCAAAAATTTAAACATGATGCAAATTCCCTTTGGACCATGAAGGTTGCCTTCAGACGATGAGGATGATGTCCTTAAACCATGACGTCCTGGGCCATGAAGTGTATGCTAAGAGATTCGCCGGCCATGGAATGGCGTCCTTGGGCCATGAAGATGGTGCCTCTGGACTTTGACGCCTTTGAATAATGACATGCAATTTCGAGAGATCCTCCGGCCATGGCATGATGTCTTCGGGCTATGAGGATGATGCCCTCAGATTATGACGCCTTTGTACAATATGGCGATGTTTCAGACCATGAGATGCAAAGAGGAAACATATAATACTTAGTCATATGCGAGAAGGAGACGAGACAAGGTTTAGTCTTGTGTGAGATGAAGGCAGTGCTTAGCCCAATGCAAAGAGAGGAGACAATGTTTAGTCCCATGCAAGGAAAGGCAATTCCTAGCCTGCCTCGTGCAAGAAATGAAGACAATGCTTATTCTCATGTAAGGAAAGGCAGTGCTTAGCCTTATGCAATGATGAGGGCAGCGTTTAGCCTTATGCAAGGAGTAGAGACAATGCTTAGTCTCATGCAAGGAAAGGAGATAGTGCTTAGTCTCTGGTAAGGAAAGGCGATGCTTAGCCTTATGCAATAATGGAGGCAATGGTTAGCCTCATGCAAGAAATGGAGGCAGTGTTTAGTCTCATGCAAAGAAAGGAAACAGTGCTTAGTCTCTGGAAAGGAAAGGCAATGCTTAGCCTTATGCAATAATGGAGGCAATGCTTAGCCTCATGCAAGAAATGGAGACAGTGTTTAGTCTCATGCAAGGAAAGACACTACTTAACCTTATGTAATACTGGAGGCAATGCTTAACCTGATGCAAGAAATGGAGATAGTGTTTAGTCTCATGCAAAGAAAGGCAGTGCTTAGCCTTATGCAATGTGAAGACGGTGCTAAGTCTCATGCAAAGAATGGAGACAGTACTTAGTCTCATGCAAAGAAAGGCAGTGCTTAGCCTTATGCAATGTGGAGACGGTGCTTAGTCTCATGCCAAGAATGGAGACAATGCTTAGTCTCATGCAAAGAATGGAGACAGTGCTTAGTCTCATACAAAGAATAGAAACATTTCTTAGTCTCATGCAAGGAAAGGCAACGTTTAGCCCTATGCAAGGAGTAGAGACAATGTTTAGTATCATTCAAAAGAAGGCAGTGTTTAGTCTTATGTAATGATGAGGGCAGTGCTTAGCCCTATGCAAGAAAAGCAATGACTGAATGCAAGAGAATAAAGTATTTCTTAGCTTTATGTGTCTACGTTTGACGACCTTTGTCGTTGTGAAGATAGTGATCTTGTTGTGTGTATGTATTTGCGGACGTTCCTGTTATGTTCATTGTGCCCGCACCCAAAGAAATATCATGAGTTTTGCGGGGGAAAGGTTGGTTCGTGCTCTCGATTTCTTGCTTTGCCTTTGCTTTTGTTTGAAGTCCTTGCTTGAGTTACCCCGAGTAATGTCTGGCTGCTATTGAAACAATTATTTTTTGAAAAACATGTGTTTGATAAATTATTTACGAAAATGTAGTTGTTTGAAATATGTGATAATGCAGGGGAGCAAATAATTTGTTGAATTGATGACTGTGACATGCTTTTGAGTCATTGCAACCTCCTTGACTCGGAATTTTGAGGATCCTCCTCAAACTTCTTTCCCAGTTTAAGTGCATAATTCCTGCGATGCATTCCTTGGCGATTTCAAACATGATGGGGTCAGGCAAACTCGAGATCCTGCCCCAGATTCTAACCGTAGGGGGCATGAAGATTTTATTATGATGTGACCGAACCTTCAGGGCTGCGTACGTATCGCCTCTTAAATGGGAATCAGGTCAAGCGTAGTTCGGTTACATCAAAGAGAAAGTGTGAACATAATCTTAAACATAGTATCTCTTGACTGCGTCTGAATTGATAGGTTTTGGCCAAATCTCTCCATCCATTTCTGCAAGTATAAGTGCTCCTCCTGTTAATACTCGGGGAACCATGTAAGGGCCTTGCCAGTTGGGTGAGAATTTCCCCTTTGCTTTATCCTTATGTGGGAAGATATGTTTCAACACCAATTAACCTGGTGTGAATTACCTTGACCAGACCCTTTTATTGAAATATCTTGCCATTCTATTCTGGTAGAGTTGACCGGGACATACTACGTTCATTCTTCTTTAATCAATGAGAGCTAGTTGTTCATACCGGCTCTATACCTATTCTGTGTCGCTGAGCTCGGCTTCCTGTTTGATTCTTAAGGAAGGGATTTCTACTTCGACGGGGATAACGGCTTCAGTACCATAAATCAGTAGATAGGGGGTTACCCCAGTGGATGTATGAATTGTGGTGCGATACCCGAGCAAAGCAAACGGTAGATTATCGTGCTATTGTTTGCAATTGTCTACCATTTTCCTCAATAGCTTCTTGATGTTCTTGTTGGAGGGTTCTACGGATCCATTCATTTGTGGCTTGTATGATGTAGAGTTTCGATGCTTGATTTTGAATGTTTCACACATGGCTTTCATCAAGTCAGTGTTGAGATTGGCGGCATTGTCAGTAATGATTCACTCAGGTACTCCAAATCGAAAAACGATGTTGTTCCGAACAAAATATGCTTTGACCTTCTTAGTTACAACCTTATAGGATGCGGATTCAACCCATTTTGTGAAGTAGTCTATAGCTACCAGCATGAAACTATGTCCGTTTGAAGTAGCGAGTTCGATTAGTCCGATGACATCTATACCCCAAGTAGAGAAGGGCCAGGGCAAACTTGTTGCATTGAGTTAGTTGGGCGGCACTCGTATCATATCAGCATGTATCTGGCATTGGTGAAACTTTTGAATATATTTGATGCAGTATGTTTCCATAGTTATCCAGAAATATCCTGCTTTTAGTATCTTCTTGGCAAGAACGAAACCATTCATGTGGGGTCCGTAAGTTCCGGCATGTATTTCCTCGAGCAATCTAGACGCCACCTTGGCATCGACGTATCGCAATAATCCCAGATCATGAGTCCTTCTTTACAGAATTCTTCCGTTTTGGAAGAAATGGTTGGCCAATCTTCGAAGCGTGTGCTTCTGAGTATGTGTAGCGTGCTCTGGATATTATCCCTTTTCTAAGTATTCCATGATGTCGTGGTACCACAGATTTCCGTCAATCTCTTCTTCAACATGAGTACAATAAGCTGGCTGCTTATGAATTCCTATTGGGATAGGATCAATGAAATTCTTTTCTGGTTGTTTTATCATGGAAGATAAAGTGGCTAATGCATCTGCAAACTCATTCTGAATCCTTGGAACATGTTTGAACTCTATCTTTGTTAACCTCTTGATCAGCTCTTGTACATAATGTAAGTTTGGCAATATTTTGGTGTTCTTCGTAGCCCATTCTCCTAGAACCTGGTGCACCAATAGATCTAAATCTCCGATTGCCAGCAACTCTTTAACATTCATATCAACGGCCAACCTGAGTCCCAGGATACAGGCCTCATATTCTGCCATATTGTTGGTGCACGAAAACCTGAGCTTTGCAGATACCAGATAGTGCTGACCGGTTTCTGATACAAAGACGGCTCTGATACCCACTCCTTTGAAGTTTGTTGCCCCGTCAAAGAACATCCTCCAACCAGCGTATGCCTCGGTAATTTCTTCTCCTACAAACAATACCTCCTCGTCGGGAAAATACATTTTCAATGGTTCATATTCTCCGTCTACAGGATTTTCTGCCAAGTGATTCGCCAATGCTTGCCCTTTGATTGCCTTCTGGGCTACATAGATGATATCGAATTCACTCAGCAATATCTGCCACTTTGCTAGTTTGCCCGTAGGCATGGGTTTCTAAAAGATGTATTTTAGCGGATCCATCTTCCATATGAGATATGTAGTGTACGCACAGAAATAATGCCTCAACTTCTAGGCTATCCATGTCAGAGCACATCAGGTGCATTCTAATAAAGAATATCGAGCTTCGTAAGGCGTGAACGTTTTGCTTAGATAATATATCACATGCTCCTTCCTTCCAGTTTCATCATGTTGTCCTAGAACACAACCAAAGGCCCCATCCATCATAGACAGATAAAGCAGCAGTGGTCTTCCTGGTTTTGGTGGGACCAACACGGGCGGTTTGGATAAATACTCTTTGATTTTGTCGAAGGCTTTCTGACATTCTTCAGTCCAGCTTGTTACAGCATCTTTCCTCAGCATTCTGAAGATTGGCTTACATATCACTGTTGATTGTGCTATAAAACGGCTGATATAATTGAGGCGCCTTAGAAAACGCATCACATATTTCTTATTATTTGGCGGTGGCAAGTCCTGGATAGCTTTGATTTTTGACGGGCGTAACTCGATACCTCGGCGACTGACGATGAAGCCTAACAACGTTTCAGCAGTGACTCTAAAGGCACATTTTGCATGGTTCAACTTCAAGTTGTATTTTCGAAACCGATCAAAATATTTCTTTAGGTCTACTATGTGATCCGAACTCCTTTTAGATTTGATGATAACATCATCCACGTACGCTTCTATTTACTTGGGTATCATGTCATGGAAGATAGTCGTCATGACCCTCATGTAGGTAGCCCCCGCATTCTTCAAACCAAACGAAATCATTTTATAGCAATATATTCCCTATGGTGTGATAAAGGCGATCTTTTCAACATCCTCTTCATCCATCCAAATCTGGTGGTATCCTATGAAACAATCAATAAATGATTGGAATTCATGCTTTGCATAGTTGTTAATCAGTATGTGTATGTTGGGCAATGAGGAAATCATCCTTAGGACTTACTTTGTTTAAATCTCGGTAAGCGACACATACCCTAACCTTCCCATCTTTCTTTGGAACTGGCACAATGTTGGCTAACCAGGTCCGGTAATTGACCACTCAGAGAACCTTGGATTTGATTTGCTTGGTGACCTCCTCTTTTATCTTAAAACTCATATCTGGCTTGAACTTTCTGAGCTTCTGCTCTACCGGTGGACACCTGGGATTGGTGGGTAGCTTGTGAGCTACTATGGATGTGCTCAAACCAATCATATCATTCTAGGACCATGCAAAGATGTCTTCATACTCCTTTAGGAACCTGATATACCTTTCTTTCTTAGACGGTGATAGATGAATGCTTATACGAGTTTCCTTGACTATTTTAGGATCCCCCAAGTTAACGGCCTCAGTTTCTTCTAAATTAGACTTCAGTTTGTTTTCAAAATCCTCTACTTCTTTGATGATTTCCTTAGGTATTATATCATTCTCCCGATCTTTCGAATCACTTCCCTTATGTTGCGTTGCCTTATTACATGTCACAGTCGTAGGTTCATCGGGATCTGTAATAATTATGTTGAAAAGGATGTAGAAAGATAATAATAAATATGAAAAGCAGTAATGCATTAAAGCTTTAAAATGTCAACAAGTACGACTTGATGGCTCGATTAATTATTTCAAAACAAAATACTAAAAATGTATTAAATGCCCAAAACTATTTAAAAATAATTCATGCTAATTTGCCGGGCTACCCAGGAACTCAGCGATCCTGGGACGGTGCAATGGTCCAGTTTTTTAGAACAACTCCCTCTTCTATTGTCTGAATGGTAAGGTCTTCCTCCTCCTCAATAATTGCATTGCAGTCCATCTTCTTCATCTAGAAATAACTTCCTCATACCGGCCACAACTTCATCTTCCTCAGATCCCCATAACATGTCAGCATGATGGAATGTCTGGTGCAGCGGTGGTACGGGTTTTTCTAGTGGATAATAAGGGCAACGCTATGGTGGTGTCCAATCCTGATATTCTTTCCATGTATATTCATATCTGAGTCCAAAGGTCGTGCCATGATACTATGGTTGTACGGGTTTGGTGATCCCCTGAAGATTTTTGCCAAGACCCTTGCCTGGTTCATATACCGTCCACAACAATATACTTTCTATATTCTTGCTCCACCATATATCTTTTTCAATTGCGTTCACCCGCTCAATGCAGTGATATGTTTCTCCGCCCAACTTCCTCCTGTTTTCGATGACTGGAACAGTCTGATTGGTGTAGATGGGGTTGCTTCCATCTTCATGAATTATCACCTCCTGATGATTCCACTCAAACTTCATAGCCTGATGTAGAGTTGAAGCCCCTGCCCCTGCTACATGTATCCATGTCCGTCCTAATAATAGATTGTAAGTATCATATATATCTAGCACTTGGAACTCAACATCAAACCAAGTTGGACCCATATGTAGATCGAGGTTGATCTCTCCGATAGTGGCTCTATGAGATCCATCGAATGCCTTCACATTCATGATTCCCATTCGTATCTTGTGCAGGCCTTTACCCAATCTCTATAAAGTGGTCAGTGGGCATATGTTCAGACTCGAACCTCCATCTATCAAGACCCTAGAGATGAGCTTATCCTCGAATTGCACTGTGATGTGCAATGTCCTGTTGTGACTCAGTCCTTCTGGTGGTAACTCATCTTCGTGGAAAGTAATTTTGTAGTTCTCTAGTACCTGTCCGAACATGTAATCCATCTCTCACCTAGTGATGCCGGATGGTATATAAGCTTCACTTAACACCTTCATCAAAGAATATTTGTGCGCGTCTGAGTTTTGCAATAGTGAAAGATGGATATCTGAGCAGGATTCTTGTTCAGGTGGTCAACAATAGAGTACTCCCTTGCTTGTATCTTCCTCCAGAGATCGTCAGTGCCAGGCTCAACAACAGGCATCTTAGGTGCAACTTCCTTGCTTGTTCCTCCCAGACTCTCAGGCGTGCAAACTCTGCCAGTCCTAGTCATACCTTGCACGACACTTGTTTCTTCCATTTGGGCTTTTTCTCTTTCTCCTTGCTTCCACAACATAATCCTACGGGATGGCATCAGACTCGTAAGTTAGTGTGGGAGCTAACATTACAGTGAAGGGCGTAGCTATCTCAACTTCAAATGGTGACTGGGTTTGTACCACAACTGGCGTGAGTGTGACTGGAGATGTTTTAGGAGCGTCTCCCTCTCGAATGATTCTAATGGACCCTTCCAGATCCCACTCCTTATCGGTTTCTATCACGTTCACTCCCTCACCTCTGTGATCCAAGGAGAGGTTTATTGCGAACATATGGTATAACTTCTTTTGCTTGTATAACCGTAGTGTTAATCAGCATCTGAATCTTATCTTTTAACGTGCGACACTCCTTAATGGTATGACCCTTCATGCCTGAATGATAAACGCATGTTTTGTTGGGGTTGATCCATTGAGAGGGATTTTCCACAACAATAACAGGAATATGGGTGACGTAATCAGCGGTTTTTAGTCTCTCATACAGTTGGGCTATGGGTTCAGTAATTGGGGTGTATTGTCTAGGTGGTTTGCGGTCAAAATTTGGATGTACTTTGGGTAGATTTGGCATGCGGATGAAGGTGAATGGTAATATGCAGGTTGAGTGTTATAGGTATGGTATGTGGTGGTAGGGTATTGGTATTTTGGGGGTAAGAGTTGATATGTGGGTGAAGGTGTTTGGTATGTGAGGGGAGACTTAGGGCCCTAGGCTACCATCACGGTACCCACTTCTTTCTTCTTTGAGATACATCCTGATTGCAAGGCTCTATTCGTGGCTTGCAGCGCCTCGAAATTGGTTTCTATCCCGCTCTTAATTCCTTCCTCTATTATTTTCCCTAACTTGATGATGTCGGAGAACTTGTGACTTTCGATGACCATCAACCTTTCGTAATACTGTGGATCTTGAGCCCTAACAAAGAACTTGTTCATTTGTTCTTCTTCAAGTGATGGCCTTACTTTTGCGGCCTCGGATCTCCAACGAGTAGCATACTCGCGGAAGGTTTCTGTCGGCTTCTTATTGAGGTTCTAAATGTAGAAACTGTCTGGTGCATTTTTCAAGTTGAACCTGAACTTATCCATGAAATCTAATGCCATATTCACCCAATTAACCCACTTCTTTGGGTTTTGAATGATTTACCAAGACAAAGCGTCTCCTGTAATGCTTTGCATGAATAGTTTCATGCAGATTTGTTCATTCTTACCCACTCCTACAAGCTTGTCGTAGTATGTTCTCAGATGCACCTTCGAACCATGAGTACCATCGAACATTTCGAACTTGGGAGGTTTGTAACCCTCCGGCAGTTCCACATCCAGCTGAATACATAGGTCCTCATAGTTTAGACCTTCAACGCCTTTCCTACCTTCAACACTCTCGACTCTTTCTGTGAGCTTCTTGAGTTCCTCTGCCATGTTTCTAATGAGTAGGTCCTTCTCAGTTGGTTCGGGTATGTATAGGGTTTGCTGCGGGGTATGTGGTAAGGTTTCCACATATATCGGATTGCTTTGATGAGTTCCTGGAATTTGGGTATACGGGTGGTCGTTGGTCGAGTGTTGGGGATCGGGAGTAGGTTGTGGTGTGTTTAGTGTGATAAGTGATGGTTTGCGGGCATTGAATTCGATGATGGTGTTGTTGTTGAGGGGTAGGCACTGGAGGCGGGTTAAGGTTCTGGGGAGGTACGGGGTTATGATAATGGTGTTGTGCGGGAGGGTTCGAAACTATGGGTGGTGAATTTTGATTTTGTGCATTTTGTGGTGGTGTTTGGTTCTTGGTAGTCGGGTTTTGGTGGTTGATGTTGGGAACATTGATGGTAAGGGAGAGATTTGCCATATTTCAGACCTGCTCAAGCTCGCTCTGTAATTCCAGGATTTTCTGTTCCAAATGTAAGATCAACTCATTCTGCCCCGGAGTACTTCTGCCATCTGAAGTTTCAACTTTTTCTGCCATAGCAGCATTGTCTTTCCTGATACCGCTTAAATCATCCATTTTCTCTTTGCCCTTGCTTTTACTTTTCAGGTCGTTAGGTGGAGGAGGAGGTGGAGGACCCCTGGATCTAGTGTGGTATGCTGATGATGCCAGTATACATGAACCAACCTTTGGGGATGGGAGTAATCAAAAAGAAAGAAAAAGAAAAAGATAACCAAATCAGTATGGTGAAATAAAAGAGTGTTTGCAATATTTAAACATGTCTCACAAAGTCATGCAATAATTCGCGTCCTAATTTGGGGGCCTCATTGTGCCTGAGGTAAGCTTAAGCGACACATAGACTTGGAGAAAATTGGTGCCAACATTTGCTTCATTTTATTAATGCAAAAATGAGTCAAAACAAACTTTTACTAAATCAACGATAATATAATAAAGTTACTAATGGCATTTAGCCTTATTACATCGAAATCTATTCTAAGCTAGAAAGTAGTAAAGAGCATCATCTCCTAATCTAGTGGGTCCCTGAAGGACCTTCTCGTTGCTTGGCTCTTTTGACCCCATCAATTAGATTTCCCAGATTGCGCATATCCAACAGTAAGTAAGCTTTCGTCAGATTTCCTCCTTCATTGTCGTCCATCATTGACAATCCAAGAGTCTCTTTCTCATCTTCCCTTATAGCTCCATCAGTCCTTGTTCCAGGTATTCCAATCTTTCTGTTGACTTATTGACAATCTCCTTCCATTCCCTTATTGCTTCTATGTTTACTTTGTGTTGCTCTAAATGTTTAGCTTCGGAATAGAACACCTTTTTGCGTAGCCTCTTTTACTTAACCTGTGCCTTAACCACTACATCTATGACCCTATCTTTTAGATTGACTCCTGTCTTGATGTCCCATGCTACATCGTCTTCTAGCCATGACAGATAGTAGAACATATGATCGGCATGATACTTGTCTGGCTCAATAGTTTCCCCTTCCACAATGATCTTTTGGTTCCATATGTGTTGCACTTCGAACTTGAACAAAATGACATATCCCTTGAAATCTGTCTTGTATTGGACCATATTGGAAACCCGAGGTATGACTTATTTTCTTCCAGCTTGTCTCATTGCCCTTATTGGAGCATAAGGGTAGATACCTAGCAGCCCGATCAACACCAAGTGAGTAGTCCCCTCCGATCTGATGATGAACTCACTACTAGGAAACCATTCAAACATCCAATGCACCTGCTCGTCTGTTAGATTGTTGAAGAAATGCATCCAACTTACAACATTTCCAGGCTTTGCAAACATGTCTATAATAAATATCATTTTCATTGGGTATTGATTGTCTATGTAGTCATTTAGTGGCCTTCGCAGAAGCTGTTGATGATACTCTCCCCTCTAAAAGTGTTCTAGCAGCCAGACTTGTAGCAATAGATTACAACACTCAAAGTGTCTGAATCCCTACTTGCACCGATCTAGAGCACGGTACATTTCAACTAAGATCATTGGGATGATAGTATAAGTTTGTTCTTCGATTCCATCCATTAAGGTCATGGCGACCATGACTAAGCGAGTATGAATCCTTCCTCCTTTCATTTGAAATATCAACAACCCCAAGTAGCAGACAATGAACACCTAAACCCGGTGGTGCACCCACCCTAAGGAAGTAATGGCTAATTCGTCGTGGTGAAGATGATATGACTTGTTATGCCCATATCGATCGTAGAGAAACTCAAAAGGGATGTACGATTTTTTTAGACAGAGCAGTTCGTCATTTTTCTAAAAACCCAACATTTTTAGAAAACCATGTGGAGTAAGATTCTCTGGTACTAGTAATCCCGGACTATCCCATGGCAAATTGGTGAAACCTCTTATTTCTTCTAGGAGAGGAGTCATTTCTATATTTCCAAATCGAAAAACATCTATTTTCTCGTCCCAGAACATGGTGGCGGCCTCGATCAACTCCCTATTTGGTTGAATATTCAACAAAGATGGCAGGTTACCAAGTACTCTCCTCACATGATTCTTATCACAAAGTGCAATGTGTTTCCACCAGGTAAGAAGCAAAGGCGGGATATTCTTGACCATACCGAACCTGGGGATTTCGTGCTTCATTTTCTACAAACAAACAAAGGTTAGCCCTTTTCCCCTCCAGATTTGACTACTTACGCAATAATGATCAACATGTTGGCACATTTTCTCTAAGTAAGGCGCATAATGTGATAGTGTCCATTGGGACAGTGGAAATCCCGTCGGACTTTGGACAAGGCTCTTCTTAGCGGGTTGTTACATTAACAACGCTTCAACCCGTACTAGGTTTAGCATGATGCATGTACATTTCAAATTGGAGTAGGGTTCTAGAAAGGTCTAGACTGGTACTCCCAAGTGGACAACTTGAGAGGGAAAGGCACAGGATTTTCGATTGCACCACTGATCGACTAGTCTACTACATATAAGCCTTTCGGATTTAAAAAGGGTGATTTAAGGAAAGCGTGAACACTTATCAAGCGCCGCTATGTTGATAATTGGCATGAGTGGAGTATGATACAAAGCATGCTTTATGCGAAATAATAATACATTACTAAGTATTTGCAAGATAAAAGTACGTAAAATCAGTAAATAAAATAGCAAAGTGAACATGAAGAGAAAAGAGAAGAAAGACAAAAGAGAGAAGTCAGTTTAGCTCTTAAACAAATGTGCGAGAACGTAATGAAGCAGGTAGGTAAATAGGGATGCAAGAGTCATAATATAGTAGTCTTAGACAAGATGAAGGAGATGAGAGAGGTCATACATGTCACAGCAAATAAAGGAGAATAAGGGAAGGGATGTGCATGTCATAGCAAAATAAAGATGCATGAGGAAGGGGAGGTGCATGTAATAGCATTTTAAAACAAATAAAGGCGAATATGGAAGTGGATATGCATGTAATAGTAGTTTAAGACAAGTAGGAGAAAACAAGGAAATGGATGTGCATGTAATAGCAGTTTAAGTCAAAGAATGTAATCCACATAAGTCAAGCTCATTATGGTAAAAGGCTCAGTATATCCCCAACAGAGTAGACATGCTGTCGCGCCCCGTTTTCTCGCGAAAACAGGTTTCGACGTGTGATAACTCTTTTAAAGGAAGATAATTAAAAGAGAAGAGTCGCTAACTAACAATTTTTAAGGTGCGTTAGGGAACCTATTTGCGAATATATTTGTTTTAACTAGTCCGCGTCACCAAAGATCGGGTAAGGGCTCAAATTTTCTCAAAGAGAAGGTGTTAGACACTCTTCGAGATCCACAACTGGTGGTCCCAGCTGAACTTTAAGCTATGTAGATTATGTAATTAGACTTGGGAATCAAAGAAATAAAAGAAAATTTAGAAGTCGGAGAGTCTGATTATAACTCATGAGAATGGATACAAAATCTTAATGACTACAAGGATACAACTACATTGATCTATGTTAAACAAGTTCATAAAGAAATGAGGGAGGGGTCCTAAATTTTTTAGCCTAAAGGATCACCCCGTGAAACATAAATAATACTTCACAACTCCCTTAAGGTGGGGGTTGCTCATATTATTCAGCGGGCATAGACTATCATCTCATGCTACCCAATTACTATGTTAAAGTTGTTTACCTAAAGGCACTCTAATTCAATTCAAGGTCATACCCTATGCGTGCTCTACCTGTCCCACACTTATGGCAAGGAGGCTTTGGACCTCTATTTAGGTGGTTCTAAACTCTTCTTAGGATGCTCAAAATGATAAAACTAGCGCGCATCCAAAAAGAAACATGTAGGACTACACATGAGTACAATTAAAGGCTCAAGTTAGCCTCCACACATAAACAACAAGTTGCACGCGGGCAGATTTAGCAAAATACAATTTTCAGGATCAAGACATAAAGTCCTATAGGCATGGTCCCTAGGTGATTCTGGATTTCCAACAGCGTTGCAACTTTAGGCTAACGGATTTGCAGATTAAAGGCATTACAAACCTATAGGCATGATCTCTAATTATCTGAGTAATAAGGCCGTGAAACAATCCCAGCAACCTGAATTATCAGCGCTGGATTTATATACAAGTTTCTTAGGCAGGTAACAGTGTCCTATAGGTAGGATTTCTAGTAGTTAACAGTTGAAGTTGATTTTATATACTTTATCCCTATAGGCATGTCGTCTAAGCGTGGCAATGCAACAAAGTAACAGAGTAATACATTAGTTGATTAAGATCCTATAGTCATGATATCTAAAGGAGCAGCGTACTAAGAGTAATAGAAATAGTTGATTGATTGATTAATCAAAACCCTATAGACATGGTATTTAGGTGAACATTAGCAAAACATGTGTTATTGTATCATACAGGCATGCTATCTAAAGCATTTAGTAGTACACATGGAAACAAGTGTAGCAATTACTCGAGCCAACAACTTTTGACAAGTTAAGTGAAGTGTATGCGTGCAACGCACTAAATAGAATCATATAAGGCTTGTTGATCGAAATAACAAATAGAACACATAGACCCTATAGGCATGTTTTCTACCTTTTATGCAAGCATTGGAATATACCCGTCTCCCCAACTTCATTAGCACCCCAATTATTTATTTACAAATTATTACAGGCCCAGATAATGAATATAAGTATAAATATTACACAAGGAACAACAGCAGGCCCAATAGCAGGCCCAAAATGAGATAACACAGTACTGCCTGGGCCTTCAGCAAACTCATACCAGCAACAAACCCGGATCCAAACTCGACTCAAGTATTAGAGTATGCCAATTATAAGCATCAAACTCATACATAGACCCATAATAGGCAGAAACGGAGGATTCACTCACCCAGTAGTGGCAGATGAACAACTTAGCCAAACAACTACTCACTAAATTGGTTAAGAAAACTCTAAGTCCACACACTCAATTCTTAAGACTATAGCTATCAGCAGTTATAAGCCAAAGGCATATAGACAAGATAACATTAAATTGGAAGGCGCATGAGACATATATGAGGCAGGTTCATGTTTGTATTTCCAAAAATGTTTGAAGTGAAAATATTGAGCAACATGAGCTAGCAAGCCACTCCACATAGAGTTTCAAAGTAATGCATGATTCAGGACCAACCTAAAGAACTTCAAATGACAATCTAACATAATCATAGGCAGGAAGCAAGTAGAGTACAAATTTCACATGAAGGTTTTAACATGATGGTCTAATGGGAATATGGTTACAAACAGCATAACAACAAACTAGTGGCACAGTTTGGCCAACATATCATTTGGTTGAACATTAAACTTAACATGATGAGCATTGATCATAGCACAAAGATTCCAAGAAACTTATGGTAGGTAAAAGAACAAATCAGCTATACATTAGCAGGACAAGCAGCCATCAGGACTCCTGTCAGTCGATCACACATAAGAGAAGAGGTGGAATATTTATCCTAGAAGTCTTAGGCAATGCTAAAGACTACAGGATTGACACGTCGAGGAATATAATCATCAGAGTTACGAATAGCAGAGAAACATATTTAGTCTAGATTTTAAGACAGAGTTGTAATATGGAATGGTCAGGGATCAATTTGCAAGGTAACAGTAAATTACACAAAAACAATCCAGCAGAAAGAGACTTGTTAAGGCAAATTCTAGGCAGACAATAATTCCATAGGAGTTTCAGTACAAATGTTCAAAGTGAGGTATGAGAAAGTGTTCGATTCTAAACGGTCAATGTAAGAATTTAAGCATACATAAACACGACAGCATCAAACAAGCATAACAACCCAGAATTCTCCCAAATTGACTAAACATAAATGAACATATGCAAACTGATATAAGTTCTGATGAAGGATTGCAGAAGAAATTCAAAGCAAGGTCACCCCAGTATCATATTGGCTTAAAAAGGTCCACATAACACAGATGTTCAGAAGCATGAACACAAACAAGGAAGCAATATAGTTGCGAGGGTTTGAACACTTACCAGTTTGCATATTTAACAACAAATAGAGGAGAATCACCAAGTTCCATTAGCAAAGTAAGAACAACAGCAAAAACTCCAAACCCTAGTGCCTTAGAGTTCACAAGAGCTTCGAACGAGCCCCGAGCAATGCTCGCACTAAGGAGGTAGATAGAGAGGATTCGGTTGGCCTTGACTTTCAGCCGTCCAAGCATCCAAGTGCCCAAGTTTCAGAATAATATAGAACAAGTGAGAGTGAGAGAATAACATTGATTCAGGTCTTTTTTAAAGGGGATTAGGGGAGGGGTTTACATACTGGTAGAAACTGGAAGAACAAGCATGGAAAAAAATTAATTAAGCACAAATAAGGAAAGGAAATATCACATGCGAGTCAAAATTAGTAAAGGAGATGGAGAGTCTCAAACCCTAATTAGGGTTCAATCGTTTGAAAATCAAACCAAGAGTGCAGATCACTCTTTGTTGAGCGTATATAGACGAAATATCGTTTAAATCCTTGAAGATCGAAGTCATCCAGGCCTGATTTTGAGAGGTAGTTCTTGCCAAAAATAGGGCAAGAACTAAGTAACCCCACAGGCGTATATACAATAGTGAAGTACCACAAAATATGTAAGTGAATCAATGATTGATTCCATTTTAGGGCCGGATTTGGAGGGGTTCAGAGATAAATCGGCTAGGGTTTCTCAACGAAGAAGAGAGTAGAGAGGATTTAGGGGCGGCTAGAGTGTGGGAATGGGATTAGGGTTTGGGGTGAGGGGATATAAGGAAAGGGTAGGGATTTATTATGGGCCATTGATCATTTGAGATCAATGGCCAAGATCGAAAAGGATATGGGGTGGGTCGTTTAAATGGGTACCGACCGGGTTGAGATTAAAGAGGTCGTCTGGTTTGAGCTCGAGATATTGGGCTTAGAGGTTTTGGACGTTTGGGCCATTAAATTGGTCCATAATTGGCTCCAAATTAGGCTACAAATTAAATACACGAAAAGAAATTATAAAAAGTAATTAACAAATAGTAAATGTATTATTTATGTAGTAAGATGTTTTGAAATAACAGTTTAGCATTTAAAAATATAAAAATTCTATTTTGAGCATAAATACTGTAATAAAAATGTGATTATGCACATCATATAGGCTATTACTTCAAAATGTGTAAAATACTTTTAAAATACAAAATTAATTATATCAAATAAAGGAAAATATTCTGAAATATATATATGGATGCAAATAATAACTTTGGATGATTACTTCATCATAAAATAATTTAAGGGTGTAATTAATGCATATTCATATAATTTAAATGCAAGAAAATCAATTTTAAAGCTTTAAAAAATTATAAACATTATAGAAAATACTTGTATAACTCTTGTAAATTAAGTAATGATGCAAAGAAAATATTTTGAAAGTATATATACTATTTAAAAAAATATGAGGTCAAAATTGGGTATCAACACGTGCCAAAGAAAAAGCTTATATGCTCAAATGGGCTATTTAAGGAAAATATTTATTTATAGTGGCATAATAGCTCAATGGACAATTCAAAGAACTGCCTACATCATCTCCTAGACTCACAAAGCTTACTTATTTCGTTTTAACTAACACACAGGGCAAGTTCTAGACAAACACATGATAGCACAGAATATAATCAACATCTCACATCACACAATGCACATGACCCCAATCGGTACGGTTCTCTTCCAACTCTCAAGTTTAGGCAAGTAATCACAAAGTCAAGGAGTATTAAGCAATAAATGTAACAACCCGATTGATCGTTTTGATAGTAATAGCCCCGATCCCCTATTTACTGCTTCTCTCATATCTATTTCAGCTATTGTGACTTGCCTGGAGGTTTCGTTTTGGTTTTTTTGGAGTGTTTTGGGACACTTAGTCCCTAAATTGAGGTTAAAGTCTCAAAATTTTGACCGTAGTCGGAAGTGTGTGAAGACGACTCCGAAATGGAGTTTCAACGGCTCCGTTAGCTCCGTTGGGTGATTTTGGACTTCGGAGCATGTCCGGACTGTGAATTTGTGGTCTGTAGCTAATTTAGGCTTGAAATGGCGAAAGTCATATTTTTGGAAAGTTTGACCGGGGGGTTGACTTTTTGATATCGGGGTCGTATTCCTATTCCGGAAGTTGGAGTAGGTCTGTAATGTTAAATATGACTTGTGTGCAAACTTTGAGGTCAATTAGACGTGGTTTGGTAGGTTTCAGCGTCGTTTGTGGAATTTGAAAGTTTAGAAGTTCTTTAGGCTTGAATCCGTGTGTAATTGGTGTTTTGATATTGTTTTGAGTGATTCGAAGGCTCGACTAAGTTCGTATAATATTTTGGGATGTGTTGGTATGTTTGGTTGATGTCCCGGGGGCCTCGGGTGAGTTTCGGGTGGTTAATGGATCATTTTTGGACTTGGCTTGATAGCTGAAGTCTGGTTGTAGCAGGTTCTGGTTTCCTTGTATGCGATCGCAGGGATTCATTAATGATCGCGTAAGCTTATTCAGGGAAGAGGTGAGTTTGTTCTACGCGATCGCAGAGTTAGGAACGCGATCGCGCATGTGTGTGAAGTTGTGCTTCGCCAACGCGTGGCTAAAGTCGTGTTTGCGAAGAAGGATTTAAGCAGGAGGGGAGGTGTGGCCAATGCTCTACGCGATCGCGTGAGGCAGGATGTGATCGCGTAGGTATGGGAGGCAGTTATCCGCGATCGCGTGGGTGATTCCGCAATTGCGTAGGGGTAAACATCCCCGGGGTTGCGAAATTGTTCTTCGTGATCTCGAGGCTATTTTCGCGATCGCGATTAAGGAAATGTTTGGGCAGTATTAAAGTTTCCAAAAACTGGGGTTTTGCCATTTTTATCAAAAACTTGAGTTGGGACAAAGGGAATTGGGCGATTCTTGAAGGGATTTTCGTGGAGTTGATTGGGGTAAGTGATTCTTATTTGGTTTTGATTAAATCCCATGATTTCATCTTTAATTTTATCATCTAAATTGTGATTTAGAGTGGTTGACTAGGTTGTTTAATGTTATTTTTAAGGCGAAGAGGATGCCGGATGAGTGGAGGTGGAGTAAAGGTTCAATTATATAAGAACAAAGGTGATATCCAGAGTTGTAACAATTATAGGGGTATCAAATTACTGAGTCATACCATGAAAGTGTGGGAGAGGGTAGTTGAAGCGAGGGTGAGGATGACAGTGTCTGTATTCGATAACCAGTTCGGGTTCATGCCGGGTCGTTCGACTACAGAAGCTATACACCTTGTTAGGAGGTTGGTGGAACTGTACAGAGAGAGGAAGAAGGATCTACACATGGTGTTTATTCACCTAGAGAAAGCATTTGACAAGGTTCCTAGAGAAGTTCTCTGGAGATGCCTGGAGGCAAAAGGGGTGTCGGTTCCCTACATTATTGCGATTAAGGACATGTATGATGGGGCTAAGACTCGGGTTAGGACAGTAGAAGGCGACTCTGAGCATTTTTCGATTGTAATGGGGTTACACCAAGATTCTGCGCTCATTCCGTTCTTATTCGCCCTCGTGATATACGTGTTAACACACCATATTCAAGGGGAGGTTCCATGGTGCATGCTATTCGCCGATGACATAGTTCTGATTGATGAGTCGCGAGCCGGTATTAATAAGAGGCTGGAGGTTTGGAGACATGCTCTTGAGTCTAAGGGTTTCAAGCTGAGCAGGACGAAGACGGAATACCTGGAGTGTAAGTTCAGCGTTGAGCCAGGGGAAGTGGGCGTGGATGTGAGGCTTGAATCATAGGTCATCCCGAGTAGAGGCAACTTTAAGTACCTTGGTTCGGTTATCCAGGGGGGAGGGGAGATCGACGAGGATGTCACACACCGTATTGGGGTAGGATGGATGAAGTGGAGGTTAGTATCTGGAGTCCTGTATGACAAGAGAGTACCACCGATACTCAAAGGTAAGTTCTATAAAGCGGTGGTTAGACCAGACATGATGTATGGGGCTGAGTGTTGGCCAGTTACGAACTCACATATCTAGAAGATGAAAGTAGCAGAAATGAGGATGTTGAGGTAGATATGCGGGCACACTAGGATAGATAAGATTAGGAATGATGATATTCGGGAGAAGGTGCACGTGGCTCCCATTGATGACAAGATGCGGGAAGCGAGGCTTAGATGGTTCGGACATGTTCAGAGGAGAAGCCTGGATTCTCCGGTACGGAGGTGTGAGTGGCTGGTTGTGGAGGGCACGAGAAGAGGTAGAGGGCAGCCTAAGAAGTACTGGGGAGAGGTGATCAGGCAGGATATGGCGAGGCTCCAAATTTCCAAGGACATGACACTTGATAGGAAGATGTGGAGGTCGAGTATTAGGGTTGTAGGTTAGGAGGTAGTTGAGTCTTGCCTTACTTCATACCATTGCGGGACTAGCCAAGTAGGGGTTTTGTCTAAGATAGCTAGTGGCAATGTTGTGTCTTACTATTTTGCTTTTCAGTGCAGGACATATTTACTAGCTATCGCTTTTGTTTTGCATATTTCTTCTGGATTTCATGGTGTTCCTATTTTTCCTATGATTGTTATGGTGATACTAATATTATCTCCTTTTGTCTTTTTGTTTTCTTGAGCCGAGGGTCTTTCGAAAACAGTCTCTCTACTCCTTCGGGGTAGGGGTAAGGTCTGCGTACACACTACCCTCCCCATACCCCATTAGTGAGATTTTACTGGGTTATTGTTGTTGTTGTTGTTGGAGGTGACGCACATGCTAGGTGACGGGCGTGCGAGCGTGCACTGTGGGAGATTGTGACTTGGTCCGTCCCGTGAGACTGTAAGGTCGAATAGCCATTGTTATTACTTGTTTTCCTTGTCTTTGAGCAATTAACTGCCTTTCATGTTAGAAACCATGCTTAGGCCATATGATATCACTGTTGGGACCCGCAGCGGTCGTATACTTGTTGAATTGACTGCTAATTGTTGTCTTGTACTCAGTCACAGTCTTGCTTGTGTGTTATATCTCTGTTTCCTCTCATTTCTTGTTGATACTTGTTATTTTCTCTACTTGGGCTAGTTATTATGATATTCTGTGAGCCCGAGGGGCTGGAGAGGTTAGTGACTGAGGTAGGGCATAAGTGCCGAGTTGTGAGGTATATGGATCGGATTGCACGCCGCAACAAGCCTTTAGGTTTTATATATATATATATATATATATATATATATATATATATATATATATATATATATATATATATATATATATTTGGATCGGGTTGCACGCCGCAACAATATTGGATCGGGTTGCACGCCGCAACAATATTGGATCGGGTTTCACGCCGCAACAATATTGGATCGGGTTGCATGCTGCAACAATATTGGATCGGGTTGCGCGCTGCAACAATATAGCGCTTGGGCTGAAAGAGCCCCTCCGGAGTCTGTACACCCCCAGTGAGTGCAGGTACCTATTGAGAGTGTGTATTGAGGGCTGAGAGCCGAGGGTATGAGTTGAGGAGATGAGTTGAGTGACTGTTGCCTTGAGAAGTTGTACATGCTTTTATTTATTGCTGCACTTAGTTGCTATCCGATGTTGTTGTGAAATTTCTGGAAGATTCATATCTGTTTTACTTGGGCTCGAACTGATTTGACTTATACCACTGGATTTTAAAGCATGTTCACTCTTTACTGAAAACTTTTGATATGAACTGTATTTTTTTTATAGCTCGTCACTACTTCTCAGTTCCTTATTTAATTCTATTACTTACTGAGTTAGTTGTACTCATGCTACACCCTGCACTTCATGTGCAGATCCAGGAGTGTACGGTTCTGGCGGTCGATGAGTTCGTGCGCAGACTGATTATCGGAGACTTACGAGGTAGCTGCTGGCTTCCGCAGTCCTTGTTTCTCCTTTTTTATTATCTTTTCTCTCTTGTATTGGCACTTGGAACAGATTGTAGTAGACTCTGTTTCTAGATTGGTTGTTAGATGCTCATGACTCAGTGACACCCCGATGTCGGGCTATTTTGTTTTTCCGCACTTATGTTTTATTTGGGTTTTACTCCCCCCTCCCCCCCAGTTTTATGAAAAACTCCAGATTATTTTAAATGTCTTAATTTATTTCTATTAAATTTCGAAAGATTTTTGGATAGGTTGGCTTGCCTAGTACCACGATAGGCGCCAGCACGACGGGTTAGGTTTTGGGTCGTGACAAGTTGGTATCAAAGACAAGGTTACATAGGTCTCACGAGTCATGAGCAGGTTTAGTAGAGTCTTGCGGATCTTTACGAAGACGTCAGTACTTATCTTCGAGAGGCTGCAAAACCCTTAGGAAACTCCACATTCTTGAATTCTTGTCGTGCGAGTCTGTTGATTCTAGTAACAAAACATCTGTTGTTTCATTCTTTCACAAATGGTGAGGACGCGTACTACGGGATAGGATGGACAGCTACCAGTACCACCAGTCAGGCCCCCCAAGAGGCCGAGGTCGTGGTAGAGGCCGTGGTAGGGGCAGAGGTGCAGCTCGCACCGCAGCCAGGGAAGCACATGCAGATCCACCAGTTGCCCCAGTTGAGGAGCAGGCTCCAGTTGTGGATGAGCCGGTGGGACCAGCTCAGGCACTATCTGTGCCAATTTTGATTCCGGGCCTTCAGGAGGCCTTAGCTCAGATTCTGACCGCGTGTACCAATCTTGCTCAGGTGGTCTCTGTTCCAGCCGCAGCAGCCACTTCTCAGGACGGGGGAGGTGCTCAGACTCGCGCTGCCCGCTCAAGACTGCTTTGACCACGACTCCAGTTCTGCCATCAGTTTCTGGTTCCTACACAGTGTATTGTGATGCATCACAGATTGGTATTGGGTGTGTTCTGATGTAGGAGTGTAGAGTGATTGCTTATGATTCGCGCAGTTGAAGACCCGTGAGAAGAACTATCTTGTCCACGATCTTGAGTTAGCAGTTATTATTCACGCCTTGAAGATTTGGCAGCACTATTTGTACGGTGTCCATTGTGAGATTTACACGGATCATCAGAGTTTGCAGCATCTGTTCAAATAAAGGGATATTAACTCGCGTCAACGGAGGTGGTTGGAGCTTCTTAAAGACTATGATATCACCATTTTGTAACATCCCAGGAAGGCCAATGTGGTGGCCGATGCCTTGAGTCGCCGGGCAAAGAGTTTGGGGAGCTTAGCATATCTTCCAGCAGCAGAGAGGCCATTGGCATTGGATGTTCAGGCCTTAGCTAGTCAGTTTGTTAGATTGGATGTTTCTTAGCCAAGTCGGGTATTGGCTTGTATGGTCTCTCTGTCTTCTCTTTATGATTATATCAGGGAGCGTCAGTATGAGGATCCCCACCTGCTTGTCCTTAAGGACACGGCCTAGCACGGTGATGCTAAGGAAGTCACTATTGGGGATGATGGTGCATTGAGGATGCAGGGCAGGCTATGTGTGTCCAATGTAGATGGTTTGTGTGAGTTGATTCTCCAGGAGGCTCACAGTTAGCGGTATTATATTCATCCGGGTGCCGCGAAGATGTATCAGGACTTGAGACAACATTACTGGTGGAGGAGAATGAAGAAGGACATAGTGAAGTATGTAGCTCGGTGCCTAAACTGCCAGCAGGTGAAGTATGATCATCAACGACCAGGTGGGTTACTTCAAAAGTTAGAGATTTCGGAGTATAAATGGGAGCGGATCACTATAGATTTCGTTCATGGGCTTCCACGGACTGAGCGAAAGTTTGATGCAGTTTGGGTGATTGTGGACCGGCTGACCAAGTCAGCTCATTTCATTCCTGTGATGACTACCTATTCTTCCGAGCAGCTGGCTCAAGCGTATATCTGAGAGATCGTCAGGCTTTATGGTGTACCAGTATCTATCATCTCGGACTGGGGTACACAGTTTACATCACGGTTCTGGAGGGCCGTACAGCATTAGTTGGGTACTCGAGTGGAGTTGAGCACAACATTTCACCCTCAGACAGATGGACAGTCCGATCGCACTATTCAGATATTAGAGGATATGCTCTATGCGTGTGTGATGGAGTTTGGGGGTTCGTGGGATCAGTTCTTGCCTTTGGCGGAGTTTTCTTACAACAATAGTTACCAGTCGAGCATCCAGATGGCACCGTATGAGGCTCTGTATGGTAGGTGGTGTAGGTCTCCAGTGGGTTGGTTCGAGCCGGGCGAGGCTAGATTATTGGGCACAGACTTGGTTCAAGATGCTCTGGAGAAGGTTAGGGTAATTCAAGATAAACTATGCACATCCCAGTCCAGGCAGAAGAGTTATGCGGATCGGAAGGTTATTGGGCACAGACTTGGCTCATCTTTCCTCTCATTTTGAGCATTTGAGAGTTCTTCTTGGTTTTGATCAAGTGCCAAAGAAGGATTTTCGACTTCCACCTCTAACGAAGGTTCTTGGATATCATCCACTTCCGAGGATTTTTGGAACTCTAAAGCTTCAAGCATTTCTCCCATTTGTAAGTTCAACCTCTCAAGAGCCAAATTATTTTGGAGACTATTTTTCAAAAGTTTCTCCAAGGCCTTTTGCTCTTTGTTTCCTCCTTTGAGTAGGCATTCCATCATGAGTTTGAACTCTCCATTTTGACCATGCTCAATTTCTTCCACTTCCATATCCATATAATTAGCATCACAAAAATTAGAATCATCATAGCGAGGGTTCGGGAAAGGCAAGGGCATATAAGCACAATTAGTCCGATGACCATTTTGACCACCACACTTATCACATATACTCCACTCATGGGTTTGAGATTGTACGCACAATCCGCCCCGTGAGAATTTAAACAATTTTGCCACGAGTGTGGTCCTTCACAATAAGGATAAGGGTCATCAAAGTATGAACAACTACCATCCGACCAATTATTATCATATGATGCCATTATTTCAATAAACAAGAAAATAAACAAGAAAACAATTAAGAAGATAAACAAAGATAAGAAAATAATTACATAAATATTCACAAGTTTGGACCAACCTAAGAATCCTAGCAATTCTTCTAGCTGTAATTAATAACACCGTTAATTTTCCGGCAACGACGCCAAAATTTGATCACCCCCAACTATGCCTCCTAAGAGGTCTAGCGTTCATTGCAAATATAATCCGGTTTACAAGTCTGGAGTCGAATCCCACAGGGAATTAACCTACTAATTACAATCACTAGATTCGCACGAATTCAAGTAATCAACCTTTAGAAATATTAAATAATGGTTTGAGTGTTTACTAACTAAAGGCAAGGTAATTAAAAACTATAATTTTAATACTAACAAGGTAAATGTTGTAGACAGGATTGGAAAGGTCTAGGGTTACGATTTCACCTCTCGTCGGAATCCTCCTCGCTACGTCTCATATAAATTCGCCTAGATATTCCCTACCGATCGTGAGCACTTTCAGCGTCGTAATTCTCTTCCGAGCAAATACAATAATTTACTAGACATATTCTTCCAAACTACGCTAGCTGGCACTAGTTTACCGCTCATTAAGATCGCACCAAGGTTTTGTTATTCCTAATCTCACCTTTAAACCCTCTGTATTGATTGCTCATATACGTTAGGAGTGATGTTAGTCAACAACTACCTAAATGTGTACCCTTTTCCAAGCAATACACACTAAATAGGCAAAGTCAATTGGGGGCCTTTCAATCAACCACAATAATCATATAGTTGAACAAGTAGAGAAAAGTAATTGGCAAATTCATATTAAACGCAGTGAAAAAGTCATCCTTCAAGAGGTTACATCAAACCCTAGATGAGAAGGTTTAGCTACTCATAACCATACTAACAATCATGATAATAATTGAAAGCATTAAAATACAGATTAAGGAAGAATATAAGAGAAAAACTCCTGCGATTCGTTGCTTCTAAGTGTTCCCGTCGCTTTTTTCCTCCCCAATAATGTCTAACCCCCAAGAAATAGGTTTAGAATCCCTTTTATATATGTTGGGGGGCGTGTATGGTCGAAACTACCAAGTCTTAGCCGAATTAGGATGAAATTCACCCTTAGCTTTCTCACTTGGCGCCAACCAGGACACTGAAATTTTTCATTATTCTGCCTTTGACGTTTTGGTTGGTGCCTGGCACCAACGTGGGCACCAAACTCATACTCCCTTCAAATTCTTCTGTTTTTACTTCACTTTGCATGCAAGTTTGCCAAAATCGCTTCAAATTGACTCTTACACATATGAACACCATTATTAAGCTCGAGTCACAAATATTTACACCAAAGTTAACTAGATTGAGGTATAATGCAAGGCAAATTACATGCGAAAACATGGAATTTTAGCCTAACATCACCCATCTCAAAAGCAAATACACTTAATAGAGACCAGAAGATCTGAGATTTAAAGTCACAGTTCAATTTTAATATTTGGGTTAATATGTAAAAGAAGAAAAGAGAAGAAGTAGAAAGTAAATATAAAAAACATGGCACCCTGGACAAATTGAACTTTTGCCATGTGAAATTGGATAAGGGGCAGAAATCCGGACTTACTAATCAGGATCAAGATCGATTGGTCGCGAATTTGCTTTAATTAAGATGATGATAATAATAATAATAATAATAATAATAATAATAATAATAATAATAATAATAATAATAATAATAATAATAATAATAATAATAATAATGTAAAAGAGGAAAAGAGAAGAAGTAGAAAGTAAATATAAAAAACATGGCATCCCTGGACAAATTGAACTTTTGCCATGTGAAATTGGATAAGGGGCAGAAATCCGGACTTACTAATCAGGATCAAGATCGATTGGTCGCGAATTTACTTTAATTAAGATAATAATAATAATAATAATAATAATAATAATAATAATAATAATAATAATAATAATAATAATAATAATAATAATAAATAAATAAATAAAAAACTATTACTAATTGTAAAGAAACGCACACTTTTCAGAGGACGAAAGATGCGGCATATTTGAGGAAATCCAACGGCCTGAGTAGTTATGTCGGTTAGGTGCTCCTTGCTACTCGTACTTATGTTTCTTCGCGATCACGTGTTGTTCAGCATATTTCATGATAATGTGATACCCACTAATATTTCTTTTGAATTTCAAACTTTCACCCAACAATTTAGGTAAAATTTGGAGAACTGTACTGTTAACCCAGTCCAAAATCCAGACAAAAATATTAAATCTTTACATGTATTTATCAGTTTTATTGCAATAAAGATAATTCAGTGTTCAAGAGATCATAATTCAAACTGCACAATTACCTTACTACTGGCGCGATCTAAACTTCCCTGTAACTATTTCGAGTTAGGTTCCTCTTCTCCTATTTTTACTGTGCAATATACTCCAATTAACTTCAAACATAGTCTTATGTTTCGAGTTAGGGTTGATACAAAAGTTAATGCGGTAATTAAAGTTTGCAATGAAAAAGAAGTTATTTTAATCAAAGATTCTTGTGGAAGATTGCTGCTCCATCTTTTTGGTCCATTTTAATTAATTTTTTGGTTGTTTTTACATATTAAGATGTCAACTTTTTAGCATTAATTAATAATAAAATTGAACAAATTAATCTTAATTTATTCATCGAAAATATAGCAAATAATCTTAGATTTTTTACTCCAAGAGCAACTTTGAAAAAAGAAGTTAATTTTTTTTTGATATTTGAAAAAATCAAATATTGTGATCACAGTGGCGTAACCATGAAATTCAATAAGGATATTCAAATTTTGAACATTCTTTGATGGCTGACTATGCAAAGGTGTTCAAATACAAGTAATATTTTATATTATATACAATATAATTTTTCGGCGAAGCAATGTTGTGATATCGACCAGAGCGCAGAGTGGTGCTTCAGTTTGATAAAACCACTGGCTTAAAGCAAGTCAAAATGTCAAATGCAGGCAAAGTGAATCCCTGGTTTCATTTCATTATACTACTACGAATTAAATAACTAGTCCAATCCGTTCTTCTTTTTCCCTTATTCTCAATCCTACTTTCAGTGGAGCAACAAAAGCAGATCAAAACCAAGCGGCCACTTCAAATTATATATCCACTCTTTTTCTCATACTAACATCTATATATACAATCCCCATTTTTTCCACTCAAAAGCAACTTCATCTATCAATCCTCATTACTCTCAATCTCATCAGTTACCACGATCTCTTTTTTTAGCTCTAATTAGCTGATAAATAGTTAAAGAAATTAACTAAGATGGAGGCCATGCAATCTTGGATTTCTGAGCACAAACTCACCAGCATTGGTTAGTCTTCATTTTCTTTCTTAATTGTCAAATTCATTTTCATTTATATTTCCATCGTCTAAAATATTCAAATGGGTTTCCTTTCCACTTACAGGGACATTCTGGGCTACTGTTGTTGGTGCTTCACTAGCTTACTCAAGTGCCAGAACGCCATTTAAGCCAAGTCTTAGGCTCATTCATGCCAGGTTAATTAATCAACATCGAATTAATTCAGCTCTTATATATATATATATATATATATATATATATA
This sequence comes from Nicotiana tomentosiformis, assembly GCF_000390325.3. Taxonomy (NCBI): domain Eukaryota; kingdom Viridiplantae; phylum Streptophyta; class Magnoliopsida; order Solanales; family Solanaceae; genus Nicotiana; species Nicotiana tomentosiformis. The sequence continues at coordinate 65,821,140 of NC_090814.1, read as the reverse complement.
TATATATATATATATATATATATGTGTGTGTGTGTGTGTGTGTGTGTGTGTGTGTGTGTGTATGATTGTCTATCTGTGTTATTATGCAATGCAGTTTACGCTAATTAACAGGATTTTCCGTTGGCAAACAGGATACACGCACAAGCTTTAACATTAGCAGTGTTATCAGGAGCAGCAGTTTATCATTACTATGACAAAAATAGCAACGAGCAAGTCCACAAGTAAAATGCTCTACTACCACCAGAAATAATCTAGCAGTCTAATCAGCTCTTCATTTTGAAGGAACAACTCTTAGCTATTAGAAGTAATATATTGTGGGGCAAACATTGAATTTTCCTAGACGCTGTGTCAAGTATATGGAAAATTGGAGCTTGTCTTCTGTTTAGTTCAAAAATGTATTATGGATATTATCGAGACTTTCAATTCATGCTGACTAATTTGCAATTTGTGAATTGTGATATGTGATTTGAAGGCAGTGATCAGTTCCAAATGCATTACAAATTATATATATTCAAATATACTCTCTCTCTCTCTCTTGATTTACTGCCACAGGTAAATCGATGAGCTTATTTTATATTCATTGGTAGATGCGTATTACTACTTTGAGAAATTAAATAATACAAAAACTTGCATTTCCTTTGGAGTTCATTTTCTAATATTTTTCTTTCAGTTAGTTTACTCTCACCAAGGTTGCTAATGGACTTTACTGAAGCAACCGGTTATTTTTTTTTCAGACTTCATAACTTAATAAATTTATTTATTTATTGTTTTAACTACGAATGAATGAGTTCTAGAATCCAAATATAAATTAAATGAATTTTTCCAAATGAAAAGAATGAATATAAGAAAAAGAAGGCGAGACAAATTAGAGATAGAGAGAAGAAAGAAACGTGTATACGGTCAAAACCGGTTTTGCCCTTCGTGTAGTTAGTCAAGATTGGAGCATGATGGACCAAGGGTCGTCTTCGTAATATCGAGATGAGATCCGAAGCCAGGTTATCAAACTCAAGATTCAGGGACCGATCAATACCGAGCTCAAAGTCAATATCGGGATGATTAAATACTGAGTTCAAAGTCAATATCGAGTTCGAGTCAATACCGAGCCCGAGTCGATATCGAGTTCGAGTCGATTACGAGCTCGAGTCGATATCGAGCTCGAGATCCGGAGATCGATCAGTAGCAAGACCAACCAAAATCGAACTATGAGACAAAGAGTCGTTGTAGCCGCACTTAGGGAGAGAATCTCGGCGGGAATTAAGAAAAAGCTAATTAATTAATCTATCATGCGATTCCCACTATGTATTTTTTATTATATCAAAAGCAGGATTTTTTACTATATTAAGAGTGGGTATCATTTCTGTAATGGGACAGATTGAACATCCAGAGAAGAAAACATTGATACACTCACATTCTAAAGATTGTTACATTGATATATAGTTGAGATTATCCTTTTTTGAGCTTGGACAATGATTCATCTTGCTTGTTTATAAATCATTCTCTACTCAATTTGGTTTGTATTTCATTCCTTTATACAGTTAATATTCGATATATTTCTACTTACTTTCTCGATTTGTACCAAGCTAAACCACGTATCCTTAAAACTACGTATAAATTCAACTCTATCCGTTTTTCGGATAAACAGTTTGGCGCCCACCGTGGGGCTAAGGATAATAGTGGTTATTTGGTGTGAATCTCTGTGAAACACACTATTTTATACTTGCTCTTGGAAGTATCTTTGATTTCAGGCTGAAAACGACAAATTTACAATTAATGGCCCTACCTATCGGCAACGAAGCTGGCCTTCAAGATGAGAACAACAACTTAACGCCCAGGGTTGAAAGGCCACCTATCGATCCCGTTAGAGCTCGGGTCGAAGAGCCAATAGACGTTAATTCATATGTGGCCATCGAAGCAAATCAACTTTCCGACCCTGAAAATAGCATTCATGGTGGAACTCGATCTGCAGCTCGAAATACCCAAAACGCTGAGGAAAACGGAATTAGCTTGCGTATGATTTTTGAAATGTTGCAAGCTCAACAAGTAGCAATAGCCCAGTTGTAGAGCCAAACCCAGGCACCGATCAGGCTCGAGCTCAGTCCACCCCAAGAAGTCACCCACAAAATAGGGTCAACTGTAGTGAGGTCAAATGAGCAAGAATCGGGGACCAATCCCAAAATTATTAAGATGCTCGAAGAACTGATAAAATGAATAGAGTCAGGAGAAAGGAGGATCAAAGCAAATGCTAAAAAATTGGAAAAATATAACTTTAGGGTTGATCAGATCCCAGGGGCATCACCGATATTGAAAGGCTTGGATTCCAAAAAAATCATACAAAAGACTTTCCCCCCGAGCGCGGCTCCTAAACCGATCCCTAAGAAGTTCCGCATGCCCGAAATTCCTAAGTATAATGGAAAGACTGACCCCAACGAACACGTCACCTCTTACACATGTGCCATTAAAGGGAATGATCTAGAGGACGACGAGATCGAATCTGTATTATTGAAAAAATTCGGTGAAACCCTGTCAAAGGGAGCAATGATATGGTATCATAATTTATCGTCTAACTCTATCGACTCTTTTGCTATGCTTGCAGATTCTTTCGTAAAAGAACACGCTGGAGCCATAAAAGTCAAAACCAGGAAGTTGGACCTTTTCAAGGTAAGACAAAAAGATAACGAGATGATAAGAGAATGTGTATCTCATTTCCAAATGGAACGAATGGACCTACCACCAGTCACAGACGATTGGGTTGTTCAAGCTTTCACTCAAGGTCTGAACGAACGAAGCTCGATAGCTTCACGACGGTTGAAGCAAAACTTGATCGAGTACCCAGCTGTTACATGGGCTGATGTTCACAATCGGTATCAATCGAAGATTAGAGTCGAAGATGACTAGTTGGGTTCTGGGTCCGTTATTAAAAGGGACATCAACAGAGAACAAAGGTCGATCAAGGACCAATACCGGCAGTATAGTGGAGATTATAGGGGTAACGAACCAAGACATAACCTCGTATAAAGCAATAAAAGAAGTGATCGAGGCCAAGGATCTTGGGGGCTGATGAACAAGAATGGGTTCGACATGCATACTGGCCCTAAGGAAGCGCCACGGTTATCGGAATATAACTTCAACGTCGATGCATCCGTCATCGTGTCGGCTATCGGACGCATCAAAGATACTAAATGGCCCCGACCTCTACAGTCCGATTCAACCCAGAGGAATCCCAATCAAATGTGTGAATATCATGGCACTCATGGCCACAGAACGGAAGGTTGCAGGCAATTGAGAGAGGAGGTAGACCGGTTATTCAATAAAGGGCACCTTCGAGAATTTTTTAAGTGACCGGGCCAAAAACCATTTCAAAAACAAGGATTTCAGAAGACAAAACGAACACGAAGAGCCACAACACATCATCCACATGATCATCGGTGGGATCGATATCCCCAGGGGCCGGTCCTTAAATGCACTAAGATGTCGATTGAAAGAGAGAAGGGATCTCGGTCTCAGGATTACACACCTAAAGGAACCTTGTCCTTTAGTGATGAAGACGCATAAGGAATCATGCAACCCATAACTATGCACTGGTAATATTTGTACCTATGAATAAAACTCAAGTTAAGTGTGTGTTAGTTGATCCAGGTAATTCGGCCAATATTATTAGATCGAAGGTCGTAGAGTAAACTCTAGGTTACTAAAACAAGTTGAATATTAAAAAGATATGTTTCAGAGTTCTACTTAAGATACGGAAAAAGAAGAGTAAAACGGAGTTAAGATGCTTTTAGGAGGAATCAAACGCTGAACCGTCCCTTCTCATTCTCAATGAACCCCCTTGATTTTCCTTAAAAAGTAGGCTCCAAAGTGGGAACCTGCTTGACTTGGATCAAGAATGCTCTTAGAGAGAATCAAACGCATTACATTTGGTTCCCAATGAACCTATATAATCCTTCCAATAAATGTGGCCGGGACCATCCAAAAAATGAAGTTCCATGTGATCGAAGGCAACATGAGGTATAACGCTCTTTTTGGAAGGCCGTGGATCCACAATATGAGAGTTGTACCCTCGACGCTCCACCAGGTTTTGAAATTACCAACATCGGATGGAGTCAAAACGGTCTATGGAGAGCAACCGACCGCAAAACAAATGTTTTCCATCAATGAAGTGATTCCGATATCTACACTATCATCGACAAAAGGATCAGATTCGAAGGAGGAACAAGATACCAAATAGCAATCACAAACGTCAGCCTCGACCCAACTAGAGAGTCAGAAGACTGACTAAGATGATGACTATGGGATCCCTCGATCCTTTGTGGTCCCCAATGATATCGACGTTACCCAGTCAACGGTCGAAGAACTAGAGCAAATCACACTAGTCGAACATCTGCCCAAGCGAAAGGTATACCTAGGCACGAGGTTAGATCCCGAGCTCAGGAAAAAGCTTATTCAATTTCTTATAGCTAACATGAACTGTTTCGCTTAGTCCCATATCGACATAACAGGTATCCCACCAGAGATAGCCACTCATAGACTAAGACTAGATCCAAAATTCCGTCCGATAAAGCGAAAAAGAAGGCCCTAGTCCGAGGTCAAACATGCCTTCATCAAGGACGAGGTAACCAAACTTCTTAAAATAGGATCCATTCGAGAAGTTAAATACCCCGAATGGATAGCAAATGTGGTGGTGGTCCCTAAGAAAGAAAACAAACTTAGAATGTGTATAGATTATAAAGACTTGAACAAAGCATGCCCTAAGGATTCCTTTCCTTTGTCTAGCATCGATCCTATGATTGATGCCACAGCCGGCCACGAGACTCTCAGTTTTATCGATGCCTACTTTGGGTACAACCAGATACAAATGAACCCGGAGGATCAAGAAAAGACCTCATTTGTCACTAAGTACGATACCTATTGTTATAACGTAATGCCATTCGGTCTAAAAAATGTCGGTGCAACTTATCAACGCCTAGTAAATCGAATGTTCGAAAAACAAATAGGAAAATCAATGGAAGTTTATATTGATGGCATGTTAGTAAAGTCCTTGCGAGCAGAGGACCATTTAAAACATTTGCAGGAAACTTTCGACGTACTAAAGAAATACAATATGAAGCTCAATCCCAAAAAATGTGCATTCAGGGTTGGCTCGGGAAAGTTTATTGGTTACATGGTGTCCAGCCGAGGAATCGAAATCAACCCCGATAAAATCAAAGCTATCGAGGACATCACGGTAATAGATAATGTGAAGGTCGTGCAAAGGTTAACGGGGAGAATAGCTGCTTTGGGATGATTCATTTTGAGATCCTCAGATAGGAGCCACCGATTTTGCTCACTGCTTAAGAAGAAAAGCAACTTTGCATAGACTCCGGAATGCCAGCAGGCTTTGGAAGAACTAAAGCAGTATTTATCGAGCCCGCCTCTGCTTCATACCCCGAAAGTGGACGAACAACTTTACTTGTACTTAGCTGTCTCGGAGATAGCAATAAGTGGAGTCCTGGTTCGAGAAGAACGAGGTACGCAATTCCCTATTTATTATGTCAGTCGGACCTTAGGCGAGGCCGAAATTAGATATCCATACTTAGAAAAATTAGCGCTTGCTTTAATAAGCGCCTCTAGGAAATTAAAACCATATTTCCAATCTCACCCAATATATGTTGTAACAACTTATCCTCTTCAAAACATTTTGTGCAAACCCGAGCTTTCAGGTTGATTGGCCAAATGGGCCACAAAAATTGTTGGGTATGATATCGAGTATCGACCCTGAATCGCTATCAAGTCTCAAATCTTGGCAGACTTCGTGGCTGACTTATCGCCAACCCTCGTGCCCGAGATTGAAAGAGAGCTACTTATAAAATCGGGTACCTCTTCGAGAGTCTGGACCCTTTTCACGGACGGTGCCTCGAACGCGAAGGGGTCCGTATTAGGCATTGTACTAATATCATACACAGGTAATGTAATTAGACAGTCTATCAGAACTACGAAATTGACTAACAATGAGGCCGAGTATGAGGCCATGATTGCAGGTCTCGAACTAGCTAGAAGCTTGGGAGCAGAGATCATAGAAGCTAAGTGTGATTCCCTCTTCATGGTAAACCAAGTTAACGGGACTTTTAAGGTCCGAGAAAATCGAATGCAAAGGTACTTAATATATTATAGGTGACTCTACGTCAATTTAAAGAATGGACTTTGCAACATGTACCCCGAGAATAGAACAGTGAGGCCGATGCCCTTGGGAACTTAGGTTCATCGGTCGAAGATGACGAACTCAACTCGGGGACTGTCGTACAACTCATAAAATCTGTGATCGAAGAAGGTCACGCCGAGATAAATTCCACAAGTCTAACCTGGGATTGGAGAAACAAATATATAGAGTACTTCAAGAACGGGAAGCTTCAATCAGATCCAAAGGAATCGAGAGCTTTGCTCACAAAGGCAGCACGATTCACCCTAGCCGAAGACGGAACACTATTCAGAAGGACTTTTGATGGACCATTGGCAATATGTTTGGGACCAGGAGATACCGATTACATACTACGGGAAATTCACGAGGGCACTTGTGGAAACCATTTCGGTGCTGATTCGTTGGTCCACAAAGTGATCAGAGCAAGGTATTATTGGACCGATATGAGCAAAGATGCGAAGGAGTTCGTTCGAAAATGCGAGAAATGCCAAAGACATGCGCCCGTGATTCATCAACCTGGGGAGCTACTCCATTCGGTCCTATCTCCATGGCCCTTCATGAAATGAGGGATGGACATCGCCGGGCCCCTCCCATCGGCCCCAGGTAAAGCTCAGTTTATTTTGTTTATGACTTATTATTTTTATAAATGGGTTGAAGCACATGCTTTCGAGAAAGTCAGAGAAAAAGAAGTGATAGACTTCATTTGGGACCACATCATATGTCGATTCGGGGTGCCAGCCGAAATTTTATGTGATAATGGAAAATAATTCATCGGCAGCAAAGTAACTAAATTTCTCGAGGATCACAAAATCAAAAGGATCCTATCAACACCGTACCATCCCAGCGAAAACGGACAAGCCGAATCGACCAACAAAACCATCATCCAAAATCTTAAGAAAATATTGACCAACGCCAAAGGAAAATGGAGAGAAATACTGCCCGAGGTCTTATGGGCATATCACACAACATCAAAATCCAGTACTGGAGCAACGCCATTTTCGTTGGTCTATGGCGCCGAAGCTCGAATCTCGGTTGAGGTCGGAGAACCTAGCATCAGGTTTCGATATGCAACAAAGAAGTCGAATAACGAGACCATGAACACAAGCCTGGAATTATTGGATGAAAGACGAGAGATCGCTCTCGTCCGATTGGCCGCCCCAAAAACAATGGATCGAAATATACTACAATCGAAGAACCAATCTTCGATATTTCAAAATCGGGGACTTGGTACTAAGGAAAGTCACCCTCAACACTCGAAATCTGAATGAAGAGAAACTGGGTCCGAACTGGGAAGGACCATATCAGGTCCTCGAAATCATCGGAAAGGGATCCTACAAGCTCGGCGTGATAAACGGCAAGCAACTACCGAGCAATTGGAATGTCTCGCACCTAAAACGATACTACTGCTAAGGTATGACCCTCCCATGTTCATTCATATTTTGAAATTAACCCTTGCAGGTGTTCGACCAGAAATGGATCGAAACCTTTAGGCCTGAAAGTACGCGTTGCACTCTTTTTTCCTTAGACCGGTTTAGTCCCGAATGTGTTTTTCGGCAAGGTTTTTAATGAGGCAACCATTGATCGTGCTAACTTAGAGCAATTCAACAGTATCCGAAGCCTCTTTACAATCAACCTCGAATACTGGGGGGCGTTACCCTCGAATAAATCAAGTTCGATGCAAGAAAGTTACTTCATGACAACATGGTTTCGATAGGAAAAATTGTAAGGGCCAAATGGTCAAAACGAGCCATGCCCATGTAGTTTGCCCGAGCCTTAGCACAAAACATGAACGCATGTATAATGACTTATAAAGAGAGATTTCTTCTTTTATAATATTTTATATCCTAGAAAAATTCCTCAATTTCGTGATATATTATGCAAACAAGCCTAAGGGCTATTCTTATCTCGAGTTCGAGAAATAATTCTCACTCGACTACACAGCCCAAAGGCTACCTTATTTCGAGTTCAAGCAAGTCCTTACTCGACCACTAAGCCTAAGGGCTATTCTAATTTCGAGTTCGAGCAAATTCTCACTTGACTACAAAGCCCAAAGGCTACCTTATTTCGAGTTCGAGCAAGTCCTCACTCGACCACTAAGCCTAAGGTCTATTCTTATTTCGAGTTCGAGTAAATCCTCACTCGATTATAAAGCCTAAGGGCTACTCTTATTTAGAGTTCGAGCAAGTCCTCACTCGACCACTAAGCCTAAGGGCTATTCTTATTTCGAGTTCAAGTAAATACTCACTCGACTATAAAGCCTGAGGGCTACCCTAACTCGAGTTCGAGCAACCATTCTCACTCGGGGACTATCTATCGAGCCCAAGGGCCGCCATTAATTCAAGTTCGAGAAATCATTCTCACTCGACAGAAAAGCCTAAGGGCTACCTTAATTCGAGTTCGAGAAATTATTCCCACTCGACTACAAAGCCCAAAGGCTACCTTATTTCGAGTTCGAGCAAGTCCTCACTCGACCACTAAGCCTAAGGGATCTTCTTATTTTGAGTTCGAGAAAATCCTCACTCGACTAAAAAGCCTAAAGGCTACCCTAACTCGAGTTCGAGCAACCATTCTCACTCAGGGACTATCTACCGAGTCCAAGGGCTGCCATTAATTCGAGTTCGGGAAATCATTCTCACTCGACTGAAAAGCCTAAGGGCTACCTTAATCCGAGTTCAAGAAATTAGTCTCATTCGACCGAAAATTCCTAAAGGCTACCTTAGCTCGAATTCGAGCAAATCATTTCACTTGAACTCTATTCGTCGAGTCTAAAAGCTATCTCAGTTCGAGTTCGAACATTCGCTCGAACCTTCAAATAATTATCACGTGCTAAGACACTTTTTGGCCTTCGTATAAATTAACAAGAAAGTCAAAAGATTCAGAGGCCGTAAAAGAAAAAAAAGTTTTATATACCAGAAATCATTTACAAGGCAACCATGGCCGATCAAGTATTTCTACAAAAAGACCAAAACGGTCTTAAAAGGAAGAAGAAAAATACTAAAAGGGCTTAGTCCTCTCCAGGAGCAGCATCTTCACTCTCGAGGTCTCCGCTCTCAGAACCACTCATACTCCCGGTATCATAATCATCGGGAAAGGCCAACATCCTGGCTTCGGCTTCAAGCTCTTTTGCATTCTCGATCTTGGCTGAAAGATGGAAGCCACGAGCATAGATCTCCTCTAGAGTCTCCCTCCGAGATTGACATTTAGCATGCTCGGCAACCTAATTTGATCGAGCTTGAGCATCCTCGGCAAACTCCTTTGCCGAACTTGAGCGGCTTCAGCATCAGATCGATAAACAGCCATAATTGCATCAGCATTATCCATGGCTATTTCGGCCCCCGATTTGACTGTTGCCTGTTCCGAGGCCAATTTTTCTCGATCAGAAGTCATTGAGTCCAAACGAGACTGGAACTCCTCGATATTCTTGTCTTGCACCAAGGCTCTCTCTTTCGAGCTCCGAAGTTGTTCCTCGACCAAGGCCAGCTGATCCCGGGCGGTCTCCTTTTCAGCGGCAAGGCGATCCATGTTCTTTTTCCATTTTTCGGCCCCCGCTTTCACTGCGTCTACCTCGGCATGAAGTTGCCCAATAACATCGAGCTTTTGCTGAACCTGCGAGACCGAACTATTAGCTGTCACGCCTAAATCAGTGTCAGTAACTTCAAAAATCCTCTTTACCTGCTCGGACAAGTCGGTTTGTTCTTTCCGACCTGCTTCTAGCTCGACCCGAAGTCCTTTTGCTTCTCCTTCCTTCTGCTCACTGAGAAGCTTGAAGGTGTCTCTCTCCTCAGTAAACCTTCGAATTTTGGCTTCGGACTGACTTAGCTCCCCTTGAGATCGGAAAAATGCTTCGTGACAGAGTGCAGAAGCCTACAAAAAATAAAAAGGAGTTATATGAAAGAAGAAAAATACAAGTATGAAAATTGATAAAGGGAAAGCGAGCTTACCCTATTTAGGGCCTGCTGAGCTTCGTCGAATATATGAGGAATCCCTGCTTTTCCCGAGCTTTTCTTCAAAGGCTCTGAATCGCTCGGACCGGTAGCATCTTCTATCCCAACAAAATAACCATGGAAAGGGTCTTCCTCTCCATGGACCCCCTCCCCATGATAAACCTCCACAGCTTAGGCGTCATGTATCATAGACTGCGAAAATGAAAGAAAAGAAGGGGAATCACAGATTTCTATTACCCCGATCATGTCTTTCGAGGCACCGCCTCCATATCATGGAACCTCAAGCTCGGTCCCCGCATCATTGTCAATCGCCTCTTCGACGGGTATAACGTCCTCGGTTCCCCTTTGCTCTGGAACTTGGGTCGAAGTATTCTCTTCGGCCTTGTCGGACCTGAGAAAAACAGAATCAGTCCCCACCGATCCCGAAGCTTTACCAATATCGGTGCCAGCCCGTGCACGGGCCACCATCCTAGAGTTACCTTCTTCTTCTTCTTCTTCTTCATCTTCTTCATCCCTCAGACGCAGGACCGACTCCATAGTCAGTGGGATTGTAGTTCCCTTGGGCTTACGGACTACCCTCTTCTTAGGTTTTTTTACCCTCGGGGACCGAGGTCCTTTTTCTCTTATTTTCCTTCAATGGCTTCGAGACAAGTGGAAAAACTTCTTCACCACCAGACGGGGGCCTCATTTACCGCATCTTTTCTGAGACCTGCGAAAGAAGAAGAAGGTAAGTAAAACTCATGCTTCGAATAAACATGTCACCTCGATTTACAAATGAATCAGTAGACCAAGACGAAGCTTACCATGAGTACGAGCTTCCCATCGACCCTTCGACAAATCGTGCCATGAGCGCTCGACAAATGTTGACGTCGAGACTAGGTTTTTGACCCAGTTCTCGAGGTGAGTAATCGCACCCGGCATCCAAGCAACTGCTACATCGAGAAAGACACTAATAAGAAAGGGTGGAGAAGTAAGACAAACAGAAATTTAAAACGGGACCGTACTTACATTTCATATTCCATTTCTCAAGAAATGGCATGATCTTTGCCCGGATTAGGTCTGAGGTCTTCACTAGAACAAACCGGCGCCTCCAGCCCCGATCATTATCTTCATCTATGCTCGACGTGAACACCTTGGTGGCACGACGTTGAAGCTTTATCAGTCCACCTCGGTAAAGCCGAAGACTATACAATCTTATAAGTTGGTCGAGGGTGAAGGGGAGCCCATCAATTTTACTCACAAAGAAACGCATTAAGAGCACGATTCTCCAGAAAGAAGGATGAATCTGGCCGAGGGTCACCTGATATTTCTTGCAAAAATTGATGATGACTGGATCGAGGGGACCCAGCGTGAAAGGATAAGTATAAACACTCAGGTACCCTTCCACCTGGGTAGTGATCGATTCCTCCGGTGTCGGTATCACGACCTCTTTGTTTATCTAATTACAATCTTTCTTCACCACATCAAGGAAACTTACTGGTATCGAGCATATGTATCTCGATACCGGCTCGCATCGACCAGTGACCGAAGAGGGTTTATCAACATTAAAATCAGAATCAATAACACATCCCCCAGGAATGAGTTCTTCAAGGCGTGGTTCCACCACCGATTTTTCACCGGCCGGCCGAGATGGGGAAGCAACCTCTTTTTGAGGAACGGTTTTATATATCTTGGCCATCTAAATTTTCAAAGAGCAAAGAAGACGGAAAATTAAAATATTTTGGTGGTTGGGGAGGAACAAGCAAAGAAAATTTCAGAACTTGACAATAGGTAATTTTGCAGAAGACGAAGAAATGTAAAGGTTGGAATGAGAAGAGTTGAAAGTAAAAGTTTAAGATGAGGAAGGAATTAGGTTATTTATAGGTTACACAATGACGGTTCAAAACTGGCAGTGGCCGACATCGATTGACGTGCATTTAATGCCTTGGTAACTGAACCGACGTGACATTTGTCACATATGTCACAATCGGGCTTTACGCAGACGTTAGTGTATACCTAGTCAGAGGTTGAAAAATCATATCATTTCTCGCCACATCCTTTCCTAGAAACGAGGGGACCATCTGTATACGGTCAAAACCGATTTTGCCCTTCGTATAGTTAGTCAAGATTGGAGCATGATGGACCAAGGGTCGTCTTCATAATATCGAGATGAGATCCGAAGCCAGGTTATCAAACTCAAGATTCAGGGACCGATCAATACCGAGCTCAAAGTCAATATCGGGATGATTCAATACCGAGCTCAAAGTCAATATCGAGCTCGAGTCAATACCGAGCCCGAGATCCGAAGATCGATCAGTACCAAGACCAACCAAGATCGAACTATGAGACAAAGAGCCGTTGTAGCCGCACATAGAGAGAGAATCTCGACAGGAATTAAGGAAAAGCTAATTAATTAATCTATCATGGGATCCCCACTATGTATTTTTTATTATATCCAAAGCAAGATTTTTTCACTATATTAAGAGTGAGTATCATTTCTGTAATGAGACATATTGAACATCCAATGAAGAAAACATTGATACACTCACATTCTAAAGATTGTTACATTGATATATAGTTGAGATTATCCTTTTTTGAGCTTGGACATTGATTCAACTTGCTTGTTTATAAATCATTCTCTACTCAATTTGGTTTGTATTTCATTCCTTTATACAGTCAATATTCGATTTATTTCTACTTACTTTCCCGATTTGTACCAAGCTATACCACGTATCCTTAGAACTACGTATAAATTCAACTCTATCCGTTTTTCGAGTAAACAAAGCGGAAGAAACAGAGAGGAGTAGAAATATTAACAAGACAACAGAACTACATAAGGCAAAGATAAAAGTGAGAATCAGGGGCACCATGTTCCACTTGTCAAGTTATGAGTTAGTCTCATACAAGTTTTATTGGTTGTGTGAGACTAAAGAATAAAATTCCTACTTAATTCTAATAGTCCAAATAAAATAAATCATGAGAAGAAAATTGATGTAGTGGTACTTGATGGAGTAAAATAGAGCCTCTATACTTGATTCTTTAACAAAAGATTTCCCCCTAAAATCAGCCACAAGTAATTGTCCCCAAAAGCCAGTAAAACCGCCCAAGAAACTCTCAAAATTCTAACATAGAGTCGGTCAAAACTTTGCAGATGCACATCACAGCAGCCCAAAAGGCCACATTTGCAAAATGCTTAACATTCTCATAATTTTGTAGAAATAGCGTCCATCGGTCATTTTCCCGTCATATCCTTAAAAATTAGCTACTTCTAGAAATTTAAATTCTATTATTATCCTAGAGTTTTGGTTATAAAATTTGAAACTCCACGACAATAGCTAATATTTAATTGCAGAAGCTGAAAAGTGGCTTTTATTGTGAAATTTCCCCCATAATTTTTGTCTGGACACATAGGCCAAAGCCCAAAACAAAGTGGAAGTGGTGCTATTTCAAGAGAAGATCATTCTGGTAAAGCTAAAAGTGTATGAGATGCAGAATTGACTTCATCGAAGAAAAAACTGTTTTACCATGGGCTATAATTGAGAAGGCCTTGTGTATTAGACAATTAAAATGTCAGCTTAGTCTCTCTTTGACAGTATATTTTTTAATCCAAATTACTATGTTGACTCTTCTTTGCTGGAAGCTTTAAGAAGTATGTTAAAGCAGGATGCCTCTCAAATTCCACGCTTCAGATTATTTGGATCTAACATTTTGCCTCTCAAATTCCCCCTTTCCTTCACTTGCAAAGGATGTGTAAGAACTTGATTCAAAGCTACTATCTAAGTAAAGTAAGTAGATGGATACGTATAAAATTAATTAATTTGCGCCATGTCTCATTTTCAGTATCAAAACTAGAAAGTTGCAAAGTAGTCATTAGTAGTATTTAATTAAACGGTACCTTGCGAGAAGACCCCCTTCCCACCGAGATCTTGGGAGAATTCTAATGAAAATGATGATCATGGAGCTGGTAAGTTAATTTTTTGCGATTGCTTGGAGGACAGGAAACAAAGAGAGAACGATCATAAACTTAATTAGAGAAGTAGAAGATCTATGAGATGCTAAAAGTGCTTAACTTTTTATTTTGTCAGAAAAATATTTATTTAATGGGTTGGGAAGAGTTTGTTTAATGTCTATTGGAGGTACCTCATTTTCGCTTTTTGTAAGGTTGGATCGTGATGGCGTCAGACACCACTGTCAGACAAGCCAACAATAATTACTTAATTTGGTTCTCGTTTTAATATTTTGAAAGTATATTTTTCCTTCTATTAAACAGTAGAAGATGAAATTCACAGAGTAAATGATAATATTTTTTTAACAAATTTCAATACAAAACAACTCATAGTCACCCCAAAATCCAGTGTCTCAAGTGCATGAGCATCAACTAGGAATGTAAAATAAAATACAGCATATGTCCGGAATACAAACTTGGACAGGAGAAATATAAATACTCTGAAGGAAACTCTGTCGGCTGTGGGTCGTAATGTGGAATGCAGCTCGCGTAAGTCCCCGTATGCATACACGCCTCTACTCTCTCAAGCCCACTAGTCACATATGTACCTGCACAAAACAAATGTACAGCAAGTGTAGCACGAGTACGTAAGCAACATGTACCCAGTAAGTATCTAGCATAATCCTAGAGAAGTAGTGACGAGAGGTCGACATCGACACTCACTAGTCGTCCAACAACATAAGGTACAATAATGAGGTAGCAAATATAAGACAGAGTAAGTATGTGAAATAGACAAATATAGATCTCGTGGTACAAATTTCCTCTCTTTACGAGGAACTCAAGCTCTTCATTAGAAATTACCTCCTTAACTGGAGCATATATATAGGTATAGTAAAACTCATCAAGTGGCTACCACAATTCAAATTCGGAATTTACAAATACAGTGGCTTCCTGCCAAGTTTTACGCACGATTTCATGGGAATGAGATATAGGAAATACCGAGGCGTACGGCCCGATCCAACATAATAATAAAATTATGCACTGCCGAGGGTCGAACGACTCGAACCATATGATAAATCAATTAACCTGCCGAGGCAAACGGCCAGCTCCTATGAGAGTGTGGAACATAAATTCTGCCGAGGCAAACGACCCGATCCCATAAGAAGTGAAATACAAATTTCCTGCCGAGGCGTACGACCCGATCCCATTAGAATAAGAAGCTTTGATGGGTCCTTGACCCCACTCACGAGTAAACTGTGAGTTGTAATTTATTTAATGAAAACCTTTCGATGAGACACATATATATATATATATATCTGATGGCTAATCATGAACCCGTGAAGTATCTATAATAGTAAGCCTAGTCTCAAATAGAATGTAAAGCAAAGGAGTGTATAAGCGAGAGACTACTCAAATAGTACAGCTATAGTATGATGTGAACCAAAGTCTACCCGGACAATAACATGAATGTAGCTACGTACGGGATCTCGTCACCTCGCGCGTAAGTAGTCCCCACAACAAGTGCGATGACCCAAAAGGTCATCTTTAAATTTGATAATTATTTTTGTATTCTATGACCTCGAAAAATACTATTCATTATTTCTTGACTTGCGTACGCAGTCCGTATAATTTTTCGAAAAGTTTTTATATGAACAATTGATTAAAATATGAAATAGAGCCTTAAAACTCAACTGAGTTGACTTTGGTCAACATTTTGAGCAAACAGACTCGGATCAGTATTTTAACAGTTCCAATAGATCCGTATCGTGATTTGAGACTTGGGAATATTCTCGAAATTTAATTTGGAGGTCTCTAACTTGAAATATCGCAAGTTGGCGAAAACAAGAAGCCTAAAGGCTTAAAGATTTTAAAGTTTGACCATAAATTAAATTTTATTGATATCGGGGTCAGATTTGAGTTCTGAAAATTTTTATAGGTCCGTTGTATCATTTATGACTTGTCTGTCGAATTTGGTGAGAAACGGAGTTGATTTGACGTGATTCAGACGTTCGGTTGTGAAAATAGAAGTTTTAAAGTTTTCTTAAAAATTTCATGTGATTTGGTGTCCGATTCATTATTCTAGGTGTTAAATTAGTGTTTTGATCGTGCGAACGAGTTCGTATGGGATTTTTGGACTTGTGTGCATGTTTGGTTTGAAGCCCCGAGGGCTCGGGTGAGTTTCAGATAGCCTACAGACCATTTGAACTTTGAGAAAAATCTGATTTTTAGCTTCTGCTGTCATCTGGGGCATTGTGCTTCGCAATCGCGAAGCCATTCCTGCGATTGTGAAGAGGAAATTGTGAGCCGTGCGTTTTACCCTTCGCGTTCGCGAAGATAGGTATGCGATCGCGGAAAGTTAACTTCCAGTGCACTGCGAATGCGAGGGCCAAGCCGTGATTGCAGAGAGGAAATGAGGCAGAAGCTGGGGCACTCAAATTTGTTCTTCGCGTTCGCATGAAACAATCCGCGATCGCGTGGGTCTATGGGGTTATGCTTCGCGTTCGCGTATGGTATGTCGCATTCGCGTAGTGCAAATTGGCAGCCTGTGCAAATTATGCTTCGCGATCGCGAAGAGTAAAATGGACCTGGGCAAATGTTGTTCTACGCGATCGCGAATTTCCGTGATCGCAATGAGTAAAAATTTGGGCAAACGGAACTTAAGTTCTGTAAATGAGATTTCGACCCATTTTCTACCATTTTCGATTTTGAGATCGGGTAAGACGATTTATGAGCGATTTTTACGGAAAAATATTGGGGTAAGTATTTTTTATCCTATATTGATTATATTTCATGATTCCATACTCATTAAATCATGAATCCGTGAATTTGTGGAAGAAAAATCAGATTTTATAAAATTTTCTAAAAATGTAAAATGAAGATTTGAAAGCCAATCCGATGTCGGAATTCGATAATTTTTATATGGTTGAACTCGTACCGGAACAGGTGTTCGGATTTCGCGAGTTTTTCGGGATTCAAGACGTGGGTCCCACTGTTAATTTTTAAAATAAATTTTGGATTTTATCCGGAAATTTTATAAATTCATATGGAATAAATTCGTACGATTTGTATTGAGCAAATTGAATTATTTATGACTAGATTTGAGGATTTCGGACACGAATTTGCGAGGCAAAGGTTTATTGAATTCTTGAAATGTGGTTGCAAAATAAGGTAAGTGTCGTAGTTAACCTTGACTTGAGGGAATAGAACCCTTATTTGTTATGTGAGATGCATGTGAATGATGTATAGGCAAGGTGACGAGTGTCTATACGTCGTAAAATTAATTGTTTGCATAATTACTTGAAAAATCATAAATTATTTTAAATCATGAATTAATTATTATATTAATTGTTTCACTCATATTACTTGTCAAATATTAATTCTTGAATTCCTGCAATAATTGTTACATGCTTATTTGACTTATGTGTCTTAATTGTTATTGGACATTTAGCATACTAAATATTAAACTGCCTATTTTTTCCATGATTTCCACAATTAATTGCTAATTGTCATTGGTTGTTCATAAATAAATTATAATTATTGTATGCCTTGATGCTTAATAGTTTCTCATTGAACGTGGTATTTATTGGAGTATTTTTTATTATATTTATTAGTTATTAAATATATTGGGGGATCGGGTTGTACGCCGCAACGAAAATGAAAGTAAATATATTGGGGGATCGGGTTGCACGCCGCAACAAACTTATTTAAAGTCTATATTGGGGGATCGAGTTGCACGCCGCAACAGACTTAATTAAAGTTTATATTGGGGGAGCGGGTTGCACGCCGCAACAGAATTGATTGAAATGAATATATTGGAGGAGCGGGTTGCACGCCGCAACAGAATTGAATATGAATATATTGCGGGATCGGGTTGCACGCCGCAACAGAAATTCATTGAAATAATAATTGGTTATGACTGCTGAGTTGACTTCAACTGTTGAAATGAGTTACCTGATTTATTTCTATTATTGCGTGCAGGTTAATGTAAGTGACCTGCCTTAGCCTCATCACTACTCCGTTGAGGTTAGGCTCGGCACTTACAAGTACATGGGGTCGGTTGGACTGATACTATACTCTGCACTTCTTGTGCAGATTTCGGAGTTGGTCCCAGTGGCGTATCATAGACTTTCTCGGATTTCAGCTACCCAGAGGAGACTTGAGGTATAACTGCACAATGTCCGCAGTTCTGAAGTCCTCGTCTACTTTACTTCAGCTGTGTGTTTGCTTTCAGACAACTTTATTTTATTCAGACCCTTATTTGTATCATTCTAGAAGCTCGTACACTTGTGACTCCAGTTCTGGAATGGTATTTAGACATCACTATTATTATGGATTATTCACTACATTTCAGAATTTACTTCCGCATTTATTTCTTTATTATTAATTAATTTAAAATTGTTTTAAAATGGATAATATTATTCTAACGTTGGCTTGCCTAGCAAGTAAAATGTTAGGCGTCATCACGGTCCCGAAGGTGGGAATTTTGGATCGTGACAGTTGGTATTAGAGCACTAGGTTACATAGGTCTCACGAGTCACGAGTAAACTTAGTAGAGTCTGAAGGATCGGTATGGAGACATCTGTACTTATCTTTTAGAGGATATGAAGTTTAAGAACAATATCATTTCTTTCTTATCCTATCGTGCAATTTTATTCTATCATCGATAATTGAACCATTCCATTCTTATTCTCTCGCAGATGGAGAGAACACGTAATACATCTACCGACGGACAGGGACCATAGCCCCCACTGGCAACTATGGCTAGGGGTAAAGGTCGAGGCCGAGGTCGTGCTAGAGGCCGAGGTAGAGGTAGAGCTCAGTCTAGAGCTCGAGCAACCACACTTGTTGTAGAACCTCAGGTGGATCTTCAGGAGGAGGTTCCAGTTCAGACTATACCAGTTGGACCAGTTCAGGTCCTGGAAGGATTCATAGCTACTCCAGTGCTTCAGGACGCTCTAGTCCGTTTGGTAAGTCTTATGGAGGGCGTGGCTTAGAATGGTACATTTCTAGTGGCACCAGCCGTCTCACAGTCTGGGGGAGGAGCACAAACTCCCACTACTCCCGCTCCGGAACATATGGCTCCCCAAAATTAGGCTCCAGCAGTCCCGCCAGTTGGGGTAGTTCCGCCAGTTATTGTGGCACAGACCGGTGATAGGCCTGCCATGTATTTTGAGGCCTTATTGAGACTGGATAAGTTTACTAAGCTCTTTATAGTTCACTTCAGTGGTACACCTTCTATGGACCCACAGGATTATCTTGACTGCTGCCATGAGGTGCTGCGGAACATGAGTATAGTTGAGATCAATGGGATCAATTTGCTGTATTTTAGATGACATGTTCGGCCAAGAGGTGGTGGAGAGATTATACATTGACCAGACCAGTTGGATCGTCTACACTTACCTGGGAGTAGTTCTCGCAGCTATTTCTGGAGAAATTCCTTCCTATCACACTGAGAGAGGATTACCGCAAGCAATTTGAGCGTCTACAATAGGGCAGTATGATTGTTACTCAGTATGAGTCCCGTTTTGTGGATTTAGCCCGTCATGCTCTCCTTTTACTACCTAATGAGGGAGAGAGAGAGAGAGAGAGAGAGTGAGGAGGTTTATTGAGGGACTCACTTACCCTATCAGGCTTCAGATGGCCAAGGAGACCGGAAGTGAGATTTTCTTTCAGGCTGCTGCTAATATCACGATGAGGATCGAGATAGTTCTTGCACAGGAAAGAGAGCGGAGGTCTGATAAGAGGCCTCATCAGTTCGGTGGTTTCAGTGGTGCCTCGTCTGGAGGCAGGGGTAATTTTGGTAGAGGTCATCCTCCCAGACAGTTTCATTCAGCACTTCAGGCATCTCCCGGTGCTTCAGGGCGTCACGGTCCTATTATGACTTACTTTGGGCAGCCAGCATTTAGTGCATATTCAGCTTCTATCAGTGCAACACCACTCCAGAGTCACTGCGGCGGTTATCCGGCCCGTTCGGGTCAGCTTCAGCTTCAATAGCCACGACATCAGGATATGTGTTATGAGTGTGGGAACATTGGTCACATCAGGAGGTATTGCCCTAGGTTATTAAGTAACAGATCTCGGCAGGATTCTCGTGCCATCATACCAGCACTGGTTGCTTCACTGCCTGCTCAGCCATCTAGAGGTGGAGGTCAGGCCAGGTGGAGGTCAGGCCGTTAGAGGTGGAGGTCAGACCATTAGAGGTGGAGGTAGTTAGAGGTCGTCCTAGAGACACAGTTCAGAGTGATGGGCTCAGCCCCAATTTTATGTTTTTCCAGCTAGGCCTGAGGCCGAGTCATTTGATGTTATGATCACAGGTATTATTCCAGTTTGCCATAGGGATGCTTCAGTTCTATTTGATCCAGGATCTACTTATTCCTACGTGTCCTCCAATTTTGCTTCATATTTGGTTGTGCCTTGTGATTCTCTGAGTGCTTATGTATGTGTATCTATACCGGTGGGAGACCCTGTTGTAGTAAATTATATCTATCGTTCGTGTGTGGTTACTATTGGTAGTCTTGAGACTAGCGTGGATCTTCTACTTCTTGATATGGTAGATTTTGATGTCATCTTGGGTATGGATTGGCTGTCACCTTATCATGCTATGTTGGATTGTCATGCAAAGACAGTGACTCTAGTCATGCCGGGGTTACCTCGGTTAGAGTGGAAAGGAACTCCTAGTCATTCTGCCAGCAGAGTTATTTCTTATATGAAAGCTCGCCGTATGGTAGAGAAAGGGTGTCTAGCCTATTTGGCTTATATTCGTGATCCTAGTGCGGATGTTCCTTCTATGGACTCAGTACCAGTTGTTCGTGAATTTCCAGAAGTATTTCTTGCAGATTTGCCGGGGATGCCACCCGAAAGAGATATTGACTTATGTATTGATTTAGCTCCGGGCACTCAGCCCATTTCTATCCCACCATACTGTATGGCCCCGCCAGAGTTGAAAGAATTGAAGGAACAGTTACAAGACTTGCTCTATCAGGGATTCATTAGTCCTAGTGTCTCGTCCTGGGGTACACCAGTGTTATTTGTAAAGAAGAAAGATGATTCAATGTGAATGTGCATAGATTATCAGCAGTTGAACAAGGCTACTATCAAGAACAAGTATCCACTGCCAAGAATTGATGACTTATTCGATCAGCTTCAGGGTGCCAAGGTGTTTTCAAAGATCGACTTGAGGTGTGGATACCATCAGTTAAAGATTAGGTCATCTGATGTCCCTAAGATAGCTTTTCAAACTCGGTATGGGCATTACGAATTCCTAGTGATGTCATTTGGGTTGACAAATGCACCAGCAGCATTTATGGATTTGATGAATCGGGTGTTCAAGCCTTATTTGGATTCATTTGTGGTTGTGTTCATTGATGATATCTTGATTTACTCCAGCAGTTGAGAGGAGCATGGGAAGCATCTTCGGAGTGTGCTCCAAAAATTAAAAAATAATTAGTTATATGCTAAATTTTCAAAATACGAGTTTTAGTTAAACTCAGTTGCCTTTTTGGGGCATGTTGTATCGTCAGAAGGCATAAAGGTGGATCCTAAGAAGATTGAGGCTGTTCAGGATTGGCATAGACCTACTTCAGTTACAGAGATCCGGAGTTTCCTGGGTTTGGCAGGTTATTATTGTCGGTTCGTAGAAGGGTTTTTATCTATAGCAAGCCCATTGACCAGACTGACCCAGAAAGGTGTCCCATTCAGATGGTCAGACGAGTGTGAGTTGAGCTTTCAGAAGCTCAAGACTGCTTTAACTACAGTGCTAGTGTTGGTATTGCCCACAAGTTTAGGATCTTATACGGTGTATTGTGATGCATCTCGCATTGGGCTTGGTGTAGTATTGATGCAATATGGCAAGGTGATTGCATACGCATCACGACAGTTGAAATTTCACGAGAAGAATTATCCTGTTCATGACTTAGAATTGGCAGCCATTGTTCACACGCTGAAGATTTGGAGGCATTACCTCTACGGTGTCTCGTGTGAGGTATTTACTGATCATCGTAGACTTCAGTATCTGTTCAAACAAAAGGATCTCAATTTGAGGCAGAGAAGATGGTTGGAGTTGTTGAAAGTCTGTGATATCACCATTTTGTATCATCCAGGAAAGGCTAATGTGGTGGCCGATGCTTTGAGTAGAAAGGCTATGAGTATGGGAAGCCTTGCTTATATTCCGGTTGGTGAGATACCGTTAGCTATAGATGTCCATACTTTGGCTAATCAGTTCGTGAGGTTAGATGTTTCAAAGCCCGGTTGGGTTTTAGCTTGCACAGTCGCCCAGTCTTCTTTATATGAGCGCATCAGAGGGAGGCAGTATGATGATCTTCATTTACTTGTCCTCGAGGACACGGTGCGGCACGGTGATTCCAAATAAGTTATTGTGGGGGAAGATGGAGTTCTGCCAATGCAGGGTCGTATTTGTGTGCCTAATGTTGATGGGCTTCGTGAATTAATTTTGGAAGAGGCCCACAGTTCCAGGTATTCTATTCATCCAGTGCCACCAAAATGTATCAAGACTTACGGCAACATTATTGGTGGAGGAGAATGAAGGATGATATAGTTGCATATGTAGCTCGGTGTCTGAATTGTTAGAAAGTTAAGTATGAACATCAGAGACCTGGTGGTTTGCTTCAAAAGTTAGAAATTCCTGAGTGGAAGTGGGAGCGTATCACTATGGATTTTGTTGTTGGGATCCCACGGACTCAGAGAAAATTTGACGTAGTTTGGGTAATTGTGGATAGGTTGACCAAGTCAGCACATTTCATTCCGGTGGCAGTTACCCATTCTTCAGAGCGGTTAGCTGAAATTTACATTCGTGAGATTGTTCGCCTTCATGGTGTGCCCATGTCTATTATTTCATATCGAGGTACGCAATTTACCTTAAATTTTTGGAGGGCTGTACAGCGTGAGTTAGGCACGTAGGTTGAGTTGAGTATAACATTTCATCCACAGACAGACGGACAGTCAGAGCGCACTATTCAGATATTAGAAGATATGCTACGCGCTTGTGTTATAGACTTTGGAGGTTCTTGGGATCAATTCTTGCCAATTGCAGAGTTTGCTTATAATAATAGCTACCAGCCGAGCATTCAGATGGCTCTATATGAGGCATTATACGGAAGGCGTTGTCGTTCGCCAGTTGGATGGTTTGAACCAGGAGAGGCTCGGTTGTTGGGTACCAATTTGGTACAGGATGCCTTGGATAAGGTCAAAGTTATTCAGGATCGACTTCCCACAGCTCAGTCTAAGAAAAAGAGTTATGCCAACCGTAAGGTTTGTGATATTGCATTCATGGTTGGAGAAAAAATATTGCTCCGGGTTTCACCTATGAAAGGTGTAATGAGGTTCAGAAAGAAGGGTAAGTTGAGCCCTAGGTATATTGGACCCTTTGAAATTCTTGAAAGGGTGGGTGAAGTAGCCTACATGCTTGCATTACCACCTAGTTTATCAGCGGTTCATACGGTGTTCCATGTGTCTATGCTTCGAAAATATCATGGTGATCCGTCCCATGTATTAGATTTCAGCTCAGTCCAATTGGACAAAGATTTGACTTATGAAGAGGAGCGAGTAGCTATTCTAGCCCGGTAGGTCCGACAGTTGAGGTCTAAGAGTTACCCTTTAGTTCGGGTATAATGGAGAGGTCAGCCGGCAGAAGCATCTACCTGGGAGTCCGAGTCGGACATGTGGAGTAAATATCCACACCTTTTCACCAGCTCATGTACTTTTTCTAACTCCGTTCGAGGACGAACGTTTGTTTTAGAGGTGGAGAATATGATGACCAAAAAAGGTCATCTTTAAATTTAATAATTATTTTTGTGTTCCAAGACCTCGAAAATCACTATTCATTATTGCTCTACTTGCGTGCGTAGTACGTATAATTTTCCGGAAAGTCTTTATATGAAAAATTGATTCAAATGTGAAATAGAGCCTTAAAACTCAACTGAGTTGACTTTGGTCAATATTTTGAGCAAACGGATACGGATCAGTATTTTGATAGTTCCAATAGGTCCGTATCATGATTTGGGACTTGGGCATATGTCCGAAATTTAATTTGGAGGTCCCTAACTTGAATTATCGCCAGTTGGCGAAAACAAGAAGCCTAAAGGCTAAAAGATTTCAAAATTTGACCACAAATTGACTTTTATTGACATCGGGGTCGGATTCGAGTTCTGAAAATTTTCATAAGTCCATTGTGTCATTGATGACTTGTCTGTCGAATTTGGTGAGAAACAAAGTCGATTTGACGTGATTCGGACGTTCGGTTGTGAAAATAGAAGTTTTAAAGTTTTCTTAAAATTTTTATTTGATTTGGTATCCGATTCGTAATTCTAGGTGTTAAATTGGTATTTTGATTGCGCGAGCGAGTGCGTATGAGGTTTTTGGACTTGTGTGCATGTTTGGTTTGGAGCCCCGAGGGCTCGGGTGAGTTTCAGATAGCCTACAAACCATTTGAACTTTGAGAAAAATCTGGTTTTTAGCTTCTGCTGTCATCTGGGCCATTGTGCTTCATGATCACGAAGCAATTCCTGCGATCGCGAAGAGGAAATTGTGAGACATGAGTTTTACCCTTCGTGTTCACAAAGATAGGTATGCGATCGCAGAAGGTTAACTTCCAGTGCACTGTGAACGCGAGGGCTAAGCCGCGATTGCGAAGGGGAAATGAGGCAGAAGCTAGGGCACTCAAATTTGTTCTTCGCGTTCGCATGAAACAGTCCGCGATCGTGTAGGTCTACGGGGTTATGCTTCGCGTTCGCGTAGTGCAAATTGGCAGCCTCTGCAAATTATGCTTCGTGATCGCGAAGCCATTCCCGCAATCGTGAAGAGTAAAATGGACCTGGGCAAAAGTTGTTCTATGCCATCGCAAACGAATTTCCGCGATCTCGATGAGTAAAAATCTGGGCAAACAGATTCTGGAAATGGGATTTCGACCCATTTTCTACCATTTTCGATTTTGAGCTCGGGTAAGACGATTTTTGGGCAATTTGTACGGAAAATTATTGGTGTTTCTTATCCTATATTGATTATATTTCATAATTCCATACTCATTTACATCATGAATCCGTGAATTTGTGGAAGAAAAATCAGATTTTATAAAATTTTCCAAAAATGTAAAATGAAGATTTGAAAGCCAATCTGATGTCGGAATTCGATAATTTTTGTATGGTTGAACTCATATCGGAACAGGTATTCGGATTTCGTGATTTTTTTTGGGATTCAAGACGTGGGTCCCACTTTTGATTTTTAAAATGAATTTCGGATTTTATTCGGAAAATTATAAATTCATATGGAATTAATTCGTACGATTTGTATTGAGCATATTGAATTATTTATGACTAGATTTGAGGATTTCGGACACGAATTCGCGAGGCAAAGGTTTATTATATTCTTGAAATGTGGTTGCAAAATGAGGTAAGTGTCGTAGTTAACCTTGACTTGAGGGAATAGAACCCTTATTTGTTATGTGAGATGCATGTGAATGACGTATAGGCAAGGTGACGAGTGTCTATATGTCGTCAAATTAATTGTTTGCATAATTACTTGAAAAATCATAAATTAATTATTATATTAATTGTTTCGCTTATATTACTTGTCAAATATTAATTTTTGAATTCCTGCAATAATTGTTACATGCTTATTTGACTTATGTGTCTTAATTATTATTGGACATTTAGCATACTAAATATTAAACTGTCTATTTTCTCCATGATTTCCATAATTAATTGCTAATTGTCATTGGTTGTTCATAAATAAATTATAATTATTGTGTGCCTTGATGCTTAATAGTTTCTCATTGAACGTGATATTTATTGGAGTAATTTTTATTATATTTATTAGTTGTTAAATATATTAAGGGATCGGGCTGTAAGCCGCAATGGAAATAAAAATAAATATATTGGGGGATCGGGCTGCACGCCGCAACAGACTTATTTAAAGTCTATATTGGGGGATCGAGTTGCACGCCACAACAGACTTAATTAAAGTTTATATTGGGGGAGCGGGTTGCACGCCGCAACAGAATTGATTGAAATGAATATATTGGACGAGTGGGTTGCACGCCGCAACAGAATTGAATATGAATATATTGTGGGATCGGGTTGCACGCCGCAACAAAAATTCATTGAAATAATAATTGGTTATGACTGCTGAGTTGGCTTCAACTGTTGAAATGAGTTACCTGATTTATTTCTATTATTGTTGTTATTACTATTATTGTGTGCAGGTTAATGTAAGTGACCTGCCTTAGCCTCGTCACTACTTCGTCGAGGTTAGACTCGGCACTTACCTGTACATGGGGTCGGTTGTACTGATACTACACTCTGCACCTCTTGTGCAGATTTCGAAGTTGGTCCCAGCGGCGTATCATAGACTTGCTCGGATTTCAGCTACCCAGAGGAGACTTGAGGTATAATTGCACAGCGTCCGCAGTTCTGAAGTCCCCGTCTACTTTACTTTAGCTGTGTGTTTGCTTTCAGACAATTTTATTTTATTCAGACCCTTATTTGTATCATTCTAGAAGCTCGTACACTTGTGACTCCAGTTCTGAAATGGTATTTAGACATCACTATTATTATGGATTATTCACTACATTTCAGACTTTACTTCCATATTTATTTCTTTATTATTAATTAATTTAAAATTATTTTAAAATGGATAATATTATTCTAACGTTGGCTTGCCTAGCAAGTGAAATGTTAGGCGCCATCACGGTCCCGAAGGTGGGAATTTTGGGTTGTGATAACAAGTAGCACACATCAAACATATCACCTAGGGGTAATTTCCCCCTCACAGAGTTAGACATGAGACTTACCTCACTCCGAAGTTCTATAACCGGCTCCAACGCCGCTCTAAAACCTCAAACCGATGAACGCCGATCCAAAACTAGTCAAATAAGATGTAACCCAATCAAAATATACTCTAATACTCATAATTAATCAATTTATAATAATTTTTAACTCCGCTCGAAAAATTGATAAAGCAACCCTCGGGCCCGGATTATGAAAATTTTCGAAGATAAACACTACCCATGGCATAACAAACTCTAATATATAATTTATTCTCAATTCCATGCCCAAATCGTGGTCAAAATTTAAAAATACCAATTTCTAGGTTTTTCTTCAAAATTCTAAATTTCTACAAATTTTCATGTCTTAATCCATGTATAAATCTTGTATTTAACTCATAGCTAGAAGAAATCACTTACCTCTTGATGAGGATGGAACCCCCTCTCAAAATGCTCTCAAAAATTGCCTAAGTCCAAGTGGGAAATGAGCTAAGTCTCGGAATAAAAGTCCTTGGCTCCAGTCGCAGATGTCTCATTTGCGACAGGGGGGTTCGCACATGCGACCTTCGCAAATGCGAACAATGCATCTCAAATGCGACCCCTGACAGAGTTGGCCTTCATCGCAAATGCGATATAGAGTTCACAAATGCGAACTCTTCAGGCTTCGCCAAAGCGACCATATTGTCGCAAATGTGATTCATTCCCTCAGCAGCCCAGGTTCGCAAATGCGAACACTGCCTCGCAAATGCGATGGTCGCATTTGCGACCAAAATATCGCAATTGCAATCATACCAGAACCAGCAATCCAACTTCTTAACAAAACACTCCGAAGTCACTCCGAAACTCACCCGAGCCCCCGAGGCTTCAAACCAAACACCCACACAAGTCTAAAAATATAACACGAACTTGCTCGAGGCCTCAAATAACATCAAACAACGTCGAATTCATGAATCGCACCCCATTCCAAGCTTAATGAACTTTAGGACTTCAAACTTCTACATTCGATGCCGGAACCTATAAATTCACGTCTGATTGACCTCAAATTTTGCACACAAGTCATAATTGACATTACGGACCTACTCCAACTTCCGGAATCGGAATCCAACCCCAATATCAAAAGTCCACTCCTGGTCAAACTCATCAAAAATCTTAAAATTCTAGCTTTCGCCAAATGACCTCAAAATGACCTACGAACGTCCAAATCCACATCCGGACGCGCTCCCAATACCAGAATCACTATACAGAGCCATTCCCAGGCTCGTAATCCCAAACGGACATCAATAACATTGAAATGCACTTCAACCCAAATTTAAGAAATTCTTCCAAAATGCCAACTTCCATAATAGGCGCCGAAAAGCTCCCGGGTCATCCAAAACTCGATCCAGACATACGCCCAAGTCCAAAATCATCATACGAACCTGTTGGAACCTTCCAATCCCGATTCCGAGGTTGTTTACTCAAAAATCACACTTAAGTCAATTCCTCCAACTTAAGGCTTCCGAAATTAGAATTGTTTTTCCTAAACTAACTCTGAACTTCCCGAAATTCAATTCCGACCATACGCGCAAGTCATAATACCTGAAGTGAAACTATTCAAGACCTCAAATCGCCGAACGATGCGCTAGAGCTCAAAACGACTGATCGGGTCGTTACAATATAGATCAATCATACTACTTACAAAAGGATTACAAAAACGTAGTTAAGTCGCTATTAAACTAAGACTAAAAGTACAAAACTAAAATATTAATAAAGTACAAAAGTGATTCTATCACAATGACAATAAAATTGTAAGAATCTAAATCATAAATAATTCGTAAATATAAAAACATGTTTATTTTTTTGAAAAGGAACGAAAACAAATAAAAAATTAATTACTCTTGAACATATAAACACCATGAGTATGCATTATATCATATTATTGAAGGATTATAGTATATAAAGAGTAATTGCCATGAGAAAAATAAATTTCAAGTAAACTGACATTTCAGAAAATAGAAACGAAAGGGTATTGTCAAGCAAATTCAACCCAACATTCAACTCCTTAATTCGGGAGGTATTCAAAACCAATATACCATGGTCTATGGACATGAATTTCTACATAAAATAATCTAACTGAATCATCTTTGATTATGGAAGCCGGCTCCTTTTAAGAGCCCGACTTAACTTTCCGGTGATGCAAATCTTACGTCATGCACTCTCAACTTTGATGGATTCCACAATTATTGGTAAAGTTTAATTATGTTACGGTATCCTAATCCTACTTTCCGTTTTAATCCTAATATATTTATTTAGAGAAAGCTTTATATATATATATATATATATATATATATATATATATATATATATATATATATATATATATATAAAGCTTTCAAATTCAAATTCAAAAGTACATTCTTTTAAGAGAAAGGCTTATATTTTATTGTATTCCAGAGTTAATATTTACCTTTAGGAAATGTAACTTCACTCCGCAAAGCAATTACTTTGTTTTAAAATCGTGATCTTCTGTAATAAAAATGTGGAACTTGAACTCGTGATTAATTTGTTTAATATATGTATTGATGTTCATGTTAGTTTTAATGTTCTTGCATTGAATTCCTAAGGTTAGAAGATATTTGTTACTTTCGACTTGAAAAATCATTACAAGAAGTTAAAGTAGAAAACCACAATATAGGTGCCATGAGTTCTTGGGTGAATAAACTGTTAGTAAAATTGGTAATTTGAAGAAAATGATACAACCACGAGAAAACGGTCCCAAATGACTTGTCAACAGAAAATAAAAACTCACATTGTATATTATCAAAATTTGTTAAAATAGAACGAATATTGAGAACCAATATTGGTTTTCTTTTCTTTGTATTCCTCAGCCAGTTAAATCTATAGTAAGAATTAGAAAGCACGAACATAATTGAAAGCAAATTTATGCCTTGTCCATGACTATTTTGATGCAGAAAACAAAAATAACATAAAAACATAAAAACTTAGTCCGAAAAACTTCAAACTTGATTAACTCTAATTAGAAAAAATTTCGATTCAATTACAAATTGTAAACCCATCTTAGAACCTTAGTTGAGAAACAAAGGCAAAGAGCAGCATGAAAAGTTTAAACATATATTTTTCGCTATGTAAATAGAAGTGAACTTACATATCGATTTCACCAGAGATAGATATCGGGAAAAATAAATTGGTTGAACAGTTACGGCGCACTCAAAAGCATTAACAGAGAAGAAAAAGTACCATTCGGAAATTTGTATTTCTTTGTAGAGAAGGAAACAGAACATTGCGACTCTTCGCCAAAGACGCACGGCTCCCTCAAGATTATTTTTAGGTTTTCTTTTTTATAAATTAAAAAGAGTATTAACTAAAAGGATAATTTTGTAATTTAACTTTTAAGTTAAGGACTTCCTGTTTTTAATATACTAGTCTTAGTGTACGCGCGTTGCGCGTGTACCTAATAACAATAAATATAATTTTTTTAACATCGCAAAAATAAATATTATTAGAATGTATTTTAATTATAAAATAAATATCTAAAGAAAAATTAAAGATAAAAGAATCAAGAAAGTAGGGATCCAGAGTTTCTTTTTCATTGAGTCCTAAAAAATTATTATTTTTTAACTCTTCAAGATACTACAAATATAATGTATAAGAAAATTTAATGTAAGCTTTATTTTTGAAGAATAAAAAAGTTGCTTAATATTTTATTTGAGTTTTATGCCTTTATAATAGTATAGATAGATAGATAAATAATAATAATAATAATAATAATAATAATTTTAAGTACGTGTTGCACGTTTATCTCAAGGAAATGAATAAATTTTTAATATTATTTAAAAATATATTTGAGTTATACAATAATATTTTAAGAAAAATATGAAGTTCTAGAAAATCATAAATACTTATTTTATTTAGTTAATGCAATAAAGGGAGAAATTGTACCTTACATATTTCCTCTCATATCTTATTGAATACTACCATATTATAGAATGTTACTAAAAAGGCATGAATACTCGAAAAATATATATCCATATTATACGATAGAATTATTATTCAATAGTTATTTAATGTTGAAATATCTTATTATCATTGATAATTTATCTCCAATGGAGATTAAAATTGTGAGATAATTTTATTATATAGACTGGCCATTTTTGTATAATGCAATCATCCATTTACTTTTCATCATATAGCTTTCTTTCACCTTGCACACGTATAATTTACAAAATAATAAAGCCTATGCAAAAGATAATAGAAAATTTGGAACCATAAAGAAGAAAAGGAATGTGTCTCACTTTGAACGAAATAACTCTATGTCTGCAATGTCATAAGGAAATATTACATAATACGCTCCGACATATTTTTTAAATCTCTTGTCAATAACTATTCATCGAGATTATCACCTTAGCTTGCTCCGTCGGAAAAGAGGCATTTAAACTCAAGGAACTCAACAATTTCATACACAAGAAAATTATCTAAAGGAGCATACTCTTAAAAAATCGATTTTACAATCAAAGCACAAGCATGTTTGAAGTTATAATTGTACCTTTATCTTTCATTCATTGACTCTTCAAAAAAGAATTTATACATAAGTAACTTCATACCTCAAATTCTACAAATGGATAATTTATAAAAATATATTATCGCATCCAAGCCTCGGTAAAAACAAGTGTATATCCACACCACAAATAAAATGAATTATACTTATTAAAAAAACTAATAAGTTTGGAGGAAAAAATAGAGAAAGACAAGTTTTGAAAATACGTACATGAATTATTGTATAAATACTTGTCTCCTGATTTTGGCATGACTCTAGTATTCTATAATATTTGCACAACCTAAAATCCACACAAACTGTGATGACCCAAAATATCATCTTTAAATTTAATAATTAATTCTGTGTTCTAAGACCTCGAAAAGCACTATTTATCATTCCTCGTCTTGCGTGCGCAGTCCGTAAATTTTTCCGGAAAGTTTTATGTGATAAATGGATTAAAGTATAAATTAGAGCTTTAAAACTCAACTGTGTTAACTTTGGTCAATATTTTGAGCAAACGGACTCGGATCAGTATTTTAATAGTTCCGGTAGGTCCGTATGATAATTTTAGATTTAGGAGCGTGATCAGAATTTTTTTTGGAAGTCCGTAGTGAAATTAAGCTTGAAATGGCTAAAATAGGAATTTAAAGTTTGGAAGTTTGATCGGGGAGTTGACTTTTTGATATCCGGGTCGGAATCCAATTCTAAAAATTTTCACAACTCCGCTTGTGTGCAAAATTTGAGGTCAATCGAATTTGATTTGATAGGTTTTGACATCGAATGTAAAAGTTAAAAATTCTTAAGTTTCATTAAGCTTGAATTGGGGTGTGATTTGTGATTTTGGCGTTGTTTGATGTGATTTAAAGTTTCGACTAAGTTCGTATAATATTTTAGGACATGTTGGTATATTTGATTAAGGTCCCGTGGGTCTCGGGTGAATTTCGGATGGTTAACGGATCAAATTCGGACTTAGAAGAAATCTGGAAATTTTTTTGTCTTCTCGTGTAATCGCACCTGCGAGAAATTGGCCGCAGGTATAATGCCGCATATGCGGCTCATGTTGCGTAGAAGCGCTTGCGCAGAAGCGAGAGGAAGGGCGTAGGTGTGGGCAGGCCCGCAGGTGCGATGGAATTTTCTGCACCTGCGAATGCGCAGATGCGGTCCAAATCTCGCAGAAGCGAAGGTAGCTGGGCTGAGCAATTTCTGCAGATGCGGGACCGCAGGTGCGATAATATTTTCTGCAGGTGCGAAAGCACTGGACAATGTACAAAACAGAAGGGTCCGAGAAATTTTGTCATTTTTGACATTTCCAAAAGCGGGTGAGGCGGTTTTTGAGCGAGCAATCACGGAAAATCTTGAGGTAAGTCACATGTGATCATTGTTAGTCAATTATATTGGATTATCATTGAATATTTCGAATAGATTACATGTTTTTGAGGTAAAATTAGAGGATTTAGGCCTAGGGATTCAAAATGAGAAATTGAGATTTGGAGGTCAAGTTGAGGTCGGATTTTGATAAAATTAGTATGGGTAGACTCGTGGTTGAATGGATGTTCATAGTTCATAACTTTCGCCGAATTTCGAGACGTAGGCCCCACGTGCCATTTTTGAGTTAATTTCGAATTTTATTGAAAAATGTAGTATTTTCTTATGGAATTGATTCTATAATTTTTGTTGATTGTATCGAATTAATTATGACTAGATACGAGTCGATCGGAATCGGAAAATCGAGGAAAAAATATACTACTTGGTTAAATTGGAGCAAGTCGAGGTAAGTGACTTGTCTAACTTTGTGTGGGGAAAATTTCCCTAGGATTGATAATTGTAATGTGTGAAAAGTCATGTACACGAGGCGACGAGTGTGTACACGGACTAAATGTGAAAGATTATGTTTTAAATTATGTAGATCACTATTGCGCATTAATTAAATTATTTTATTTTATTATATTCTTCATTATTGATTTAATATTTATATTTTAAATTTGCTTGACCTTTTCCTGCTAATTGTTTATCTGTTTAATTGGAACTTGGTTTCTTTTATTCTATGCATTATTTGAGTTGATTTTCTTTAAATTAAGTATTATTAATATGAAGTAATTGACATTTTTAAATTTGGTATCGAAGCAACTTATTAAAATTTTTGAAATATTAAATTGCTAAATTATTTATTCCTGAATATTTTTGTAAGATTTTCGTACTCATTGTGATGGAGCAGTGAGCTCTTTATTATGGAAAAATACTGTTGTTGAATTATTTTGGCAAGTTAAATTATTTGAGTACTTGAGGTGCAAATTGTGATATATTGTGATGTTGATACGCATGTGGTGAGATAAGGTCTGGGTATTGAAACGCATGCGGTGAGATAAGGGTGGCTTGATACGCGAGGCTAGTAGGAGGAACTACTAGGAGCCATGCAATGTGATAAGGATGGCTAAAACGCGGGATGCTATATCGGAAAAAATATTTTCTTTAAAATAAATTGTGAAGGCTCCCGCAGTGAGATAAGGAAATGAGATATTGTTAATTTATTTATGATTTGGGACTAGAGGCGGTACTTCATGAGTGCCCTTGTTGATATTGATTTATGGCCACAGTTGCCTTTGATTATTTGTTGTGATTTTCTTAAAGTTGAAAGAAATTCTGTTTTGATTCCACGAGATATTATTTGTCATTATTTTGTGTAATTAAATGGTGACATGCTACTAGATTCATTTCCATTGTCATTTTATTTTATTATATTGTTAAATATTTTACCATGCCATTATTATTTTTCAGTAGGGCCTGACCTGACCTCGTCACTACTCTACCGAGGTTAGGCTTGGCACTTACTGGGTACCACTGTGGTGTACTCATACTATGCTTCTGCAC
The DNA here is from genome assembly GCF_000390325.3 of Nicotiana tomentosiformis. NCBI lineage: Eukaryota > Viridiplantae > Streptophyta > Magnoliopsida > Solanales > Solanaceae > Nicotiana > Nicotiana tomentosiformis. The sequence goes on along the minus strand of NC_090814.1, from coordinate 65,786,922 downwards.
ATCTTTTTGTGCAGATCCAGGAACTTCTTACCAGCCCTGATATCAGTGAGTACCTGTGCACGGAGATTTTGAGGTATATCTGCCAGCGTCCGCAGACTCCGGAGTCCCCTTCTATTATTGTTATGTTTCTTCCTTACTGTTTTTAGACTCTGTTATATAGAGAGATTGAGGATAAATTCTTAGAAACTTGTGACTTATTTCTACCGGATTTTGGGGGTTCAAATTGTTTGAATTGTAGTTTATTTATTTCAGATTAAAATTTTTATTCCGCATCGATAGGCTTACCTAGTCTTAGAGACTAGGTGCCATCACGACATCCTACGGAGGGAATATGGGATCGTGACGAGTTGGTATCAGAGCTCTAGGTTGATAGGTGTTATGAGTCACAAGCACGTTTAGTAGAGTCTTGCGGATCGGTACGGAGGCGTCTGTACTTATCTTCAGGAGGCTATGGAATTGTTAGAAAAATATTCACTTTTTTGATTCCTTATCGTGCGTATTGTTGACTTCAAAGTTATAAATAATTGTCTTTCTATTCTTTCACAGTTGGTGAGGACATGCACAACTGGATCCGATGATCAGACACACACGCCCCCTGTTGGAGCCGCAAGAGGCCGGGGTTGGGGCAGAGGCCGAGGAATACCACGTGGTACAGCTAGAGCACCTGTAGGAGCTGCTGCACCAGAGCCACCAGTAGCTCCAGTTGGTGAGCAGGCACCTAAGACGCCTGTTACTACTCCTACACTTCAGGATGAGACGCCTGTTACTACTCCAACACTTCAGGAGACTCTTGCCCAGGTTTTGAGCAAGTTTGGCACTCTAGCTCAGGCAGGGTTAATTCCACTTGCTCTTTGCCACATCTCAGGCTGGGGGAGGAGCACAGACTCCCGCCGCCCGTACTCCAGAGCCATGGCCCAAGTTGACCATGGCCTAGAGGTTATACCAGTGCAGCCAGTTGTCCCAGTTCGACCTGAGATTAGGATAGTAGTTTCAGAGGGGGAGAAGCTTAGGCTTGAGAGGTACAAGAAGTACCACCCTTCCACTTTCAACGGTTTAGCTTCAGAGGATGCTCAGGTTTTACTGGAGGAATGTCACTGTATCCTTCGTACTATGGGTATTGTGGATTCCAGTGGGGTTTCTTTCACGACATTCCAGTTTAGAGGAGCAGCCTACCAGTGGTGGCGGGCATATCCGTTGGATAGTCCGGCTGAGGCAGCTTCACTCACTTGGACTCAATTTTCAGATATGTTCTTAAGGGAGTATGTTCCTCAAAGTCTTAGAGATGCATGGAGCACAGAGTTTGAGCAGTTGCGCCAGGGTTCTATGACTATGTCAGAGTATGCGGTCCGATTCAGTGATTTGGCGAGGCATGCACCAGCCTTAGTTGCTACTGTCTGAGAGCGAGTTTGCAGATTTATTGAGGGTCTCCACTCTAATATCAGATATAGTATGGCCCGAGAGCTAGAGATGGGCATCACATACCAACAGGTGGTGTCAATTACTAGGATATTGGAAGGTATGCGGATCCGGGAGAGGGAAGAGAGGGAAGCTAAGAGACCCCCGAGATTCTAACATATATAATAATTCATGTGCCCCAGTTGCATCCTGTCTTGGTAGGGGTTATGTGAGTCGTCCTATTCATTCAGCACTTCCAGCTTCCAGTGGTATTCCGGCTACTCCCAGACCTCAGGTTCCATATTATGTACCGCCAGTGTCTTCTGTACCTCCTGTACGGGGTGCTTTTAGTGGGCAGTCTAGTCAATCAGGTCCGAGCCAGTCCCAGTAGCCACGTCCTCTGAGGGGTTGTTTTGAGTGTGGTGACACTCATCATATTGTGAGAGATTGCCCCGGATTTAGGAGGGGTTCACCTCCACAGATTTTTCAGGCCCCACCCATTCCCCAAACCCCTCAGGCTTCTCAGGCCATGATTATTGCACCAGTTGCCACTCCACCTGCACAGCCAGTTAGAGGTGGAGGTCGAACAGGTAGAGGTCACCCTAGAGGGGGAGGCCAGGCCAGATATTATGACATTCCTGCTAGGACAGATGTCGTTGCATCCGATTATGTTATCACAAGTATTATTCGAGTCTGTCATAGAGATGCATCGGTCTTATTTGATCCAGGCTCCACTTATTCTTATGTGTCATCTTATTTTTCTCCGTATTTGGGCGTATTGCGTGATTCCCTGAGTACTTCTATTTGTGTATCTACACCCGTGGGTGAATCTATTATTGTGGACCGTGTGTATCGGTCGTGTTTAATTGTTATCAGTGGTTTTGAGACCAGAGCTGATTTATTATTGCTCAGTATGGTGGATTTTGATATTATTTTGGGCATGGACTAGTTGTCACCCTATCACGCTATTCTTAATTGTTACGCCAAGACGGTGACATTAGCTATGCCAGGTCTACCGCAGCTAGAGTGGAGAGGTACCTCGGATCATATTCCTAGGAGGGTTGTTTCATTTCTTAAAGCTCAACGAATGGTTGAGAAGGGGTGTAATGTGTATGTGGCCTATATGAGAGATGTTAGTGTTGATACTCCTACCATGGAGTCAGTTCCTATAGTAAGGGATTTTCCCGATGTATTTCCAGCGGATCTTTCGGGTATACCACACGACAGGGATATTGACTTTGGCATTGGTTTATTGCCGGGGTACTCAGCCTATTTCTATTCCACCATACCGTATGACCCCAACATAGTTGAAGAAATTAAAAGAACAGTTACAGGAGTTGCTTGATAAGGGTTTTATTCGGCCCAGTGTATCACCTTGGGGTGCTCCTATCTTATTTGTAAAGAAGAAGGATGGTTCTATGCAGATGTGTATTGATTACCGCCAGCTGAACAAGGTTATAGTGAAGAAAAAGTGTCCATTGCCACGTATTGATGACCTATTTGATCAGCTCCAGGGTGCCAGAGTGTTTTCTAAGATCGACTTGCGTTCAGGCTATCACCAGTTGAAGATTTGGGAGCCAGATATCCCGAATACTGCTTTTAGGACTCGGTATGGTCATTACGAGTTCCTTGTGATGTCTTTTGGGTTGACCAACGCCCCAGCAGCATTTATGCACTTAATGAATTGTGTATTTCAGCCCTATCTTGATTCTTTCGTAATTGTGTTTGTTGATGACATTCTGGTGTATTCCCGGAGTCGGGAAGATCATGAACATCACCTGAGGACTGTGCTTCAGATTTTGAGAGAAAATAAATTATATGCAAAATTTTCAAAGTGTGAATTCTGCCTTGATTCAGTGGGATTTTTGGGTCATATAGTTTCGTGCGAGGGAATCAATGTAGATGTAATGACCCAACCAGTTATTTTTACTTTTAGAACCCCGTTTCCTAAAATAAAACTTCACGTATGTGCTTTTAATGATTTATGACTTACGGGGATAGTTGGTTCGGCATTTGAAAGTGTTTGGGTTAAAATCGGACCACTTGGTTTCTTAAGTTGGCTTTAAAAGGCCAAGTTTGACTTCGGTCAACATTTTGAGAAAACTACCCCTGAATAGAATTTTGACGATTCCAACAGCTCCGTATGGTGATTTTGGAATTAGGAGCATGTTCAAAATTTTATTTGGAAGTCCGTAGTTAAATTAGGCTTGAAATGGCTAAAATAGAAATTTAAGTATGGAAGTTTGACCGGGGAGTTAACTTTTGATATCGGGGTTGGAATCCAGTTCCAAAAAGTTCTCATAGCTCCGTTATGTCATTTATGACTTGAGCGCAAAATTTGAGGTCAATCGGACTTGATTTGATAGGTTCCGGTACCAAATGTAGAAGTTGGAAATCTTAAGTTTCATTAAGTTTGAATTGGAGGATGATTCGTATTTTTAGCATTGTTTGGTGTGATTTGAGGGTTCGATTAAGTTCGTATGATGTTTTGGGACTTGTTGATATAATTGGTTGAGGTCCCGAGGGGCTCGGGTGAGTTTCAGACGACTAACAGATCACTTTTGGCCTTTGGGAGACTGCTGATAACTGCTGGCATTTTTCTTCAGATTTCCTTATACGGGATCGCATAAGTTGGTCCGCGATTGCGTAGAGTAATTTGGACAGAGGCGGATTTGTTCTACGCGATCGCGTGAATGGGGTTGCGATCACGTAGGCTTATTTTGGGCAGCTGGAAATTCGTTCTATGCGATCGCATGGGCACGCTTGCGATCACGTAGGTTAGGCCACCTTGTGCATCGCGATCGCGTGTCTTTATTTGCGATAGCGTAGGGGAAACTGGGGAGGAGCTGGGCCACACGCTTAATTTTTCGCGATTGCTTGAGGAGGCTCGCGATCACGTAGGCTTGCAGAGACTGTGCTTCGTGATCGCGTGGGCATTTCTGCGATTGCGTATGATTAATTTTTGGGCAGTAAAATTTGTGCTACGCGATCGCGTAGAAGAAATCACTGGACAGAGAGTTTAAGTTCTGAAAATGGGACTCCATTTTCCATTTTTAACGATTGGAGCTCGGATTTAGGCAATGTTTGGGAGATTTTCAGGAAAAACAATGGGGCAAGTGTTCTTAACTAAATATTGGTTAAATTACCCGAATCCATCACTATTTTTATCATTTAATTAGTGAATTGAGTTAGAAAAGTTTGAAAATCCTCTTGGATAGATTTGAAGAGTTGAGGACCGAATTATTATCGAAATTTAGTGATTTTGGTATGGGTAGACTCGTGGTTGAGTGAGCGTTCAAATTTCATAACTTTTGCCGAATTCCGAGATGTGGGCCCCACGGACGAATTTTTAATCAATTTCTAAATTTTTATTTAAAATATAGTAATTTCTTATAGAATTGATTCCTATAATTTTTATTAATTATATCAAATTATTTTGGCTAGATTCGAGCCATACAGAGTTGGATAATCGTGGAAAAGGCCTTCTAGTGGATTAAATTGGAGCAAGACGAGGTAAGTCTCTTGTCTAATCTTGTGACGGAGAAATTACCTCATAGGTGATTAAATTAAATAATTATTGCTAATTGTGGGGGCTACATACGCACGAGGTGACGAGAGTCTGTGCGTAGCTACTATTAATGCTAAAGTCCGGGTAGTTTAGGACTCAAAGCATGAATTACTTGTGTAAATTATATTCTTTGTTTAATTAATATTAATTGATATATATATGAATATATTGTGAATTGTTAGATATATATATATAAATTGTTAGATAAAAATATTAAAGAATGGAAATCTTATATGCTTGATTTTCTGTTTAAATTAATTAATTGTTAAGAGAAATTGTTCTTCCTCCTAAATTTATCTTATAATAAATATACTCTCATTTTGGAGGTACATAAGAAAATGTCCTCCTTTCTTGTGAAGTGGGCCGAATGCCTCGGCAGGATAGATGCATCTATGGATCGTGTCGCACGTCCCTCGGCAGTGTACATGAAACTCTAGATCGGGCTGTAAGACCTCGGCAGCAATCGTGCTTAATAATAATAAAAATTACACGATACTTGGACAGTTTAATGCAGCTTGTAAAGCTATTTGATAAATCGGAAATTTATTGAAATTGAAGGATTTAATTAATAGATTGGAAATTGTTGCATTTGAAGGATTTTTATTATTTCTGCTACTTGAATAAAATTATTGTTAACTCTGTGAATCATGCTGATTTGAATAATTATAATTTATTCCATTTATTATTGCTGACCCTTAGTGAGTGTCAAAGTCGGACATCTCGTCTCTACCACTTCGAGATTAGGCTTGATACTTACTGGGTACACGTTGTTTACGTACTCATACTACACTTGCTACACTTTTTGTGCAGGATCTGAGACAGATACTAGTGGAGGACCTTCTCTTAGTATATACTATTTAGGATAAATATCCTTCTCTTATTCTCTCACAGATGGTGAGAACGCGCTCGAATGAGGTTCCAGACTAGGGAAGAGCTACTCCCCCAGTTGCTAGAGGCCGAGGCAGAGGCCGAGGGAGGGCTCCAGCCCGTGGTAGAGGGAGAGGACGTCCCAAGATTGTTCTAGTTATGCCGACAGTGGGTCTAGCAGAGAATCCTATTATTGAGGAGCAGGGTGAAGTGCCTGTGGCAGAGCCAGCTCCAGTGGATTTCACATTTGTACCGGGATTTCAAGATGTTATGGGTCGTATGCTGTGATTCATGGACACAATGATTTAGGCCGGTTTATTTTCGGTTGACCCAGCCATATCTCAAGCGGGCGGGGGAGCACAGACCCCTACAGTACAGGCTCATGGACAGGTAGCTGCTGTATATCAGACCAGGGTGCACTACCCATGGGTGGAGCCCAGCCAGTGGCAGCAGCTACACCTGAGCCCAGGCCAGCTGCAGCCGCTGACCCATGTAAACTATTGGACAGATAGACTAGACTACATCCTCCTGTCTTTGGGGGGAAGCGATATGAGGATCCCCAGGATTTCATTAATCGGTGCAAGGATAGACTGTACAACATGAGGATATTGGAGTCTCACGGGGTAGACTTTGCTACTTTTCAGCTAGAGGGCAGAGCCCGTAGATGGTGGCAGTCTTATGTTCTTGGTAGACCAACAGATTCTCCTCCCATGACTTGGGACATGTTCACTCATATTTTCTTTGACAAGTATATTCCACCTTCTCAGAGGGAAGAGTTGCGCTTTCAGTTTGAGCAGCTCCAGCAGGGTCAGATGTCAGTGACCGATTATGATGCGAGGTTCTCTGAGTTATCTCGCCATGCACTTATGATACTCCCTACTGAGGCGGAGAGAGTGCGGAGGTTTGTTGTGGGTTTACATGCTGGCATTCAGGCCACTATGGCTCGAGAGGTTGAGATGGGTACTTCTTATGAGCTAGTCGTGGAGATAGCCTGGATGATTGAGGGTGTACGCTAGCATAGCCGAGAGCAGGTTACTAGAGATAAGCGGTTTAGGTATTCTGGAGAGTTCAGAGGTGCTCCGTCTGGGGGCAGAGGTCAGTTCGTGAGAGGGCAGTCCAGCAGGCCCCCATATCCAGCACCACCGCCTTCTCGATGTTCTCCAGTGCGACCTTATCTTAGTGCTATACCGGAGAGTTCTTATCGCCCACCAACTATTCAGGGTCCTCCCAGTGGGTATTCAGTTCCCCAGGGCCAGACTCTTAGTCAGCAGCCCATCGCACCGAAGAGTTGTTACGAGTGCGGGGATCCCAGTCACATGCGGAGATTTTGCCCCAGGCTTCAGGGTAGACCAGTACAGCAGGGTCAGCAGCCTATGAATACCGGACCAGTTGCTCCACCAGTAGTCCGACCACCAAGAGGTGGAGGACAGGTGGGTAGGGAGCATCCTAGAGGTGGAGGTCAGCCAGGCAAAGGCAAGTCAGTTGGCGCTCCAGCTCAGTTCTATGTTTTTCCAGCTAGACCAGATGCAGAGGCATCAGATGCCGTGATTACAGGTATTATTTCTGTTTGCGGCAAAGATGCCTCAATATTATTTGATCCAGGATCTACGTATTCATATGTGCCATCTGTATTTGCTCATTTCCTGGGTGTTTCTCGTGAGTCCTTGAGTATTCATGTTTATGTGTCCACTCCTGTGGGCGATTATGTTATTGTGAACCGGATATACCGGTCCTATATTATTACATTCTGTGGTTATGAAACTAGAGCAGATCTTCTATTACTTGAGATGATCGATTTTGAAATTATTCTGGGCATGGACTGGTTATCTCCATATCATGTTATTCTAGATAGTTATGCCAAGACTGTTACCTTGGCTATTCCAGCATTGCCTAAGTTGGAGTGGAAGGGTTTGTCTGTTAGTTCATTTAATCGAGTTATTTCTTTTATAAAGGTTCAACACATGGTTGAGATGGGTTGTTTGGCTTATCTAGCCTATGTTCAGGATATTACCGTAGAGACTTCGGCTATTGATTCAGTTCCTGTAGTTTGGGAGTTCTCTAATGTATTTCCTTAAGATCTTCCAGCCATGCCACCTGATCGTGATATTGATTTCTGTATTGACTTGGCTCCAGATACTCAGCCTATATCTATCCCACCGTATCGTATGGCTCCGAAAGAATTGAAAGAATTAAAAGAACAGCTTGAGGAGTTACTAGCCAAAGTGTTCGTCAGACCGAGTGTATCGCCTTGGGGTGCACCGGTATTATTTGTGAAAAAGAAGGATGGAACAATGCGGATGTGTATTGATTATCGTCAATTGAAAAAAGTCACTATTAAGAACAAGTACCCATTGCTGCGTATTGATGATCTATTTGACCAGTTGCAAGGTGCTAGGGTGTTCTCTAAGATCGACTTGAGGTTGGAGTACCATCAGTTGAAGATTCGGGATTCGGATGTTCTGAAGACTGCTTTTCGGACTAGATATGGTCATTATGAGTATCTGGTGATGCCCTTTTGTTTAACTAATGCCTCGGCAACGTTTATGGATTTAATGGATAGGGTATTCATGCCATATATTGATTCATTTGTCATTGTCTTTATTGATGACATTTTGATCTACTCGCACAGTAAAGAGGAGCATGAGCAGCATATGAGAGTAGTGCTTCAGACATTGCGGGAACAAAAGTTATACGCTAAGTTCTCCAAATGTGAGTTTTGGCTAGAGTTTGTATCATTTTTGGGGCATATTGCATCGGGCGAAGGTATTAAGGTTGATCCCAAAAAGAATGAGGCAGTTCAGAATTGGCATCGTCCCACTTCGGCGACTGAGATCAGGAGTTTTCTGGGTTTAGCAGGTTATTATCGTCGGTTCGTGGAAGGTTTTTCATCCATTGCAATACCTTTGACCAAACTAACCCAGAAGGGTGCTCCGTTTTGATGGTCAGATGATTTTGAGGTGAGATTTTAGAAGCTCAAGACAGCATCGACTAAGCACCAGTGTTAGTGTTGCCTTCTGGTTTGGGGATGTATACAGTATATTGCGACGCTTCACGGGTTGGCTTGGGTTGTGTATTAATGCAGGAAGGGCGAGTTATTGTATATGCTTCACGCCAGCTGAAGCCCCACGAGAAGAATTATCCAGTATATGATTTAGAGTTAGTTGCGATTGTTCACGCTCTTAAGATTTGGAGGCATTATCTTTATGGGGTGTCTTGTGAAGTTTACACTGATCATCGCAGTTTGTAGCATTTGTTCAAGAAGAGGGACCTAAATTTGAGACAGCGCAGATGGCTTGAGTTACTAAAAGATTATGATATTACTATCTTGTATCATCCGGGCAAAGCAAATGTGGTTGCAGATGCCTTGAGTAGAAAGGCGAAGATTATGGGTAGTTTGGCTTTCATTGCAGCAGAGGAGAGGCCATTAGCTTTGGATATTCAATCCTTGGCTAACCGACTTGTGAGATTGGACATTTCAGAGCCTAGCCGAGTTCTTGCATGTGTTGTAGCCCAGTCTTAACTATTTGAGCAGATCAAGCCTCGTCAGTATGACGATCCACACTTAATGGTTCTTCGAGAAACGGTACTACGGGATGGTGCCAAGGAAGTTACTATTGGAGCAGATGGTGTTCTGCGACTCCAGGGTCGTCTATGTATTCCTAATGTGGATGGACTGGGGAAAAAGATCCTAGACGAAGCACATAGTTCTCCGTATTCTATTCATCCAGGTGCTACGAAGATGTATTGTGACTTGAGGCAGCATTTTTGGTGGCGACGAATGAGAAAGTACATAGTTGAGTATGTAGCTAGGTGTCTAAATTGCTAACAAGTTAAATATGAGCACCAGAGGCCAGGTGGCCTACTCCAGCAGATTACTATACCAGAGTGGAAATGGGAACGCATCACTATGGACTTTGTAGTTGGGTTGCCGCGGACCTTGTGGAAGTTTGATGCAGTTTGGGTCATTGTCGATAGGTTGACCAAGTCAGCACACTTTATTCCCGTTGTGACTACGTATAATTTAGAGAGGTTGGCCCAGATATATATCTAGGAGATAGTTCTGTTATACGGTGTTCCAATTTCCATCATATCAGATAGAGGTCCTCAGTTTACTTCACATTTCTGGAGAGCAGTACAGAGTGAGTTGGGGGACCCATGTAGAGCTTAGTACAGCCTTTCATCCGCAGACCGACGGGCAGTTAAAGCGGACAGTTCAGATTTTGGAGGATATGCTCAGGGCATGTGTGATTGACTTTGGAGGTCAGTGGGATCGTTTCTTGCCTTTGGCTGAGTTTGCTTATAATAACAATTACCAATCTAGCATCGAGATGGCTCCATTTGAGGCTTTATATGGTCGGCGATGTCATTCACCCATCGGGTGGTTTGAGCCCAGTGAGGCTAAGTTATATGGTACTGATTTGGTGAAGGATGCCTTGGAAAAGGTAAAGTTGATTCAGGAGCGACTTCGTACAGCACCGTCCATGCAGAAGAGCTACGCAGATCAGAAAGCGCATGATTTATCATTTATGGTAGGTGAAAAAGTTCTCTTGAAGGTTTCGCCGATGAAGGGAATTATGAGATTTGAGAAGAAGGGCAAGTTGAGCCTAAGATTTATAGGTCCATTTGAGGTGTTGAGACGGGTTTGAGAGGTTGCTTATAAGCTTGCATTGCCTCCCAGTCTATCGGGAGTTCATCTGGTTTTCCATGTATCTATGCTCCGAAAGTATCATGCCGACCTATCACATGTGTTAGACTTCAGCACAGTTCAGCTAGATAATAGCTTGGGTTATGAAGAGGAGCCAGTTGCCATTGTTGATAAACAGGTTCGCCAGTTGAGGTCCAAGAGGATTTCTATAGTAAAAGTCCAGTAGAGGGGCCAACCAATCGGGGAAGTGACTTGGGAGGTCGAGGAGGACATGCGGAGCAAATATCCACACTTATTTAGCACTCCAGGTATTATTTTAAACCCGTTCGAGGATGAACGTTTGTTTAAAAGGTGGAGAATGTAATGACCCAACCGGTCATTTTGACTTTTAGAACCTCGTTCCCTAAAATAAAACTTCTCGTATGTGCTTTTAATGATTTATGACTTGTGGGGATGGTTGGTTCGAGATTTGGAAGTATTTGGGTTGAAATCGGAACACTTGGTTCCTTAAGTTGGCTTTAAAAGTCTAAGTTTGACTTCAGTCAACATTTTGAGAAAACAACTCCGAAATAGAATTTTGACAATTCCAACAGCTCCGTATGGTGATTTTGGACTTAGGAGCGTGTTCGAGATTTTATTTGGAAGTTCGTAGTTAAATTAGGCTTGAAATGGCTAAAATAGGAATTTAAGTTTGAAAGTTTGACCGGGGAGTTGACTTTTGATATCGGGCTAGGAATCTAGTTCCAAAAATTCTCATAGCTCCGTTATGCCATTTATGACTTGAGTGTAAAATTTTAGGTCAATCGGACTTGATTTGATAGGTTCCGGTACCGAATGTAGAAGTTGGAAATCTTAAGTTTCATTAAGCTTGAATTAGAAGATGATTCGTGGTTTTAGCGTTGTTTGGTGTGATTTGAGGGTTCTACTAAGTTCGTATGATGTTTTGAGACTTGTTGATATAATTGGTTGAGGTCTCGAGGGACTCGGGTGAGTTTCGGATGACTAACAGATCACTTTTGGCCTTTGGGAGACTGCTGATAACTGCTGGTATTTTTCTTCAGATTTCCTTATATGCGATCGTGTAAGTTGGTCTGCGATCACGTAGAGTAATTTGGACAGAGGTGGATTTGTTCTACGCGATCGCGTGAATGGGGTTGCGATCGCGTAGGCTTATTTTGGGCAGCTGAAATTCGTTCTATGCGATCGCGTGGGCACGTTTGTGATCGCGTAGGTTAGGCCAGCTTCTGCATCGCGATCCCGTGTCTTTATTTTCGATCGCGTAGGGGAAACTAGGGAGGAGCTGGGCCACGCGCTTAATTCTTCACGATCGCGTGAGGAGGCTCGCGATCGCGTAGGCTTGCGGAGACTGTGCTTCGCGATCGCGTGGGAATTTCTGCGATCGCGTAGGATTAATGTTTGGGCAGCGCGTAGAAGAAATCACTGGGCAGAGAGTTTAAGTTCTTAAAATGAGACTTTATCCCATTTTCCATTTTTAACGATTTGGAGCTCGGATTTAGGCGAATTTTGGGAGATTTTCAGGAAAAACAACGGGGTAAGTGTTTCTAACTCAATATTGGTTAAATTACCCGAATCCATCACTATTTTTATCATTTAATTGGTGAATTGACTTGGAAAAGTTTGAAAACCCTCTTGGATAGATTTGAGGAGTTGAGGGCCGAATTGTTATCGGAATTTAGTGATTTTGGTATGGGTAGACTCATAATTGAGTGGGCGTTCATATTTCGTAACTTTCGATGGATTCCGAGATGTGGGCCCCACGAAGAAATTTTTAATTAATTTCTGAATTTTTATTAAAAATGTAGTATTTTCTTATAGAATTGATCCCTATAATTTTTAGTAATTATATCGAATTATTTTGGCTAGATTAGAGCCAGACTGAGTTGGATAATCGTGGAAAAGGCCTTTTAGTGGATTAAATTGGAGCAAGACGAGGTAAATCTCATGTCTAATTTTGTGAGGGGGAAATTACCTCATAGGTGATTAAATCAAATAATTGTTGCTAATTGTGGGGGCTACGTACACATGAGGTGACGAGAGTCTGTGCGTAGCTACTATTAATGCTAAAGTCCTTGTATTCTTTATTTAATTAATATTAATTAAATAAATATTAAAGGATGAAAATCTCATATGCTTGATTTATATATATATATATATATATATATATATATATATATATATATATATATATATATATATATATATATTGTAAATTGTTAGATAAAAATATTAAAGGATGAAAATCTCATATGCTTGATTTTCTATTTAAATTAATTAATTGTTAAGAGAAATTGTTCTTCCTCGTGAATTTATCTTATAATAAATATACCCTCATTCCGGAGGTACATAAGAAAATGTCCTTTCTTGTGGAGCGGGCCGAACGCCTCGGCAGGATAGATGCATCTATGGATCGTGCCGCACGTCCCTCGATAGTGTACACGAAACTCTGGATCGCGCCGTACGACCTCGGCAGAAAACGTGCTTAATAATAATAAAAATTACACGATACTTGGACAATTTATTGCAGCTTGTAAAGCTATTTGATAAATCGAAAATTTATTAAAATTGAAGGATTTAATTAATAGATTGGAAATTATTGCATTCGAATGATTTTTATTATTTCTACTAATTGAATAAAATTATTGTTAACTCTGTGAATCATGCTGATTTGAATAATTATAATTTATTCCATTTATTATTGTTGACTCTTAGTGAGTGTCAAAGTCGACCATCTCGTCTCTACCACATCGAGATTAGGCTTGATACTTACTGGGTACATATTGTTTACGTACTCATTCTATACTTGCTGCACTTTTTGTGCAGGATCTTAGACAGATACTAGTGGAGGACCTATCATTACACATCCTCGTTATCTAGGGGCGTAGTGGTGAGCTGCCTTTCTAAGCCGTCCTGCAGCTACCAGTGCTTCTTCTTGTATTATTTTTATTCTGTCTATTTTTATTTCAGACAGTATTTGGTGTTTTGTATAATCTACTAGATTCTCATATACTTGTGATACCTGGTCTTGGCACACACATTGGTAGAATTTGGTGTCTTATTATTTTTCTTGGATTGAAATTTCATTGATATATGATTAATTTATTAGTTGGCTTGCCTAGATATAGTGTTGGGCGCCATCACGACCTATAGGTGATATTGGATCGTGACAGTAGATCCGAAGAAGATTGAAGCAGTGCAGAGTTGGTCTAGACCGTCCTCAGTTACGGAAATCCAAAATTTCCTTAGTTTGGCAGGGTATTATCGCCGATTTGTAAATGGTTTCTCTTCTATTGCTGCATCTATGACCAAATTGACCAGAAGGGTGCTCCGTTCAGGTGGACCGAGGAATGTGAGGAGAGCTTCCAAAAGCTCAAGACAACTTTGACTACAGCCCCAGTATTGGTATTACCTACAGGTACATGGTCTTATACTGTGTATTGTGACACGTCGCGTATTGGTCTCGACGCAATGTTGATGCAAGACGGTAGGGTGATTGCCTACGCATCCAGACAGTTAAAGGTGCATGAGAAGAACTATCCTGTACCTGACCTTGAGTTAGCAGCTATTGTTTATGCCTTGAAGATTTGGTGGCATTACTTATACGGTGTCCATTGTGAGGTCTACACCGATCATCGGAGTCTACAATATCTGTTTAAATAGAAGGATCTTAATTTACGGCAGTGGAGATGGTTGGAGTTTCTTAAGGATTATAATATCACTATTATCTATCATCCAAGGAAGGCCAATGTAGTGGTCGATGCCTTGAGTCGTAAGGCGGAGAGTTTGGGCAGCTTAGCATATTTACCGGTAGTAGAGAGGCCTTTAGCCTTGGATGTTCAAGCCTTGGCCAACCAGTTTGTTAGACTGGATGTTTCTGAGCCGATTCAAGTTTTGGCTTGCGTGGTTTCTCAGTCTTCTCTTTATGATCGTATCAGGGAACGTCAGTATGATAACACCCATCTGCTTGTCCTTAAGGATACAGTTCAGCACGGTGATGCCAAGGAAGTCACTATTGGAGATGACGGTATATTACGGGTGCATGGCAAGCTATGTGTACCCAATGTAGATGACTTGCGCGAGTTGATTCTCCAAGAGGCTCACAGTTCGCGGTACTCCATTCATCCGGGTGCTGCAAATATGTATCAGGACTTGAGACATTACTATTGGTGGAGGCGGATGAAGAAAGACATAGTGGAGTATGTAGCTCGGTATCTAAAATGTCAACAAGTGAAATATGAGCATCAACGACCGGGTGGATTGCTTCAGAAGCTAAAAATTCCAGAATGGAAATGGGAACAGATCACTATGAATTTCGTTATTGGACTCCCACGGACTCAGAGGAAATTCGATGCAGTTTGGGTGATTGTGGATAGATTGATCAAGTCAGCTCATTTCATTCCTGTGGTTACTACTTACTCTTCGGAGCAGCTAGCTCAAGTCTATATTCACGAGATTGTCAGACTCCATGGTGTACCAGTATCTACCATCTCTGACCGGGGGTACGCAGTTTACATCACGGTTCTGGAGGGCAGTACAGCATGAGTTGGGTACTCGGGTAGAGTTGAGTACAACATTTCACCCTCAGATGGACGGGCAATCCGAACGCACTATTCAAATACTAGAGGATATGCTTCGTGCGTGTGTGATAGATTTTGGGGGTGCTTGGGATCAGTTCTTAACACTTGTGGAGTTTGCTTACAACAACAGTTAGCAGTCAAGCATTCAGATGGCTCCATATGAGGCCTTGTATGGTAGGCGGTGCCGGTCTCCAGTGGGTTGGTTCGAACTGGGCAAGGCTAGGCTATTGGGTACAGACTTGGTTCAGGATGCCTTGGAAAAGGCTAAGTTGATTCAGGATCGACTTCGTACAGACATATCTAGACATAAGGGTTACGCGGATCGGAAGGTTCGTGATGTTGCATTCATGGTTGGGGAGCGGGTATTGCTCCAGGTTTCGCCTATGAAGGGTGTGATGAGGTTCGGGAAGAAGGGCAAGTTGAGCCCTAGGTATATTGGGCCTTTTGAGATTCTTGAGAGAGTTGGAGAGGTGGCTTACAGACTTGCACTACCACCTAGTCTTTCTGCGGTTCATCTGGTATTCCATGTTTCTATGCTTCGGAAATATCACGGCGATCTCTCTCATGTGTTAGGGTTCAGTTCGGTTCAGTTGCACAAGGAACCAGTGGCTATTTTAGATAGGCAGGTTCGAAAGCTGAGGTCAAAGAACATTGCTTCCGTGAAGGTTCAGTGGAGGGGTCATCCGGTCGAGGAGGCGACTTGGGAGACCGAGCATGATATGCGCAACCGTTATCCACACTTATTCACCAGCTTAGGTACTTTTTCTAACTCCGTTCGAGGACGAACGTTTGTTTTAGAGGTGGAGAATGTGATGACCCAAAATGTCATCTTTAAATTTAATAATTAATTTTGTGTTCTAAAACCTCAAAAAGCACTATTTATCATTCCTCGGCTTGCGTGCGAAGTCCATAAAATTTTCCAAAAAGTTTTTAAGTGAAAAATGGATTAAAGTATGAATTAGAGCTTTAAAACTTAATTGAGTTGACTTTGGTCAACATTTTGAGCAAACGGACTCGGATCAGTGTTTTGACAGTTCAGGTAGGTCCGTATGGTGATTTTGGACTTAGGAGCGTGATCAGAATTTTTTTAGAAGTCCGTAGTGAAATTAGGCTTGAAATGGCTAAAATAGGAATTTAAAGTTTGGAAGTTTGACCGGGGAGGTGACTTTTTGATATCGGGGTCGGAATCCATTTTTGAAAATTTGCACAGCTCCGTTATGTCATTTATGACTTGTGTGCAAACTTTGAGGTCAATCAGACTTGATTTGATAGGTTTCAACATCAAATGTAGAAGTTGAAAATTCTTAAGTTTCATTAAGCTTGAATTGGGGTGTGATTTGTGATTTTTGCGTTGTTTGATGTGATTTAAAGTTACGACTAAGTTCATATAATATATTAGGACATGTTGGTATATTTGGTTAAGGTCCCGAGGGTCTCGGGAGAGTTTCAGATGGTTAACGGATCAAATTTGGACTTAGAAGAAATCTAGGAAAATTTCTGTCTTCTGGTGTAATCGCACCTGCGAGAAATTGGCCGCAGATGCGATGCTGCAGATGCGGCTCATGTTGCGCAGAAGCGCTTGCGCAGAAGTGAGAGGAAGGGAGCAGGTGCGGGCAGGCCCGCAGGTGCGATGGAATATTCCGCACTTGCGAATGCGGAGATGCGGTCCAAAGCTCGCAGAAGCGAAGGCACCTAGGCTGAGCAATTTCCGCAGATGCGGTATTTCATCGCAGATGCAGGACCGCATGTGCGAGAATTTTGTCCGTAGGTGCGAAAGCACTGGACATTATACAAAACAGAAGGGTCGGAGGAATTGTCATTTTTGACATTTCCAAAAGCGGGTGAGGCGATGTTTGAGCGAGAAATCACGAAAAATCTTGAGGTAAGTCACATGTGATCATTGTTAGTCAATTATATTAGATTATCATTGAATATTTCGAATAGATTACATGTTTTTGAGGTGAAATTAGATGATCTAGGCCTAGGGATTTCAAAATGAGAAATTGAGATTTGGAGGTCAAGTTGAGGTCGGATTTTGGTAAAATTAGTATGGGTAGACTCGTGGTTGAATGGGCGTTCATATTTCGTAACTTTCGCCGAATTCCGAGACGTGGGCCCCACGGGCCATTTTTGAGTTGATTTCGGATTTTATTAAAAAATGTAGTATTTTCTTATGGAATTGATTCTATAATTTATGTTGACTGTATCGAATTAATTATGACTAGATACGAGTCGACCGGAATCGGAAACTCGAGGAAAAAGCATACTACTTGGTTAAATTGGAGCAAGTCGAGGTAAGTGACTTGTCTAACTTTGTGTGGGGGAAATTTTTCTAGGATTGATAATTGTAATGTGTGGAAAGTCGTGTACACGAGGTGACGAGTGTGTGCATGGGCTAAATGTGAAAGATTATGTTTTAAATTGTGTAGATCACTGTTGCGCATTAATTAAATTATTTTATTTTATTATATTCTTTATTATTGATTTAATGTTTATATTTTAAATTTGCTTGACCTTTTCCTGCTAATTGTTTATCTGTTTAGTTGGAACTTGATTTCTTTTATTCTGTGCATTATTTGAGTTGTTTTTCTTTAAATTAAATATTATTAATATGAAGTAATTGACATTTTTAAATTTGGTATCGAAGTAACGTATTAAAATTTTTGAAATATTAAATTACTGAATTATTTATTCTTGAATATTTTTGTTAAATTTTCGTACTCATTGTGATGGAGCAGTGAGCTCTTTATTGTGAAAAAATATTATTGTTGAATTATTTTGACATGAGCCGTGAGCTCTTTATTATGAAAAAATATTGTTGTTGAATTATTTTGGCAAGTTAAATTATTTGAGCACTTGAGGTGCAAATTGTGACATATTGTGATGTTGATACGCATGCAGTGATATAAGGTCTGGGTATTGAAACGCATGCGGTGAGATAAGGGTGGCTTGATACGCGTAGCTAGTAGGGGGAACTACTAGAAGTCATCCAATGTGATAAGGATGTCTAAAACGCGAGATGCTATATCGAAAAAAAATATTTTCTTTAAAATAAATTGTGAAGGCTCCCGCGGTGAGATAAGGAAATGAGATATTGTGAATTTATTTATGATTTGGGACTACGAGGCGGTACTTCATGAGTGCCCTTGTTGATATTGATTTATGGCCACAGTTGCCTTTGATTATTTGTTGTGATTTTCTTAAAGTTGAAAGGAATTCTGTTTTGATTCCACGAGATATTATTTGCCATTATTTTGTGTAATAAAATGGTGACATGCTACTTGATTCATTTCCATTGTCATTTTATTTTATTATATTGTTATACATTTTACCATACCATTATTATTTTCCAGTAGGGCCTGACCTGACCTCGTTACTATTCTACCGAGGTTAGGCTTGACACTTACTGGGTACCACTATGGTGTACTCATACTACGCTTTTGCACATCTTTTTGTGCAGATCCAGAAACTTGTTACCAGCCCAGATATCAGTGAGTAGCTGTGCACGGAGACTTCGAGGTATATCTGCCAGCGTCCACAGACTCCGGAGTCCCCTTCTATTATTGTTATGTTTCTTCCTTACTATTTTTAGACTCTGTTATATAGAGACATTGAAGATAAATTCTTAGAAACTCGTGACTTATTTTTATCGAATTTTGGGGGTTGAAATTGTTTGAATTGTAGTTTATTTATTTCAGATTTAAATTTTTATTCCGCATCGATAGGCTTACCTGGTCTTAGAGACTAGGTGCCATCACGACATCCTACGGATGGAATTTAGGGTCGTGACACAAACTTGGTTATGACTTATAAAAATAAATCATTTTAGCTTCCAACTTTAAATCACGTGAATATCTCTAACATTATATCACATTCTTAGTGAATTTTAATGTTTTTAATATTAGGACTCTTTAAGTAGTTTAAATAAGGTTATAGTTAATAAAATATTTTTTAGTTGATTCAAGAATCCTAAATATTAGAAAAATTATCAAATTACTATTTTGTCTAGTGCAGAATCTATTTTTAAAGGGTAAATAGGGCGAACAACATTTTGATAGGGATTTCGTGCTTTTAATATAGTATAGATAGATTATAGATAGATAGATTTTGTCGCTAAACCTAATAATTATTTGTATTATTTTTTTATCTTGAGGTAAGTCCCAAAAAAGTTCTTTTCACATTTTACCGGTCGGTCAAAAATAATTACAACTGCTAGTCATATACACAAAAAATATATACTGAGTATGCATAAAGTATGTATATTATATATATTACAATTATATATAGAAAGTATATATCTACTATTATTTTGAAGGATGTCTATACTACGTAAAAGTCTCCCAAAAAAACTTTTGGGCCTTTAACGTTTTTGCGCTTTTGACACATTTACCAATCGGTCAAAAATAATTATAACCGCTAATCAAATATACAAAAAATATACATTGATTATGTATAAAATATGCATATTATATGTATAATATAAACTAATATATAAAAATATATATATTTGCCGACTATTATTATAAGGGGCGATCATATTGTGTAGATTTCTTCTTCTTTTTTGGACTTTTGGGATTTTAATTCATAAAGTAAAAAGGGAATTTTACATAAATATACAGATTAAGCTCATATTTACAGAAAAATAGTAATACTATTCGATTTCAAAATATAGCAACAAAATACTTAGGATATATACATGATATATGTACTGTGATGACCCAAAATGTCATCTTTAATTTAAAATTTTATTTTTGTATCGTAAGACCTCGAAAAGCACTATTTATCATTCCTCGACTTGCGGGCGCAGTCCGTAAATTGTTCCAAAAAGTTTTTATGTCAAAAATGAATTAAAATGTGAAATAGAGCTTTAAAACTCAACTAAGTTGACTTTGGTCAATATTTTGAGCGAACAATGATTTGGGACTCCTATAGGTCGTATAGTGATTTGGGACTTGAGCGTATGCCCGGAATGGGATTCGGAAGTCCCTAGTTCAAATTATCGCCATTTAACGAAAATTAGAAATCTAAAGGCTAAAGATTTTCAAAGTTTGACCGTGAATTTGACTTTATCGATATCGAAGTCGGATTGAGATTCCGAGAGTTATAATAGCTCCGTTATGTCATTTATAACTTGAACGCCAAATTTGAAATTATTCCGGATTCATTTAATACGTTTCGGCACAAGCTTCGTAATGTGAAAAAGTTTGAAACTCATAAGTCCGAATCGAGGAGTGAATTATAATTTCGACGTGATTTGACGTGATTTGAGACCCTGTGTAAGTTTGTATGATGTTTTAGGACTTGTTGGTATATTTGGTTGAGGTCCCGAGGGCCTCGGGTGGATTTCAGATGGTTAACAGAGTTTAATTTGGATATTCTAGAATGTTTCGACGTCGTCTCTTCAAGAATAAGTGGTGTCACATTAAGCTAATGAGCTCCAAATTCAGTTTTCATTAAATTATCAGACCCGTATCAAAATTTCGGAGCCATAGCAAAAAGAATCGTCAAATTCGGACATCGTATGAGAAAGTTATGCTCATTTCCGTGTCGGAAAATATTTTCCGTCGTCGTCAGCGTCCAGGGTAGCATGGGGCGCTATCCCTGGCGCTGGGCGCCACCGGCAGTGCCCCATGCCACCTGTGGCGCCACGAATATATAAACCCCATACAACGGGGAGTTTTGCTATTTTTACTCATTTTTGAGTTTGGTGAGCTCGGTTTAGACGATTTTCATGGGAAAACATTGGGGTAAGTGTTCCTTATCCTATATTGATTATATTTCATGATTCCATACTCATTTACATTATGAATCCGTGAATTTATGGAAGAAAAATGAAATTTTTATAAAATCTTCCAAAAATATAAAATGAAGATTTGAAGGTCAATCCGATGTCGGAATTCAATAATTTTTGTATGGTTGAACTCGTATCGGAACGGGTGTTCGGATTTCGTGCGTTTTTCGGGATTTGAGACGTGGGTCCCACTATCAATTTTTAAAATGAATCTTGGATTTTAATCCGGAAAAATTAGTAAATTCATATGAAATTAATTCCTACGATTCGTGTTGAGTATATTGAATTGTTGTGACTAGATTTGAAGCTTTTAGATACGAATTCGCGAGGCAAAGGTTTATTAGAATCTTGAAATTGATTGCGAAATGAGGTAAGTGTCGTGGTTAACCTTGACTTGAGGGAATAGAACCCTTGAATTCTTTGTTATGTGAAATTCATGTGAACGACGTATAGGCGAGGTGACGAGTGTCTATACGTCGTCAAATTAATCGTTTGCCTAATTATTTAAAAATCATAAATTATTTTAAATAATGAATTAATTATTATATTAATTATTTCTCTCATATTTCTTGCTCAATATTATATCTTGAATCCATGCTATAATTGCTACATGCTTATTTGATTTATGTGACTTAATTCCTACTTGACATTTAGCATACTAATTATTAAATTGCCTATTTTCTCCATCATTTCCACAATTAATTGCTACTTGTCATTACTTGTTTCCTAAATAAATTATAATAATTATATGCTTTGTTGCCTAATAATTTCTTATTAAATGTGGTATTTATTGGAGTATTTTTACATTTAAGAGTTGTTCAATTATATTGTTAGAGCGGGTTGTACGCCGCAACAGATTTGTTTTAAGTTTATATTATTTGAGCGGGTTGCACGCCTGTCACGACCCAAACTCCTTCCGTATAACGTCGTGACGGCACCTAGTCTATACGACTAGGTAAGCCTAACAAATTGCGAAAAAATAACAAAACGAAAGTAAAACTTGACAACTAACAGCAGTGGATAATTGAATAACTAGTAACAATGCCGCTCGACATGTACAATAACCAATATTCTATAAATACACAGTCTTCCCAAAACCTGGAACACCGTAAGTCACAAGCTACATAAGGAAAATAACGTCTCTATACACCAGAGTCTAATAAAAGGAATACATGAAGTGTTTGACATAAGGGAGAATAGAGGGGGACTCCTAGGTCTGCGGATGCGAGCAGATGTACCTTGAAGTCTCCGGAACAACAGTAAACGCACAAGTAATAGCGAGGCTGGTATGATGAACCTGGATCTTCACATGAAAACATGTGCAGAAGAGTAGAATGAGTACACCACAATGGTACCCAGTAAGTGCCAAGCCTAACTTTGGTAGAGTAGTGACGAGGTCAAGTAAGGCCTACCGGTAAATAATAAATAAGGCCGGAGAATATACAGTATAATAAGAGACTAGAATTTAACAAAAGGAAACACACCAAGGCAACAATACATCAGACAGGGGTAAACAGTAAGGGATCTCCAGAGATACCGTCTCGTAGTCCCAAAATAAATATGCAGGGAGAACTCTCGAGGTACCGCCTCGTAGTCTCAAAAGTAAATATACAGGGAGAACTCCCGAGGTACCGCCTTGTAGTCTAAAAAGTAAATATACAGGGAGAACTCCCGAGGTACCTCCTCGTAGTCTCAAAGGTAAATATATAGGGAGAACGCCCGAGGTACCGCCTCGTAGTCTCAAAAGTAAATGTGCAGGGAGAACTCCCGAGGAACGGCCTCGTAGTTTCAAAAGTAAACACACAGCTCAAACCGATAAATACAACAGTTAACAACAAGATTTCTACAGTTATACTGATAAGGAACAAGGAAAAGCAGAAAATCAACTAGGCATGCTTCACAGAGTTCAAATAAGTAGTTAAAGCACGTAGACATGCGATATTAGACTAAACAGGATAACTACACATACTGAAATAGCTCAATTAAGAATGAAAACAGACTAATACTCATTTAAACGGTATAACTCAAATAAAAGGGAAAACAGGTTGCTACTCAGTAAAATAAATCGGATTTTACAAAAAATAGCCTGTGTACGTACTCGTCACCTCACGTACATGGCGCTCACATATCGCAACAGTACCAAATCCTAAGGGGATTTCCCACACACAAGGTTAGGCAAGCCACTTACCTCTAACCAAGCTCAATCAATCGGTAACAATGCCTTTTTCACGAATATCCGACTCTGAATGGCCCAAATCTAGCCAAAATCAATTACATACTATAAATACAATTATAATAAACTAATCTAATTAACGAAATCAAAGTTAAAGCAAGAAAATAGAAAATCGCCCCAAAAAGTCGACTTGGGCCCACGTCTCGGAATCGGATAAAAGTCACAAAATATGAACACCCATTCACTCACAAGTTCACTTGTATCAAAATTATCCAAATCCGATATCAAAATCCGAATCAAAACTCAAACATTTATTTGAAGAACTTCTCCCATTTTCCCCAAAATTTCAACCCAAATCCGAAATTAAAGGATGGAATTAATGATAGATTAGTGGAATATAGCCATAAATGGGTTAAGAATCGTTACCCAAAAGCTTCTTCTAAAAATCTCCCAAATTATCGCCCAAATCCGAACTCTCAAAGTCCCAAAATTGAAAATGGGATAAAACCCTCGAACTTGGCCTTTTCTGCCCAGCGATTTCGCATCTGCGGGCCTATAATCACACCTGCGGAAATTCCATTGCAGGTGCGGACTTAACTTAAGTCCCCTGGTTCGCATATGCTAGAGAAGCACCGCACCTGCAGATGCGCTCCTGCAAACAAGGAACCGCACCTGTGACCCTCACCGCTCATGTGCACAGACCAACCGCAGAAGCGAGGCCGCTTCTGCGCAATTACCTCTGCACCTGCGAATCCAGCTTGGGCTGCCAAATCGCGCATCTGTGCTTCTTCATCCACACGTGTGAGTCCGCACCTGCGGTCTCCCCTCCGCAAGTGCGAAACACCAGAAACATTCAAATTATCAGCAATTGCCAAAGTGCAAATTTCAATCCGTTAAGCATCCGAAACACACCCGAGGCCCCCGGGACCTCAACCAAATATAACAACAAGTCCTAAAATACCATACGAACTTAGTCGAGCCCTCAAATCACATCAAACAATGATAAAAACACGAATCACCCTCCGATTCAAACTTAATGAACTTAAAACTTTAAATTTCTACAACAGATGCCGAAATCTATCATTTGCACACAAGTCATAAATGACATTACGAACCTGCTCCAACTTCCGGAATTAGAATCCGACCCCGATATCAAAAGTCTACTTCCGATCAAAATCTCCAACAATTCGACTTTCACCAATTCCAGCCTAAATCAGCTACAGGCCTCGAAAACACAATTCGGACACGCCCCTAAGTCCAAAATCACCCAACGGAGCTAACGAAACCGATGAAACTCTATTCTGAAGTCGTCTTCACACCATCCCGACTAAGGTCAAAATTCTAAGACTTCAGCTTCCGTTTAGGTACTAAGTGTCCCAAAACACTCCGAAAACATAACCAAAGCCTCCCGACAAGTCACAAAGCAGAAAGAGATACAAGGAAAGCAGTAAACAAGGGATCGGGGCTATAACCCTCAAAACGACCGGCCGGGTCGTTACATTCTCCCCCTCTTTAAACAATCATTCGTCCTCGAACTAGTATAGAGACATACCTGAAGTGGTAAAAAGATGAGGATAACGGCTGCACATATCATGCTCGGTCTCCCAAGTCGCCTTCTCGACCGGCTTGCCCCACTACTGAACCTTCACGGAAGCAAAGTTCTTTGACCTCAGCTTTCGAACCTGCCTGTCCAAAATAGCCACTGGCTCCTCATCATATGATAGATCCTTTACCAACTGGAGTGAGCTGAAATCCGACACATGAGACGGATCATCGTGATACTTTTGGAGCATAGAAACATGGAATACCGGATGAACTCCTGCTAGACTGGGAGGTAAGGCAAGCTCATAAGCAACCTCCCCAACACGCCGCAAAACCTCAAAGGGACCAATGAACCTTGGGCTCAGTTTGCCCTTCTTCCCGAACCTCAAAACGCCCTTTATAGGTGAAAACCGGAGCAAGACCCGCTCTTCAACCATGAATGCAACTTCGCGAACCTTCTGATCCGCACAACTCTTCTGTCTGGACTGGGCTGTGTGAAGTCAATCCTGAATCACCTTTACCTTATCCAGGGCATCCTGAACCAAGTCTGTACCCAATAATCTAGCCTCGCCCGACTCGAACCAACCCACTGGAGACCGACACTGCCTACCATACAGATCCTCATACGGTGCCATCTGGATGCTCAACTAATAACTGTTGTTGTAGGAAAACTCCGCAAGTGGAAAAAACTGATCCTAAGAACCTCCAAAATCTATCACATACTCATGGAGCATATCCTCTAATATCTGAATAGTGCGCTCGGAGTGCCCGTCCGTCTGAGGGTGAAATGCTGTGCTCAGCTCCACTCGAGTACCCAACTCATGCTGTACGGCCCTCCAGAACTGTGATGTAAACTGCGTACCCCGGTCAGAGATGATAGATACCGGTACGCCATGAATCTTGATGATCTCGCGGATATAAACGCGAGCCAGCTGCTCGGAAGAATAGGTAGTCATCACAGGAAGGAAATACGCAGACTTGGTCAGACTATCCACTATCACCCTAACTGCATCAAACCTCCGCTGAGTCCGTGGGAGTCCAACAACGAAATCCATAGTGATCCGCTCCCATTTCCACTCCGGAATCTCTAACTTCTGAAGCAACCCACCTGGCCAATGATGCCCATACTTCACCTGCTAGAAATTTAGACACCGAGCTACATACTTATTATGTCCTTTTTCATCCTCCTCCACTAGTAATGTTGCCTCAAGTCTTGGTATATCTTCGCGGCACCCGTATGAATGAAGTACTGCGAGGTGTAAGCCTCCTGGAGAATCAACTCACGCAAACCATCTACATTGGGAACACATAGCCTGCCCTGCATCCTCAATGCATCATTATCCCTAATAGTGACCTCCTTAGCATCACCGTGCTGGACCGTGTACTTAAGGACAAGCAGATAGGGGTCATCATACTGACGCTACCTGATATGTTCATAAAGAGAATACCGACAGACCACACAAGCCAATACTCGACAAAGTGAGAAATAACCAATCTAACAAACTATCTGGCTAAGGCCTAAACATCCAATGCCAATGGCCTCTCTACTACTGGTAGATATGCTAAACTCCCCAAACTCTCTGCCCGGCGACTCAAAGCATCGGCCACCACATTGGCCTTCCCCATATGGTAATAAATGGTGATATCATAGTCCTTAAGTAGCTCCAACCACCTCCACTGACGCAAGTTAAGATCCTTCAATTTAAATAGATGCTGCAAACTCCGGTGATCGGTGTAGATCTCACAAGGGACACCGTATAAATAGTGCCGCCAAATCATCAAGGCATGAACAATAGCTGCTAACTCAAGTTCGTGGACAAGATAGTTCTTTTCATTTACCTTTAGCTTTCTGGACGCATAGGCAATCACCCTACCGTCCCGCATCAACACCGCACCGAGACCAATCCGCGATGCATCACAATATACAATATAAGACCCCGAACCTATAGGCAATACCAATACTGGTGTTGTAGTCAAAGCTATCTTGAGCTTCTGAAAGCTCTCCTCACACTCCTCTTTCCACCTGAACGGAGCACCCTTCTGGGTCAGCCTAGTTATAGGTGCTGCAATACAAAACGACAGTAATACCCCACCAAACCAAGAAAACTCCGGATCTCCATAGCTGATGATGGTATAGGCCAACTCTGCACTGCCTTCACCTTCTTCGGATCCACATTAATCCCATCACTCGATACTATATGACCCAAGAATGCCACTGAGTCTAGCTAAAACTCACACTTTGAAAATTTTGCATATAACTTCTTTTATCTCAAGGTCTGAAGCACAGTCCTCAGGTGCTGCTCATGATCCTCCCGAGTCTGAGAGTACACCAGAATGTCGTCAATAAACACAATGATGAATGAGTCAAGATAGGGCCAAAACACACTGTGCATCAAGTGCATAAAAGCTGCTGGGGCATTGGTCAACCCAAAGGATATCACAAGGAACTCGTAGTGACCATACCGACTCCTGAAAGCAGTCTTGGGGATATCTGGCTCCCAAATCTTCAGCTGATGATAGTCGGAACGTAAATCAATCTTGGAAAACACCCTGCAACCCTGTAGCTGATCAAATAAATCATCAATACGAGGCAATGGATACCTGTTCTTCACTATAACTTTGTTCAGCTGGCGATAATCAATGCACATGCGCATAAAACCGTCTTCACATATAAGACATGAGCACCCCAAGGTGACACAGTGTGCCGAATGAAGCCCTTATCAAGCAATTCCTATAACTGCCCCTTCAACTCAGGAGGAGCCAACAATATGGAGGAATAGAGATGGGCTGAGTGCCCGACAACAAATTAATGCCAAAATCAATATCTCTGTTGGGCGACATGCCCGGAAGAGCAGCTGGAATAACATCTGGAAAATCCCTCACTACTGGGACTGACTCAATTGTAGGGGTATCAATAGTGACATCTCTCACATAAGCTAGATACGCATCACACCCCTTCTCAACCATTCATTGAGCCTTAAGAAATGAAATAACTCTGCTGGGAGTATACTCCGAGATACGCCCAAATACGGGGAAAAATAAGAGGACACATAGGAATATGTAGAGCCTACATCAAATAAGACTGGCGCGTCTCAATGACAGACCGAAACAATACCTGTAATGACAGAGTCGGAAGAAACTGCCTCTGTACGAGTAGGAAGAGCATAATATCTGGCCTGGCCTCCCCCTCTAGGGAGACCCCAACCTCCCCAACCTCCACCTCAAGCTGACTGAGTAGGTGGGGCGGTAGCTGGCGCTGGAATCATAGCATGAGGACCCAGTGCAGCATGCAGTGGTTGAAACGTCTATAGAGGTGCACCCCTCCTAAGTCTGGGGCAATCCCTCACCATATGTCGAGTGTTGCCACCCTCAAAATAAGCTCTCGGAGAGCGTGGCTGCTGTGACTGGCTCGGGCCAGGTCTGCTAGACTGACCGCTAACGTGCAAGAGGCACACTAGACACTAGCGGTGCATAATAAGGCTCATGAGGCCTAGAAGGGGCAGGAATAACAATGGCGGCTGGAGGAACTGAATGAACGGGGCGACTCCTATAACCCCTACCATGGCAAACTACAGCTGGGGCGGGAGTACCACTGTAAGTGCCAGACTTTCGAGACCTCTTGGTCTCCCTATCCTCTCTATCCCGAGCAAGTATGCCCTCCAATCTCCTAGCAATACTCACAACCTGCTGGTAAGAAATATCCATCTCTAGCTCCCTGACCATACTAATCCTGATACTGGGGTGGACTCCCTCAATAAACCGACGAACCCTCTCTCAAACTGTGGCAACCAAGGCCGGTGCATGCCGGGCCAGATCACTGAAACGAACTGCATACTCTGACACAGTCATAGCACCTTGGTGCAGCTACTCAAACTCTGTGCGCCATGCATCCCTGAGGCTCTGAGGGACATACTATCTGAAAAACATGTCCGAGAACTGAGTCCATGTAAGTGAAGCTGCCTCAGCCGGACTACTCAACTCATAAACATGCCACCACTGATAGGCTGCTCCTCTAAGATGGAATGCAGTAAAGGAAACCCCACTCGATTCCACTATACCCATAGTACTGAGAATACGGTGACACTCCTCCAGAAAAACCTGGGCATCCTCTGACGCCAATCAAATGAAAGTAGGAGGGTGGTACTTCTTGTACCTCTCAAGTCTGTGCTGCTCCGCCTCAGAAACTGCTACCCTAACCTTGGGCTGCACTGGAGCTACTAGGGACTCCTCTGTAGCAACTCGTGCGGGTGCTCTGGCTGCACCACGTGGACGTCCTCGGCCTCTACCCTGGCCCCGGCCTCTCGCGGCTCTAGCAGGGGCGCGGGTGCCTGGTCATCACATCCTCTTGTACGTGTCCTCACCATCTGTGAGAGAATAGAATACAAAAGTTTAGAATTTTGAAGTCAACAATTTCGCACGACAAGGAATCAAAGAAGTGTAATTTTTCCTAACAGTTCCATAGCCTCCCGAAGATAAGTACTGACTTCTCCATACCGATCCGCGAGACTCTAATAAACCGGCCTTGATACAAACTTGTCACGACCCAATCTCCCTCCTTATAACGTCGTGATGGCACCTAGTCTCTATGACTTGGTAAGCCTAATAAATTGCATAAAAATAACAAAACGAAAGTAAAACTTGGCAACTAACAGCAGTGGATAACTGAATCACTAGTAACAATGCCGCTCGGCATGTACAATAACCAATACTCTATAAATATACAGTCTTCCCAAAATCCGAAAGATCATAAGTCACAAGCTATAGAAGGAAAATAGCGTCTCTATACACCAGAGTCTAATAAAAGGAATACGGGAAGTGTTTAACATAGGGAAGAATAGAGGGGGACTCTTAGGTATGCGGACGCGAGCAGTTGTACCTTGAAGTCTCTGGAACAGCAGCAAATGCACAACTAATAGCGAGGCTAGTATGATGAACCTAGATCTGCACACGAAAACACGTGCAGAAGAGTAGCATGCGTACACCATAATGGTACCCAGTAAGTGCCAAGCCTAACCTCGGTCGAGTAGTGACGAGGTCAGGTCAGGCCCACTGGTAAAATAATAAATAAGGCATGAGAATATAGAGTATAATAAGAGACTAGAATTTAACAAAAGGAAACACAACAAGGCAACAGTACAACACACAGGGGTAAATAGCGGGGGATCTCCCGAGATAGCGTCTCGTAGTTCCAAAATAAATATGTAAGGAGAACTCCTGAGGTACCACCTCGTAGTCTCAAAAGTAAATATGCAGGGAGAACTCCCGATGAACCGCCTCGTAGTCTCAAAAGTAAACACACAGTTCAAACCGATAAATACAATAGGTAACAACAAGATTTCTACAGTTATACTGATAAGGAACAAGGTAACGCAGGAAATGAGCTAGGCCTGCTTCATAGAGTTCAAATAAGCAGTTAAAGCATGTAGACATGCTATATTAGACTAAACAGGATAACTACACATACTGAAATAGCTCAATTAAGAATGAAAACAGACTAATACTCATTTAAACGGTATAACTCAAAAAAAAGGGAAAACAGGTTGCTACTCAGTAAAATAAATCGAATTTTACAACAAATAGCCAATATATGTACTCGTCACCTCACGTAAACGATGCTCACATATCACAACAGTACCAAATCCTAAGGGGATTTCCCCCTCCCCCCCCCCTCCCCACAAAGTTAGGCAAGGCACTTACCTCGAACCAAGCTCAATCAATCGGTAACATTGTCTTTTCCACGAATATCCAACTCTAAATGGCCTAAATCTTGCCAAAATCAATTACATACCATAAATACAACTATAAACTAATCTAATTAACGAAATCAAAGCTAAAGCAAGAAATTAGAAAGTCACCACAAAAGGTCGACCCGGGCCTACGTCTCCGAATCGGGTAAAAGTCACAAAATATGAACACCCATTCACTAACGAGTTCACTCGTACCAAAATCATCCAAATCTGATATCAATATCCGAATCAAAACTCAAAACTTTATTTGAAGATAGATTAAATGATGAAATTAATGATAGATTAGTGGAATATAACCATAAATGGCTTAAGAATCGTTACCCAAAAGCTTCCTATGAAAATCTCCCACATTA
This sequence comes from Nicotiana tomentosiformis, assembly GCF_000390325.3. NCBI lineage: Eukaryota > Viridiplantae > Streptophyta > Magnoliopsida > Solanales > Solanaceae > Nicotiana > Nicotiana tomentosiformis. The sequence goes on along the minus strand of NC_090814.1, from coordinate 65,756,246 downwards.
TCGCCCAAATCCGAGCTCTCAAAGTCCCAAAATTGAAAATGGGATAAAACCCTCGAACTTGGCCTTTTCTGCCCAGCGATTTCGCATCTGCGAGCCTATAATCGCACCTGCAATGCCGCACCTGCGATACCGCACCTGCAATGCCGCACCTGCAGAAATTCCATCGCAGTTGCAGACTTAACTTAAGTCCCCTGGGTCCACATCTGTGAGAGAAGCGCCGCACCTGCGGATGCGCTCCTACGACCAAGGAAACGCACATGCGACCCTCACCGCTCCTGCACACTGCGCAATTACCTCCGCACCTGTGAACCCAACTTGGGCTGCCAAATCCTGCATCTGCGCTCCTTCATCCGCACGTGCCAGTCCGCACCTGCGGTCTCCCCTCCGCAGGTGCGAAACACCAGAAACCACCAAATTCTCAGCAATTGCTTGAGTACAAATTTTAATCTGTTAAGCATCTGAAACATACCCGAGGCCCCCGGGACCTCAACCAAACATACCAACAAGTCCTAAAAGACCATACGAAGTTAGTCAAGCCCTTAGATCACATCAAAAATGCTAAAAACATGAATTACCCTCCGATCCAAACTTAATGAACTTAAAACTTTAAATTTCTACAACTGATGCTGAAACCTATCAAACCACATCCGATTGACCTCAAATTTTGTACACAAGTAATAATTGGTATTACAGACCTACTCCAACTTCCGGAATCAGAATCCGACCCTGATATCAAAAGTCCACTTCCAATCAATATCTCCAAAAATTCGACTTTCACCAATTCTAGCCTAAATCAACTGCAGACCTCCAAAACACAATCCGGACACGTCCTAAGTCCAAAATCACCCAACAGAACTAATGGAACTGACGAAACTCTATTCCGAAGTCGTCTTCACACAGTCTCGACTACGGTTAAAATCCTAAGACTTAAGCTTTCATTTAGGGACTGAGTGTCCCAAAACATTCCGAAAACACAACCAAATCCTCCTGGCAAGTCACATAAGCAGAAAGAGATACGTGGAAAGCAGTAAATAGGGGATCGGGGCTATAACTCTCAAAACGCCGGGGCGTTACAATGTCACAATAAATTTATTTTAAGTTTATATTGTTGGAGCGGGTTGCACGCGCAATAGATTTATTTTTAGTTTATATTGTTGGAGCGGGTTGCACGCCGCAACAGATTTATTTTAAGTTTATATTGTTGGAGCGGGTTGCACGCCGCAACAAATTTATTGAAAGTTTATATTGCTGGACCGGGTTGCATGCCGCAATGGAATTTAATTGAAAGATTATATTGTTGGATCGGGTTGCATGCCACAACGGAATTTATGTTAAGTTTATATTATTGGAGCGGGTTGCACGCTGCAACGAAGATTAATTGAAGGTTTATGACTGCTGGATTGACTTCAATTATTGATATGATTTACCGATCAAGCTTCTATTCCTATTATTATTATTATTATTATTATTATTATTATTATTATTATTATTATTATTATTATTATTATTATTATTATTATTATTATTATTATTGCGTACAGGTTAATGTAAGTGACCTGCCTTTGCCTCGTCACTACTTCGTCAAGGTTAGGCTCGGCACATACTGGGTACATGGGGTCGGTTATACTCATACTACACTCTGCACTTCTTGTGCAGATACCAGAGTTGGTCCCAACGACATATAGTAGATTTGCTCGGATTCAGCTATTCGCAGGATACTTGAGGTATAACTGCATGGCGTTCGCAGTTCTGAAGTCCCCTTTTACTTTATTTTAGCTGTGTGCTTTCTTTCAGACAACTTTATTTTATTCAGACCCTTATTTGTATTATTCTAGAAGCTCGTGCACTTGTGATTCCAGTTCTGGGATGGTATTTAGACATCACTATTATTATGGCTTATTCACTTTATTTCAGACTTTGTTTCCGCATTTGTTCCATTGTTATTGATTAATTTAAAATTGTTTTAAAATGGCTAATATTATTCTAATGTTAGATTGCCTAGCAAGTGAAATGTTAGGCAATATCACGGTCTCGAAGGTGAGAATTTCGGGTCATGACAAATTTGTATCAGAGCATTAGGTTACCTAGGTCTCACGAGTCACGAGCAAGCTTAGTAGAGTCTGATGGCTCGGTACAGAGACATTTGTACTTATCTTCCAGAGGCTATAGAGTTTAGGAATAATTCCATTTCTTTCATTCCTTATCGTGAGGCATTGATTTAACTTGAAACATATATCTCATATTCCTTTGTATCCACTCGTGTATGACATTGTGCACTCGGTATTAGTTGTGCGTCGACGGTTTGTGATGCCGCAGATGGACTACGAGGGTGCTAGAGATGCTCAAACATTGCCTCAACGTATGGTTCTGACTGAAGATGCGGATGTATTGAGAGATCACCCAGTGAATCATGTGGGGGGAACAGACCTTGGCATCTGGTTGATTTATACGAGCTATAAAGGTTAATATTGTGGATCATCTGACGTTGTGACCTATGACTTCACGTCGATTGGGTGAGTCCACTATCAATGGATGGATTACGGGGTCATGTGTTATATCAGTTTTGGCCGAAAATGTATATATGTGGTATTGAAAGGTTCCCCAAAATTTACACATGTTTAAGGCCTGAGATTTTGTAGAGGATAAGGTTGGGACTTGCGGTATGTCTGTCTCCTTAATAATCCTATACTTCAGTACCAAAGGAGTTAGAGAAACAATTTTAAATTTACAGAAGGTCTACTCAGCATGGACGTCACGGTTGCAGATTTTTGGGTGCTTCGGAGGAAGTACAGTGGTTGATGAGATTCTGGACTATGTGGTTCGTGCCAAGATTTATCTGTATGGAGCTCTACTTTTGTGATCGTTATGTATAAATAGGGGTAAGGGTTACCCCAAAGAAGAATCAAAAAGTATGTTAAGAAATAGGCCAGCTCAGCAGTGTTGAGTCAGCATAAAAAAAGAAGAAATTGGCCTTGGGAGAGATAATTCTCCACCGGTGTTCGTGGCAAGCCTATGAAGGGGGCAGACCAGCCAATGCAACACCGCCCACTTGGCTCAGTTCTCAGAAATGCTTTTGAAAGATTTTATTTCTCGGACTCTCCGTAATAAGTGGCGCATAGGGTTTGAACGGTTGCGTCAGGTCACCATGACGGTGTCAGTATATGCCATCAGGTTCAATAACTTAGCCCGTCATACTCCTACTTTAGTTCCTACAGCTATAGAGCGAGTCCACAGACTCATTTCTGATACTTCATTTCTGATAGTGGTAGAAATTGCCAAGATATTAGAACGTGTTAGAGATGATGAAAAAGGAAACTAAGGAGACAAAAAGGTCTCGAGGTTCTGGAGGATTCAGTGGATTCTAATCTGCAAGTATGAATCATTATGGCGAGGGCTCGGGCTGTCGTCCAGCCAGTCTGCACATCGGATTACTCAGGCTGCTCTAGTAAGTTCTTTTAATGCACCACCGACATGAGTTTCCTACAATGGTTATTCCATTTATCTGGCACAGACTCAGTATAAGAAGCCAAACCCGCAAAGGGGTTATTATGAATGCGGTGATACTAGGAACATCATGAGAAAAGTGTCCCAGAATTGGGAGAGACATATTTCATCAAAGCACTCAGGCTACATGCCCCATTGCAGTTACTACACCACTTACACGACTAGTTAGGGGTGGAGGACGGGCGGGTAGAGGGCGTCTTAGAGGTGGAGGCCCGGTCATTGATATATATTTTTTATAGTATGCCTGAGGTCGCTACATCAGATGGTGTCGTTACAGGTATGACCTCGATTTACGAGTCCTCCTATTGTGCTCCACTTATGAGTGAGCTTCGTAATTTTATAATCTACTTATGTGTTTACTCCTGTTGGGAAATTCTATGGAGATAACTATGCCTATCATTTCATGTTGGTCACTAATAAGAGCTGCGAGGTTAAAGGTGGCTTTCTGTTACTCATTTCGGTAAGTTTTGATTTAATTTTTGGATAATTAATTATAAATTATGAATTATATGCCCTACCAGTGTGGGGTGCATTATGTGTTGTGATTTTGTTTAACGGAAATTATTTAAAAATAGAAAATGGAATGTTTCGATAGGCACGATGTGCATATTACTTGTGATTCAGAACTGAGGACGCGATCCTCGCATTTTAATATAAATTGATATGTTTAAACCGTGCTCCGAGCTGCGGTGGAAGTTATATAAGGACGAGATCCTTGTGATGAAAATTCTTGAGTTTAAGTTCTCCTTTATGAAATTAAATTTGTACTATAGTACTAATAGGGAGTCATGCCTCTTAGGCTTATTTGAAAATTCTTGTATGAAATTCTCTGTTCATACTTACCAAATTCGTGTTGTAATTATTGAGTTTTAACCTACAAAGTAGGTGCCCGCCCAGGTGGCGTTAAATGTGACTCGTTAATTCAGGTAAATAATTATGGGGTCTTCATGTCTCGCATCTCATTATCAATATTGTGAAGGTTTGAAACAAGATTTTTTTTGTTAACATGAAGTTAATTGATGATTCTGTAATTGATTATGAACAACTATTAAGACGAGATTGGCCCAGAAGGGTGCTCCGTTCAGGTGGACCGAAAAGTGTGAGGAGAGATTTCAAAAGCTCAAGAGAGCTTTGACAACAACCCAGTATTGGTATTACTTACAGGTTCGGGGTCTTACACGGTGTATTGTGATGCATCTCGTATTGGATTTGGTGCAGTGTTAATGCAAGATGGCAGAGTGATTGCTTATGCATCGCGGCAGTTGAAAGTCCATGAGAAGAATTATCCTGTTCATACTCCTACTTTGGTTCCTACAACCAGAGAGCGAGTCCACAGACTCATTAAAGGACTCAATTATGATCATAAAATTTGGTACGACTCGGGAGCTACAGGCTGATACTTTATTTCTGCTAGTGGTAGAAATTGCCAAGATATTAGAACGTGTTCGAGATGAGGAAAAAGGAAACTAAGGAGACCAAAAGGTCTCAAGGTTCTAGAGGATTCGGTGGATTCTACTCTGCAAGTATGAATCATTATGGCGAGGGCTCGTGCAGTCGGCCAGCCCAGTCTGCACATCGGATTACTCGGGGTGCTCTAGTAAGTTCTTTTAATGCACCACCGACATGAGTTTCCTAAAATGGTTATTCCAGTTATCTGGCACAGACTCAGTATGAGCAGCCAAACCTACAAAGGGGTTGTTATGAATGCGGTGATACTAGGAACATCATGAGAAAATTGTCCCAGAATTGGGAGAGATATATTTCATCAAAGCACTCAGGCTACATGCCCCATTGCAGTTACTACACCACCTACACGACCAGTTAGGGATGGAGGGCGGGCGGGTAGAGGGCGTCCTAGAGGTGGAGGCCCATCCGTTGATATATATTTTTATGGTATGCCTGAGGTCGCTACATCAGATGGCGTCATTATAGGTACGACCTCTATTTAATATAAAGGAATAATTTACTTAACTTGATTCGGTTCTGAGTATCGAGACGAGTCCTCCTATTATGCTCCACTTATGAGTGAGCTTCGTAATTTTATAATCTACTTATGTGTTTACTCCTGTTGGGAGATTCTATGGAGATAACTATGCCTATCATTCCATGTTGGTCACTAATAAGAGTTGCGAGGCTAAAAGTGGCTTTCTATTACTCATTTCGGTAAGTTTTGATGTAATTTTTGGATAATTAATTATAAATTATGAATTATATGCCCTACCAGTGTGGGGTGCATTATGTGTTGTGATTTTGTTTAACGGAAATTATTTAAAAATAGAAAATGGAATGTTTCGATAGGCACGATGTGCATATTACTTGTGATTCAGAACTGAGGACGAGATCCTCGCATTTTAATATAAATTGATATGTTTAAACCGTGCTCTGAGCTGCGGTGGAAGTTATGTAAGGACGAGATCCTTGTGATGAAAATTCTTGTGTTTAAGTTCTCCCTTGTGAAATTAAATTTGTACTATAATACTAATAGGGAGTTATGCCTCTTAGACTTATTTGAAAATTCTTGTATGAAATTCTCTATGCATACTTGCCAAATTCGTGTTGTAATTATTGAGTTTTAACCTACGAGGTAGGTGCCCGCCCTGGTGGTGTTAAATGTGACTAGTTAATTCAAGTAAATAATTATGAGGTCATCATGTCTCGCATCTCGTTATTAGTATTGTGAAGGTTTGAAACAAGATTTTTGTTAACATGAAGTTAATTGACAATTATGTAATTGATTATGAACAACTATTAAGACCAGATTGTCCCACAAGGGTGCTCCGTTCAGGTGGATCGAAGAGTGTGAGGAGAGCTTTCAAAAGCTCAAGACAGCTTTGATTACAACTCCAGTATTGGTATTACTTACAGGTTCGGGGTCTTACACGGTGTATTGTGATGCATCTCGTATTGGACTTGGTGCAGTGTTAATACAAGATGGTAGAGTGATTACTTATGTATCGCGGCAGTTGAAAGTCTATGAGAATAATTATCCTATTCATGACTTAGAATTGGAAGCCATTGTTCATGCGCTGAAGATTTGGAGACACTACCTCTACGGCGTGTCATGTGAAGTATTCACAGATCATCGTAGTCTACAGTATCTATTCGGACAAAAAGATCTTAATTTGAGGCAGAGAAGATGGTTGGAGTTGTTGAAAGACTATGATATCACCATTTTGTATCATCCTGGAAAGGCTAATATGGTGGACGATGCTTTGAGTAGAAAGGCTGTGAGTATAGGCAGCCTTGCATATATTCTAGTTGGTGAGAGGCCGCTAGCTGCAAATATTCAGACTTTGGCCAATCAGTTTGTGAGGTTGGATGTTTCAGAGCCCAGTCGGGTTCTAGCTTGTACAGTCACTCGGTCTTCTTTATATGAGCATATCAGAGAGCGACAGTATGATGATCTTTATTTGCTTGTCCTCAAGGACACGGTGCGGCATGGTGGTGCCAAGCAGGTTACTGTGGGAGATGATGGAGTTTTGCGGATGTAGGGTCGTATATGTGTTCCTAATGTGGATGGGCTTCGTGAATTAATTGTTGAAGAGGCCCACAGTTCCCGATATTCTATTCATCCGGGTGCTACCAAAATGTATCAAGATTTGCGGCAACGTTATTGATGGAGGTGAATTAAGAAATATATAGTTGCATTTGTAGCTATGTGTCTAAATTGTCAGCAAGTTAAGTACAAGTATCAAAGACCTGGTGGTTTGCTTCAGAAGTTAGAAATTCCTGAGTGGAAGTGGGAGCGTATCTCTATGGATTTTATTGTTGGACTCCCACGAGCGTATCAGTATGGGTCATTGTGGATAGGTTGACCAAGTCAGCTTCATTCCAGTAGCAATTACCTAATCTTCAGAGCGGTTAGCGGAGATTTACATCCACGAGATTATCCTCCTTCACGGTGTGCCCGTGTCTATTATTTCAGATCGAGGTACGCAGTTCACCTCGCACTTTTGGAGGGTTGTACAGCGTGAGTTAGGCACGCGAGTTGAATTGAGTACAACATTTCATCCACAGACAGACGGACAGTCAGAGCGCACTATTCAGATATTGAAAGATATGCTTCACGCTTGTGTTATAAAATTTGGAGATTCTTGGGATCAGTTCTTGCCACTTGCGGAGTTTGCCTATAATAACAACCATCAGTCGAGTATTCAGATGGCTCCATATGAAGAATTTTACGGGAGACAGTGTCGTTCGGCAGTTGGCTGGTTTGAACCGGGAGAGGCATGGTTATTGGGTATAGATTTGGTACAGGATGCCTTGGATAAGGTCAAGATTATTCAGGATCAACTTCGCACAGCTCAGTCTAGGCAAAAACGTTATGCCGACCGTAAAGTTCGTGACATTCCATTCATGGAAAGAGAACGAGTATTGCTCCAGGTTTCACCTATGAAAGGTGTAATGAGATTAGGAAAGAAAGGCAAGTTGAGCCCTAGATATATCTGGCCCTTTGAAATTCTTGAAAGGGTGGGTGAAGTAGCCTATAGGCTTGCATTACCACCTAGTTTATCAGTAGTTCATCCGGTGTTCCATGTGTCCATGCTCCGAAAATATCATGGTGATCCATCCCATGTGTTAGATTTCAGCTCAGTCCAAGTGGATAAAGATATGACTTTTGAAGAGGAGCCGGTAGATATTCTAGCCCGGCATGTCCGATAGTTGAGATCTAATAGTTATCCTTCAGTTCGGGTGTAATGGAGAGACCAACCGATTGAGGCAGCTACCTGGGAGTCCGAGTCGGACATGCGGAGTAAATATCCACATCTTTTCACCAGCTCAGGTACATTTCTAATTCCGTTCGAGGAAAAACGTTTGTTTTAGAGGTAGAGAATGTGATGACCCAAAATGTCATCTTTAATTTAAACATTCATTTATGTGCCCTAAGACCTCGAAAATCACTATTTATCATTCCTCGACTTATGGGCGCTATCCGTAAATTATTCCGGAAAGTTTTTAGGTGAAAAATGGATTAGAATATGAAATAGAGCTTTAAAACTCAACTGAGTTGACTTTGATCAATATTTTGAGCAAATAGACTCGGATCAATATTTTGACAGTTCCTGTAGGTCGTATAGTGATTTGGGACTTGGGCGTATGCCCGGAATTATATTCGGAAGTCCCTAGCTCAAATTATCGCCATTTAACGGAAGCTAGAAATATAAAGGCTAAAGATTTCCAAAGTTTGACCGTGAATTTGACTTTATCGATATCGGACTTGGATAGAGATTCCGAGAGTTGTAATAGCTCTATTATATTATTTATGACTTGAGCGCCAAATTTGAAATCATTCCGGATTCATTTAATACGTTTCGGCACGAGTTTTGTAATGTGAAAAAGTTTGAAACTCATAAGTCCGAATCGAGGAGTGAATTATAATTTCGATGTTATTTGACATGATTTGAGACTCTGAGTAAGTTTGTATGATATTTTAGGACTTGTTGGTATATTTGGTTGAGGTCCTGAGGGCCTCGGGTGGATTCCGGATGGTTAATAGAGTTTAATTTGGATATTCTAGAATGTTTTGACGCCGTCTCTTCAAGAATAAGTGGTATCACATTAATCTAATGAGCTCTAATTTCAGTTTTGATTGAATCATTAGATCTCTATTGAAATTTCGGATACATAGCAAAAAGAATCGTCGAATTCGGATATCGTATGAGAGAGTTATGCCCATTCTGTGTCGGGAAATATTTCCCTAGTCGTCAGTGTCCAGGGTAGCGTGGGGCGCTATCCCTGGCGCTGGCTTCTGGAGGTACTGGAAATGGCGCCACATGCAGTGGCCCACACTACCTATGGCGTCACGGACATAAAAACCCCATAAAACAGAGAGTTTTGCCATTTTTACTTATTTTTGAGTTTGGTGAGCTAGGGTTAGGCGATTTTCACGGGAAAATATTTGGGTAAATGTTCCTTTTCCAATATTGATTATATTTAAAGATTCCATACTCATTTACATCATGAATCCGTGAATTTATGGAAGAAAAATCAGATTTTTATAAAATCTTCCAAAAATGTAAAATGAAGATTTGAAGGTCAATCTGATGTCGGAATTCGATAATATTTATATGGTTGAACTCGTATCGGAACGGGTTTTCGGATTTCGCTAGTTTTTTCGGGATTCGAGATGTGGGTCCCTGTAACGACCCGACCGGTCATTTTGAGCTCTAGTACGTCGTTTGATAGTTTGAGACCATATATAGCTTTACTTCGGGTATTATGACTTGTACATGTGGTTAGAATTGAATTTCGGGAAGTTCGGAGTTAATTTGGAAAGAAAATTATAATTTTGGAAGCCTTCAGTTGGAGGATTTGACTTTGGAGTAAACGACCTCAGAATCAGGACTTGTTAGTTCCAACAGGTTCATATGATGATTTTGGACTTGGGCGTATGTCCGGATCGGGTTTTGGATAACCCGGGTGCATTTCAGCGCCTATTGTGGAAGTTGGAATTTTGGAAAAATTCATAAATTTGTGTAGAAGTGCATTTCAATGTTATCGATGTCCGTTTGGGATTCCGAGTTTGGGAATAGCTCCGTATGATGATCCTAGTATTGGGAGCGCGTCCAGATGTGGATTTGGAGGTCCATAGGTCATTTTGGAGTCGTTTGGCAAAAGTTAGAAATTTGGATAATTTTAAAGAGGTTTGACCGGAAGTGGACTTTTTAATATCGGGGTCGGATTCCGATTCCGGAAGTTGGAGTAGGTCCGTAATATCGAATGTGACTTGTGTGCACAATTTGAGGTCAATCAAACGTGATTTAATAGGTTTCGGCATCAAATGTAGAAGTTTGAAGTTCTAAAGTTCATTAAGCTTGAATTGGGGTGTGATTCATGAAATCGACGTTGTTTGATGTGATTTAAGGCCTCAAGCAAGTTCGTGTTATGTTTTTAGACTTGTGTGGGTATTTGGTTTGGAGCCCAGGGGCTCGGGTGAGTTTCAGAGTAGCTTCTGAGTGTTTTCTGAAGAAGTTGGATAGCTGATTATGGTGTGATCGCATTTGCGATATAATGGTCACAAATGCGAACATCGCATTTGCAAGGAGGGGTTCGCATTTGCGAAGGGTGGGAATTTTCTGAGGGGTTCGCATTTGCGAACAATTTGTCGCTTTTGCGGATCTGTCCCCTTCGCATTTGCAAAGATCTTGGTCGCAAATGCGACCTGAGCAGGGGCAACTTGGCTTCACAATTGCGATGCATTTGTCGCAAATGCGACTATCGCATTTGCAAGCCAGATGTCGCAAATGTGACTGGAGCCAAGGGCTTTTTATTCCGAGACTTAGCCCATTTCCCTCATTTCCCACTTGGACTTGGGCAATTTTTGAGAGCATTTTGAGAGGGGGTTCCATCATCATCAAGAGATAAGTGATTTCTTCTAGTTGTGAGTTAAATACAAGGTTTATATATGGATTTAAACATGGAAATTAGTAAAAATTTGAGATTTTGAAGAAAACCCTAGAAATTGGTATTCTTGGATTTCGATCACGAATTTGGGCATGAAATTGAGAATAAATTATATATTTGTGTTTGTAGTGCTATGGGTAGTGTTTGTCTTCGAATATTTTCGGAATCCGGGCACGTAGGCCCGGAGGCTGCTTTATCGATTTTTCGAGCAGAGTTCGAAATTGTTATAAATTAATTAATTATGAGTATTAGAGTACATTTTGATTGGGTTGCATCTTAATTGACTAGTTTGGAGCAACAAGCATCAATTTGAGGTGTTAGAGAGGCTTTGGAGTCGTTTATGGAATTTCAGAGCGAGGTAAGTCTTCTATCTAACTCTGTGAGGGGGAAATTACCCCTAGGTGTTGTATATTGATGTGTGCTACTTGTTGTGGGGGGCTACGTACGCGCGAGGTGACAAGAGCCCGTACGTAGTTACACTCATGTTATTGTTCGGGTAGACTTAGGTTCACATAATGCTATAGATGTACTTTTTGAGCAGTCTCTCGCCTATTAAATTCCTCTGTTTTACTTTACTACTTGAGACTAGACTTGATTAGTCACCGAATAAATTTACTTCTCTTACGGCATATTTCTGTGGTATATATGTTTCATTGAAAGGTTTTTGTTAAAAACATTACAACTCACACGTTTATTCGTGAGTGGGGTCAAGGACCCGTCAAAGCTTCTTACTCTTATGGGATCGGGTCATTCGCCTCAGCAGGATTTATGTACCACACACTTATGGGATCGGGCCTTTCGCCTCGACAGAATTTATGTACCACACTCTTATGGGATCGGATCGTTCGCCTCGACAGTATTTATGTACCACACTTTCATGGGAGCGGGCCGTTTGCCTCGGCAGTTTAATAGATGTATCTATGGTTCGGGCCAATCGACCCTCGGCAGTACACAGTTTAAACTTTTATGTTGGATCGGGTCGTACGCCTTGATATTTCCTTTATCATATCTTCATGGATTCGTGCGTAATATTTGGAAAACAGCCAGTGTATCTGTGAGTTTTCCCGATTTGAGTTATGATGATCTATCTGATGAGATCCACTATATATGTATATCTATTGGAGAGCTTGAGTTCTTCGTAAAGAGGGGGATTTGTACCACATGATTTATTACTTGTTTACCTCATTTATTTACTCTGCCTCATATTTACTTATCTCTTTACTATACTTGATGTTATTGGACCACTAGTGAGTGTCTATGTCAACCCCTCGTCACTATTCCTCCGGGATTAGGCCAGATACTTACTAGGTACACGTTGATTACGTACTCATGCTACACTTGCTTCACATTTTTTGTGCAGGTACATATGTGACTAGTGGCCTTGTGAGAGTAGAGGCGTGTATGCATGCGGGGACCTACGTGAGATGCATTACACATTATGACCCGCAGCGGACAGAGTCTCCTTCAGAGTATTTATATTTCTCCTGTCCAAATTTGTATTCCGGACAGAGGCTGTATTTTATTTTACATTCCTAGTTGATTATGGATTTTTCAGTATTGAAATTGTTAAAAACATTATTATTTACTCGGTAAAGTTCATCTTTTATTATTTAATTGAAGAAAATTATGATTTCAAAAGTATTAAATGAGAACTAAATTAAGTATTTAGTGTTGGCTTGCCTGACAGCGGTGTCCGGTGCCATCACGGCCTTTAATGGATTTTGGGTCGTGACAACATAGTATCAGAGCACTAGGTTCACTTGTAAGTCTAGTAGATTCTTGTGGATCGGTACGGAGACGTCTGTACTTATCGTCGAGAGGCTACAGGGCTATTAGGAACACTTCCCTTCTTGATTCCTCATCGTGCGATTTGATTCCTTTGAGGCTTATGCCTTTATCTCCTTCCTATTCAATCTTATGTGACGTGAAGCGCTTGTCATAAATTGGGAATCGAGGAATTGTAATGGGACTACAAATGTGGTGTAGGATGTGTCTCCCTGTGTATTTGATTGGGCTAGACTCGTCGCCTTGCGGAAGGTCGTTCTGTCGTTTCAGTTTTGTATTAGTATTATCTAAGGTTTTTGAGATTCGACATTGATTGTTATGACAATTCGTGTGTTGCTATCGCACAGTGTTCATGTAATGGTAGGACACTTGCCTATGCGTTGAGACAGTGAATAACTTGAAAGGAGGTTTTACTCAGTGCATGATTCAGAGATTCAGTATTTTATTTCCGGCAAGGAAAGGCAATCGGATTGAGAATGTTCAAGTTTGGGTTGACGGAGTAACGAGACTTGGTATTTAGAGGATGGTGGAATTTTCATTTGTGATGTGGTGTCGTCGCCCTCGATTGAATGTGTTAAGTTCTCCGGTGTTATGGTTTTCATCAATTTTGTCTTCGGGGCAAGGTACTGTGAAATAGTGCCGGGGAAGAGGCTGTCATATATCGTAGTGTGCGGTGGTTCAGGACTTATTCGGTGGTCTGGGTGTTGAGGGCTCAAGGAAGATGATCTTCGGGGAGGTTTAAAGTTAGTAGCGATCTATTGGTTCAAGTGCTACAGAGATAGATATTGAGTTAAGGCAACAACTGGGCAACGAAGGATGAGGAAGGACATGTGGGAGGTGCCTTGCGGTGGTTAAATTTCTAGAAGGCCAAGTATGAGAAACAGAAGTCGGGTAGTTTCTTAAAGGAGAGGGTTTGACCAAAGTGGGAGAGTGGCAGAGTAGCATATGGGTTCTGTGGTAGGATAGCAACATGCCTAGAGGAAAGTTTAGAGTTTTTTGGGATTCATGGTGGATAGTGACCAGGTCTACAGGCATAATTTGGAATATTGGCTACTATACAGAGGAAGGTTGGATATGACAGAAATGAGTTTCTTGATATGAAGAAGGATATAACATGACTTTGGATTGGAATGTATCGTCACACATTTAGTTGATGTCAATGGGGAGTGAACGGGCTTGTACAGCTGGTGAATGAGCATGGGCTCAGGATGGTTTAAGGATTTCATAGTAATGGTACTCAGTGCAGCGTCGTTGGAAGGTGTCGACATGGACTTTCCATATGCGAGTTATCTCCTGTGAGCAGGATGGCGGTTGCGTGGTGTCGACGAAGCTTTTACGAAGAATTCTACCGGCTATCCAGTAAGGGATTGAATAGGTAAATGAGGCTAGTGATTTAGAGTGTTCATAAAATATTTAACAGAAGGATTTCGAGAAATTTGGCGGGTTGATTGTGAAAGATCAATATCAATGGAGGATAAGGAATCTTGGTGGGTTCCAAAGTTATGAGATGGTAGCTTCAAGCTAAATGGGAGAGCTCCACCGCCTACGATTGGATTGCATGGTTGTCTACTTGTGAGGTTTCGGGTTATCGGCATATTGGTGGGTTATTACGACCAAGGGAAAGAGAACATCAGTGGTAATTTGAGCAAAGGATTTGAGGTGTGCTATAATTGGCCTTATCAATTCATATTCAGGCTTGGGGAAGACTCACAATTTATGCTTTGTGTAAAGGTGATTTACAAGGAAAGTGATTCAGCTGGGTGCTTCTTTGAGAGGGTGTTCATGTGCTAGCAGAGCTTTGGGGCTTGATTATATTGGGGACCAAGTCAGAATGGGTGACTCTCAATAATGGTCTTAGTGGATTCAAAAGTTAAAGTGTGGTGCCTAAGTATTTCGAGTCTGTGGTATGGTTAAGTATCGAGCTATTGCAGCGGATTATGAAAGGGGCTTGGACTGTTCTATGTTATCTCCGGTATACGGTGTAGCAGTGGAAGAATGGGAGAAAATAACTTCAAATCATAGGGAAATTTTCAGAATGTGTGTACCAGTTGAAGATATGAATATGCGCACAAGGAGGGTATGAGATGGTTCGTGGGTTTTGAGACAACGTTGTCTCGTGGAATAAGGTCACTCAGGGTAAGTGTGGATTTGGTTTCATGATGTTTTGAATGGAGCTATTATTATTCCTAAGGCAAGTACAGAGTAAATTAGAAGAAGTCGGATCAGTTAGCAATGGTTGAATTGGCATAATGGTTGCAATGATCAGTTCCTTCAGCTTGTTAAGTTCTACATGTGGTTTGTAGCGGTGCGTGCGAGGCTTGACGGCCACCATAACTGATTTTATTTGGAGGCATTCGAGTATTATGGCTTGTTATGTGTATATGAATCCTGAAAGAGTTATGGTGGTTTAGACCACTACTTGAGGATTTGTATTTTCTGCGGTTATGGGAATTCAGTCACGTGTTACAATGGTTCTTCTGAGATGAGATAAGTACAGGGTTTCTATATGATAAAGTGTTTATTCTATTAGTGGTTCAGGAGTTATGGTGAAATTCTTGTACTATCACGTATTGATATGCTAGGCACAGTGAGCGGCATAGGAATTTGAAGTTGAGGATCCAGGTTGCCGTTTGATGTTAGCGAGAATATTACGAGCTCGGATGAGCAAGAAAGGATTCAGATAGTTAGAGTAAGATGGTATTGTCTTGGGCGTCACCTGAGATCAGTGTCCTATGTAAGAGGCTTTGTGTACTGATTTGCGGCTTCTTTATTTGCTTTATAGCATTATGTGGCTGGTGTGGATGTGCAGGCTGGTTACCTGGTGCGGAAGGTCGTGGGAGCGTATCCCACGGGAATATTGTATAAGTGTGACATGTAGTCACTTGATTGATTAAAGATTTGAAACCAAGTATGGAGATTTGGTACGCTATTGTGAGAGTTTAGGCCTGAAAGGCGCTCTATTTAGTTGGTTGTGAATTGTGGAAGTTGGTTCTGGATTTGGCAGCTATTCTTGTGTGTCATGGGAAAAAGGGTTGTTGTGGATCCTTGAAAGGTTATTAGCCCAGTACGATACGATCAGAATCGAACTGAGGTCTGTGGATGGATCTAGATGTGAATGTGGGCTCTATATCAGGCCGGATGTGTTCATTTCACCATTGTGCTATTTTCGGAGGGGTCTTCGGGCCTTGGATGTTATTTATATTATCGACCCTTCTGTGTAGTCTCTATTGTGCCATGTGGGTTGTGAGGCGGTTTGATTATTCGCACTCGTATTGAGATCTCGTATAGTTTGTGGTGTTATATGAGCAGGATTGCTCTCGAGATGCAAATCATTTAGTGCACCTTAGTTGTGCTTGAGTTTTATAGCGTATGACGCTACCCGTTCCCAGGATTTATATTATGCACTTGGCGTGCTTATAGTTGATATTCGATCATTTCGTGAGTATAAGCGTTACGGCTCAATGTGTGTTTTCTTTCGATTATTATGTGTGGATCGGGTGGCACGCCGCCATGGATACGTTGTTTGGATCGGGTGGCACGCCGCCATGGGTATCATGGTTGGATCGAGTTGCATGCCGCAACGGTATCATATGTGGATCGGGTTGCACACCGCAACAGTGTGATGTTGAGTACATTTTCCCATATCTATTATTGTGTGATTTACTTCTCATTTTCTATGGAAGGTTCATGCCATCTTTTCAGTTATTTAAATTAGCTACATGGGTTGAGTAGTTCTTTCTAGAGTTCGTTTTCTTATGTATCACATTTGGGGTTGTAGCTTGTTGGCACATTGTGGCATCATATGAGATTTTGGCAGTGTTTGAGGTGTCTTATTACCTGAGCAGCTTGTACTGGGTGAGACGAGATTATTGGACCTGGGATCAGTGCGATCAAATTTATATGAAGCATATCACAGAGCAAATATCATTATTTGGTTCATAATGAGGGAGTGGTTCTTGTCTGGAGGAGAGACTCAATGATTTGTTAACTCAGCAGTTGGTTATGAATTCCTACACATCTTTTCCGTCGTGGCAGTATTGCAACAGGGCTTATATGAGTCATGAGGTGTGTTGTGAGCATCAGATTCGCGGGATTTTGGCTGTTGTTATCAGGGGATGTTATTATGGTCATGTGAATTATGCAGTGCATGGTGTGGATTCCGCGAAGGTATGCAAACATGTATTGGTGCATCATGTAGTGATTAATACGGCGTTCGTATGTTGGAAATAGTCTTGGCGGAGAATTTCAGATGTTAGAATTTGGCTCTAAGGCTAATTTGACTAAATAAAAGGGATAATCTTCAGATTTGCTCGAGCTAATGTGCTCAACTGAATTGTGGAAGCACGGGTAGGTGCATGAGGTGTTAAACGATGATTTCGGACAAATCCAGAGTAGTTCTTAGCACATTCGCGGACAAACTTATGTTTAAGTATGAGAGAATGTAACAACCCGACCGGTCGTTTTGAGCTATAGCGCGTCGTTCGACGGTTTGAGACCATGAGTAGCTTCACTTTGGGTATTATGACATGTTCGTGTGGTCGAAATTGAATTTCGGTAAGTTTGGAGTTGATTTGGAAAGAGAATTCTAATTTCGGAAGCCTTAAGTTGGAGGATTTGACTTTGGAGTAAATAACCTTAGAATCAGGATTTGACGGTTCCAACAGGTTCGTATGATGATTTTGGACTTGGGCGTATGTCCGGATCGGGTTTTGGAAATTGGCATTTTGGAAGAAATTCATAAATTTAGGTTGAAGTGAATTTTAATGTTATCGATGTCCGTTTGGGATTCCGAATCTGGGAATAGCTCCGTATGGTGATCCTAGTATTGGGAGCGCGTCCGGATGTGGATTTGGAGGTCCGTAGGTCATTTTGGAGTCGTTTAGAGAAAGTTAGAAATTTGGATAATTTTAAAGAGGTTTGACCGGGAGTTGACTTTTTGATATCGGGGTCGGATTCTATTCCGGAAGTTGGAGTAGGTCTGTAATGTCGAATGTGACTTGTTTGCAAAATTTGAGGTGAATCGGACGTGATTTAATAGGTTTCGACATCGAATGTATAAGTTTGAAGTTCTAAAGTTCATTAAGCTTGAATTGGGGTGTGATTCATGAATATGACATTGTTTGATGTGATTTAAGGCCTCGAGCAAGTTCGTGTTATGTTTTTAGACTTATGTGGGTGTTTGGTTTGGAGCCCTGGGGGCTCAGGTGAGTTTCGGAGTAGCTTCAGAGTGTTTTGTGAAGAAGTTGGATTGCTGGTTTTGGTGTGATCGCATTCGCGATGTAGTGGTCGCAAATGCGAACATCGCATTTGAGAGGAGGGGTTCACATTTGCGAAGGGTGGGAATTTTCGGAGAGGTTGCATTTACGAACAATTTGTCGCTTTTGTGGATCTGTCCCCTTCGCATTTGCGAAGCTCTTGGTCGCAAATGCGAAATTTGCGACTGGAGCCAAGGGCTTTTTATTCAGAGACTTAGCCCATTTCCCTCATTTCCCACTTGGAAGGCGATTTTTGAGAGCATTTTGAGAGGGGTTTCCATCATCATAAAGAGGTAAGTGATTTGTTCTAGTTGTGAGTTAGATACAAGGTTTATATATGGATTTAAACATGGAAATTAGTAGAAATTTGGGATTTTGAAGAAAAACCTAAAAATTTGTATTCTTGGATTTTGATCACGACTATAGGTAGTATTTGTCTTCGAATATTTTCAGAATCTGGGCACGTGGGCCAGAGGGCTGCTTTATCGATTTTCCGAGCGGAGTTGGAAATTTTTATAATTGATTAATTATGAGTATTAGAGTACATTTTGATTGGGTTGCATCTCAATTGACTAATTTGGAGCGACGAGCATCAGTTTGAGGTGTTAGAGAGTCTTTGGAGCCGGTTATGGAATTTCAGAGCGAGGTAAGTCTCCTGTCTAACTCTGTAAGGGGGAAATTACCCCTAGGTGTTGTATATTGATGTGTGCTACTTGTTGTGGGGGGCTACGTACACGCGAGTTGACGAGAGCCTGTACGTAGCTACATTCATGTTATTGTTCGGGTAGACTTAGGTTCACATCATGCTATATTTACTATTTGTTTGTACCACGTGATTTATTACTTATTTACTTTATTTATTTACTCTGCCTCATATTTACTTATCTCTTTAATGTACCCGATGTTATTGGACCACTAATGAGTGTCTATGTCAACCCCTCCTCACTACTCCTCCGGGGTTAGGCTAGATACTTACTGGGTACACGTTGATTACGTACTCATGCAATACTTGCTGCACATTTTTTGTGCATATACATATGTGACTAGTGGTCTTGTGAGAGCAGAGGCGTGTATGCTTGCGGGGACCTATGTGAGCTGCATTCCACATTAAGACCCACAGCCGGCAGAGTCTCCTTCAGAGTATTTATATTTCTCCTATCCAAATTTGTATTCCGGACAGAGGCTGTATTTTATTTTACATTCCTAGTTGATGCTCATGCACTTGTGACACCGGGTTTTGGGGGTGATTGTGAATTTTTCAGTATTGAAATTGTTAAAAACATTATTATTTACTCGGTAAGGTTCATATTTTATTATTTAATTGAAAGAAATTATGATTTCATAAATATTAAATGAGAACTAAATTAAGTATTTAGTGTTGGCTTGCCTGACAGCGGTGTCCGGCGCTATCACGGCCTTTAATGGATTTTGGGTCGTGACAGTCCCACCGTCGATTTTTAAAATGAATTTCGGATTTTAATCCGGAAAAATTAGAAAATTCATATGGAATTAATTCCTACGATTCGAGTTGAGTAAATTGAATTATTGTGATTAGATTTGAAGCTTTCGGATACGAATTCGCGAGGCAAATGTTTATTAAAATCTTGAAATTGGTTGCGAAACAAGGTAAATGTCGTGGTTAACCTTAACTTGAGGGAATAGAACCTTTGAATTATTTGTTATGTGAAATTCATGTGAACGACGTATAGTCGAGATGATGAGTGTCTATACGTCATCAAATTAATTATTTTTCTAATTATTTGAAAATAATAAATTATTTTAAATCATGAATTAATTATTATATTAATTATTTCTCTCATATACCTTGCTCAATATTATGCCTTGAATCCATGCTATAATTGCTACATGCTTATTCGATTTATGTGACTTAATTGCTACTTGAAATTTAACATACTAATTATTAAATTGCCTATTTTCTCCCCGATTTCCATAATTAATTGCTACTTGTCATTACTTATTTTCTAAATAAATCATAATAATTGTATGCTTTGTTGCCTAATAATTTCTTATTAAATGTGATATTTATTGGAGTATTTTTATATTTAGTAGTTGTTTAATTATATTGTTGAAGCGGGTTGTACGCCACAACAGATTTGTTTTAAGTTTATATTGTTGGAGCGGGTTGCATGCCTATCACGACCCAAACTCCCTCCGTATAATGTCGTGACAGCACCTAGTCTATACGACTAGGTAAGCCTAACAAATTACAAAAAAATAACAAAACGAAAGTAAAACTTGGCAACTAACAACAGTCTTCCCAAAACCCAGAACACTGTAAGTCACAAGCTACAGAAGGAAAATAACGTCTCTATACAGCAGAGTCTAATAAAAGGAATACATGAAGTGTTTGACATAAGGGAGAATAGAGGGGGACTCCTAGGTCTCCGGACGCGAGCAGATGTACCTTGACGCCTCTAGAATAACGGTAAATGCACAACTAATAGCGAGGCTAGTATGATGAACCTGGATCTGCACACGAAAATATATGCAGAAGAGTAGAATGAGTACACCACAATAGTACCCAGTAAGTGCCAAGCCTAACTTCGGTCGAGTAGTGATGAGGTCAGGTCAGGCCTACTGGTAAATAATAAATAAGGTAAGAGAATATATAGTATAATAAAAGACTAGAATTTAACAAAAGGAAACACAGCAAGGCAACAATACAACATACAGGGGTAAACAACAGGGGATCTCCCGATAACTTTATTTTATTCAGACCCTTATTTGTATTGTTCTAGAAGCTCGTGCACTTGTGACTCTAGTTCTGGGATGATATTTAGACATCGCTATTATTATGGATTATTCACTTTATTTCAGACTTTGTTTTCGCTTTTGTTCTTTTGTTATTGATTAATTTAAAATTATTTAAAAATGACTAATATTATTCTAATGTTTGCTTGCTGACGAGGCCAATGTGTATAGGATTTTTCTGCTCGTGCTTTGTCAAATTCTAGTATAGTTTGAGAGAATTAATTTGATGAAAAGTGAGTGAGGTTTAAAGCTTGTTAATTACTTAAACAAAAACCAAGAACTTTCGGAAGATTTATAATTTAAAAGAGTTGGGAATCGTTGAATTCACTTGATAATATATTACAATAAAATCTCACTTTTTACATGTATTTTCTCTGAGAAATAATTACTTATTGCTAATACAATTATATTTAGCTCACTAAGAAGTAGTCAATTAATAGCACTCTGTGAGATTATGTGATTAACTGAGTTAAAATTGATGACGATTAAACGAAAATATTTTTCTTGCTTGAATTGTGCTAAGTGATAGTAGAAACTTCGTGAGAATATTTTTACTAAAAAATCAATAATCTTGCCTACAACAATTCCTCCGTGAGAATTAAAACTGAGGTAAGCAATATTACGAGCTTGGAATAATAGATTACTAAAAATTACTCACTCTACTATTTTATTCATTGGCTATTATATATCAATTTTGCTTCGTGAGAATTATAAAATCAATATAAGAATAACTTAGATATAAAATATGTAGAAGTGATAACAATGATTAATTAAAACTATTATTACGGCACAGTACAAAGTATAGAAAGAAAGTTTCAAGCCAAGGATGTCTTAAACTGATAACAATGATTAATTAAAACTATTATTACGGCACAGTACAAAGTATAGAAAGAAAGTTTCAAGCCAAGGATGTCTTAAACTGAGATAGTATTATATATATCCAGTTTAATCAACTATCCCAACAAAAGAAGTTACTCCATTACGAAGTAAGAAAAATTAATTTAGGAACAAAGAACTTATGAAGAAATATTATTCTTCTAAACAAAAGACAACTAGGAGAAAATACTAAAGACAAAAGA
Organism: Nicotiana tomentosiformis; assembly: GCF_000390325.3. Taxonomy (NCBI): domain Eukaryota; kingdom Viridiplantae; phylum Streptophyta; class Magnoliopsida; order Solanales; family Solanaceae; genus Nicotiana; species Nicotiana tomentosiformis. The sequence continues at coordinate 65,734,447 of NC_090814.1, read as the reverse complement.
GAGACCAAAGAGTAATTTTCTCTGCCCAAGACTCTCCCCCTTAAAATACAATATGAGTGCCTACGTATAGAAAATATGTAGCAAAGGTAAGATGATGTTGCAACTTTATGTCTTGATGTTGTGACTTCGAAAGTTGATGTTGTGACTTCAAATTTTGATGTTGTGACTTCAAAGTTACATTCACTTTGTCAAATTCTAGTGTAGTTTATGATATCGTCCCACAGAGATTGGAACATCTATGCTACAGACTTTTAATATTTCAACTACTATTTAAGAGAATTTATTTGATGAAAAGTGAGTGAGGTTTAAAGCTTGTTAATTATTTAAACAAAAACGAAAAACTTTTGGAAGATTTATAATTTAAAAGAGTTAGGTATTGTTGAATTCACTTGATAATATATTACAATAAAATCTTATTTTTTACATGTATTTCTCTGAGGAATAATTGCTTATTGCTAATATAATTATATTTAGCTCACTAAGAAGTAGTCAATTAATAGCACTCTGTAAGGTTATGTGATTAATTGAGTTAAAACTAGTGACGATTAAACCGAAATATTTTTCTTGCTTGAATTGTGCTAAGAGGTAGTAGAAACTTCGTGAGAGTATGTTTACTAAAAAATCAATAATCTTGCCTTCAACAATTCCTTCGCGAGAATTAAAAATGAGGTAAGCAAGATTACGAACTTGGAATAATAGATTACTAAAAATTACTCTCACTCTACTATTTTATTCATTGGTTATTATATATCAATTTATCTTCGTGAGAATTACAAAATTAATATAAGAATAACTTAGCGATAAAATATGTAGAAATGATAATAATGATTAATTAAAACTATTATTATTACGGCACAGTACAAAATATAAAAAGAAAGTTTCAAGCCAATGATGTATTAAATAGAGATAGTATTATATATATATATATATATATATATATATATCAAGTTTCATCAACTATCCAAACAAAAGAAGTTACTCCATTACGAAGTAAGAAAAATAAATTTAGGAACAAAGAACTTATGAAGAAATATTATTCTTCTAAAAGAAAGACAACTAGGAGAAAATACTAAAGACAAAAGAGAGAGACCAAAGAGTAGTTTTCTCTGCCCAAGACTCCCCCCTCACAATACAATATAAGTGCCTTGATGGATGATGATGTCAGTGACGAGCCCGATTATGATGTATGTAACAAACGTCCCGTCGGTCCAGTTACCAAGGCATTAAATGCATGTCAGTCGTTGGTCAGCCACTACCGGTTCTGAACCGTGATCACCATGCTATAAATATTCACACTTTCATCCTCATCCAAACTTTTCACTCAAAAGCGTTTTCTCTACTCTTGCATCTTCTTCAAAAAATTCCTTTGCTTCATACATTTTACATCGCATACAACCCAAATTCTCATTCCCTTTGTTCATCAATGGCGAAAACCTGCAAAACGATGCCACAAAAAGAGGCCGCTTCTTCATCACGACCCGCCGGTGGCGAGGATGTGGCGGAGCCTCGCCCTGAGGAATTTGTTACGGTAGGGTGCTCAACCGTCATCGATTTTAAGGTTGATAAACCTTCTTCGGTACCGGGACGATGTGAGCCGATCTCGAGGTACCAGTGTTCAATCACCGAGAAAATTCTCGATAAAGTAAAACATGAATGCAACTAGGGAGACAAATACGTGGTAGTCCCATCGCCTGAAGAATCAATTACTACCCACGAGAAAGGGTTATTAAGTGTTTATACTTATCCTTTCACATTGGGTTCATTAGACCCTGTCATCATCGCCTTTTGTAAGAGATACGACGTGATCTTTGGCCAAATCCACCCTTATTTTTGGATAATATTGATTCTTCTTTGATTCTTCTCAAGCAAAATCGAGGGGTGTATTTTCACCTTCGATCACCTTATGCGCCTTTATAGTCCCCGAATCTATCGAGGAGGGTTAATCAAGCTTGCTCGCCGAGCCACCAAAGCGTCGTTCTCAAGTACAGACGAAACTCGTGATCGACGTTAGATGGGCCGATTTGTTTGAGTCAAAACCTCGGACCTGATCCCTGCCGATGACATGTCATTTCCTGAGAAACGGAATATGAACCGTGAGTAATTATTTCCCTTCGAGTGTTTTAATATGTGAATGCCTTTCATTTTCTTTATCCACTTTTTCTTTCTTGTTACAGCTGTGGCTCGGATGCCGGAACTGATTACGAGTCTTAAACAATGGGTTGAATGTCTGGTGCTGTAGAGACCGTACTCCGAGCGCGCTTGGGTGGAACTATCAAAGGTTCGATGGGAGGCCCGCAATCATGGTAAGTCTCTTTCTTAGTTTGTTTGTCATTTGTTTTTCTTCACTTGCCAAGAACCCCCTTTTTCCCTTTTTAGGACTTGGGAAGGATGTTTCCATGAGGCCCCCATCTGGTGATGAAGAGTTCCCCGGTCTCGAAAAAGAAAAAACCGGTGAAGAAATCTCGCAAGACCAAGGGGGGCTCCGGTATCATGCCTTCGGACTCGATCCGCCGATTAAGGTATGAGCCCAAAGAAGGAGAAGAGGAATTAGCCTGTGTACGGGCTAATGTTGTGATACAACAATCCTCTGAATCGGTGAAGGTAGATAAGGGAACCCTGGCCATAATTCCTGAACAAGAAAAAGCCGAGACTATCCCATCTCGTGCTGAGATGTTTGAAGGGGAGACTGAGGGCAATAATTCTAGGGCAGAAAAATATATCTCGAGGGACGATATCGGGGTAATCGACATTAGCGGATCCCCTAATATTTTGGATGATATGATCTGTGAGGCCAACATGCTGGAAGGTCAATCGTATGAGGGTATTCAGGAGTCGACTGATATCCACGACTTTCTGGATGGGCTCAATTCAGCTGCCTTGGAGAAGATTATCGGGTTCGGTGGATTACTGGTACCGAAGAAAGCATCATGGTCGGGCTCTACCGTATCTTCATCGGTTCCAAAACTAGTAGACCGATTCCCGATCCTGAGTGTTAATCCCGATCGTAAGCGGAAGATATTGCTCTCTGTCTTGGAGGATTCCCAAATATTTCTCCCCCTATGGGGATTGCTAGTTACCTTCGTTCCTTGGTGACCGAAGAGGATCAAACCGTGATTAATGCGATAGGACAACGAGGCTCAACATGCTCTGAATCAGGTAACTTCGATGGTATCTCTATCATTTCTTTTACACTTAGAGTTGTAGATAATTCTAACATCTTTTTCCATGTTTGTAGGCTTCGGTGTTGCATCACGAGGCTTTCCTATGAATTTGGGAGAAGCATGAGGCCGAAGTTCGGAACCTCACTGAGAAGAGTGACTCCGACAAACTTCTTAGTGAGAAGCTTCGACCAGATTTGGCAACGACTCGAGATGAGAATGAGGAAATAGCTGAGCAGGTATTCCGAATTCTTCACGATTGTGAAGATGAATTGGAGATAACCACTAACGATATGATTCTGCAGGTTCGGCAGAGGCTCGAATAGGTTAGACGGCTCAATTCGCAGGTAGATGAGCTACTGGCCGAGACAGAAAAATTCAAAGAGAATATGGACGTCATTGCCTCTAAAAAGGAGGTCGTCCAAGTGCAATTGGAGTTGGTTGAGACCCAGCTTCGAGCTATAGAAGAAAATGCCTCATTGCAGATCGAGAAGATTAAGAAGCTTCAACATCAATTGGATTTGGCCACTTCTGAAAAGGCAGGCTTGGTTGATGAACTCGAAGTGGCCAGATCTGAGGTGGCCGAGGCTAATAAAAGAGCTGATGCTAAAGTGGCCCAGTTCAGGATTGATGTTGAGGTCAACCAGGCCAAGGCCAAGAGCATGGTCGAACATGCTAAATGGCAGGCTCGTAGGGAAGATCTCGAGGAGGTCAGTGCTCTGGGCTTCGATAATACGTCCGAAATTGAAAATGCCAAGACGAAGGAAACCATAGCCCGAAGGCTGGCCTTCCCTGAGGAAGACTCCGAGAGCTCGTGCGAATCTGAGGACGGAGAAAATCCCGAGGATGCAGCCTCCGATGAATACTAAGCCACTTAGGATATTAGGTTTCTTGTTTTTCTTTTGTATCTTTTCTGGGGCCGATTCGGCCTTTTGTAAAAAAAATTGAATATATATTATATATATAAGGCTTTTCGTGCTCTTTTGATTCTTGTGTTTTCCTTTTGCTTTTCTGTATTTTACGAAGGTCGAAAATGCCTTAGCATAAAATTGTGTCTGAGGTTTAGACAATTTTAGTGGAACCGAACTAGTATAGCCCTTAGGTTTTTTTGATCGAGTGAGTGCTTGCTCGAACTCGAAGTAATGTAGCCCTTAGGATTTTGTAAGAAAAGTTGTTTATGGATTTCTCCCCTTTTCGGCTTGAAAATATTTTTTATCATTTGTATTTGAAAAAAACTCATTATGCCTTAGCTCGAAATAAGGAATCGTTCAAGAGCTCGAACAATTTTGTACTCATTAGAGTTTTTGAGGCTTGATATTATCAAAGCCTTTTATGATTTCGCCGGGGGTAGCCTTTTTAACCGGTTTATGAAAGAATTCGAAGGCCTGTTTTGTAAAGGAATTCGGACGTCTCTGACCCGTGTTAATTCGGTCGTAGCCTCTTTAGTTCAGGATTTTCCCCTTGGCCTTATTTTCCCCTTTTACTTCAAGCTTGCCTGAAGTGTTAGTCCCCGAGTGGGTTGGCCGTGGCTTATAAAAATCGAGGGTTGCCAAAAAGGTCTTATGATCTCAAAATTTTAATAATTCGATCTCGTTTATTTTTGGGACGGCAATCCCCGAGCGTGGGGGTAATTATCCGAACTCTGGGTATGGTCGGCCCTTAAGCCTGCATAATATATCGAGAGTATGAAATTCTATAGTTGAAAAATATTTCTAAGGCATGAGATATCGGTAAAGAAAAATACTTCTCTTTATAAATGATTATACATGCGTACATGTTCTATGCCAGGGCTCGAGCAAACTACGCAGGCATGATTCTTTTGACCGTTTGGCCCTTACAAATATTTCCTATCGAGACCCTGCTTCCATAAAGTAACTTCCTCACATCAAAGTTGACATTCGAGGGCAATGCTCCCCAGTATTCGAGGTTGATCGTAAAAAAGACCTCGGATACTGTCGAATTGTTCTAACTTAGCACGATCGACATTTGCCTCATTAAAAACCTCGCCAGAAAACCCATTTGGGACAAAACCAGTCTAAGGGAAAAAGAGTGCAACACGTGCTTTCAGACCTAAAGGCTTATATGTCGAAGAATCCATTGTTGTTTCTTGCTGAACACCTGCAAGGGTTAGTTTAAAATATAAATGAAAATGGAAGGGGTCGTACCATATCAGTAGTACCCTTTTAGGTGTGATACATTCCAATTGCTCGGCAGTTGTTCGCTATTCATCGTGCTGAGCTTGTAGGATCCTTTTCTGATGATTTCGAGAACCTGGTACGGTCCTTCCTAGTTCGGACCCAGTTTCCCTTTATTTGGATTTCCGGTGTTGAGGGTGACTTTGATTAGCACCAAGTCCCCAATGTTAAAATGTCGAAGATTGGCTCTTCGATTGTAGTACCTTTCGATCCGCTATTTTTGGGCGGCCAATCGGGCGAGAGCGGCTTCGCGTCTTTCGTCCAACAAATCTAGGATCGTATTCATAATCTCGTTACTCGACTCCTCTGTTGCATATCGAAACCTGATGCTAGGTTCTCCGACCTCGACCGGGATCATAGCTTCAGCGCCATAAACTAACGAGAACGGTGTTGCTCCGGTACTGGATTTTGATGTTATATGGTATGTGTGATGACCCAAAATGTCATCTTCAAATTTAATAATTAATTCTGTGTTCTAAGACCTCAAAAAGCACTATTTATCATTCATTGACTTGCGTGCGCGGTCCGTAAAATTTTTTGAAAAGTTTTTTATGTAAAAAATGGATTAAAATGTGAATTAGAGCTTTAAAACTCAACTGAGTTGACTTTGGTCAACATTTTTAGCAAATAGATTCGAATCAGTATTTTGACTGTTCCAATAGGTCCGTATCGTGATTTGGGACTTGGGCGTATGCCCAGAATCGAATTCCGAGGTCCCTAGCCCGAGATATGGAATTTTTGTGAAAACTTAAAAGTTTGAAAGCTTGTGAGTTTTAAGAAATTAATAATGTTGAATTTATGGACACCGGGTCCGTATTTTGGTTTTGGAGTCTGATATATATCCACTATAATATTTATGACTTGTCTGCCAAATTTGGTGAGAAACAGAGTTGATTTGACGTGATTCGGATGCCCGGTTGTAAAAATATAAGTTTTAAAGTTTTCTTGAATATTTACTTTGATTTGGTGTCCGATTCGTAGTTTTAGGTGTTATTTCTGTAATTTGATCACGTGACCAGGTTCGTAGCGTATTTTATGATTGAAATTCATAAATGGTTTCTGTCCGGGAGGTTCCTGATGAGTTTCAGGGTGAGTTTTGAACGAGCCCGGGCATTTCGGCACTCTAATATTGTTTTGGCATTTTTGGGGGTGCGGACCGCACATTTTTGGGTGTTGAGGAGAAGGAGGGGAGCGGACCGCACATTAAAGTGCGGACCGCAGCAGAATTTTGAGGCCGTGCTCAAAATTTTGTGGACCACGTAATTCTGTTCGCGGTCGTGCTCCATGAAGTTCTACAGATCCGCTAGTCCAACTTCGGAAGCCTATATCATTTGATCTACAAGGATTTTTGAGTTGATTAAATAACGTAAGTTTTAACCCTTCGTGTCTAGTTTCCAGAAAGGTAAAGAAGTCATCATGTGGACATCTGTAGAGAATGTTATGGCCAAAATATTAAAGCATGGAAGTCCAGCCCCAAGAATTTCTTGGCCGCACCATTTTTTCGAGACCGCGGGATCTGGGGCGCGGCTGCGGCCGCGCTTGGAATTTCGCTGACCGCGAAATTTGAGTTCAGAGGATGTACTATATATCCGAGGTTTAGGTTATTATTTCATTTTTGGACTTTGGGAGCTCGGTTGGAGATGATTTTTCGTGGGTTTTTCAAGAAATTCATCGGGGAAAGTGATTCTAACTCGAATTTGGTTAATATACATGAATATATCAATGATTTCATCATTTGATTAGTACTTTGAGGTGAAAATTTGGGGAAGATTGTAGAAACTTCATAAAAATGAATTTTCGTGATTTGAACACCGATTCGGAGTCGGATTTGAGTGAAATTAGTATGACTGAACTCGTAATTGAATGGGTTGTCGAATTTTATAACTTTTGTCGGATTCCGAGACATGGGTCCCATGGTCCATTTTTGAGTTAATTTCGGATTTTATTGAAAAATGTACTATTTTCTTATGGAATTGATTCTATAATTTTTGTTGACTATATCGAATTAATTATGACTAGATTCGAGTCGATCGGAGTCGGAAAATTGAGAAAAAAGCATACTACGTGATTAAATCGGAGCAAGTCGAGGTAAGTGACTTGTCTAACTTTGTGTGGGAGAAATTTCCCCTAGGATTGGTATTAATTGTAATGTGATGAACGTCGTGTATACGAGGTGACGAGTGTGTACACGTGCTTAAATGTGAAGGATTATGTTTTTAAATTGTGTAGATCATTGTTGCATGTTAATTAAATTATTAAATCTTGTTATATACTCCATCATTGATTTGATTCATATACTTTAAATTTTCTTGATCTTTTTCTGCTAATTGTTTTACCTGTTTAGTTGGAACTTGGTTTTTTTTTATTTTGTGCATTATTTGCAGGTTGATTTCCTTTAAATTAAATATTATTAATATGAAGTATTGGATATTTTTAAATTTGGTATTGAAGCAAGGTATTAAATATTTAAAATATTATTTTGCTGAATTATTTATTTCTGAATATTTTTGTAAGATTTTCGTACTCATTGTGATGGAGCCGTGAGCTCTTTATTGTGGAAAAATATTGTTGTTGAATTATTTTGGCAAGTTAAATTATTTGAGCACTTGAGGTGCAAATTGTGATATATTGTGATGTTGATACGCATGATGTGGTATAAGGTCTGGGTATTGAAACGCATGCGGTGAGATAAGGGTGGCTTGATACACGTGGCTAGTAGGGGAAACTACTAGAAGTCATGCGGTGTGATAAGGATGGCTAAAATGCGGGATACTATTTCGAAAAAAAAATAATTTTCTTTAAAGTGAATTGTGAAGGCTCCCGCGGTGAGATAAGAAAAATGAGATAATGTGAATTTATTTATGATTTGGGTCTACGAGGCTGTACCTCGGGAGTGCCCTTGTTGATATTGATTTATGTCTGTAGTTGCCTTTGATTATTTATTGTGATTTTCTTAAGTTGAAAGGAAATTTTGTTGGTTTCTACGAGATATTATTTGCCATTATTTTGTATAATTAAATGGTGACCTAGTACTTGATTCATTTCCATTATCATTTATTTTATTATATTGTTAAACATTTTTCCATGTTATTATTATTTTCCAGTAGAGCCTGACGTGACCTCGTCACTACTCTACCGAGGTTAGGCTTGGCACTTACTGGGTACCGCTGTGGTGTACTCATACTACACTTCTGCACATCTTTTTGTGCAGATCCAGGTACATCTTATCAGACTAGGCATCAGTAAACTAGATGTACGAGGAGACTTCGAGGTATATCTGCCAGCGACCGTAGACTTCGGAGTCCCCTTCTATCTTACTATGTTGCTTCCTTATTTGTTTTAGACTCTGATGTATAGAGACATAGAGAATAAATTCTTAGAAGCTTGTGACTTATTTCTACCGAGTTTTGGGAGTTGTAATTATTTGAATTGTATTTTATTTATTTTAGATATTTATTATTATTCTGCATTGATAGGCTTACCTAGTCTTAGAAACTAGGTGCCATCGCGATCTCCTATGGAGGGAATTTGGGTTCGTGACAACATGCCCATAGAACCTCGGGTAGTATTTCTCTTAATTTTCCTTTGGCGTCGGTCAATCTCTTCTTAAGATTTTGGATGATGGTTTTGTTGGTCGATTCGGCTTGTCTGTTCCTGCTGGGATGAGAAGGTGTTGATATGATCCTTTTGATCTTGCGATCCTCGAGAAATTTAGTTACTTTGCTACTGATGAATTGTTTTCCATTATCATATACAGTCTCGGAGGGCATCCTGAATCGATATATGATGTGGTCCCAAATGAAATCTATGACTTCCTTTTCTTTGACTTTCTCGAAAGCCTGTGCTTCAACCGATTTAGAGAAATAATCAGTCATAAAAAAAATAAACTAAACTTTACCTGGGGCCAACGGGAGAGGGCCAAGGATGTCCATTCCCCATTTCATGAAGGGCCATGGGGACATGACCGAGTGGAGTAGTTCCCCGGGTTGATGAATCATGGGCGCATGCCTTTGGCATTTGCCGCATTTTCGAATGAACTCCCTTGCATACTTCCCCATATCAGTCCAATAGTACCCTGCTCTAATTACTTTGTGGACCAGCGACTCGGCACCATAATGATTTCCACAAGTGCCCTTGTGAACTTCTCGTAGGATGTAGTCGGTATCTTCCGTTCCCAAACATATTGCCAATAGTCCATCGAACGTCCTTCTAAACAGCGTTCTGTCTTCGGACAAAGTGAACCATACCACCTTTGTGCGTAGAGTTCTCGACTCCTTTGGATCCGATGGAAGCTTCCCCTTCTTTAAGTACTCTATGTACTTGTTTCTCCAATCCTAGGTTAAACTTGTAGAGTTTATCTCGGCGTGACCTTCTTCGATTACTGATCTCATGAGTTGTACGACAGTCCCCGAGTTGAGTTCGTCGTCCTCGACTGACGAACCTAAGTTCACAAGAGCGTCAGCCTAGCTGTTCTATTCTCGAGGTACATGTTGGAAGGTCCATTCCTTAAATCGATGTAGAGTCACCTGTAGTTTATCCAAGTACCTCTTCATTCGGTCTTCTTGGACTTCAAAAGTCCCATTAACTTGGTTTACCACGAGGAGGGAATCACACTTAGCCTCTTTAACCTCTGCTCCCAAGATTCTAGCTAGTTCGAGACCTGCAATCATGGCCTCATACTCGGCCTCATTGTTAGTCAATTTTGTAGTTTTGATAGACTATCTAACTACATTACCTGTGGGTGATTTTAATATGATGCTTAGTCTAGACCCCTTCGCGTTCGAAGCACCATCCGTAAAGAGGGTCCAGACTCCCGAAGATGTACCCGATTTTATTAGCAGTTCTCTTTCAACCTAGGATACGAGGGCCGGCATAAATTCAGCCATAAAGTCCGCCAAGATTTGATACTTGATGACGGTTCGGGGTCGATACTCAATATCGTACCTACTAATTTCTATGGCCCATTTGGCCAATCGACCCGAAAGCTCAGGTTTGTGCAAAATATTTCGAAGAGGATAAATTCGTACAACATATATTGGATGACATTAGAAATACGGTTTTAGTTTCCTAGCGTCGCTTATTAAAACAAGCGCTAATATTTCTAAGTGTGGATATCTAGTTTCCACCTCACCTAAAGTCCGACTAACATAATAGACAGGGAATTGCGTACCTTGTTCTTCTCGAACTAGGACTCCACTTACCGCTATCTCTGAGACTGCCAAGTACAGGTAAAGTTGTTCATCCACTTTCGGGGTGTGAAGCAGTGGCGGGCTCGATAAATACCGCTTTAGTTCCTCCAAGGCCTGCTGGTATTCCGGAGTCCATGCAAAATTTCTCTTCTTCTTAAGCAGCGAGAAGAATCGGTGGCTCCTATCTAAGAATCTCGAAATGAATCGTCCTAGGGCGGCTATCCACCCCATCAGCCTCTCCACGGCCTTTACATTATCCACTACCGTGATATCCTCGATAGCTTTGATTTTATCGGGGCTGATCTCGATTCCCCGGTTGGACACCATGAAACCAAGAAACTTGCCAAAGCCAACCCTGAATGCACACTTTTTGGGGTTGAGCTTCATATTGTACTTCCTCAATATATCGAAAGTCTCCTGCAAATGCTTTAAATGGTCCTCTGCTCGTAGAAACTTAATTAACATGTCATCAATATAAACTTCCATTGATTTTCCTATTTGTTCTTCGAACATTTGGTTTACTAGCTGTTGATAAGGTGCACCAGCATTGTTTAGACTGAATGGCATAACATTATAATAGTAGGTGTCGTACTTGGTGATAAACGGGGTTTTTTCCTGATCCTACGGGTTCATCTGTATCTGGTTGTACCCGGAGTAGGTATCGAGAAAACTGAGAGTCTCGTAGCCGGCCATGGCATCGATCATACGATTGATATTAGGCAAAGGAAAATAATCCTTAGGGCATGCTTTATTCAAGTCTTTATAATCTATACACATTCTAAGTTTGTTTCCCTTCTTAGGGACTACTACTACGTTTGCTAACCATTCAGGGTACTTTACTTCCCGAATGGATCCTATTTTGAGAAGTTTAGTTACCTCGTCCTTGATGAAGGTATGTTTGACCTCGGACTGGGGCCTTCTTTTTTGCTTCACCGGGCAGAATTTAAGGTCCAGTCTTAGTTGGTGAGTGGTAATTTCTGGTGGGATCCATGTCATATCTAGGTGGGACCAAGCAAAGCAAATCGTGTTAGTTTTAAGGAAATGAATAAGTTTTTTCCTGAGCTCGGGGTTAGCCTCGTGCCCAGGTATACCTTTCGTTTGGGCTGATGTGTGGCCAGTGTGACTTGTTCCAGCTCTTCGACCGTTCAATTGGTGGCGTCGAAGTCATCGGGAATTATGAAGGATCGAGGGATAAAGTAGTCGTCATCATCATCGATCCCTTTCTCATGCAATTGGGTCGAGGCCGGTATCTGTGGTTGATATTTGGCCTCCTGCTTTCCCTCCGATCCCTTCGTTGATGAGAGTGTCGATAATAGTATCCCTTCATCGACTAAAAGCATTTCCTTGGCGGCGGGTTGCTCCCCGTGTACTATTTTGACTCCTTCTGATGTCGGGAACTTTAGAACTTGGTGAAGGGTCGAGGGTACTGACCTCATGTTATAGATCCAAGGCCTTCCGAGCAGGGCATTGTGCCTCATGTCACCATCGATCACATAGAACTTTGTTTCTTGGATGGTCTCGGCTACGTTCACTGGTAAAGTAATTTCACCTTTGGTGGTTTCGCTTGCCATGTTGAACCCGTTAAGTACTCGGGCTGCGAGCACAATTTGATCTTGTAGGCCGAGTTGTTCTACAACCATCGATCGAATAATGTTGGCTGAGCTACCTGGATCAATCAAAACACGTTTAACTTGAATTTTATTCATAAGGACAGATATTACTAGCGCATCGTTGTGGGGTTGTAAGATCCCCTTTGCATCCTCGTCATTGAAAGACAAAGTCCCTTCCAGCAATCATGTGGATCACGTGCCCCTGAGGAATATCGACCCCTCCAACAATTATGTGGATCACGTGCTGCGGCTCTTCTTGCTCATTCTGTCTGTTTGAATCTCTGTTCTTGAAATGGTTTTTAGCCCGATCGCTTAAGAATGATTGAAGATTCCCTTTGTTGAACAAACGGGCTACCTCCTCCCTCAGCTGTCTGCAATCTTCTGTTCTATGATCATGAGTGCCATGATATTTGCACATTTGATTACGATTTCTCTGGGCCGGATCAGTCTGTAGAGGTCGGGGCCACCTGGTGTCTTTGATGCGTCCAATGGCCGATACAATAACTGATGCATCAATGTTGAAGTTGTATTCCGATAGTCGTGGTGCTTCTTTGGGTTTGACATTTCTGTCGAAGCCACTCTTACTCATGAGCCCTCGAGAGATCTATCCTCAATCATTTCTTCTATGAATTCGAATGGGGTTGCATCCAGGCCCGTTATTTCTTCGATCTCCACCATATGGCTGATATCGATCTTTGTTTGATCGTTGTTCCCGGTCAATATCCCTTTCAACTCTGTCTACGGTCCTGTTTGGATAAACGGACCCGGAAGGAGTCCCCAGCTGGTCATCCTCGACCCTAATCTTTGACTGATACCGATTATGCACATCGGCCCAAGTTATAGCTAGATATTCGATCAAGTTCTGCTTTAACTGTTGTGAGGCTATCGAACTTCATATGTTTAGACCTTGAGTGAAAGCCTGGACGGCCCAATCATTGGCGACCGGGAGCACATCCATAAGCTCCACTTGGAACCGAGATAGGAACTCTCTGAGTATCTCGTTGTCTTTCTGTTTTACTTTGAAGAGGTCCGACTTTCTAGTCTCAACCTTTATCGCTTCGGCGTGCGCTTTGATGAAGGAATCTGTAAGCATGGCAAAAGAATCTATGAAGTTAGGTGGTAAATTATGGTACCATATCATCGACCCCTTTGATAAAGTTTCTCCGAATTTCTTTAGCAGTGCGGACTCAATCTCATCGTCCTCTAGATTGTTCCCCTTTATTGCGCACGTGTAAGAAGTGACATGCTCATTGGGGTCGGTAGTTCCATTATACTTGGGAATTTCTGGCATGTGTAATTTCTTCGGAATAGGCTTAGGAGTCGCGCTCGGGGGGAAGGGATTTTGTACGAACTTCTTTGAATCCAAACCCTTCAAAACCAGTGGTGCTCCCGGAATTTGATCAACTCGGGAGTTATATGTTTCCACTTTTTTGTCATTCGCTTCAATCTTCTTCTCTCCCGATTGAATTCACTTTGTCATCTCCTCGAACATTTTCAAGATAGCGGGGTCAGTCCCTGACTCATTCACATTTGACCTCCCCGGCACTGGTTCAGACCTGTGAACAATGTCCTGTGATAGCTCGGGTTCGACCCTACTCGGTGCGTGGTTATGATTTTGAAGTTTTGCTATTGCAGCTTGTTGAGCCTGCAGCATTTCGAATATTATTCGAAGGCTGATTCCGCCTTCTTCGCCGTCCTGTGCGTTCTGACCGGCTGATCGAACGTCTCTGCGGATGCTATTTTTGGGGTCGACGCCCAGATTTGCATCCAGGCATGCGCCCATGATTCATCAAGCTGTTCGTTTCCTGGGGCAGCTATGATGTCGTTTTCTCCATGAAAACCAAGGTCGTTGTCGATGTGTGTGGGTACTGCTTGAGAGTTTGATATGTTGATCCTGGAACAAAAAACACTTACAAGAACAAGTATAAAGCAGTGTGTGTTATGAAAATTAGCACCAGGCAATCACTATTAACCTTAGCCTCACGGTGGGCACCAAACTGTTTACCCTATTATTTGTGGTTTTAAGGACACGTGATTTTACTTGGCACAAACTGAGAAAATATGCAAATTGATATTGAAATTGACTGTAAAGAAAAATAAAAGAAAACCAAATGAGATGTGCTGCTTTGGCCCTCAAGCCGAGTTACCCTCGAACCAAATGAAATAGCAAATGAGATATGTGCGGAGTAACAGAGTATTGAGAACCTAAAGAAAAGAATAGTATATTGCTTTTTATTACGTGAAATATCCCCCCTTTACCAATTATTAGACCCCCTTTATATAGTAGGGGAGTCCTACTTATGGTACAATTCTAAATACAGTAAGAATTCCATGATTGGCTAGTTAATCTCTCTTTGATTTGTGCCATGATTTCCGTCGAGATTTTCCCCCTAATTGCGGCTATAACGGCTTTTTTATTTTTTGGCTCGATCTTGATCCTGGCCGATCTCAATCTTGATCGGTCTCTGGGTCTTTGAGCTCAACAACATATACTTCGCACCATGGATCGATATTACAATGATGAATCTCGGACCATCATATTCCAATCTCTGTTAATCATACGATGGGCAAAACTCAGTTTTGACCGTATACAAAAATATAGGAGAATCGAATATATTTATTCATGTTTTATTTAAAAATCCTTATTTATACGTATGAAAATATATGAATAATTTATATTCATCAAATTCCCCACACTTGAACTTTTACTCGTCTTCGAGGAAAAAACAATTTTGTTTTTTGAACAACTCTCTTCAAAAATCATTGTTTGCCTTGTGGAGAGAAAATTTATTCAAGATAAGGGTTTCCTCATTTCCCAAAACTGATTAACCTTTTCAACCTTACAAAACATTTACCTTGCTTATGATTCCATCTTTGTTTGGCAAGAACTTGCATTTCTTCTCCCTATGACTCTTAAGAATTGATAAATTTATGACCATCTTCACTAAGAATTATATTTCTTTATCCATAGGCTTACTCATTATGTAAATCACCACTAATGTAGTTTAAACACTATTTTTTAAAACCTTTTAGTGCTTTTTCGGTTTGTAATGTTAAGTTTCAAGCTGGTAGGATAAAGAGAATATTTATAGTGACTTTTTTTGTAGCTATTGAAGCAATATATATTCTGAAATTTTGAAGTAATTTTCTCCTTTTTTTTAGAACAATACTTTCTGTACAATAGAGATTTTCTCTATATAGAAAGAATCCATATGTATACTGCTTCTTTGCCTTTTCTGCCGCCATTTTTTCCATTTTTTTTTATTAAGCTTCATCTTTGAATTTTCAGCTAAAGAGAAACAATTAGGAAGAAGTAATTACAGATATACGGGTATTTATAATTTACTGGTTCAGACTATGGTGTGACTAGAATGAATGATTTACAGGCTTCAAAGTTGGGTACTAGGGATACAATTATTTTTTGGATTGTTTTGGTTGCATTTTCAGGCTAAAAGGAAGAAATCAAAGAAAGCCTAATTCATTTTTCAAAAATTAGTGTCAAATATTATTTCGCCTTGATAAACATTCAGAGCAAGTTCTACTAAAGAATTACTGAATCTAACTGTTGATGTTCATAACTCTTCTCAATTCCAATGAATTCTTGAGTTGAAGATGCAAATCCTTACTTTCACAAAATTAGAATAATAAACTCGGAAGTTATGTGATTCAAGAAGAAAAGAGTTAATATTTTAAAAAAATGAAGAGATCTTATATTATGAATTTAATACCCGCAATAAAACAATAATCCATGAAAGAGAATTATATATAAGTAGTACTTTATTTACGGAAATTGAAATTCTTTTTTTCTTTTCTTTTATGGTTATTTAACTGTTGCACTTGATAGGTACTACCCAAGCATTGAAGAGTGCTTTGTTGCTTAAACATCCAGCTCTATAACCTGTTCCTTCAATACTAATAAAAAAATTACGTTATCAATATGTTAAAGCAGCAACATATTTTACATATATGTTACACCAGTTATACATATATATGTATATGTATATATATACAAAAACTTCCCAGAATACTTTTAAAAATAATACAAAAAAAAGACGACATTAGTAACAACAGCCAATATAGCCTAATACTATATAGGCTAAACAGTAAAAGGCATGAACTTCCCATATTCTTTCTCCAAAACATTGACCCCCCAACACTTAAATCTTTCATCCTCCTGGATTAAATCTCATTATGAAGCTTATTTGTGCCTCCTACATTATAATCAGCAAAATTCTCCTCTCTTGGCTGTGAGGAACCACGTTGTGTCACCGGAACAACCAATTGTTTTTTTTTTTTTTTTTTTGAGAATTCATCTCCCCTATTCTAGGACTCTTTACCATCTCACTTTGTGCATTTGGTTCCAGCTCACTTTTTTCCCTTTGTTTTTTTTAAATTTGTAAATACATAAAGTACTAAAGAACTTTTATAAAAGAAATAAAATAAAAATCTTTTTAGCTTTCAAATTTACAGTCACAGAAGAAAGCTTGAAAGAAACTGTGGTCACACATGTTATATGTGTAATAGACTGAACTAATTTAACACCTTAACAGTCATAGGGTCCGAGTTTAAATATAAACCAAAATTTACATGTGCCTCCATTTGAATTGTATCATTAATTGGTTAACTAACCAGTCATTTAGGCATACCGATCACCATAGAGTTGCTCCCGTGTAGATGACTCTGTTTTTGTAGAGACCTTAATGATATGTTCCGATTGTACAATAATCTGGATGTTAACCAGATCAATTAGTTAAGCACTTAATTACTCAAATCTATGTTGGACTTATGAGGCTCCATTGCTTCTCCCTTAACAGCTACGGGTACGTACCATAGTTCTGAGTTTAACGTCTTCAGCTCGACTTATTGAGTATGGAATTCATCAGTCTATCAGAGTGACTGATGGATGTTGCTCAAAATATCCTCCAAAGTACAATTTGAGTATTCGACCATTTATCTTAAATTTGTCTCCTCCACTGTTCTGTTGAATTTCAATTGCTCCATAAGGAGTAACATCTGTAACATTATAAGGACCTGTCCACCTGAATTTTAATTTTCCTGGAAATAGCCTTAGCCTGCTATTGTAAAGAAGTACTTGATCTCCAATTTTAAAACTTTTTTGTCAGATCAAATTGACATGCCATTTTTTTTGTTTTTTCCTTGAAAATTTTTGTATTTTCATATGCTTCCAACCTCAATTCTTTTTACCAGCAGAAGTTAATTCAAAGTTTAATGCTTTCAGTTCCCAAAAAACTTTGTGTTCTAATTCAACTGGCAAATGGCAAGCCTTTTCAAAGACTAATTTATATTGGGATGTTTCAATTGGAATTTTGAACGTCGTTCGGTATGCCCATAATGCATCATCTAATTTTAAAGACCAGTTTTTTCTTGAAATTTCAACCGTCTTTTCAAGAATTCTTTTTAACTCGTAGTTGAAAACTTCAACTTGCCCTTGTGTTTGAGCATGATATAGTGTTCCAGTTTTGTGAGTCACACCATATTTTGATAGCAAAGCAGAAAATTACCTATTCATGAAATGAGTTCCTTGATCACTAATGATGACTCGAGGTATACCAACTCTAGCAAAAATATTTTTTCTAAGAAAATTACACACTGTATGAGTATCATTCTTCCTTGTGGGGATAGCTTCAACCCATCTTGATACATAATCCACATCCACAAGGATATATTCAAAAGAATGAGAAGAAGGAAAAGGGCCCATAAAATCTATTCCCAAACAACAAATATTTCACATACATGTATTGATTGTAATGGCATCTCATCTCTCTTAGTCATATTACCTATTTTCTGACACCTATCATATTGTGCGACATATGCTCGGGCATCTTTGAAGAGTGTTGGCCAGAAAATCCGGCCTCCAATACTTTAAATGTCGTACGGTTTGCAGCATAATGACCTCCAATTTTTCCATCATGGCAGTGATACAGAATTTTGGTCATCTCTTCTTCAGGTACATACCTCCTGATGGTATTATCTGCACAAATTTTGAAAAAGTAAGGTTCATTCCACAAATAATACTTAGCATCAGAAATAAGCTTTTTTCTCAGTTGGTAAGAGAGATCTTGGGGTGTCCATCTTCCAACCAAGTAGTTAGCAATATCTGCGAACTAGGGTGGTTGAGTCACAATAGAGTCAACTGAAAAAATGTGTTCATCAGGAAATTCTTCTTTTATCTCGCTGAACTCAAGGGGAGGGTCTTCTAGTCTAGACAAATGGTCAGCTACCTGATTCTCTGTTCCTTTTTTGTCTTTTATCTCAAGGTCAAATTCTTGCAGAAGTAAAATCCATCTTAATAATCTAGGTCGAGCATCCTTTTTAGCTAAGAGGTATTTTAAAGCTGCATGGTCAGTAAAAACAGTGACCTTCGTTCCTATCAAATAAGAACGACATTTATCAAATGCAAATACTACTGCCAGTCACTCTTTTTCTGTTGTGGCATAATTCAGTTGAGCCTCATTTAGTGTTCTACTGGCATAGTAAATGAGACAAAAAATTTTATCCTTTGTCTAGCCTAAAACAGCTCCAACTGTCATATCACTAGCATCACACATAACATCAAAAGATTGACTTCAATCAGGGGACACAACTACATGGGCAGTTGATAATTTCTCCTTAAGGGTGTCAAAAGCTATCATACAATCACCTGAAAAATCAAACTTAACATGTTTCATCAAGAGGTTAGTTAGAGATTTTGAAATCTTTGAAAAATCCTTTATGAACCGTTTGTAAAAACCTGCATGACCTAGAAAGCTTCTGATACCTTTAACAGTTGTGGGAGGGGGTAATCCTGCTATAAGATTAATTTGAGCCTTATCAACTTCTATTTCATTGGCAGTGATTTTATGTCCTAAAACAATTCCCTCTATAACCATAAAATAATATTTTTTCTAATTCAGAATCAAGTTTATCTCTTCACATCTCTTAAGAACTAAAGTCAAGTGGTAAAGATAATTTTTAAATGCTTTGCCAAAGAGTGTAAAATCATCCATAAAAAGTTCACGAAATTTTTCCGTCATGTCAGAAAAAATTGTTGATATGCAAAACGCTGAAATGTAGCAGGGGCGTTGCACAGACCAAATGGCATTCTCCTATAGGCATATGTTCCGTGAGGATATGTGAAAGTTATCTTCTCCTGATCTTCGGGTGCAATTGGTATTGGGTTATACCCTGAATCGCCATCAAGAAAACAGTAAAAATCATATCCTGCAGTTCTTTCCAACATTTGATCAACAAATGGTAAAAGAAAATGATCTTTTCTGGTAGCATCATTGAGACGTCTATAATCAATACAGACTCTCCATCCTTTAACAATCCTCATAGGTATGAGTTCATTATTTTCATTCTTTATAACTGTCATACCTCGTTTCTTTGGTACTACCTGAACTAGACTTAACCAAGGATTGTCTGAAATTGTGTAAATAATACCTGCTGCTAAAAGCATGACAATCTCCTTTTTCACCACTTCATGCATTGTAGGATTCAATCTCCCTTGGGGTTAGATTATTGGCTTGTAGATATCCTCCATGAGGATTCTATGCGTACAAATTGTTGGACTAATTCCTTTGATTTCCTCTACAGTTCACCCTAAAGCTCCTTTATGTGCTTTTAAGACTTGAATTAGTCTTTCTTCTTATTCTGCAGTCAAAGAAGATAAAATAATTATTGCTCAAGATAAACATATTTTAAATGAAAAGGGAGAACTTTGAGTTCAATTTTCGGTTGAACTTCTTCTGATTACATCTCTTTATCCTTAGAATCGTTTTCTAGTCTTTCAGCTTCTTTCCTGATTGTGGGATCATCATCTTGTGTAGTGTCTGATTTGGTCAAACATCTTTCAATTGAGTCAGAAATTAATTGATCATCTTTGAATTCATCTGCAAGATCACTAATCATATCAATAGAAAAGCATAAAGATGATGCCTCATCTCCTGAAAATCTTAGTATCTTTTACATATCAAAAATGACACTTTCTTTATCAACCCTCAAAATTAGTTGTCCTTGATGAAGATCTATGATTGCTCTTCCTGTAGCAAGAAATGGTCTACCTAAAATTATTGGTTCATTAGGACATTCTTTCATTTCAAGCACTATAAAATCTACAGGGAACACAAACGTATCTACTCTTACAAGCATATTTTCAATTATTTCCTTAGGTTTCTTAGTACTTTGATTTGCAAACTGAAGAGAAATACCTATGTCCTTCATTTCACCAAGATCCAATTTTCTAAAGATAGAAAATGGCATCAAATTTATTGAAGCTCCAGAATCACAAAGTGCTTTTTCAAGATATACTCCTCCCAAAATGCATGGAATGGTAAAACTACCAGGATCATCAAGTTTTTGTGGAAGTATAGCACTATATTTTTCAGTAAGCATTACCACATAAACTTCTTCTAATTTCCTTTTTGTAATGACCCGGCCGGTCATTTTGAATATTATAATCCCGTTCCCCCATTTAGTGCTTAATTTATGCTTTACAGTCGTTTTATGACTTACCAAGTTAGTTGGTTCGGGTCCGGAAGGATTTCAAATTGAAATGAGACACTTAGTCTCTTAATTAAAAACTTAAGTTGGAAAAGTTGACCGGATATTGACTTATATGTAAACGACCTCGGAATTTAATTCTGATGATTCCAACAGCTCCATATCGTGATTTTGAACTTAGGAGCGTGTCTGCAAAATTATTTGGAGGAGCGTAGTAGAATTAGGCTTGAAATGGCGAAAGTCAAATTTTTGGAAAGTTTGACCGGGGGTTGACTTTTTGATATCGAGGTCAGAATCTGATTCTGAAAATAAGAATACCTCCATTATATCATTTATGACTTGTGTGGAAAATTTGAGGTCAATCGGACGTGATTTGATAGGTTTCGACGTTATTTGTAAAAATTTGAAATTTCAAAGTTTATTAGGCTTGAATTGGGGAATGATTTGTGATTTTAGCGTTGTATAAGGTAATTTGAGGGTTAGACTAAGTTCGTATGATGTTATGGGACTTGACGGTATGTTTGGTTGAGGTCCCGGGGGGCCTCGGGTGAGTTTCGGATGGTTAACGGATCAATTTTGGGCTTGGCATTCCAACTGAAGAATGTTGGTTTTCTGTCACTGGTTTTCCTTCTACGCGATCACATGGGAATGTCCACGATCGCATAGGCTTGTTTGAGGTAGTGATGATTTAGTTCTTCGCGATCGTGTGAAGAGGGCCACGATCGCATAGCTGTGCGAGTTTGTTATTCGCGAACGCTTGAAGAAGGTCGCGTTCGCGTAGTGTAAGTGGAGCAGAAGTAGAGGTCACACGTTTTGTGTTTCGCGATCTCGTGGATGAGTCCCCGATCGTGTAGGCCTGTGAGAGTGAGCTTCACGATCGTGTGGAAAGGTCCGCGATCGCATAGGGTTAAATCTGGGCAGTGAAAATTTGTGCTTCGCGATCGCGTGTGGTTGTCTGCGATCGCGTAGAGCAAATGACTGGGCAGAGAGATTAAGTTCTGAAAATGGGACTCCATTTTTACCGATTTGGAGCTCAGACAGAGAGAATATTCTGGAGGTTTTCAAGGAAAACAACGGGGTAAGTCTTCTTAACTCAATATTAGTTAAATTACCCGAATCCATGGTTATTTTTGACATTTAATTAGAGAATTAAGTTGGAAGATTTAGAAAACCCTCTCGGTTTAAATTGAAGATTTGAGAGTCGAGTTGAGATCGGATTTTGGTAAAATTGGTACGATTAGACTCGTGGTTGAATGGGATTTCAGATTCTGTAACTTTTGTCGGGTTCCGAGACGTGGGCCCCACTGGCAATTTTTGAGCTAAATTTCGGATTTTGTTGGAAAATTAGTATTTTCTTATGGAATTAATTCCAATAAATTTTATTGACTGAATCAAATTATTTGTGGCTAGCTTCGAGGCATTTGGAGGCTAATTCACGAGAAAAAGACATTGCAGAATAAAGAATTATACGGTGTAACGACCCGGCCGGTCGTTTTGAGTCCTAGTGCGTCATTCTGTGGTTTGAGGCCATGGGTAGCTTCACTTTGGGTATTATGACTTGCCCGCATGGTCGGAATGAATTTCGGAAGTTCAGAGTTGATTATGAAAGAAAACTCTCATTTCGAAAGCTTTAAGTTGGAAGAATTGACTAAGGTTGGATTTTTGAGTAAATGACCTCGGAATTGGGATTTGAAGGTTCCAACAGGTTCGTATGATGATTTTGGACTTGGGCGTATGTCCGGGTCGAATTTTGGATGACCGGGGAACATTTCGGCACCTATTATGGAAGTTGGGATTTTTAGAAGGATTTCTTAAATTTGAGTTGAAGTGCATTTCAATTTTATCAATGTCTGTTTGGGATTCCGAGCCTGGGAATAGCTCCATAAGGTGATTCCGGTGTTGGAAGCACGTCCGGAAGTGGATTCGGAGGTCCGTAGATCATTTTGGAGTCATTTGGCTAACGTTAGACTTTTGAAAGTTTTTGAGAAGTTTTACCGGAAGTGAACTTTTCGATATCGCGGTCGGATTTCGATTCCGGAATTTAGAGTAGGTCCTAATGTCAAATGTCACTTGTGTGCAAAATTTGAGGACAATCGGACGTGATTTGATAGGTTTCGGCATCGATTGTAGAAGTTGAAGTTTCAAAGTTCATTAAGTTTGAATTAGGGTACAATTCATGATTTTGATGTTGTTTGATTTGATTTGAGGTCTCGAGCAAGTTTGTGTTATGTTATGGGACTGGTTGGTATGATTGGACGGGGTCCCCGGGGCCTCGGGTGTGTTTAGGGGTGGTTTCAGATCATTTCGGGTTTTTTTGGACTGTTGTTGCTGGTATGTGGTTTCCTTCATCGTGCTCGCGAAGAAGAAATTTTGGGGGTGCTGGATTTGGCCTTCGCGAACGCGAAGCAGTGGACGCGAACGCGAGGCAGGAGCTGGGCAAGCCTTCGCGAACGCGGCCAAGGCAATGCGAATGCGAAGAAGAAAGGAGAAGATAGGTCCGAGGTCATTGGCCTTCGTGAACGCGAAGTGTGTAACGCGAACGCGTGGCAAGAACTGGTCAAGCTTTCGCGAACACGACGCAGTGGTCGCGAACGCGAAGAAGGAATGGAGCTGGGCCTGGAAGTGCTTAGCCTTCACGAACGCGGGTGTGGTACCGCGAACGCGAAGAGGAATTTGAGGCAGGTGGGTTTTTGTCCTTCACGAACGCGAGACAGAGGTCGCGAACACGAAGAAGGGCCTGGCCTGGGGAGATTATTTTAAAGACATGGTTTGGCCATTTTTCCTCCACTTTTCATTTGGTTGGGCGATTTTTGGAGCTCTTGGAAGGGAGATTTTCGTCATCTATGTCAAGGTAAGTAATTCCCACTTATTGCAAGTTAAATAATTTAATTTTGTATGGATTTAGACATGAAAAGTTATAGAAATTTGGGATTTTAAGAGGAAAACCTAGAATTTGGTATTTGTGAATTTTGACCACGAATTTGGGCATGGAATTGGAAATGAACTATATATTTGAGTTTGTGAGGTTATGGGTAGAGTTTATCTTCTAAAAGTTTTGGAATCCGGGCACGTGGGCCCGAGGGTTGCTTTATCGATTTTTCGATCGGAGTTAGAAATTGTTATAAATTGATTAATTATGAGTATTAGAGCATATTTTGATTGGGTTGCAACTTATTTGACTATTTTTGGAGCGACGGGCGTTGGTTTGAGGTGTTAGAAAGGCTTTGGAGCCGGTTATGGAATTTCGGAGCAAACTAAGTCTCCTTTCTAACCTTGTAAGAGGGAATTAACCCCATATGTGAACTAAATTATTGTGTGCTTCTATTTGTGGGGGCTACGTACGCACGAGGTGACGAGAGTCTGTGCGTAGCTACTAGCTATGACTATGTCCTGGTAGTTTTAGGCTCACATCATGCCTTGTTGATGTTGTTATTGATTTATGTTTAACTGTTTGCCTCGAGAGGGAACGAGATTGAGTTTTCTTATTAAATGTTTTGAAAGGAGTTGAAATTAAAGAACTTAAGATTTAAAAGGTTTCATTTGAACATTGTAATTTCGAAAAGGATTGAGGAATACCATAATAGCTTAAGAAATCTATGTGTAACCGCGTCGCATGTATGTTTCGCGAGCGGGGTAATTTCCTTAAAAAACTACAAGCTGAGTTTCCCTCATTTTGAAAAGAACTAAGAAAGAGATAGGATTTTTAATGTTAAATTATATTTGACCGCGTCGCAAGTATGATCCGCGAGCGGGGAGATTTCCTTAAATTTATATTTGACTATGTCGCACGTGTGATTCGCGAGCAGGGTATTTTCTTTCTACCACTCTTATGGGATCGGGCCGTTCACCTCGGCAGGATTTATGTACCACACTCTCATGGGAGTGATCCATTCGCCTCGACAGGTTAATAGATGCATCTATGGTTCGCGCCGTTCAACCCTCGGTAGTGCACAGTTTACTTTTATGTTGGATCGGGCCGTACACCTCAGCATTTCCTATATATATTATCCTCATGGAATCGTGCGTAATATTGGCAAGAAGCCGGTGTATCTGAGGTTTTTCCCTAATTTGAATTATGACCATCTCGTTGATGAAATCCACCATCTCTATATATGCTCCGGTTATGGAGGGAACTTGCTAGTTGAGAGCTCGAGTAAAATTGTAAAGAGGGGAATTATGCCACGTATTTTATACATGTTATTTCATATATTTACTCGATTTCATATCTATTCACTTCTTTACTGTACCTGATATTAATTATAGCCCATAGTAAGTGTCCGAGTCGACCCCTCGTCACTACTTCTTCGAGGTTAGGCGGGATACTTATTGGATACGCGTTGATTTACGTACTCATGCTACACTTGCTGCACATTTTTGTGCAGGTACACATATATATTATTGGCCTTGTGGTCGCAGCGACGTGGTTGATATGGGGAATTAGGTGAGTTGCATTTTTAAGACGATTCGCAGCCGGCAGAGTCTCCTTCAGAGTATTTGTATTTTTCTTTTCTATCCAAATTTGTATTCCGGAAAGTTATTGTATTTTATTTTATTTTCTAGCAAATGCTCATGCACTTGTGACACTGGGTTTTGGGATTGATAATAGGCGTTTAGTATTGAAATTGATAAAAAACATTATTATTTATTCTAAAAAATTCATCCTTTACTATTTAATTGGAAGGAAAATATGATTTCAAAAATATTAAAGACAAGGACCAAATTTAGTAATTATAGTTGGCTAGCCTGATAGTGGTGTCTGGTGCCATCACGACCTTAATGGATTGTGGGTCGTCATAACATGGTATCAGAGCACTAGGTTCTCTTAGGTTTCACGAGTCATGAGCAAGTCTAGTAGAGTCTTGCGGATCGGTACGGAGATATCTATACTTATCTTTGAAAGGCTACAGGACTGTTAGGAGCACTTCCCTTCTTGATTCCTCATCGTGCGATTTGATTCCTTTGAGGCTTATGCCTTCATTTCCTTCCCATTCAATCTTATGCGACGTGAAGCGCTGGTTATAAATCGGGAATTGAGGAATTGTAATGGTACTACGGATGTGGTGCGGGATGTTTCGCCATGCGTAGTTGTTTGGGCTATTGTCGTCGCCTTGCGGAAGGATATTCTGTCATTTTAGCTCAGTAACTATTCTTCTGAGATGCTTTGAGGTTGTGCACAGGTTGCTATGATGCTCATGAGTTGTAATCACACGGTATTGATGTGATGGTAGGATTCTTGCCTATGTGTCGAGGCAGTGAATGACTTGGAAGGAGGTTTACTCAGCGTATGGTTCCGAGATTCAGTGTCTTATTTCAGGCGGAGCAAAAGCAATTGGCCAATGAATGTCCAGATTTGGGTTGATGGAGTAACGAGGCTTGGTATTTTCGAGCATAGTAGAGTTCTCAAACTGTGATATGGTGTCATCGTCCTTGTTGAACGCGTTAAGGTTCTCCAATGTTATGGCCTTCTTCAATTTGCCTTTGAGGCAGGGTACTGTGAAATGGTGCTTGAGATGCGGTTGTCAGAGATAACAGAGTGTAGCAGTTTCGGAATCAAATTAGTACTTCTAGTATTGATGGCTCAAGGAAGATGATCTTCGGAAAGGTTAAAGTCGGTAGCGATCGATGGGTTCAAGTGCTACAGAGGTAGATTTTTATTTAAGGCAACAACTGGGCAGTGAAAGATGAGAAAGAACATGTGGGAAGTGTCTTGTCGCGGTTAAGTTTCTAGAAGGCCAAGTGTGAGAAGCAGAAATCAGGTAGTTGCTTAAAGGAGAGAGTTTGACCAAAGTGGGAGAGTGGCAGAGTAGCATATGGGTTACTGATTTCATAGTAATTGTACCTAGTGCAGCGGCATTGGATGGTGTCGGCATGGAGTTTCCACATGTGGGTTATCTCTTGTGAGCAGGTTAGCGGTCGCATGGTGTTGATGAAGCTTCTATGAAGAATTTCTACTGACTATTCAGGAAGAGGTCGAATATGTGTATGTGGCTAGTGATTCAGAGTGGCTATGAAGCGTTTATAAGAAAGGTTTCGAGGAATTTGGTGGGTTGATTGTGCAAGATCATGTCAACGATGAAGAAAGAATCTTGGCCGGTTCCAGAGTTATGCAATGGTAGCTTCAAGCTAAGTGGGAGAGTCCCACCATCTACAGTTGGATTGCATGGTCATCTATTTGTAAGATTTTTGGTTATCAGCATATTGATGGGTTATTACGACTAAGGAAAGGGAACATCATGGGTAATTCGAGTAGAGAAATTGATCAATGTATGCTATATTTGGCCTTATCGATTCATGTTCAGGCTTTGCGAAGACTCAGAGTTTATGTTTCGTGCAGATGTGATGTAAAAGGAAAGTGATTCAGCTGGGTACTTGTTGAGAGAGTGTTCATGTGCTAGCAAAGCCTCGGAGTTGATTATATTAGGGACCAGGTCGGACTGGGTGACTCTCAACCATGGTCCTAGTGGATTCAAAAGTTAAAGTGCGGTGTCTAAGGATTTCGAGCTTGTAGTATGGTTAAGTATCAAGCTTTTGCAGCAGATTATGAAAGGGGCTTGGAGTGTTCTACATTATCTTCGGGTTGCGGTGTAGCATTGGAGGAATGGAAGAAAAATAACTTTGGATTCATAAAGGGATTTTCCAGAATAGGTGTACCAGTTGAAGATGCGAACATGCGCACAAGGAGGGTATAAGATGGTTCGTGGGATTTGAGACAGCGTGGTCTCGTGAAATAAGGTCACTGGGGATGAGTGCGAAATTAGATTTGTGATGTAATGATTGGAGTTATTATTATTTCTAAGGTGAGTTAAGAATAAATTGGGAAAGGACGGGTCAGCTAACAATGGTTGAATTGGCATGATGGTGGCAATGATCAGTTCTTTCAGCATATTAAGTTATGCATGTGATTTGTGGCGGTACGTGCGAAGCTTGACGGCCACCGTAATTGATTTTATTTGGAGGAATTCAAGTATTATGGCATATTATGTGTAGATGGATCCCGGAAGAGTTATGGTGGTTTAGACCACTACTTGAGGTTGGTATTTTCTACGGATATGAGAATTCAGTCATGTGTTGCAATGGTTCTCTTGAAATGAGTTAAGTAGAAGGTTTCTATATGATTAAGTGTTTACGATATTAGTGGTTCAGGAGTTATGATGAAATTCTTATACTCTTGCACATTGGCGTGATTTAGTGCATCAAGTAGCATGGGATTCGAAAGTTGAGGATTCGAGATTGTGGTTCGGTGTTGACAAGGATGTCATGAGCTCGGATGAGCAGGAAAGAGTATTTAGATGTTTAAAGTAAGATGGTATTGTTTTCGGCATCACCTAGGGTCGATGTCATATGTAAGAGGCCTTGTGTATTGATTTGTGGATTCTTTATTTGCTTTACAACTTTAGTGCGGTCGGTGGTATGGATGTGCAGACTTATTACATAGTGCGGAAGGTCGTGGGAGCGTATCCCACGGGAAGAAGGTATAAGTGTGGCGTGTAGTCACTTGATTGAGTGAATATTGAAACCAAGTATGAAGATTGTGGCAATATCGCTAATTCGAGAATTTATGCCTGGAGGGCGCTCGGTCTATTTGGTTGTGGACTGTGTAATTGTGTTCCGGTTATGATGGTTGTTCTTGTATATTACGGGAAAAAGGATTATTATGGATCCTTGAAAGGTTATTAGCCTAGTATGGTGCGATCAGAATAGGCTTGAGGTCTGTGGATGTATTTAAATATGAATATGGGCTCTAAATCAGGCCGGATGGGTTCATTTCAGCATAGCGCTCCTTATGGATGAGTATTCGGACGTTGGACATCATTTCGTCGATGGCTATTTCATGTAATACTATATTGTGCCATGTGAGCTGTGAAACGGATTGATAAATTTCTTATGTGTTAAGGTTCTGCGTTGCGATGGTGTTATGTGAGCAGGATGGCTCTCGAGATTCAAATCATATATCGCACCTTAGTTGTACTTGGGTTTTGTAGCATATGGCGTTGTCGGTCCTCCCAGGGGTGGTATTATGCACTTAGCGTGCTTGTGTCCGATATTCAGATATTTTGTAGCAATGAGCATTCTAGCTCAGTAAGTATTTCCTTATAGATTTCTTTTGTGAGGATAGGGTGGCACGCCGCCACGGGTATGTTGTTTGGATCGGGTTGCATGCCGCAACAATGTGATGTTGAGTGTAGTCCCCTATATTCTATTTTGCGTGTTTGGTGTCCCATTTTCTGAGGAAGGTTCATGACACCTTTTCGGTTGTCTAATTAGTTACGTGGGTTGAGTAGTCCCTTCCAGAGTTCATTTTCCTTATGTATTACATTCAAGTTGGTAGCTTGTTGGCACATTGTGGCATCACATGAGACTTTTGATCGTGTATGAGGTGGCTTATTGCTTAAGCAGCTTGTTCTGGGTGAGACGAGATTATTGGATCCAGGATCAGTGCGATCGGATTATATGAAGTATAGTAAAGAGCAAATACCATTATTTGGTTATAACGGGTGATGATTCTAGTCAGGAGGAGAGACTCGCTGATTTGTTGACTCGATAGTCGGTTATGAATTTCTACACGTCTCTCATGTCGTGGCGGTATTGCAAGAGTTGGAACCAAACTTATATATATGTCATAAGGTGCATGGTGAGCATCAGATTCGGGGAATGTCGGCTATTATGATCAGAGAATGTTATTATGGTCATGTGAATGTTGCGGTGCATGGTGTGAATTCGTCAAAGGTATGCAGTCGTGTTCTGGTACATCGTATGGTGATTGATGTGGTGTTCATATGTTGGAAGCAGGCCTGACAAAGAATTCTGGATGTTAGAACTGGGCTCTAAGACTTATTTGCCTAAATAAAAGAGAATATCTTCAGATTTGATCGAGCTAATGTGCTCAACAGAGTTGTAGTAGCACGGGTAGGTGCACGAGGTGTTAAACAGTGATTTCAGACAACTCCAGCATAGTTCTTAGCACGTTCGAGGACGAACATATGTTTAAGTGGGAGAGAATGTAACGACCCAGCCGTCGTTTTGAGCCCTAGTGCATTGTTCGGTGGTTTGAGGACATGGGTAGCTTCACTTCGGGTATTATGACTTGTACCGTGATCAGAATTGAATTTCGGAAGTTTAGAGTTGATTTGGAAAGAAACTCTCATTTTGGAAGCCTCAAGTTGGAAGAATTGACTAAGTTTGGATTTTTGAGTAAATGACCTCGGAATCGGGATTTGAAGGTTCCAACAGGTTCGTATGATGATTTTGGACTTGGGCGTATATCCGGGTCGAATTTTGGATGACCCGGGAACATTTCGGCACCTATTATGAAAGTTGGCATTTTTAGAAGAATTTCTTAAATTTGAGTTGAAGTGCATTTTAATGTTATCAATGTCCGTATGGGATTTCGAACCCGAGAATAGCGTTGTATGGTGATTCTGGTGTTGGGAGCGTGTCTGAAAATGGATTCGGAGGTTTGTAGGTCATTTTGGGGCCATTTGGCCAAAGTTAGAAATTTGAAGGTTTTTGAGAAGTTTGACCGGAAGTGGACTTTTCGATATCGGGGTCGGATTTCGATTCCGGAATTTAGAGTAGGTCCATAATGTCAAATGTCACTTGTGTACAAAATTTGAGAACAATCAGACGTGATTTGATAGGTATCGGCATCGATTGTAGAAGTTGAAGTTTCAAAGTTCATTAATTTTGAATTGGGGTGTGATTCATGATTTTGATGTTGTTTGATGTGATTTTAGGTCTCGAGCAAGTTTGTGTTATGTTATGGGACTGGTTGGTATGATTGAACGGGGTCCCGGGGGCCTCGGGTGTGTTTAGGGGTGGTTTCAGATCATTTCGGGTTGTTTTGGACTGTTGTTGCGGGTATCTGGTTTCCTTCACCGCGAACGCGAAGGAAGTCCTGCGTTCGCGAAGAAGAAATTTTGGGGGTGCTGGATTTGGCCTTCGCGAATGCGAAGCAGTTGACGCGAACGCGAGGCAGGAGCTGGGCAAGCCTTTGCGAACGCGGCCTAGGCGATGGGAACGCGAAGAAGAAAGGAGAAGATAGGCCCGACGTCATTGGCCTTCGTGAACGCGAAGTGTGTAACGCGAACGTGTGGCAAGAACTGGTCAAGCTTTCGTGAACACGACGCAGTGGTCGCGAACGCGAAGAAGGAATGGAGCTGGGCCTGGAAGTGCTTAGCCTTCGCGAACGCGAAGAGGAACTCGAGGTAGCTGGGTTTTTGTCCTTCGTGAACGCGAAGAAGGGCCTGGCCTGGGCAGATTGTTTTAAAGACGGGGTTTGGCCATTTTTCCTCCACTTTTCATTTGGTTGGGAGATTTTTGGAGCTCTTGGAAGGAAGATTTTCGTCATCTATGTCAAGGTAAGTGGTTCCCACCTATTGCAAGTTAAATACTTGGATTTTGTATGGATTTAGACATGAAAATTTGTAGAAATTTGGGATTTTAAGAGGAAAACCTAGAATTTGGTATTTGTGGATTTTGACCACGAATTTGGGCATGGAATTGGAAATGAACTATATATTTGAGTTCGTGAGGTTATGGGTAAAGTTTATCTTCGAAACGTTTTGGAATCCGGGCACGTAGGCCCAAGGGTTGTTTTATAGATTTTTCGAGCGGAGTTAGAAATTGTTATAAATTGATTAATTATTAGTATTAGAGCATATTTAGATTGGGTTGCAACTTATTTGACTAGTTTTGGAGCGACTGGCGTCGGTTTGAGGTGTTAGAAAGGCTTTGGAGCCGGTTATGTAATTTCGGAGCGAGGTAAATCTCATTTCTAATCTTGTAAGAGGAAATTAACCCCATAGGTGAAATAAATTATTGTGTGCTTCTATTTGTGGGGGTTATGTACGCACGAGTTGACGAGAGTCCGTGCGTAGCTACTAGCTATGCCTATGTCCGGGTAGTTTTAGGCTCACATCATGCCTTGTTGATATTGTTATTGATTTATGTTTAATTGTTTGCCTCGAGAGGGAGCGAGATTGAGTTTGCTTATTAAATTTTTTGAAAGGAGTTGAAATTGAAGAACTTAAGATTTAAAAGGTTTCATTTGAACTTCGTAATTTCGAAAAGGATTGAGGAATACCATAATAGCTTAAGAAATCTATGTGTAACCGCATCGCATGTATCTTTCGCGAGCGGGGTAATTTCCTTAAAAAGCTACAAGCTAAATTTCCCTCATTTTGAAAAGAATCAAGAAAGAGATAGGATATTTAATGTTAAATTATATTTGACCGCGTCGCAAGTATGATCTGCGAGCGGGGAGATTTCCTTAAATTTATATTTGACCGCGTCGCATGTATGATTCGCGAGTGGGGTATTTCCTTCTACCACTCTTATAGGATCGGGACGTTCGTCTCGGCAGGATTTATGTTCCATACTCTCATGTGAGCGGGCCGTTCGCCTCGGTAGATTAATAGATGCATCTATGGTTCGCGCTGTTCAACCCTCAGCATTACACAGTTTACTTTTATGTTGGATCGGGCCGTACGTCTCGGCATTTCCTATATATATTATCCTCATGGAATCGTGCATAATATTGGCAAGAAGCCGGTGTGTCTGAGGTTTTTCCCTGATTTAAATTATGACCATCTCTTTGACGAAATCCACCATCTCTATATATGCTCTGGTTACAGAGGGAACTTGCTAGTTGAGAGCTCGAGTAAAATTGTAAAGAGAGAAATTATGCCATGTATTTTATACATGTTATTTCATATATTTACTCGGCTTCATATCTATTCACTTCTTTACTGTACCTGATATTAATTATAGCTCATAGTAAGTGTCTGAGTCGACCCCTCGTCACTGCTTTTTCGAGGTTAGGCGAGACACTTATTAGGTACTCGTTGATTTACTTACTCATGCTACACTTGCAGCATATTTTTGTGCAGGTACACATATATATTATTGGCCTTGTGGGCGCAACGGCGTGGTTGATATGGGGACTTAGGTGAGTTGCATTTTTGAGACGATTCGCAGCCAACAGAGTCTCCTTCAGAGTATTTGTATTTTTTTCTGTCCAAATTTGTATTCCGGACAGTTATTGTATTTTATTTTATTTCCTAACAAATGCTCATGCACTTGTGACATCGGGTTTTGGGATTGATTATGGGCGTTTAGTATTGAAATTGATAAAAACATTATTATTTATTTTGAAAATTTTATCCTTTACTATTTAATTTGAAGAAAAATATGATTTCAAAAATATTAAAGATGAGGACCAAATTTAGTATTTATTGTTGGCTTGCCTGACAGTGGTGTCCGGTGCCATCACGACCTTAATGGATTTTGGGTCGTGACACACGGCTTGAGGTAAGTAACAGTTCTAAATTTGGTCTTGAGGGTATGAAACCCCGAAATATATATTATGTGATTGGTTTTGAGGTGACGCACATACAAGGTGATGGGCGTGTGGGCGTACACCGTAAGAATTATGACATGGTCAATTCCATGGAACTGTGTAGTTGAAAAATCTGTTAATATCCGTACATGTTTCCCCGTATTAGAGAAATTGATCTATGAATCATGTTTAAATCATATGTTTACACTGTTGGGACCCACATAGGTCATGTGCTTGTGAAATTATTTACTAAATTGCTGTTTTGCACTCAGTCATATTTCTATTTGCACATTTTTACCTCAGTCTCTCTTATTCATTATTGATGCATCATATCATTGTTGTT
Source organism: Nicotiana tomentosiformis (assembly GCF_000390325.3). Classification (NCBI taxonomy): domain Eukaryota; kingdom Viridiplantae; phylum Streptophyta; class Magnoliopsida; order Solanales; family Solanaceae; genus Nicotiana; species Nicotiana tomentosiformis. The sequence continues at coordinate 65,701,113 of NC_090814.1, read as the reverse complement.
GGGCTACTTATCATGATTTCTGAGAGCTCGAGAGACTGGAGAGCTTGATGACTAAGTGAGGCTGAGGCCTGATTGTGAGGATATTTATGGATCGGGCTGTACGTCGCAGCATGTTTCAATTAATTTATGCCATGATTGGCTTGATATAGCGCTTGGGCTAAAGGAGCCCCTCCGGAGTTTGTACACACCCCTAATGAGCGCAGGTACCTACTGAGTGCGAGTGCCGAGTGATGAGCGACTGTGAGGAAAGAGTGACTGTGAGGTTGGAGTGAATGGGAGGACTGAGTGACTGTTACTCTGAGAGTATGCATTGATTTCATTATTTGTTGTATTTCAGCTGTCATATATCACTATTTTGAAAATTACGGAAAAAATATTATTTTCTGTTTCGGTCAAAGTTGATATGAAATTTCAGTGAAATCTTAAATGTTGAACTTGAGAGCATGCCTACCCTTTTATATTGGAAAGTACTGTATTTGGACTTAGCTGAGAAGCTCATCACTACTTTCAGTTCTTTATTTATTATTGTTACTTACTGAGTTGGTTGTACTCATACTATACCCTGCACTTCATGTGTAGATCCAGATGATCCCGGATAAAGTGGGTATTGATTCTTTCACACAGTCGATTTTTCGGACATTCAGAGGTAGCTGCCATATTTCGCAGACCTTGTTTCTCCTTCCCTATCCTTTTGTTTATTGTATTTGGTCTCAGATTATTACAGATCATATTTTTCAGACTTGTAATGTATAGATGCTCATGTACTCAGTAACACCGGATTTTGAGAGTGTCTTTATTTCCAATGTTTGTGGGATTTACTCTTAAACTTAATTATTATATTTTCAGTATTTAAAAGAAATTGTGAGTTATTGATGTTGTCGGCTTGCCTAGTATTGAGATATGCGCCATCACGACAGGTTAAGATTTTGGGTTGTGACACTTTTTCTTGACAAAATTGTTTTTAAAAATTTAGCATATGAATGCATTTTCAACAAAGCATCAGTGAAAGGAATATTAATGTAAATCTGTTTCAAGATTTCCAAAAACTTTGCAAATTGACCATCAAGTTTTTCTCGTTTCATTTTATGTGAAAAAGGAATTGTCACAGGTAGGGCAGTCATTTTTTCAGAAATATTTTCTTCCTTATTCTTTATTTCTTTCTCCTTTGATGATTCAGATGGTTTTTTAATATTCTTACCTTTGTCTACATGTTGTTCTGTCTGGTTCTTTTCTTGTCTGTCTGCATAAGGTTCATCAAGTTCCTTACCTGACCGTAAAGTGATGGCCTTAAGGTGCTCCTTTGGATTTTTCTCTGTATTGCTTGGTAAGGGACCCTGAATCTTTTCTGACACAAGAGGTGCCAATTAGCTTAACTGAATTTTCAGATTTTTGAGGGATGAATTTTGGCTTTCCATCTTTTCATCAGTGACCTTAATATACTTGTACAAAAGGTCATCAAGACTTGGATGAGCTTGTTGAGGCCTCTGCTGGTATGGTCCTGCTTGCTGATAAGGTCTGTAATTCGGTTGCCAACGATTTTGATTCTGGTATCCCGGCGGGCCTTGCACCTGTTGTTTCTGGAAGCTTTGAGAGTTTTCTGCACTATTTGGGTTACTCCACTGAAATCCTGGATGCTTTTGTGCCATTGGAATCCCAAAATGATATGGCTTGTAACCAATGACATTAACCTGTTCATCTGTTTGATTGGTTGCTTGACATTCATGGTTCTGGTGATTTCCTCCACACATGTCACAAGCCTCAGATTGGTTTGATTGTTATGTATTCACCTAAAAAAATTCAAACTTTTGTGCCATAAATAATCTGTTGTGTTAGTGTATTCAAGACATCAACCCGATTTACCTAGCAGCCTTTTTAATGATTACACGCTCGGATGGCCATTAGATAGCGTTTTCAGAAATTTCATTAAACAGTTGCAATGCTTCCTCTGTGGTTTTTCCCATTACAGGACCTCCCGCAGCTGCATCTATCACATTTCTAGCAGAGGGTTTTAATCCATGATAGAAAATGTACAATCGCATATGTTCAGGAATGTCATGGTGTGGGCATTTTATTAACATTGCTTTTAATCTTTCCAAAGCTTGATAAACTGACTCAGTGTCGGTCTGTAAGAAATTAGATATACCTTGTCTTAACTTTGTGGTTTTAGCAAGGAAAAAATATTTGTTTAAAAACTTCTGAATCATATAGTCCCATGTCGTAATGGACCCTTGAGGCAAACTTCACAACCAAGTCTTGGTATCTCCTTTTAAAGAAAAAGGAAATAGCTTTAACTTGATAGCTTCAGGAGGTACTCCATTGTATTTAGCAGTTTTCACAATTTGTAAAAAATCAATTAAATGACTATGTGAATTTTCACTTGTATCACCAATGAAGATACAAGATTGTTGAATTGTTTGAATCAGGTCGGTCCTGATTTCAAAGTTGTTGGCTGTCACTGGAGAATTCCTGACACTAGATTCACAGTTGAAGCGATCAGGTCTAGCATAATCCCTAAGGATTCTGTTTGCTGGCCTTGACGCCACTTCATCAAATTGCTGCTCTACATGGACTGGTGGTGGGATCTCAAGTGGGTTAATGTCCTTTGCTTCCTGATTTTCCATTTCTTTACAAGTTTCTCCTTGAGAAGACGATGTTTGGTCTTTCCTGCGCAATCGAAGAAATCTTTCAATTTCAGGATCGTAATTAGCCAACTCTTTTATAGAAGAGCGGGTCATACACTACTTAAAATTTTGAAAGTAAAAAAAAAAATTAAAAAAATAACATTAATTCCTAGTGAAGTATTAGTAATTAATAACTAAACTAAAGTAAATTTCAAAGATAATATAGATAGTTAGTGAAGAAAAACAATATCACAATATTGTGGATAATAATACTAGTAATTAGTCTAATAATAAAATAAAATAAAATAAAAAATAAACAATGAGACTAACAAGTAAGCGTCAGTAGTAATACTAATAACGAATTGAGATAGTATAGTATTATTAAGTAAAAACAAAAGTTGTACTAGTGAATAATAGTGATCAGTAAGAATAACATTGTAGAAGTACTACTAATAATAATAATAATATAATATTACAAATAATAATAATAAATAAACAATGATAAGAAAATAATAATATATAACAACAAACTATATTGAAAAATAGAAATATACGCCGAAGTACTGGCAATGAGAAAAATAATAATACAACAGGTGATAGTATTAATAATAATTACACTAAATATAATGGAGGAAAGCTAATGATAGCAACAATAGGAAGAAGTACTAATATATATTTTTTTACAGTGCTGTTACAAAAAGGAAATAATATTAATATGACAGTAGTAGTTATAGTACTACTTAGTAAATAGTGATAATAGTAACAGATAAATAACATCTCAAATTAGTAACAAAATATTTAATCTGAAGTAGATGTATGCCAATCCCCGGCAACGGCGCCAAAACATTGACGAGGCCAATGTGTATAGGATTTTCCTGCTCGTGCTTTGTCAAATTCTAGTATAGTTTATGATATCGTCCCATAGAGATTGGAACATCTATGCTACAGACTTTTAATATTTCAACTACTATTTGAGAGAATTAATTTAATGAAAAGTGAGTGAGGTTTAAAACTTATTAATTACTTAAACAAAAACCAAGAACTTTCGGAAGATTTATAATTTAAAAGAGTTGGGAATCGTTGAATTCACTTGATAATATATTACAATAAAATCTCAATTTTTACATGTATTTCTCTGAGGAATAATTGCTTATTGCTAATACAATTATATTTAGCTCACTAAGAAGTAGTCAATTAATAGCACTCCGTGAGGCTATGTGATTAATTGAGTTAAAACTAGTGACGATTAAACCGAAATATTTTTCTTGCTTAAATTGTGCTAAGTGGTAGTAAAAACTTCGTGAGAATATTTTTACTAAAAAATCAATAATCTTGCCTACAACAATTCCTCTGTGAGAATTAAAACTGAGGCAAGCAAGATTACAAACTTGGAATAATAGATTACTAAATATTACTCTCACTCTACTATTTTATTCATTGGTTATTATATATTAATTTTGCTTCGTGAGAATTACAATTTTCCGAAAAATTTTTATGCGGAAAATGGATTAAAATATGAAATAGAGCCTTAAAACTCAACTGAGTTGACTTTGATCAATATTTTGAGCAGACGAACCCAGATAAGTATTTTGACAGTTCTGGTAGCTCCGTATCGTTATTTGGGACTTGAGCGTATGCCCGAAATTTAATTTGGAGGTCCCTAACTCAAGTTATGACCATTTAACGGAAACTTGTAATTTAAAGGTTAAAGATTTTCAAGTTTGACCACGGGGTTGACTTTTTGATATCTGAGCCAGAATCCGATTCTGAAAATTTGAATAGCTCTGTTATGTCATTTATGACTTGTGTGCCAAATTTGAAGTCATTCCGGATTTATTTAATATGTTTTGCCACAGGTTTTGTAAATTGAAAAGTTTGAAACTTAAAAGTTCGAATCGAGGTGTGAATTGTAATTTTGATATTTTTTGACGTGAAGTGAAACTCCGAGTAAGTCTGTTTTATGTTTTGGGACTTGTTGAAATATTCGGACGAGATCCCGAGTGGTTCGGATGAGTTTCGGACGAGCCACGGAGCAATTGGAACTTGCTGCCTAGTGCTTGTTCTTGTGTGTCGCACCTGCGACATTTTGTGCACAAGTGCGTGGTCGCTCCTGCGGAATTCCAGTTGCTTCTGCGACATTGGAAAGCCTTGCCGAGCTCCGCTTCTGCGGAGAAATGAGCGCAGGTGCGAAACCGCATCCGCGATGGACGAGCCGCTTCTGCGAGGAAGACCGCTTCTGCGGTCACTAGTGCGCTTCTGCGATGTCACAGGTGCGATATTTTTGGGCGCAGATGCGGCCAATGGACAAGCTGCTATGTTCCACAAATGCGAGCTTTGTCTCGCATATGAGAGGCCGCAGGTGCGAAAATATAGCCCGCAGATGCAAAAATGCTGGGCAGAATACATAAAATCGGGTCTTAACCATTTTTACTCATTTTCGAGTTTTAAGTCTCGGATTTTGGCGATTCCAAAGCGATTTTCACGACTTTGAATTGGATTTGAGGATTTCGGACACTAATTCGCGAGGCAAGGGTATATTGAAAACTTAAAATTTGATTTCGAAGCGAGGTAAGTGTCGTTGTTAACCTTGATTTGAGGGAATAGAACCCTTAAATTATTTGTTATGTGAAATGCATGTGAACGACGTATAGGCGAGGTGGCGAGTGCCTATACGCCGTCAAATTAATTATTTGCATAATTACTTGAAAAATCATAAATCGTTTTAAATCATGAATTAATTATTATAATAATTTTTTTCTCTCCTATTCTTTGTCAAATATTAATTATTGAATTCCTGCATTAATTGTTACATGCTATTTGAATTATGTGTCTTAATTGTTATTTGACATTTAGCATATTAAATATTAAAACTGTCTATTTTCTCCCTGATTTTCATAATAATTCGCTATTTGTCATTGTTTGTTTCATAATTAAATCATAATTATTGTATGCTTGTTGCCTTATAATTTTATATTAAATGTTGCATTTATTGGGGAAATTTCTTCTATAAGAATTGATAAATGGATATATAGGAAAATCGGGTTTCACGCCGCAACAGAATTGATTGAAATGGATATATTGGAGGATCGGGTTGTACGCCGCAACAGACTTATTAAAAATCAATATTTGGGGGATCGGATTGCACACCGCAATAGACTTATTTAAAAGTCAATATATATACTTGATTAAAAATAATTATATGAGAGGATTGAATGTGAATACTTTGTGAGAACGGGTTGCACGCTGCAACAGAATTGAATGTAAATATATTGTGAGAGCGGGTTGCACGCTGCAACAGAATTGAATGTGAATATATTGTAAGAGCGAGTTGCACGCTGCAACAGAATTGATGGAAATGATAATTGGTTATGACTGCTGAATTGGCTTCAATTATTATTAATGAGTTACCTGATTTATTTCTATTATTGTTGTTGTTATTAATATTGCGTACATGTAATGTAAGTGACCCGCCTTAGCCTCGTCACTACTTCGTCGAGGTTAGGCTCAGCACTTACCAGTACATGGGGTCGGTTGTACTGATAGTACACTCTGCACTTCTTGTGCAGATTTTGGAGTTGATCCCAGCAGCGTACCATAGACTTGCTCGGATTTCAGCTACTCAGAGGAGACTTGAGGTATAACTGCACGACGTCCGCAGTTTTGAAGTCCCCGTCTATTTTACTTTAGATGTGTGTTTATTTCGAGACAGCTTTATTTTATTCAGGCCCTTATTTGTATTATTCTAGAAGCTCGTGCACTTGTGACACTAATTCTGGGATGGTATTTAGACACCGTTGTTCTTCTGGATTATTCACTATATTTCAGACCTTACTTTCGTATTTGTTCCTTTATTATTAATAAATTTAAAAATTATTTTACAATGGATAATATTATTTTAACGTTGGCTTGCTTAGCAAGTGAAATATTAGGCGCCATCACGGTCCGAAGGTGAAAATTTCGGATCGTGACAAGTTACTGGCTTTTTCTCAATTTTGAACATTGAAAGTGTTACATTCACGATTGACAAGTTTTCTTTCTTTTGTGTAGGTGGTGTTGGTGAAAACCCCAAGATGAAAAATCAAGCTCTAAGTACAGTTGAACAAGAGATGGAAACAATTGCAGAATCTAAATCTTTGAGTGACAGATGGAAACTAGAACCAATAGTGTCAAGAATATATATATATATATATATATAGAGAGAGAGGGGGGCTCTGGCGTAGCGGCTATGCCCATGCTTCTTGCAGTTCTTTTGTTAAAGATTACAAAAAGAAAAATAAGACATTGTGGTCTATCTAACTTAGACAACAATCCAACTTGCTTATCCAAAAAATGGTTGAACCATCAATTAGGGATTGAAAAGAATGAGAACAAATTAGAACTAACACCGATAACCTGCATAAGAGGACTTTCCGTTACCTATTATTTTTATTTTTTATTAAATAAAAAGAATCCTAATCAATCCCACAACTTTTATTTTTTGTTTTGATAAGGTAAGATCAACCCCACATAAACCTTAACTTCGTGTATTATGATGCTCTTAGCAATCCTTTCCGCATGAATAATGAATTTTGGTCAAAGATATAGCTTTCAAGTTCATGATAACTAGTTTCCCTATGATATTAACTGTACAATTAGGAAGAAAATCAGCAAACCATTTAATTCCAAGGCTTAACAAATAGCATTAGTAACAAGAACAAGTAAGAGTTTAGATTGTCCTTTTTACTGTAGTGTTAGAATGTACCAAGTTCATGAATAATGTCAGTTCAATAAAGTGAGAGTTAAAGTATGTAACTCTTTAATAGAGTGGGAGTTCAATAAGGTCACACTATTCTCCTATAAAAGAGAGTGATTTGAGATAATTCCATATACCACAATTGAGAGTTAAATCCTTTAGATTAATGAGTGTGTCTGCTCTGAAAAATTGACGAGACTCCACAAGTGATCTTGTAAGAAACCACTAAGGCAATTGAAGGTGTAAGAACATGGTTTATATGCTTATTCTTCCACCATTGTTTGGCTAAAATTTGGTGAAAATCAGTTTATCCATTTTAAGAGATATTGCTGTCAAAATATTTGTGAAAAATATGATCTACATCCATAAGTTCAACAGTGTTATCTCCTTGTATAGGCTGCCTAAATGTGCAGGCCTTATATCACTGGAAAGATCTATTGGAGAGCTTTCCAAATATATATTACTTGTAAAATTTTATTAATAGATGAGGGAGATATGAGCGCCGAAAGTCAAATGCTCGGAACAGAAAGAAATCTGGGAATTTCTGCACGAGCGCCAGGGGTGGCTCAAAATCTCACCACATGCGTCGTGAATGCACCTAGTCTCTAAGACTTGGTAAGCCGATTTCAATTATATTTTTGAATTCTTTTTTTTTTTTAAACTAACAGCGGAACAAATATGAATATACAATATTCCAAGACTGGTAGTACTGAGTCACGAACTCTAACTGAATACATGGAATGATCACGAGAACCGAATATACAATTCTGTTTGATTACAAATTAACAGTACAATAAAATGAAAAGAACGCTAGGGACTGCGACGACCAAGCAGCTCTACCTTGAATCCTTACGATCCCGCTTCAACTCTGCTCAAGTCCGATATCTCCAATATATGGCTCTGCACAAAAATATGCAGAAGTGTAGTATGAGTACACCGCGGTCGGTACCTAGTAAGTATCAAAACTAACCTCAATGTAGTAGAGACGAGGTACAGTCAAGACACTCACTAGTCTAATAACCTTTGCAATATAATAGACAAAATAATAGGAAACAAATAACATCAAGTCAACATAAAACAACCAATGATATGCACAGTAAGACAATAAAATCACCATTTAATATCGCTCAACAATTAATAAATATAATTACACTCAGTTAAATCAAGTTCTTCAATTAAATATCTTTCACATATAATTCTTACCAATTAAATTCTTTTTCAAATATAATTTCGTCGAATAAATATCTTTCAAATACAATTCTTTCATATAATTCTTCTTGAATAAAAATCCTTTCAAATAAATATTTTGAATATAATTCTTTCGATTAAAGAGTCACCATGTGATACCTCATTTCAAAATCAAAAAAATACGGGTCACAGCCCATTTTTATATTTTTCGTAAACACGGGTCTCAGCCCATTTTTCATATTTCCACGGCATCTCGTGCCCATAATTAAATCATCATATTTTTCCTACACCTCGTGCCCTCATTTCATATCACAACTACATGGACAATTCACGTGCCAAATATCATTATCATTTCATCACAACACCTCGTGCCCATATTTCATATCGCAACTGCACGGACAATTCACGTGCCAAATATCCTCATTATTTACTCACGGCACCTCGCGCCCACATTTCATTTTATAATCCGCCTAGCAATAGCCACAAGCTCTCAATTTTCACATAAATCAGATTGTTATCAATTTACCATCAACAAGACAAATTGCACAAGGTATAAAAATAAACACAAAAAAATCACAATGTTACATGAAAATAATCAACACCACAACCCCACATCATCACATATCGTCCCTGACAATAGCCACCCTTATCGCTCATATTGCCACCCTTATCACTCCTATAGCCACCCTTATCGCTCCGCCCAGACAATATCAATAGCCACCCTTATCGCTCATATTGCCACCCTTATTACTCCTATAACCACTCTTATCGCTCTGCTCAAACAATATTCCAACAAACACAACAATAGTGAAATGCCACCCTTATACCCATATAATATCAACGATAAAATTTTACCCTTATCTCCCCAAAATAATAACTCACACAACACAATAATTTACGCAGGAAATTAACACGGCAACATAACAAAATCAATTCATATCACAATTTGCCCAATGGCCACAACCAAATTCCAAAGATATAACAAAATCAAATAATTTCACAATAAATAGCCCAAGACTCCACACAATATATATAACACCCAAAAAATAATCAATAGAGATAGAAATTATTCAGCATAAAGCAAAACCTTCATTAATGCAAATTTAGATAATTATATTAACACTTATTCTTAAACTCGCTTAAATTAATTATTTGCATAAGAAAATTCATATTGAAATTAATTTCTAAGAAATATTAAACCAACAATACTCACAAAATTTCATAAATATTTCAAGTAACAATCACATCAAATTATCATATAAAAACAAAATCAACAATAAGGATTTAGGCATGGCAAACAGATGATTTAATAATTTTTCACAATTTCCCAATTTGCTACACAATAATCCCTAAGACTTTAATTCAATAAAATTTGCACGTATAAGCCCGAATACGTACTCGTCACCTCGCGTACACGGCTTTTCACATTTCACAAATGGCACATAAAGACTCAATGCCTAAGGGGTAATTCCCCCACTCGAGCTTAAGCAAGACACTTACCTTTTTGAAGTTATGCCGATATTTCAAAATCTCCTCCTTGCTTGAATTGACCTCCGAACTGCTCAAATCTATCCAAATTAATTGTATAACTTCATTAAAATTCATCGAAAATAATTCCGGATAATAATACGTCGACTTAAAAATTTATTCTAAAAAGTCAACAAAAGTTAACGCGGGGCCCGCCCCTCGAAATACAACATAATTTTCATGAAATTCGAACACCCATTCTGATACGAGTTCAACCATACCAATTTTATCGAATTCCAATAACAACTCGACCTCCAAATCTTAAATTTTCGTTTTTGAAAGATTTTGCAAAAAACTTGATTTCTTCCATTTCAATCCGAAATAAATGATGAATATAATCATTGATTCATGAAATATAAACACTTTAGGATATATAACACTTACCCCAAACAATCTTGTGAAAATGTTTTCCAAAATCGCCCAAATCCGAGCTCCAAAAGTCCAAAAACGAAAATGGCGAAATGACCATTTTTGGTCATTATGATTCTGCCCAGTTTCGCTTCTGCAGATAAATTTATCGCACCTGCGAGCTCGATTTTGCGAGAAAATGCCCGCTTTTGCGAAGTCCACTGGCCACTGCCCTCTCGCACATGCGGAAGAATTTCCGCTTCTGCGCACATCGCAGGTGCGAGGCCATTGCCCGCTTTTGCGCAACTGGCCGCTTCTACGGTTCTTCTTGCGCTTCTGCGCACGAGGTGTCGCTTCTGAGACATTCTCAGCTCTCCCTATTCAGTTGCTTCTGCGATAAGCATCTCGCTTGTGCGAGGTCGTTTCTGCGATCAAGCTTCCGCAGAAGCGATCACACCAGCAAGTCCAAAATTCCAGCAGCTTTCTTCAAGTCCAAATTGGTTCGTTAGCCATCCGTAATCGACCTGAGGCCCTCGGTACTTTAATCAAATATACCAACATGTCCCAAAATACAATACAAACTTAGTCGAGCCTTCAAACCACGTCAAACAACGCCGAAATTATGAATCGCGCATCAAATCGAATTATAAGTTTTCAAATCTTCCAACTTCTATATTTTGCGCCGAAACGTATCAAATCAATCCGGAATGACTTTAAATTTTGCACACAAGTCATAATTGACTTAATGGAGCTATTCCCATTTTCGGAATCGAAATCTGACCTCGTTATCAAAACTTCATCCTTCGGTCGGACTTTTCCAAAATCTTATATTTTCCAACTTTCGCTAAAATGTGTCGAATTGTCCTACGGACTTCCAAATCCAAATCCGAACATACGCCTAAGTCCGAAACCATCATACGAAACTATTTCCATCCTCAAAATTCTATTCCGGGGTCGTTTGCTAAAACTCAACTCTCCGGTCAACTCTTTCCATTTAAGCTTCTAAATAAGAATTGCTCTTTTAATAAAATTCTGAATCTTCCGTAAATCAAACTCGAACACACTCGCGGGTCATAATACATACTGCAAAATTGCTCGAGACCTTAAGCCATTAGACGGGGCGCTAATTCTTAAAACGACAAGTCGGATCGTTATATTCTCCACCTCTTAAACAAACTTTCGTCCGCGAACGTGCTAAGAATCTTTATGAGGACTTTAAATTACTGAGTATATTCTTGCACGCATAGTTGTGGGTGATTCTACATTTCCAAAATTTAACACGGGTCCGACAACATCATCTCAATTGAGATTATTTCTTTTCTCCATTCTTATAAGCTTTAGAGCAAAATCCCTAACTCTCCAATCATTTCCAAATTACCTGATTTTCACTTCGACGCACGGTATTAGTCTTAACTAGATATAGCAACCCGTGCCTATGTACACATCAATTTTCTTGATAGTGTTGAAGTACTTCAAAACTTTTTCTGGGGTGTTACATTCTTCCCCGCTTAGGATCATTCGCCCTCAAGCACATAACATAACTTACCTCTTCCTTTGCAAATCTCAATCCTCCAAATTTTACTAACTCCCAAATTTTTCAGAAATTTCGGCAGAGTCTCCCCTGTAATTGGGCCTATCCACCTGCAAGAGTAACACCAAAACAACTACTAACAACACATCCACAACCCAACAAAATACCATAAGGTATATATCAATAACACCAATCTCACCATCACAAGCACTGCATTATCATAATAATATCAGGACATGAAGCACATCATATGCATGCTCATCACCACATCTCTGGTCTTAAAAGTTGTTCATAATTAATTCCAGCATCATCAATTAATCTCATATTAACCACCACCTCATTTCGAATTTTCACAATACTGACAACAGAATGTGAGGCATGAAGACCTCATGATTACTTACTCGGATTAATGAGTCACATTTAACGCCACCTTGGCACTCACCTCATAGTCTAAAACTCAATGTTTACAACACGAAAATGGTTGTATATGAACAGAAAAAATATGCAAGAATTATCAGATAAGCCTAACAGGCATGACTCTCTATTAATATTATGGTACAAATTAAATTTCACACAGGGAGAATTTTAAACTCATAAATATTTCACCACAAGGACCTCGTCCTTATATAACTTCCTCCGCGGCTTGTAGCCCGGTTTAAATATTTCACATCATATATAAAATGCGAGGATCTCGTCCTCAACTCCGAATCACAAGTATTTTGTACATTGTGCCAACTGAAATTTCAATTTCCTTTCTTTCTTGTTTTCAATATATTTCATAAATAGTTTTCACAACACATAATGAACCCTTATACCGGTAGGGCGTATAATTCATAAAACTTGGAATCAATTATTCCGAAACACATTAAATGTACTGTAATGAATAATAAAAAATTACTTTTGGACTTATAGCCCTCAATGGTGTACAAAAATAAATGAAAGACACATGCTCACATCTTCAAATCTCCCAACAGGGATAAATATAGAAGTGGGTTACAAAAATTACGAAGCTCACCCATAAGCAGAGCATAATAGGAGGTCTCACCTCAATATTCAGAACCGAATCAAATTAAAGGAAAATATTCTTTTATAACAGAATCAGGATCGTACCTGTAACGACACTATCTGGTGTATTGGCCTCAGCCAAATCATAGTGATTAAATCAATGGGTCGGGCCTCCACTTCTTAGGTGCCCACTACCCACATGTCCTCCACCCCTAGTGACTGTACACGTGGAGTATTAACTAGAATAAAGCTCGTAACCAGAGTGCTCTGATGAAATCCACCCTTCCTAAGTGTGGGACAATCTCTCATGATGTGCCTAGTATCACCACACTCATAACAACTCCTCTGAGGTCGTGGCTGCTCATACTAAGTTTGTGCCGGATAACTGGAATAACCACTGTAAGAATCTCGTGTCGATGGTGCACTATAAACTGGAGCACCCCGAATAATCTGATGTGCGGACTGAGCTGACCGACTGCTCGAGCCTTTGCTATAATGGGTCCTAGCTGAAGAGTAAAATCCACTGAACCCTCCAGATCTTCGAGACCTTTTGGCCTACTTAGACTCTATTTCCTCACATAAAACACCTTCAATCTTCCTTGCAATCTCATTACTTGTTGAAATGGAGTATTAGTTTGCAATTCTCAAGTCATGCATATTTTAATATCATAATCGAGCCCCTCAATGAATCTGCAGACCCGCTCTCTGATTGTAGGAACCAAGATCGGTGCATAACGGACTAACTCACTAAACCTGATAGCATATTCTGACTCTGTCATAGTGTCCTGACGCAACCGTTCAAACTATGTGTGCCACGCATCTCGAATAGTCTGGGGAACAAACTCTTTCAAGAATATTTTCGAAAATTGAGCCCAAGTTGGTGGTGTTGCATCGGCTGGTCTACCTTCTTCATTGATCTGCCTCCACCGATACGCTGCGCCTGACAGTTGAAATGTAGTAAAAGCAACTTCGCTCACTTCCACAATACCCATGGTGCGGAGAATACAGTGGCAATTTTCTAGAAATCCTTGGGCATCCTCTATAGATATGCCACTGAAAGTAGGTGGACTATACCTCTTAAGCCTTTCAATCCTTTTTTGTTCTTCTTTTGATGCCTCTGGCCTGACCTCCGACCGAACCGGAATAACAGGTTGTACCGGTACTACACCCGGAACCTGACCAACGTGAACCTGCTGCTCTGGAGTTGAGATAGGAGTCTAAGCTACTCCATCAATTTGTGGAATATTTGGTGCAAAAGAGATCAATCCCGCCTGAGTTAATGTACCAAAAATACTCAGGAACTGTGCTAAGTCTCCTGAAGTCCGGGGGTAATAACAGGTGTTTCTGGTACCTGTCCCCAACTAGAACTACTGGTGGCTTCTCACTGTTGTTCTGACAGGTTCTCTAGTCGCAGCACTTGCCCTTCCTCGACCTCTGCCTCGGCCTCTACCTCGGCCCCGGACTCTTGCAGCCCTAGCAGTATGTGAGAGAATGGAGATACAAAGGTTCAAATTCCAAATTCAATATATTCCGCACGACAGGAATGAAAGAAATGGAAATTTCCTAACAGTTTTATTGCCTCTCGAAGATAAGTACAAACGTCTCAGTACCGACTACTAGACTCTACTAGACTCGTTTTATTGCCTCTACTAGACTCGTTCGTGACTCGTAGAACCTATGAACTTAGAGCTCTGATACCAACTTGTCAGGACCCAAAATCCCACCACAGGCGTCGTGATGGCACCTAGTCTCTAAGACTAGGTAAGCCGATTTCAATTACATTTTTGAAGCCCTTTTGTTTTGAAACTAACAGCGGAACAAATATGAATATACAACCTCCCAAGACTGGTAGTACTGAGTCACGAATTCTAACTGAATACATGGAATGATCACGAGGACTGAATATGCAATACTGTTTGATTATAAATTAACAGTACAATGAAATGAAAAGACCCCAAGGGACTGCGACAACCAAGCAACTCTACCTTGAATCCTTACGATCCCGCTTCAACTCTGCTCAAGTCCGATATCTCCAATACCTGGCTCTGCACAAAAATGTACAGAAGTGTAATATGAGTACACCGCGGTCGGTACCTAGTAAGTATCAAAACTAACCTCAATGTAGTAGAGACGAGGTACAATCAAGACACTCACTAGTCTAATAACCTTTGCAATATAATATACAAAATAATAGGAAACAAATAACATCAAGGCAACATAAAACAACCAATGATATGCACAGTAAGACAATAAAATCACCATTTAATATCGCTCAACAATTAATAAATACAATTACACCTAGTTAAATCAAGTTCTTCAATAAAATATATTTCATATATAATTCTTACCAGTTAAATTCTTTTTCAAATATAATTTTGTCGAATAAATATCTTTCAAATATAATTCTTTCATATAATTCTTCTTGAATAAAAATCCTTTCAAATAAATATTTTGAATATAATTCTTTCAATTAAAGAGTCACCATGTGATACCTCATTTTAAAATAAAAAAAATACGGGTCTCAGCCCATTTTTATATTTTTCGTAAACACGGGTCTCAGCCCATTTTTCATATTTCCACGGCATCTCGTGCCCATAATTAAATCATCATATTTCCCCTGCACCTCGTGCCCTCATTTCATATCACAACTACATGGACAATTTGCGTGCCAAATATCATTATCATTTCATCACAACACCTCGTGCCCACATTTCATATCGCAACTGCACGGACAATTCACGTGCCAAATATCCTCATTATTTACTCACGGTACCTCGTGCCCACATTTCATTTTATAATCCGCCTAGCAATAGCCACAAGCTCTCAATTTTCACATAAATCAGATTGTTATCAATTTACCATCAACAAGACAAATTGCACAAGGTATAAAAATAAACATAAAAAAATCACAACGTTACATGAAAATAATCAACATCACAACCCCACATCATCACATATCGTCCCTGACAATAGCCACCCTTATCGCTCATATTGCCACCCTTATCAATCCTATAGCCACCATTATCGCTCCGCCAAGACAATATCAATAGCCACCCTTATCGCTCTCATTACCACCCTTATCGCTCCGCCCAGACAATATTCCAACAAACATAACAACAGTGAAATGCCACTCTTATACCCCATAATATTAACGGTGAAATGCCACCCTTATCTCCCCAAAATAATAACTCACACAACATAATAATTTATGCGGAAAATTAACACGGAAACATAATAAAGTTAATTCATATCAAAATCTGCTCAATGGCCTCAACAAAATTCCAAAGATATAACAAAATCAATTAATTTCACAACAAATAGCCCAAGGCTCCACACAATGTATATAGCACCCAAAAAAATAATCAATAGAGATAGAAATTATTCAGCATAAAGCAAAACCTTCATTAATGCAAATTTAGATAATTATATTAACACTTATTCTTAAACTCGCTTAATTTAATTATTTGCATAAGAAAATTCATATTGAAATTAATTTCCAAGACATATTAAATCAAAAATACTCACAAAATTTCATAAATATTTCAAGTAACAATCACATCAAATTATCATATAAAAATAAATTCATCAATAAGGATTTAGGCATGGCAAACAGATGATTTAATAATTTTCCATAATTTTTTAATTTACTACACAATAATGCCTAAGACTTTAATTCAATGAATTTTGCACGTATAAGCCCGAGTATGTACGCGTCACCTCGCGTACACGGCTTTTCACATTTCAGAAATGGCACATAAAAACTCAATGCCTATGGGGTAATTCCCCCACTCGAGTTTAAGCAAGATACTTACCTTTTTGAAGTTATGCCGATATTCCAAAATCGCCTTCTTGTTTGAATTGACCTCCTTACCGCTCAAATCTATCTAAATTAATTATATAATTTCATTAAAATTCATCGAAAATAATTTCGGATAGTAATACGTCGACCTAAGAATTTATTCTAAAAAGTCACAAAAGTCAACGCGGGGCTCGCCCCCCGAAAACCAGACATAATTTTCATGAAATTGGAACACCCATTCTGATACGAGTTCAACCATACCAATTTTATCGAATTCCAATAACAACTCGACCTCCAAATCTTAAATTTTCGGTTTTGGAAGATTTTGCAAAAATCTTGGTTTCTTACATTTTAATCCGAATTAGATGATGAATATAATCATGGATTCATGAAATATAAATACTTTAGGATATATAACACTTACCCCAAACAAGCTTGTGAAAAATCTCTCCAAAATCGCCCAAATCCGAGCTCCAAAAGTCCAAAAACAAAAATGGCGAAATGACCATTTTTGGTTCTTATGATTCTGCCCAGTTTCGTTTCTCCGGACAAATTTATCGCACCTGCGAGCTCGTTTTTGCGAGCAAATGCCCGCTTCTGCGAAGTCCACTGGACACTGCCCTCTCGCATATGCTGAAGAATTTCCGCTTCTGCGCACATCGCAGGTGTGAGGCCATTGCCTGCTTTTGCGCAACTGGCCGCCTCTGCAGTTCTTCTTGCGCTTCTGCGCACGAGGTGTCGGTTTTGCGACATTCTCAGCTCCCCCTCTTTAAACGAAATTTTCTCCAACCACTGGCTGTCTTAGAGAGAAAGCCATATATCATCGGAAAGATATTTTCAAGATCTTTCCAATGGCGTATCATGTGTAAAAATTTGTTATTACATGAGGGATAAATTAGTGTCGAAAGTTGGCTGCTAAGGAGTAAACATAGCAAAGACTACAAAACACTTCAGCAGTATTTTGGGTGTTATTTTCACAAAATTCAAGTTAAATCCAATTGTTGCACTATGTGCCATGGCTAAAGGGCTAGGTTTCCATCTTCTTTACCCTGGTTCAAAATTTTCAGCTGCTGCATTATTTTGTACTTTTTGTTATGTTTAGTTAAGTTCCCTGTTAAATTTTTATTGAAGGATATGACCAATTTAGTTCCGTTGATTAGCTATTTTATTTCAATCAAGTCCATCCAGGTTGTTAGTAAAATGGACAACTATCAAGTGCAGGTAAGGTTGTTAGAATCCTATGTTGGATTCGTTTATATTACTAGTTCTTTTGTGTAATGAATTTTATCTTATTGTTTAATGAAAAACAACTTTCCATTCTTCTTATCTCTTTCTCTTTTCTTCTTCCTCTCATCTTTTCTTCGAATTGTTGCCATTGCTTAGAAACAGAGCTTAGCTTTTGTTACAAAATGGTATCAGAGTCGCCTAAGCTATTAAAAATCGTAGCTACGTTGAAGAATCCGAAATTAGAAGACTTGCAGGACGAGATGAAAGCCATGCGAATTCAACTTTCATCTTTCGTTGAAGAGACGGGAAAGAGGTTTGAATCCATGAAAACGAACGAAAACAATTTCCAAACTCAGCTCAACGAGGTGAGAGAGACGAATGGAAGTTGGAATTTTGCAAAAAAGGGCTGAACCGGTACACTACCACCTACTACAACTACTCCAAGCTCACACTCCATTTTGGTCAGTGCACAAATAGTTCAAATTATTTTTGAAATGGGTCAGTCCTCAGATGCTAAGTCTCTGTTCACTAATACTCGAGCTCTTTTCACTCTCTCCCCTAATACTCAAACTCTTTTCACTCTTTCTACTTACCATGTCGGCCGTGGCTTTAATTTTCCTTCGGCACTTTGTTTTCTAGCTCTCCTTTTTTCAAGCCCCAATTTATTCTTCGAGTTCACTACTTTTACCCACCCTTTTAACCCTGCTGAACATATATCCACCCACAAACCTATAAAAGCTAAAATCAATTTTCAGACCTTGATGGAACTAATCACTGAGAATGGCTTAGGATGTGTATGAAGTCTCTTTTGTTATAAAAAATAATAATTGAAAACGAAATTTGAAGAAGGCTTCACGCTTGAGAATGATTTTCTTTAAAGAAGATATTGTCCATATACAAATTGGAAAAATACAAGCAATCTTTTTCATAATACAACAAGCCATGAATATATTTGGAGATCTTTTTATATCCACTTTGTTTGAAGTACTTGTATTTATAGAGCATTTATCAGACCTTTTCAAAAGATATATTCTTTCACAAACAGATATATATATATATATATATATATATATATATATATATATATATATATATATATATATATGTATTTGTACACGTATAAAAGTATGTATTCTAAATTAAACACCTAAAACGACAAGGACTTAAAAGGCTCCAAAAGTGGCCTTTCCAACATTTTATAACAAACCTCACATGCTTTCCATCGATTGAGACAAACCTCACATGCTTTCGAACATTTTATAACAAACTATTCTTCCTCTTTGAGCTCTATGACATTCCTGAACATAGGATTATGTGGGTGTGTGGTCAGGGGTGTACGCTGTAATTTTTGTATGCGGTGTCAAAATTTATAAAAATACGAAAATAATAATTTCAATTATCATGTTTTTAGACAAGAAATATTCGTAATCCATTGGTTTTATTGAGTTTCAAGTTAGAAAATGTCATGGGTTTAATTCTACTTCATTACAAGTTCTAACCATACAAGCTCTTTCAAATATTTGCAAACAATTGTACTAGTTGAGGTTCGAACCTCTGACCCTTTAAAGCAAAATCAAGCGCATAACTAACACATCAAGAGATAATTCATGTCAAGTGATGTCATTTTTTTCCCCTTATCCGTTTTCTCGCAGTATTAATACATATATTTAACAAAACTTTTCGATCAAGCGGTATCACGATACCGCTTCGTTAAGCGTGCATCTGCCCCAGTGTGGTTTGACAGTTATTTGGGCTCCCTGAAACTTTGGAAAAAGTTCTATATATACATGTAAATATTTTCAAGACTAGCACTCTATTGCCTGCGGACCCTGTAGGCACAATTAACTAGCTGGAGCTTTGGTAAAAGGGCTACTAAAGTCTATCTTTTAGAGAGACCAAGTTCGAACCTAATTAAAGGCTAATTTTCTTTTGCTTTTCACGACCCACGTATGAGGCTTTCCTGCCCTCTCCCTGCTTTAAACTTTTGTTTTTCTTTTTCTTTTCTTTACATTTTTATTCCTTTTTTCTATTCTTTTGGTTTTCTCCGGTGATGCTTTTGTTTTTATTTTATTTTTTCTTTTATTTTGTTCTTCTATTCTTTTATACTACCAACTCTCTTTCAACCTCAGTTTTGTTGGAAAAATATTTTATTATGGAGAATAGGATTTATCAAAGCTTGACGCATGTTAAGGATACTATCTTTAAAAATATTTCGCCTACACAATAAAGAATATAATTAGGCATATCCCTTAAAATTCAACAAGCTCTTCCATTTATTATAATGGGAACAAAACTAGCAGAAAATTCAAGAAAGAAACCCATCATAGAAGGAGAAAAAGATGATTCAGAAAGTTGTATTAAAAAGTCTCCGAAATATCTTATTGTAACGATCCGACCGGTCATTTTGAGTATTACAACCTTGCTTCCTCCTTTACTGCTCAAATTGTACTTTACAGCTGTTGTGTGAATTGTCTGGGTAATTGGTTCGGGTCCGGTGAGGTTTTGGAATGAATTGGAACACTTAGTTCCAAGGTTTAAAGCTTAAGTTAAAATAGTAATCGGATGTCGACTTATGTGTAAACAACCTCGGAATTTAATTCTGATGATTCCAATAGCTCCGTATGGTGATTTTGGACTTAGGAACGTGTCCGAAAAATTATCTGGAGGTCCGTAGTGGAATTTGGCGTGAATTGCCGAAAATTGAATTTTTGGGAAGTTTGACCGGGGAGTTGACTTTTTGATATCGAGGTCAGAATCCGATTCTCAAAATAAGCCTAAAGAACATTATATCCAAAAGAGAAGGAGCCTCCATAAACAGGCGGAAGTTCAATGGTGCCGACTCCAAATTTTCCTATTCTGGGATGATGTATGAGATTAATGATATTAGTTGGCTAATGGTCATGTTGAACACCTTAATAGGGAGATTCAGAATGCGAACAAGCTAGTACCAAATTTGAGAGAACTATTATATTCCACTTTATGATTTATCATTACATACTGATGAGATGATATCCGCCATAAAGCACACAACAGTACGGTATATATATAAAGAACCCTAACAGCTAAGTATTACAAGAAGAAGAAGAAGAAAAAAAGAAAGAAGAGCCAAAAAGACCTGATATAGCAACGTGATAAGATACATGAAACCAACGAACCAAAATAACAAAGGCATCCAGAAAAAGTGAAGTTCATGAGGCAGCAACTAAACTATAAATACTCTAGGCGACTTTGTGATTAGAGTTTCCCAAGCAGTTGAACATACGTCCCTCTTTTGGCACGAACAGAACATAGAACGCTAAATGCTCACAACATTCTCTAGCTTCATAATAACCCCCCCACCCCTCCAAGACTCCTAATCGACCCTATTCCAATTTTCCAAATCATTGAGGTCACTTTGGATGAAACATCAGTATAGCCGAGATCCTCCTTTGATGCCTTCTGATAGACATCTTTAAGATATAAACTCAGTCCACATACTGGAAGACACAGAGTAATACCAACACCTGAAGTAGATACAGTGAGCGTCTCTCTCTCTCTCTCTTTTCTTTTTAGTCTCTAAGCATCTCAATTATTGCAAAAAAATTTATCAGGTCATGTATTGCAACTTTGCATGTGAATTATCAAAAAGATTTAGGACTTAGCACTATTTCACCAACCTTTAGTTGAACTGATACCTAGCAATTAACCAGAAACTCTATTCAAAACAAGGACCAAGGTTTCAGGCAGATTCTGAATGCACTCACCAGATTGGTAACACTAAAAGAAATCCTAAAACGAACAGCACAGTCACATCAATAAAACACTTCTGATAAACGGATATCCGAACTATGTGAACCACAGTTCAAAACTTGCCTCAAGTCATTAACAAAAACCAAACAAGCTTTTCACTCTTGCTGAACCAGATTCATATATTAATGTAACCAACATTCCACTCTATGCTTCAGAAGAAGTAGAGTAGCATCTAACCTCTTTGTCAACCTAGTTACCATGTTTAAACTGGGTAGAATATAAAAGAGCATGCAATGAGGACTGATAGTCTCCCAGTTTGTCCAAAGCCATGAATAAGGGCTGGATAAACTGGATTGCCTCTCACCTCAGAAATGCACAGACCTAAATCTTTGCAAATATAGAGACTGACATAAAAAAACCCATGTTAAAACAGACTCGTTCACTCACAGGTAGGCGGCAGCAACCTAGGAAGGAAACATAGAAGAATGCGACAATCTGCAAGAACGTGACCATTCTCACTTCATGCAGACAAGCAATACGGCACTCATTTCGATTAATTTTTTTTTTTTTGGTGATAAGGTAAACATTTTATTAATAAAGGTACCAAGACGATATAAAAGGTTACATCAAGAGCAGCCAAACACAAGAGCAGCCAAACACCTACAACAGCAGAACTTCAGTTACAAGTTTCCTAACGAATCCAAAAACTCTAAATACTGATCCGCACTCTCAACTAAACGTCGTTTACACCAAAAAACTAATACTTTTTGCATACAATTAATTTTAATTGAGGAACCGCAAGTATAATTGAGGCAGATTATAGACAATGGATTGAGATTAACAAAATAATGCCAGAGGTAGCATATAGAGGATGCTCCAGTTAATCTGAATTCACAAATTAATACGCGAACAAACTCTTCCTTATCAAAAGATACTCAACAAACTCTTCACTATTTACCAATCTGACTTTTTCTTGGGAAAAATGAACGCACTTCTCAAACATCCAGAGAAAGTGGAGTGGTATGCTAACTAGCACAGAATGACTCCACATGCCGAATTATATCAAATAAAAATCATGGTTTAAACCGGGGACTTAGCAGAATGCAACGAATAGTCAAAACACATCATATCGGTACTGAAAACAGCTGACAATATGTTATACACATTAAATAAGTGCTCAGATCAACCTTCTTTTTTGGAAGATAAGAATTCACTCCAATCAACTAATTATGTAAGTAGTTTTGGGGTCTTTATAGTTGTTCAAGGAACTGGAGGAAACTCCAGGGAATAGTCGAAAAGATTTCACTCATTTTCTCCAAAGGGCACAACCATATAAGCACACCAAACAACCCAAACACAGCACACTAGGAAGACGAATAACAAACTACCCCTGGTTGGGAGGCAGGATAACATCAACTGCTTAACTCTACATTCAATATTTGTAGTAAATCAGGTATCAACACAAAAAGTCCACAAAATGGAATCGGAAGGGCCTGTTTATTCCTACCTGCTAGGTATTCCCACTAAATGAAAAATATATAAAACTCGCAAACTTAAGCGCAATGCAACTAATAGTCAATTCACATTACATTGACGCTCAGAAAAACTGACGATATGTAACTCACATATATCAGCTCTCAGATCAACTAATTATGTAAGTAGCTTTAGGATCTTATATTTTTGTTGAAGGAACCTGGGGAGAATGATAAAGGAATATGGAGGAAGGAATTGGACGGTAAATGGTGATTGGGCAAAGAACATCAATCGGTTATTCCACGCTAGAAATCCACAGAAAAATGAATCAGAAGAGCAAGTTCATTCATACCTGCTAGGTATTCCCACCAAATGAAGAACATAAAACCTCCATATTGTGCAACAGAGTAACTGGGAATAAGGACTGAGTGATTCAGAAGATGGAAGTACATTATGTATAAGCAAGAACATCAAGCAAGATGTCGTAAGCTAGAACTTAGACATACAAAATAAACGGTGCTCCATGCTATAGTAGACATGAGATAGCTGGTTGACAGTATTTAATAGCTAATCTTTTACATTTTTCTTGATCTTTTGGGCATGTTTCTCACACGGATTTCATGAGCTTGTGTTCTAGATCACCATCGATCAGATACTCACAAAAAGCAGTTAATCTGAACGAAAAAACATGCAAAATCTCATTACAACAGCCACAGTGCCAGTTTAAAGAAATTCACATCGAAACCCATATGAAAAACAATAAATGACCAGAGGAAATACTGTATATGCATGATCAATCCGACATTACGATAAAGAAATTTATAAGATCTGACCAAGCAGTCAGGTCCACTAACTTACCCAGGATAGGCTTGTTCAAAATATCCAGCCTTGGTGCTATAGGCTGACCCAACATTCTCATCACTATCCCCGTCTTCTAACCGTCAACTTCACCTATTTTCATTGATAAAACTACTTATCTTATTAATTTTTGTAAAACAAATTTTGACTCAAAGGACCATTTTCAATTTACTTGAAACAGGACATGCAAAATTTAAAGGTTTCGTTTGCTATGCTAAACGCAATACATCTTTGGAAAATAGTGTGCTGCAAGGCAAAATGTTAGAATATGACTGCGTGAAAAGTCCCACCAGCAAGGACCAAGTAAGAACATGGGTTGAAGTCAATTACATATCAAGCAAGCAGAATAATGCAAATACCTAGCCTAATAGCTCAGGCAGCATAATCCAGTGATGCAGCTCAGTTAACTGCAAGCTCAATGATAGCCCTGGCTCGATCAGTCTCATGCAAAGAGCTCTCTAGCTCAATGAATTTGCTCCAAGCATTGCAATTTTCTGGTGACCACTCTAAGTACTTCTCGTAAAGCTTCCGACAACGGTCTATGTTACCGAGTTGGAGTTCCATTTCAATATACTTCTTAAATATCTTGTCCTTAGGAGCCCTTCCAATTGCTTCTCCAAGTAATAACCGTGCCTCCCTGAGTCTTAACTGCCGGATTTCAAACTGGGCAGCCAACACCAGATCTTCGCGAATGAAAATTTCTGATGAGGAATCAACTTGAGACACTCCCTGTAGATTTCTCTGGTCCTTTCCATGTCCTGTGTGTCAATCTCTTCGTATAATGCATAATAAATCCATAAGTAAATGTATCGCTGCCAATAATGTTTCACTTCAGAAGGAGGAACATTAGCAATGGCTCTCTCGTAAACCTCTCTAATCCTCTCTTTATTCCCTACACTTTCTTCCAACCGAATATAATCAAACCAAGCGTCATAGTTCATCGGGTTCTTCCTCACCTCATCTTCATACTGAAACCTCCTTTTTCCAACTATAGCATCTTCAATGCCTTCACTATCACCATACTGCTTCTCGAAAACAACAAACTTGTTGTACAAATCCTCAGCTCTCCCTTTGGGTATATGATCAAGTGCAAACTGGTATATACACCTTGCCCTCTCTATCTCCTTACACTTGTCCTCAAACTCTGCAAATGCCACAAACAGTTTCTCAGCCTCGTCATCATCCACCAACTTATCCACAGCCCTCTCATAACAGTTCCTAGCCTTAACTACCTCCCCATTCTTGATCTCAAAGTTAGCATACGAAATCCATGGACTAACCCTAGGATGACAATCCACGAATCTCTCGAAAATAGCACGTGCTCTTTCTACCTCATTATACCTTAATTCAAATTTAATGTACGACAACCAACCTTGTTCATCAGGCTTCCATGCCATCCACTTTTCAAAAATCTTCCTTACGGTGGCAACATTCCCAAGCATCTCTTCCATGTGGATGTACTTGTACCACAATTGATCAACCCTAGGTAAAAGGGTTACGGCACGATCCCACACATTGCGGGCATGGTTTATGAACTCGTTCTTCATCTCCATTTCAGCATACTTCAACCACATGGAGTGGTCACGGTATTCCACTTTAAGCACACGTTCCCAAATTGAACGGGCACGTTTGAAATCCTTTTGGTTCTCTTCCCATTTTGCATATTTCACCAATGAGCTCTTGTTCCTTTGACCTTCGAACTCCTTCCGCTTGTGATTGCGGTAGTCGGCCAGTTCAGTTTCGTCGGTGATTTTTTGCTTAGGCGGTGCTCGGATTTCTGCTTCCTGACATTCCTTTGCCTCCCGGAGGATTTGCTCAACGGTGATTTGAACTGGTGCCGGAGTTTTCACATTCACCCTTACAGGTCTTGGGAGCTTCACTCGAGTCGGTTCTGATTTCGACTCCATTGGAGAAATTACAATGGCTGTCGAAGCTCAACGAACACTGAAATTGAAACAGCACTGAACTGCTTACAATGGTGTCGAAGATTGAAATAACACTGAACTGCCTGTGGGTTTTATAGAGGGCAAAATGTTCACACACCGATTTCGTGTAGAATTGGGTTTTGCATTGTTACCGATTCCCGTTCAGTGTAGAATTTGGGTTTTTTTTTCTTTTTTCCTTTTCTTTCTTGGGTAATAAGTTTCACTAAACTTCCTTATAATATTTATTCAGTTGCATACATTTTGTATATTTTAAAGCTTCTAAAATTAGCTTAATTTGAAAATTATTTTTCTCAAAAATACCTTTCAAAACAAGTATTTTTTTGTAAGAAATAATTTGTGTTTGACTAATTAATTTGAAAAGTACTTTTAAATAGTTAGTGTTTGACCAAACTTTTAAAAAGTGTTTTTAAGTATATTTTTCTGGAAAGAGTACTTTTCAAAAAAAATGATTTTGGAGAGAAGTTAATTTTGTCTGTTTCATAAAAATTATTCTGCTTCTACTTAAAACACAATTTTCTTTCTAAAAGCTTGATCAAACACCATAATTTTGAGGAAAAAAAATACTTTTGATCCAAAAACACACTTTTCGCCAAAAAGAAACTTGATCAAATAGGCTATAAATAAACTTGAACAAAGTTTTTATTTCCATTTTTAACCGTGGTTATTTTAGTGACTTGGATATATGTGAATTCTTTTTTCTTTTTTATAATAAAGACGAACATATCGCCCACACCAAAACAAGGAAAACTTTTAGCTGAAAAGCAAAGTGCAGCAACAGTTGCAGTTTACAACCCCATTTCTAAAAGCAGCAACAGGGAACTTCATCCCTGATAGCATTTTTTGTGAAAAATCATTTCATTAGCAAACAATTCTAATGATAAACTTAAATATAAAATAGATAATAAAATAAACTGCAATTTGTAAGTTAGGTCTAAATATTTCAACAAAATGAAGGATGTTATATTACGTGTTTATCAAACTTTCCGACCCCTTCCCACTGGGATCTTGGGGGAATTCTACTGAAAATGATGATCATGGAGCTGATAAGTTAATTTTTCACGATTGCTTAAGCAGTACATGTGAATACGAAACAAAGAGAGAATGATCGTAAACTTACAGCTTGTTTGGATGGTTGTTACTCATTGTATCGTATTGTATTGTTATCTCAAAACAATGTTTGTTTTGATTGTTTCACTAAAATTGATTGTATTGTATTGTTAAATTCATTGTTCCGGAATAATAAAAAGTCTCATTTTTTAAAACAACCGATTTAGTGTGGTGGCATTATTTCCTATTTTTCTTTCCAATTATGCCCTAACGTATTACTCCATAATTCTATTTTACCCTTTACCTTTTCTTTATTTTAACTCATAATCTCTCACCTATAACCTACTTTGTCTTCGTCCCTTTTTTCAAAACTTCTTCCACGTAAAATTGCTAATTTTGTTAGAATTTGCATGAATATAATTGCTTAATGTATTTATTAGATATATTTGGTGATAAATTAGTAGAAAGGGGTTTTCTTAAATTATTTTTAAGCGTAATTCTTGATAAATTTAATATAAACACTTGAGGGTATTTTTCTAAACTTATCAGTTACAGTACAGTACGATACAGTCAAACAAAAAAGCAAAATGTTATTTAACAACAATAAACAATACAATCTATCCAAACATTGTATTTATAAAACGATACGATACAATACAATACAACACAATACAATACATTATAAAACGATGGGTAACAACCATCCAAACAAGCTGTTAATTACATGAGTAGGACTATAGAAGATCTACTGGGAAGTTAAAAGTGTTTATTTTTCAAAAAAAAAATATTTTTTTTAAAGGGTCAACTTGTTTGGCTAAATTTTTAAGAAAAAATTAAGTGTTTTTCCGTAGAAGCAAAAATTACTTTTCAAAAGATGAAAAGAGTAACTTTTCCTTAGAAGCAATTTTTGAACTTTGGCCAAGTATAAATTGGTTCTTCTATATTGGCAAAAAAAAATTTCAAATTAATTAACAAAATACAAACTGCTACTCTTCAAAAATATTTTTCAAAGAGTAATTTTGGACAAAAAATATTTTCTAAATAAGCAAATCTTGAAAAATCTGTTGAATCTTTTTTATGGGTGTGGGGTAGGTCGTTCTTAGGTGCGTGGGGTGTTAGATGAGCTGTCAAAAGCTGATTGGTTGATTTTGAGTGTGAAACTTGTCTAGAGTGTTTGGCTTACTGCAAATATGTGTTCAATAGACACATTTTCTACACACTTCACGTGCTCAATAAGCACAATACTTAGTTCAAATAAAATAATTAGACAAGTTTAAGGATATATATATATATATTTTTTTTTTTTTTATTTTTTTTTTTCAAGTCAAAAGACTTTGTTTTTGGATTCACCGAAGCCCCAAACGGAATGGATCGTTTCTGCCAACGAAATGAATGCAGAGCCAGTTCTGAATGCTTCTATGATCCGGAAGTTCTTGCGAAGAGAATAAGATGTTGCTCCCTTTCCCTCTTTCTTTTCTCGCTTTGCCAATCTTCCCGTCTAACGTGGGCCGAGCGACGATATGCGCGGTAGGAAGAAACCTAAGAGAAGACGCTCGCCTCTTATTGTTTTAGTGCAACACAGGAAAGCGCCCTCTTTTTTTCATCCCTCTAACTTTTCTGATTTTGTATTGAACGCATAACGTATCTAGGACTGCCCTTCAAATTCTATTTGAGCCTATGTTCAGGCCAAACTCACCCCCTATTTTACTAAGGCTAGAAAGAATGCCTGCCAAGTTCATATAAGGGAACGCTTTCCCCAACCATTAAAGGAAAGGGTCGACAAAGGGAGGGAGGTGCGGCGGGGGACGGAAAACGCTTTCAGAGATTGAGATTTATTTTTCATCAAAAACGAAGAAGGCCGAGAATGGCCTACTATGTATCTTATCTGAGGGAAACATGCTATTTTGACCTCCACAGTATGATTATCGGCCCCTCTCCTTGTTCCGCCCTTCCTATTGTGACAGTTGCCTTCGGGCTCTGCCTGCCTTTTATGATAAGAATTTCGGCTCGACCCCGAAAGTGCTGGAAATAACATAAAGGAAGAGGTCCATGTAATTGTTGGGTCCGTCCCCTTCTTAATCGATGGGACACAACAAGTTCGGAAGTCCTCTAATTAATCTAAGTCACAGAAGGAGAAGACAGAGTTCTCTTTCCTCTGCTATCAATAATAAGAATACTAGGTTGCCACCCCATGCGGTGTGAGAAAAGCCCACTTGATTTCGGAATGCCAACCTCGACCTTTTTTGCCTTCTCACTCTATTACAAAAGAGAGAATTCACTTTAGATAACCACATCTTTGCTAGGCAGATTATTGAAATGGCCGAGTGCGCCTTTTTGTATATATAATTCAAGTAAAGAGTAGAGTTACAAAAAAAAACAATCTAATGGAGAACTACTTTCACGTTCGGTTGGGAGAGCAATTTTTTGGTTGACAATTCCTCGTTCCCGTTCGTGTAGAGATCACCAAAGTTTAAGTTCCGTAGATTAGTGCACCTCACGGGCTGTTTAGAAAATTGGTTCGTTGAATAGAAGTAAAACCTAAGGACACACGTTTTCTTTTACTCTTTCCTCGTCACCTTTTTTTTTTTTTTTGCATGTGATTGTTGATGATTCAATTTTATTTTGTTGTAATATACTTCAAAAGTAAAGATAGGATTGAGTTTGTGGCTGATGATTGACGAGCTCACGTTGAAACATTTAAGATTTATTTTTGATAATTCTTTGAGCTAATTTTGACTTACATTATATATCTATCTATCTATTTATACTATATTAAGAGTACGAATCTCCTTAGTGAAATATTGTTCGCTTTTTTTATCCTCTATAAATGTATTCTATATTGGATAAAATTATAAATACAAATAAAGTATTTATTTTTTTGAAAAAAGGGTTGCCAGTAAAATAAAAAAGAAACTCTTTCTTAATTAATAACGTAAAAAACGGTCCTTCCATCCCATAGCTTGCGGGAAAAGTAAAACTTATCAAGGTAAAAAGTTAAAAAGAATAAGACAATAAGAAGAAACTCATTATTTAATATTCCTACTAATAAAGTCAAAATTTTCGTATGTTATAAAGAAAAAAAGAATTAGACATTAAGTAGAAACTCATTATTTAATATACATATTAAAGAGGTAAATTTTCATAGGTTAAAATGGATAAAAAAAGATAGTAAGTAGGAAACACATTCTTTAATATTCCTTTCAAAGTGTGTAAAAAGAAGTCGATTAATACCCAATTTTTATTGGGTTGCTTTCATCAACCTATGTTGTTTAGAATTTTGAAACCAAAGTCATTTAGAAAAAGGAGGAGTTGGACACTTCTATAAAAGAAGCCAATATTTCATATTCCTTTTCAAAAATTCTTGATAGCGTCGACGTATGCGAAGGTAAATTTATTTTTATTTTGTGTTTAACTTTCTGACTTTTAGATTATTCTTGAAGTTTAATAATAGACATTCTTCAGTTTTGTAGTAACAAAAGTTCTTGTAATTTTATTCATAGCTATCAATTCAAGTATGTAATTTAAAAGTTAAAATGTTTATTTTTCGTGAACAAATAATTTGCTATTTTATGAGAAAATTATATAAAAAAAGTAACTACATAAAATTAGAAACCAGTGAGCCTTAAATATTTAAGCATAGAGCAATCACACTTCATACAGAAAGATATAACAAATTAGCATGTTTGTTTTCGGTGGACATGTAATTTGTTATTTTATGAAAAATAGAAAGCAATTACATGAAATAGAACCAATGAGCCTTAAATATTTAAAAATAGAAAAAATAAACTTCTTAGAGAAAGATATACTAAATTTAGTACATCTGATAGTGTGCATATGGCTGAAGAATACGAAAGAGATATAATTAGCCTTATTACTAGAATGCTAGGAATATGAATGCCACAAAATCTTTACAATCGTGGAACTTAAATTCAGTAATAATTGATACGAATCTAAAATATGTCTGCACCTTAATGAAGTCGTTTGAGTTATTTATATTTTTGAGTTATTTTACAATTCTTATAGTATTTCAATCAATTAAAGAAATAGAAGAATTAATATTTTTTCCTCGGGCGTTAAAAAAGATTTTTGTTAGTTAGTTACCCATGTATGATTGTGTTTATAGAATGGCTTAAGAATATGTCACGACCCCGAATTCCCTCCGTAGGATGTCGTGATGGTGTTTACTCGAAAAATGTATAGAGTTGAATTTATACGCAGTTCCGAAGATATGTGGTACAACTTAACACAAAATATAAATAAAAATAAAAATGTGAATATAGATTGGAGAAACAATTAATCTGGACAAGGCAATCATGAACAGTGAACTTTAGGATTTAACAAAAATAAAATCAGTGTAAGAAACTGTAATGATCACTCTTTCTTGTAGAGGAAATAATACTTCTTCTATAATATAAATCTCAGAAAAAAAATGTCCTTGCAGAAATAATAACCTAGCCTCTTTATAGTGGAGAGATTTGGCTCCAAGTATAATAAAATAAACATTCAGTGAGAAACTCATGCTAAATTAGCTTTTTCATAATTTCTGCCAAGATTCCCTCTAGTGGGATTACAACAGCTTTTGTCTGCGAGCTCGATCTTGCTTAGAACCCTCGATTTTGGTTTGAGCTTGGTTTCGGCTCGAATTTATGATCTTAGTTCGAGCCCGACCCTGGTTCGAGCCCTTGAATTGATTCCAGGTCGATGTAGGTTGGTTTTTGGATTATCAGCATGATAGATCTACCCGTATCGTAGTTCGATTCTTGTTCGAGTTTGATTATGATATCGATCTCATCACGGACCGGCCTCCCCGGGTTCTAGGTTAGTTCGTGCCCCCTTCGGGATCTTACTTCGAGATCTTACTTCGATACACCGCCCTTCGAACCGTACTGGACATGCCAAGGCTGAAATTTATTTCGACCGTATACAGATGGCACCTAGTCTCTAAAACTAGGTAAGCCTATCAATGCAGAATAAAAATTTAAATCTGAAATAAATAAACTACAATTCAAACAATTTCAACTTCCAAAACCCGGTAGAAATAAGTCACAAGTTTCTAAGAATTGTATCCTCAACGTCTCTATATATCAAGGTCTAAAGAAAAAAAGGGAAGCAACATAATAATGATAGAAGGGGACTCCGGAGTCTGCGGACGCTGGCAAATATACCTCAAAATCTCCGTGCACAGGTAACTCACTGAAGATGGGGCTGGTAAAGAGTACCTGGATCTGCACAAAAGGAAGTGCAGAAGCGTAGTATGAGTACACCACGGCGCTACCTAGTAAGTGTCAAGCCTAACCTCGGTAGATTAGTGACGAGGTCAGGTAAGGCCCTACTGAAAAATAATAATTTTATGGTAAAATATTTAACAATATAATAAAATAAAATGACAATGGAAATGAATCAAGTGGCATGTCACCATTTAATTACACAAAATAATGAAAAATAATATCTCGTGGAATCAAAACAGAATTTCTTTTCAACTTTATGAAAATTACAACAAATAATCAAAGGCAACTATGGCCATAAATCAATATCAACAAGGGCACTCACGAGGTACCGCATCGTAGTCCCAAATTATAAATAAATTCACAATATCTCATTTCCTTATCTAACCGGGGGAGCCTTCACAATTTATTTTAAAGAAAATATTTTTTTCCGAAATAGCATCCCGCGTTTTAGCCATCCTTATCACACCGCATGACTTCTAGTAGTTCCCCCTACTAGCCACGCATATCAAGCCACCCTTATCTCACCGCATGCGTTTCAATACCCAGACCTTATACCACCGCATGCGTATCAATATCACAATATATCATAATTTGTACCTCAAGTGCTCAAATAATTTAACTTGCCAAAATAATTCAACAACAATATTTTTTCACAATAAAGAGCTTACGGCTCATGCCAAAATAAATCATCAATAATATTTTTTCACAATAAAGAGTTCACGACTCATGCCAAAATAAATCATTAATAATATTCAGGAATAAATAATTCAGCAAAATAATATTTCAAAATCTTTAGTACGTTACTTCAATACTAATTTTTAAAAATGTCAAATACTTCGTATTAATAATATTTAATTTAAAAAAAACCAACTTGCAAATAATGCACAGAATAAAAAAAACCAAGTTCCAACTAAACAAGTAAAATAATTAGCAGGAAAAAGGTCAAGCAAATTTAAAGTATATAAAACAAATCAATGATGTAGAATATAACAAGATTTAATAATTTAATTAATATACAACAATGATCTACACAATTTAAAACATAATCCTTTACATTTAGCCCGTGCACACGCTCGTCACCTCGTGTACACGACTTTCATCACATTACAATTAATACCAATCCTAGGGGAAATTTCTCCCACACAAGGTTAGACAAAGCCACTTACCTCGACTTGCTCCAATTTAATCACGTAGTATGCCTTTTCCTTTATTTTCCGACTCCGATCTACTCGTATCTAGTCATAATTAATTCGATACAGTCAACAAAAATTATAGAATCAATTCCATAAGAAAATACTATATTTTTCAATAAAATTCGAAATTAACTCAAAAATGGCCCGTGGGGCCCACGTCTCGAAATCCTACGGAAGTTATGAAATACGAACGCCATTCAACCACGAGTCCAACCATACCATTTTTACTAAAATCCGACATCAACTTGACCTCCAAATCTCAAATTCTCATTTTGAAATCCCTAGGCCCAAATCCTCTAATTTCACCTCAAAATCATGTAATCTATTCGAAATATTCAATAATAATCCAATATAATTGACTAACAATGATTACATATGACTTACCTCAAGATTTTTCGTGATTTCTCGCTCAAAAATCGCCTCACCCGCTTTTGGAAATGTCAAAAATGACAAATTTTCTCGGACCCTTCTGTTTTGTACATTGCCCAGTGCTTTCGCACCTGCGGATAAAATTCTTGCACCTACGGTCCCGCATCTGTGGTGAAATACCGCAGCCCAGCTGCCTTCGCTTCTGCGAGCTTTGGACCGCATCTGCGCCTTCGTAGGTGCGGAAAATTCCATCGCACCTGCGGGCCTGCCCGCACCTGCGCCCTTCCTCTCGCTTCTGCGCAACATGAGCCGCATCTGCGGCATCGCACCTGCGGCCCATTTCTCGCTGGTGCGATTACACCAGAAGAAAGAAAAATTTCCAGATTTCTTCTAAGTCCGAATTTGATTCGTTAACCATCCGAAACTCACCCGAGACTCTCGGGACCTTAACCAAATATACCAACATGTCCTAAAATATTATACGAACTTAGTCAAAACTTTAAATCACATCAAACAATGCTAAAATTATAAATCACACCCCAATTCAAGCTTAATGAAACTTAAGAATTTTCAACTTCTACATTCGATGTCGAAACCTATCAAATCAAATCCGATTGACCTCAAATTTTGCACACAAGTCATAAATGACATAACGGAGCTGTGAAAATTTTCAGAACTGGATTTCGACACAGATATCAAAAAGTCAACTCCCCGGTCAAACTTCTAAACTTAAATTCTTATTTTAGCCATTTCAAGCCTAATTTTATTACGGACTTCCAAATAAAATTCCGATCACGCTCCTAAGTCCAAAATCACCATACGGAACTGTTGGAATTATCAAAATTCTATTCCGGGGTCATTTGCATAAAATTCGATATCCGGTCACTATTTGAACTTAAACTTTTAATTTTTTTATCAAAATTCTATATCTCGGGCTAGGGACCTCGGAATTTGATTCCGAGCATATGCTCAAGTCTCAAATCACGATACGGACCTACCAGAACTGTCAAAATACTGATCCGAATCTGTTTGCTCAAAATATTGACCAAAGTCAACTCAATTGAGTTTTAAAGCTTTAATTCATGCTTTAATCCATTTTTCACATAAAAACTTTTCGAAAAATTTTACGGACTGCGCACACAAGTTGAGGAATGATAAATAATGTTTTTTGAGGTCTTAGAATACAGAATTAATTATAAAATTTAAAGATGACATTTTGGGTCATCACAGAATATATACCTTTGAAAAAAATCAGAAAAAACTCTTAAATCTTCAAAAGTTTGTGTTCTTACTAAAACTTTTTTAAAAAAAGCTTGAAGACTTGTAAAATAATAATAACTTATAAAGATGGAATAAGTTTATAGTTGAATTTATTTACCAAGATGATTGAGGAGCATTTCTTTCTTTATTAAGTTAGTTATATAGAATCAACAATAATCATTTTAAGGAACTTATACTTTTTTTGTTGTAACTATTTTATTGTTCAAACACTATTCGTTAATATAATATTAATGTGATTTTTAAAGTTATATATTTATTGAGATAGGGTACATGCGCAACACGCGTATCCTAAAAATAATTTATTTAAATATGTAAGAAGTCCTAATATTAATTTGTAGTCAACTAGAAAAGAGAAACACAATTAATCCCCAATAGAATCCAATTTTGAATTACAATCGTAATACTTTTCCCTATCAAATTCAAAAGATAAATTCCATGTGATAATTGGATTCTTAGTTACCGGAAATAGGTAAAGCAAACAAATAGGGATATATTATTTATGAAAACTCCAATAATATTTAAATTTTGAAGTTTTGTAATAATAGGTTCTTCAAGTTTTGTAGTAACAAAACTTCTTATAGTTTTCTAATTATACTACAAAAAATGGAGTTAATTGCGGCGGATTATTACTTATATTGCGGCGGTTCAGAACCGCCATAACTCTCCTTAATGGAGGCTAGAAGGACCGCCATAATCGATTCCGTCAAAAGGTATAATATGGGGATTATCGCTTTACCGCCATAATATGTAGAGGAAATTGCCGCAATATGCATTGCTTAAAATGGTTGTTTACTTTGCTTGTTATGATGGCTATTAACCGGTGTAATTGTTAAAAATTTACCACATAGCCGTCTATACTGACATAATCATAATATTTTTAATGTTAATATTTTAATTCCACATTTATATCCTTTTTATTGCACCCTTATGCAATCAAGCACCCATCATAATGATCTTAACATAAATATAGAGAATTAAATAAGCAAAATATTCGTCATATTAAAACATAAGTGCCCAAAATCCATATCATCAAAGATTCAAGTTTTAGTTCGAGAAAGTTATTCAAGAATTACAATACCAAAAAAGCATAGTTTATCCTAACAATGATTACTAGTTGTCATTTGCTCTTTTCTCATTGTTACTTTCGTCAAAGGATCTTCTTGGCCTAGTTGGTGACGGAATGTTAACTCCTAAATCGTGTGCCTGCATAAAAAAACTAATTGATAGTCTCAAACTTTTAAACTTTTATAATTGCAATCAGGTGATTAAGAAGCCGACTCTAAAATACTTTGCATTTTCTTCAATACGGCGATCAATGTTCCCTTCATTAAATATTTTTGCTCTAATTATAGGCTCACAGAAAACACCAGGCTCATCGACATTGTTCTTTGTGAACCCAAATGCATCGTTGATCATTGTTTCCATTGGATCTTGGGGCTGTATTTCTTCTATTACATGTGTGTTGTGAGAAGTTTGTGACATAGTTGTATTTGATTCTTCACCATGCAAATACCAAACTTTATAATTTTTTGGAAAAGGCTTACAAGTCAGATGCTCTTCAACTACATTTCTTCTTTGTCACTTATTAAAATCACATTGCAGACACGGACACTTAATTATGCGCCCGTCGATAGAATCATGTTCAAGCAAAATCCAAAAAATTTCTTAGCCCACGTGCATATTCAGGTGTGTTTCATGATTTGCTAATCCAAGATTTATCAATTGGTATAGCTAGAAAGAAAAAAATAAAATAACATCACAATATCAAACCAAAAAAAGCTAGCTAGTTCATAGCTTTTGAAGAATCTGTAAATGGAAACCAAAGCGAGAAATAAACAAAGAAGTGAACAACTTGTTCATGGAAAAATAAAAAATACAGCATGCAAGAACTACCTAAAAGAAAGGAAAAATTTACACCGATAAGAGCTATACCTATCAAATTGTTCATTGTCGACGTCGATCCCAATAGCTTCAGCTACCTATCAAGGGTATATATAATAATTTAGGTTAGTATATTAGACTAAACAACACAAAAATTATCAAAATAAGCTACAAAAGTTTACAGCGAAAGGCAGGGGCTGAGACATCGTACTGGTCCACTATTGGTAAAGGGTACAGTATCAACTGTTGTTGCTCATATACTCTCAAAATGAACAATAAATAACATGTATATTCAAATTCTGATAGCCAATTAGCCTAGGATTTGTATGCAGAAAGTTTGAGTCCCGAACTAAAGTGTGGTCTTTTTGGACTTAAATGACGAAAATAGGTAAAAAAATAAATAATTGATTGCTATTTTATATATCGCACGGTTATTTACCGCGCTATATCTTAACGATACATTTGTCCGTTAAGGTATAACACATGTAATATATGTGCTACACTCAGTATTTGCAGTTATAATATATTGACTGCATAGAGCATCATTGACGTGCGTTATCCATCCTTCACTTCACTTCTCTCCTTATTTTTCTTGTCTCTTGCATTATACAGAAATAGTATTTTTCTTGTGGAAAATTTCTATCAACTTCATTATTGATAAAATCCTTATGGTTGTGCCTACGAAGCATAATCAAAAGGATTTATAAAGTTGATGTGTAATTAACTTCTCCTTATCTTGACATGAGGTTTCTCGTAGTTAATTGTCTCATTACTTTAAAAACTATAAACTTACTGTCAGATTTTAAATTGTTTCATTAATAAATTACTAATCACCCTAATAGTAGTGAATTTTTTGTCTTTTCTATTTTTCTTTTCAACCAAAAAGCAATATATCCTCATTCTTGGTAAAATTATATTATTGTAATAAATATCAAACCTCAACTAATACAATTTATCGTTCTTATCATGTTTACGGATTTTCTGGTGATAATTGAGTTTTTATTTCAAAGTTGAGATTGATGTTTTGGAACCAAATGTTGAGGTAAAGATTTGTACTTGTTATTCTATCTCCCTGTTGATATTTATGCATTTCATTATGGTAAGGGAGAGTGATAATGCACGAAAGGTGATGTCGTGCCATATTGTGAGTGATAATGGGTGATGTCGTGCCATATTGTGAATATTAATGCACGAAGAGTGATGCCGTGCCATGATATGAGAGTTAATGCACGAAGGGTGATGCCGTACCGTTTCTATTTATTTTATGGTGAGATTGAGAGTAAAAGTACGAAGGGTAATAACGTGCATTTTTCCTTACTGTATTCACTATTCCTGTTGATTCATGGTATATTGACTGCTCCGGTGATCACTCTGTTGTAGTTCTTTATCTTGTATTCCCCTCAGTATGTTTCCCTCCCAACATTTTCTGTTTAGTTCTTCATTTCTGTTATTTGCATATACACTGTTAAATTGTACAGGTTGATTTGTAGGTGCCTTGCCTTAGCCTCGTCACTACTTCATCGAGGTTAGACTCGATACTTATCAGTACATGGGGTCGGTTGTACTGATGCTGCACTCTGCACTTTCTGTGCAAATTTTGATACCGGCTCAGGTTGATTGAGATTTGCTACTGGTCCGCTGTCTGGAGACTCAAGGTAGATCTGTCGGCGTTCACAGACCTTGAAGTCCCCGTCTATCTTTTATGTCCTACTGTTTTCTTTCATTCAGACAGTTGTATTTCTTTCAGACTATTACTTGTAGTAAATTCGAGAATGCTCGTGAATTGTGACTCCAGATTCGGGTGGTAGTAGTTAATACAGTTTTTATGATATTCCGCACTTATTATATTTCATCTTAGTTAATTATTGTTAATTACTGAACGGAAATAAGGAATTGATTAATGATTCTCTAACGTTGGCTTGCCTAGCAAGTGAAATGTTAGGCGTCATCACGGTCCTGTCGGTAGAAAATTTCGGATCATGACAGAACCAATTACTCCAGTAAGTCAAATAACAACCGTAAAGTAAAATTTGAACTGTAAATGAAGAGACGGAATTGTAATACTCGAAACGACCGGCCATCGTTACAATAATATACTCCATTGATAGTATTGAACTAAAGCGCCATGAAATTGCTCGTTAGGAGTACAGAAAATCGCTCTTAAAATTTCAAATGAAAATTAAAGGGAGAATTAATTTTCAATTGCAAGAAGATTCATACCAACTCCTTTTTTTTTTTTTTTTTTTGTGGCAAATTTCAGGTTTGCCAGAACAAAATCATGGAGTATATTTTTTCTTGAAAGTCTACCCTACAGATTTCAGTGTGTATTTTCTATACGAAGATATTTTTCTTTTTAAATTAAGTAGATGATTAATACTTCAATCATTGCAAAAGACTCATTATTATTGTATGAAAAGCATCAGAAATATATAGCCAAACGTGCACACGTAGCTAATGCTAGAGACAAGAAAAATAAGGAGACAAGTGAAGTGAAGGATGGATACCGCGTGTCATTGATGCGCTATGCAGCGAATATATTATAAGTGTAAATAGTGTGTATATCACATATATTACATGCGCTATACTTTAACGGACAAACGTGCGGTAAAAGTATGTGATATCCATCCTTCACTTCACTTCTTTCCTTATTTTTATTGTCTCTTGCATTATAAAGAAGTACTCCCTCCATTTCAATTTATGTGAACTCATTTGACTGAGCACGGAGTTTAAGAAAAGAGAGAAGACTTTTGAACTTGTGGTATAAAATGAGATACATATATTTTGTGTGGCTATAAATCATTGCATAAAAGTAAATTATTTCCAAATAAGGAAAGAGGTCATTCTTTTTGGCACGAACTAAAAAAAAATAGGTTCACATAAATTGAAATGAAGGTAGTAGTATTTTTCTTGCGGAAAATTTCTATCAACTTCACTATTGATAAAATCCTTATGGTTGTGCCTACGAAGCATAATCAAAAGGATTTATAAAGTTGATGTGTAATAAACTTCTCCTTATCTTGACATGAGGTTTCTCGTAGTTAATTGTCTCCTTTCTTTAAAAACTATAAACTTACTGTCAGCTTTTAAATTGTTTCTTTAATAAATTACTAATCACCCTAATAGTAGTGAATTTTTTGTCTTTTCTATTTTTCTTTTCAACAAAAAAGCAATATATCCTCATTCTTGGTAATATTATATTATTGTAACAAACATCAAACCTCAACTAATATAATATGCTCTATTGTTATTATTGAACTAAAGCGCCATGAAATTGCTCGTTAGGAGTACAGAAAATCGCTCTTAAAATTACAAATGAAAATTAAAGGAGAATTAATTGTCAATTGCAAGAAGAATCATACCAACTCCTTTTTTTCCCAGTTTTGCCTGAACAAAATCATATATTTTTTCTTGAAAATCTACCCTACATATTTCAGTATATATTTTCTCTACGAAGATATTTTTCTTTTTAAATTAAGTAGATGATGAATACTTCAATCATTGCAAAAGACTCATTCTTATTGTATGAAAAGCATCAGAAATATAAAGCCAAACGTGCACAAGTAGCTAATGCAAGAGACAAGAAAAATAAGGAGAGAAGTGAAGTGAAGGATGGATAGTGCATGTCATTGATGCGCTATACAGTCAATATATTTTAACTGTAAATACGGTGTATAGCGTATATATTACATGCGCTATATCTTAACGGACAAACGTGCCGTTAAAGTATAACGCGGTTATTATAAAATGATAGTCAGTTGTTTTTTTACCTATTTTCGTCATTTGAGTCCAAAAATACCACACTTTGATTCCGGCACCCAGAAAGTTGAGGTGCAGAATTCTAAAAGTGACACCTATTTCTTTTGTCATAGAGAGGAGACATTCACCTTCATAGTTACCATGCAGTAGAAAACAATTGAGTAGATATCAAAATAAAACGTAAACCAACGAGGATCTGAGATATTCCAAAGGATGAAAGAAAGTTGTTTCAACAAAGTCATTGCAATTACAACATGCAATCAACTAGATGTCAAAGAAAAATAACAAAAAATACACTAAAAACTAATAGAAAGAAGAAAAAAAACCATTAGTAGAAATTTTGGAAAATCACTATAAACATGACAGAAAACTTGCTGATAGATATGCATACTGACTTAATTTGAGAAGC
Organism: Nicotiana tomentosiformis; assembly: GCF_000390325.3. NCBI lineage: Eukaryota > Viridiplantae > Streptophyta > Magnoliopsida > Solanales > Solanaceae > Nicotiana > Nicotiana tomentosiformis. The sequence continues at coordinate 65,659,965 of NC_090814.1, read as the reverse complement.
CATTGTAACGACCCGACTTGTTATTTTGAGAATTAACGTTCCGTTCGGCGGTTTAAGGTCTCGTGCAGCTTTAAAATATGTATTATGACTTGCGAGGGTGGTCAAGTTTGGTTTTCGGATGATTCAGGATTTAATTGAAAGAACAATTCTTGTTTTGGAAGCTTAAGTTGAAATAATTGACCGGATGGTGAATTATGTGTAAACAACCCCGGAATGGAATTCGGATGGTGCAATAGCTCTGTAGGGTGATTTCAGACTTAGTAGTGTGTTCGGATATTTATTTTGAGGTCCGTAACTAAATTAGGCTTGAAATGGCAAAAATAAAAAATTTAAGTTTGGAAGTTTGACCGGGGAGTTGACTTTTTGATATCGGGATCGAAATCTGATTCTGGAAAATGAAACAACTCTGTTATATTATTTATGACCTGTGTACAAAATTTGAGGTCAATCGGAGTTGATTTGATAGGTTTCTGCATCAACTGTAGAATTTGGAATTTCTTAGTTTCGTTAGGCTTGAATTGGGGTGCGATTCGTGGTTTTAGTGTTGTTTGATGTGATTTGAGGCCTCGACTAAATCCGTAATATATTTTGAGACTTATTGGTATGTTCAGACGGGGTCCGAGGGGTTCGGGTGAGTTTCGGACTATTTCTAGGCCATTTTTAACTGTTGGTTTTTTTGCTACAACAGTGTACATCGCAAAAATTTCTGTTGCACAGGATTGACTTTGGAAGCTTATATCTCGTAATATATAAGGAATTTGGCGATGATCCAAAAATAAAAGTTGTAGCCCTTTGTATCTAGTTTTCCGAAATTTAAATCGTTTGGCAGTTGGAGTTGGGTAAAAGAAGTTATGGTTAATATACTATAGGCTATCGGGGAAGAGTTTGATATTTTCAACATAAGCATGTAATGATCCAAAGGTACATTTTTAGTTTTAGAGATCGAAATTCAATTTCGAGACTTCTGAGAGTTTTATAATGAATTATAGGAATGATCTGGAAAGTTTGGTCTAATTTTATCAACTCGCGTTTGGGTTGTTAGCGCAAAACATGAGTTAATTGTTTAAAAAGTAAAATTAGTATCATATTGAGCAAATGAGCTCAAAATTGAGTTTTGATTTAAGGACTAGGTTCGTATTATTATTTGTGACTCATAGGAATAAGAATCGTTGAATTCCGAGTGCGTATGATGGAGTTAGAGCCTTTTTAGTGAAAATAAATATTGTTGGTGCAACAGTTTCTGGTGCGCACCTTTAGCGACCAGATTTGGCAGTTTTAGCGACGGAAATTGGGCTTTTAACGACCAGAATAGTCTTTTTATTGAGCAGTTCTATTTTTTTTTAGCTCATTTCAATATTTTTGGATGAAAGAACATGACTTGGGGTGATATTTGAGCAAGCAATCACGGAAAATCTTGAGGTAAGTCACTTGTGATCATTTTCACTCCATAATATTGAATTATCATCGAATAATCCGACTAGATTACATAATTTTGAGGTGTAAATGGGGGATTTGGACCTAGGGATTTGAAAATAAGATTTGAGGATTTGGAGGTCGAGTTGATGTCGGAATTTGGTAAAATTGGTATGGTTAGACTCGTGGTTGAATGTGATTTCAGATTTTGTAACTTTTGTCGAGTTCCGAGATGTGGGCCCCACGAGCAAATTTTGGGTGAAATTTCAGATTTTGATGGGAAATCTGTATTTTTATATGGAATTAATTCCTATAATTTGTTTTGACTGAATCAAATTATTTATGACTAGATTCGAGGCGTTTGAAGGCCGATACGCAAGGCAAAGGCATTGTAGAGTAAAGAATTGCACGACTTGAGGTAAGTAACATTTCTAAACTTGGTTCGGAAGGTATGAATCCCTAAATGTTGTGTTATTTAATTATTGGAGGTGACGCACATGCTAGGTGACGAGCGTGTGGGCGTGCACCATAGAAATTGTGACTTAAATACATGTTATGGAGTTGTAAAATTAAAGAATCATATTATTATCCGCGTATCCTCCACATGTTAGAGAAATTGAGCTGAGGCTCGTATTAAAGATCATATTTAGGCTACGTGCCGATATTTTAGGACTCATAGGGTCGTGTTGTTGTTGAATTAATTATTTTAAAATATACATTTCATACTCAGTCATGGTCATCCATTGTGAGGATATTTATAGGATCGGGACTGCCCGCCTGCAGCAGGCCATATCAGCTTTATATATATTATTATTATTATGGGATCGGGCTGCACGCCGCAGCAGGCCTTATAGGCTTTATTATTCTGGATCGAGGCTGCATACCACAACAGGCCTTATTAGCTTTTATTATTATATAGATCGGGGCTGCCCTGCAGCAGGCCTTATAGGCTTATTTATTATATGGATCGGGACTGCCCACCTGCAGTAGGCCATATCGACTTTATATTACGCTTGGGTTGAAGGAGCCCCTCCAGAGTCTCTATACACCCCTAGTGAGCGTAGATGATTATATATTCGGGATGGACTTCCCAGGGTATGGACTTGCCTTACTTGTTTATATTGTGATGAATTTCCCTGGACATGAATCTTGTCCGTATCATTTACATTTGGGAATGAATTTTTCAGGGCTGGATTGGCCTTATACGGTACTGAGTGACTGACTGTCAGTCGATGTGTGTGTGTGTGTGTGTATATATATATATATATATATATATATATATATATATATATATACGGGATGGAATATCCCTGGGGTGGATTGGCCATAAACAGTACCGAGTGATCGAATGATTTGTGACCAGTAGTACATGAGGTCTTACCACTGAGATGTCATATTCCTCATATCATGCAGTATTGATCTATTTTTGCTTGTACTGAGTTTAACTGTTGAACTTGAAAGTATGCCTTCATTTCTGTACCATTATTTATGTACTGAACTGTACCTGTAGAGCTCGTCACTGCTTTCAGCCCAGAGGTTAGTTTTGTTACTTATTGAGTTGTTTGTACTCATACTATACTCTGTACCTCGTATGCAGATCCAGGTGCTTTCGGACACGGCGACTGTTAGATCTCAAAGTACTATCAGTTGGAGACTATCAAGGTAGCTGCCTGGAGTCCTCTTAGCAAATTCTATTTGTTCTTCGCCGCTTTGGGACTGAACTTGACTATCATTCTTTTAGTTATTGTACTATTCTATACTTTCAAATAGTGTTTTATCAGTCAGACTTTATTATTATTTAGATGGCCATGTACTCAGTGACACCGGGTTTTGGGAGTGTAATTGTACCAGATATTGTGGGATTTTTTGTAAAAATCTAATTATTATGTTTTCAAACTTAAAAGAATTTGGGATTTATTGAGGCTATTGGCTTGCCTAGTATCGAGATAGGGGTCATCACGACATGTGAGATTTTGGGTCGTGACAGCCATGAATAGGAATTTTAACTTTGTCAATCTCCCAAACATGCATGAACCCTAGCAAATAGAAAAGAGAAATCAATAGCTAAACTAGTAAAATCGATGACCAAATCGGTGAAATTGACGGCTAAACTAATAAATTGACAGCTAAAATCAGTGATTTAAACTGATGTTCATCCAATATAGACACATGTACCCCTTAAATCAATGAAATCGGTGGCTAAATCAGTAAAATTGAAAGCCAAATTAGTGAAATTCACGGCTAAAATCAATGCTTTTAACTGACACCCATCCAATACACACATATGCATGCCTTAAATCAGAGAAATCAACGGCTAATTTAGCATTTTGAAAGGAATTACATGAACTACTTGAAACAAGAGACAAATTGAAATGAGTATTTATTAACAAATTGAAATCTGATTTCCTTACAAAAAGCTAGATTATTGGAAGAATCCTCAAACGATTTGGGAGAATCGTCTTTTTGAGAGAGAAGGCGTAGAGAAAAAGAGAAAAAGAGAGAGAGAGAATAGCGTCTGTTTTGATAGGGGAGTTCAAAATATGTTGAGGGAAAAGAATTAATTAAAAATGTGAGAATTAGTGGCGGTTCCAAAACGCCGTAATTAAAATGGAATATGGTATTGTAGCTCTTGGTTGGTAAGCTTGCAATCAAGTTATTGCTATCTTACGAGGGGGGGGGAGGGGTCGTTAGACCGTAGCTTGCTGCTGAAAAACATTGCTAGGCTAGCCTTTTCTTCTATGTCTGGTGGAGTTATTCCCAAACTGGCTTCCATGTAGCTACAGCTGCAGAGGATAGTCTCTAAAAGCTACAACCGCCTAAATAAGAATGAGAGTCTTTCAACTAGATGTGCTCCTTTGGCTGGGTATGAGAGAGAGCGAGAGATAGTTGGTCTAATAACTAGTCGTCAGCACCGGCAAAGATCTCTTGATTCCTCGCGGCCAGGCCGTCTTGGAAGCAAGCTACCTCTTGCCTATCTCACCTCCTTCCTTCAGCTGGGTCGAAAAATCCTTCTCCGCTTTATTAAACTCTTCTCTTAGGCGAGAGCTCACTCAATTCCTTTTTTAAACTTTCGCTAAACAGTATCGAGAATGACTGGAAAGGTGAAAACAAGACTAGATATAATTTGATCATTATGAACAAATCCAAAATCTGTTCACGTCAGGTATAGAGGTCGTTAAGGATGTACTTGCTTTTCCTTTTTTTTTTGTCAAGACTGGGTTGGGGTTCAGTGTTCCGCTTGTGATGCCTATGCTTTTCAAGCCTCATGATTGAGAAAGAAATCTTTCAAGCGCAGCTTTAACTGAATCTATTATAGGGTAGGCTCTTTGGAAAAGAACAACTACTTTAAAATATGCATTAATGGCTTTTAGACACCGTCGTATTATGTTTTATTTTGCGGCGATTCCTTCTAACCGCCGTTATTTGACTGTCAATAATCCCAATTTTCTTGTAGTGTAATAACTATCAATTCAAGTATATAATTTAAAAATTACATAGATATTCAAGTCTGTATAAATATAATAGATATTCTTGTAATACTATAATAAGTACTTTAGTTCTATTATAAACATACTGTGTGTATTACATGTGAAACATCTACGTTTAGCATGTTTATTTCCGTGAACATATAATTTGTTGTTTTGTAAAAGAAAAATCTCTCAAAAAAGCATTTGCATGAAATGAGAAACAATGCGCCTTAAATATTTAAGAATAGACCAATCAAACTTCATGGAGAAACGGCTGAAGAATACAAAATAGTACAGTTGATAGTGTGTATGGCTGAAGAATACAAAAAAGATAAAACTAGCCTTATTATTGGAGATGCTAGGGATATGAATTCCATAAAAGAATTACATTCTTGGAGCATAAATTCAGTAATAATTAATATAACATCTAAAACGCGTATGCACACCTTATTTATTTTGTAACGATCCGATCGGTCGATTTGAGAATTTGCATTCAGCTCAGCAATTTGAGATCATGAGTAGCTTCGTCTAGTATATTATGACTTGCATGTAACGTCGGTTTCGGTTTTCGAGTAGTTCGGGATTGATTTAGAATGATGATTCTCACTTGGGAAGCTTGAAGTTGAAAGGGTTGATCAAGTTTGACTTTTGTGTATTTGACCTTGGATCGGAGTTTTTATTGTTCCGGTAGGTCTGAATAGTAATTTTGGATTTGGGAGTATGCCCGGATTTACATTTGAATATTTCTAGAAGGTTTCAACACTATTTGGCAAAAGTCGGCAATTTGAAGGTTTGGAATGTTCATAAGTTTGACTGGAATTTGACTTTGATGATATTGGGTTCGGACATTAGTTTTGGGAGTTGGAATAAGTTCGTTATGTCATTTAGATCTAGAGCGCAAAATTTAAGGTAATTCCGAGCTGATTTGATATGGTTCGGTACGAGTTTTGGAGGTTGAAAGTTCAAAAGTTCAATAAGTTTGATTTGAGATGCGATTCATAGTTTTGAAATTGTTATACGTGATTTGAGGCCTCGAGTAGATTCGTATTATATTTTGAAACTTGTTCGTATGTTTGGACGGGGTCCCGAGGGGCTCGGGCGAGTTTCGGGGTGGTTTCAGATCATTCTGGATAGATTTTGTGTTGCTTATTTGCTGGTGATAGGTAATTCATCGCAATCGCGAGAAGGCGATCGCGTTCACGAAGAGTTAGGGGTGTTGTTCTACGCGTTCGCAATAGGTTCATTCGCGAAGTTTGTTGATGGTCCAGGTGCTTTATGCATCGCATTCGCGATAGTGCTTACGTGTTCGGGGAGGGTGGTCTGATATGTGCATCGCATTTATAAGGATTGGGATGCGAACGCGAAGAGTTATTCGTGGGTTGTGAAGTTGTGCTTTGCGAACACGAGGTTGTTACTGCGTTCGCGAAGGGTATTGCTGGAGGAGTGTTATAAATTACTTTATTTCGAAGGTTTTGGATATTTTATCACATTTTGAGTTATGGAGCTCAGATTTGGGCGATTTTGGAGGAAATTTTCACCTCATAGATTGGGGTAAGTATTTTTGACTCGGTTTTGATTATATTCCATGAATCCATTTTCGATTTTGGCCTTTAATTTGATGAATCTAAAAGAGAAATTGGGGTTTTTGTCAAAACGTTTCTAAACTGTATATTTGAGATTTGAACATCGATTCAGAGTCGAATTTGAGTGAAATTAGTATGATTTGACTCGTATTCGAATGGATTGTCATTTGTGAGTTTTTTCGAATTTTGGGGTGTGGGCCCGGGTTGACTTTTGGGTTGAATTTGAGTATTTAATTAAAGATTTGACCTTTATCATTTGAGTTTGCTCCCTATAGCATTATTCGATAATTTTTGGTTGCTTTTGGCTAGTCTCGAGTCGTTCGGAGGTCGATTTGTGCAGGATGGTGCTTCTGGTATATCGATTTGGCTTGTTTGAGGTAAGTTAATTGTCTAGTTTTGTTGGGTAAATTTTTCCACCTAAATAATATTGTTTGCTACATGCGAGGTGATGGATATACGAGATGAGGAGCGTATATACATTTTTAGGTTTTTTCATGCTATGGAGGGGAAACTTTATGCTTTCTTTGTGTTTTGATGAACTTGGTGATTCTTTGACTTATTATTTATTTAATTTTATGACTAATAAACTTAATTAACCGTGTTAGAAATCATGTTGGAACATACGACATCTTAAAAATGATTTAATGTGTTATTTTCGCACTCTTTACATACTTAATTAGCGTTAGTATCGGGAACACTCATTTATGCCTGTTATGGTCTTGCTACCTGAGTTTCTTTATCCGTAATATGCGTGAGGATTTGGGGCCTTAGGGATATGTTTGGCATGAGGGTTATTTACGTGCGGTTGATATGATGTTGGCACGATGAGTATTTTCGTGCAGTTTGAAATGAGATTGGTTTGTTGGTTATTACCATGTGAAAGGAAAGGAAGTTGGATTTTTGTTATGATTTTTCATTCGTTAAGTAATTACATGCTCTTTTACTTTGGTTTCTATTAATGTTAGTTGTTTTGCAAGATACTTCCGTTTGAGTTCCTTACGCAGTTACTTCTGTGATATCCCTTTGGCATGTTACAGTTATACCTATGTCCTTAACTTCATTGTTATTGATAAACCTATGTTCCTGCTTGAGTTACATATGTTACATGTCTTCTTTGAATTCATGTCTTTACTTGTTATTAGCACATACCTGTGTCACGACCCAAAATTCCACTAGTCGCGATGACACCTAATCCAATCCCTATGATGACCCGATAGGTCATTTTGAGATTTAGCCTCTATTTTTGCATTCCGAGACTTTGATTAGCTCCATTTAGTATTTCTCGATTTGTGTGGGCAGTCCTATCTCATTCCGGAAAGTCTTTATGTGAAAAAACTCAAAGGAAATGTGAATTTTTCTTAAAAATGATTTGAGTCGACTAAGGTCAATATTTTGTATAAACGGAACCGGATCCGTATTTTGGCGATCCTGATGGGTCCGTATCGTGATTTGGGACTTAGTCGTATGCCCTGAATTGAATTCGGAAGTCCCTAACTTGTTTTGACTCATTTTGCCGAAAACTAGCATTTTTGAAAGTTGGAAATTACTATGTTTGACCGTAAGTTGACTTATTAGCTAACAGGTTGGATTTTGATGTTAAAACTAGGAATAGTTCCATATTGCTATTCGAAACATTTCTGCAAAATTCGATTCAATTTGGAATTGATTTGACATGATTCAGACACTTAAATGTGATTTTAGCGTTTTTGAGTTTCACTTTGAAAGTTCATTCATTTTGAGGATTGATTCGTAGATTTAAATGTTATTTTGGTTATTTGATTGCGCGAGCAAGTTCGTATCATATTATTACACTTGTGTGCATGTTTTGTTTGGAGCCCGAGGGGCTCAGGTGAGTTTCAGACGTCTTTCGAATGAGTTTGGTTAGGGTTGGAATAGCTGGTGCACTTCTGGTGCTGGTGCTTTGCTGTAGATCTCGCATTTGCAAACAAGCATTCGCATTTGAGAACATGGGTTGGACTGGGTAGCCTCGCATTTGCGAGGAAAATATTCGTAATTGTGAATGAATAGTGATTGCATTTGCGATGACAGAGTCATATTTGCGACTCAGTGTGTTCTTGGGTTACCTTCGCATTTGCGAAGGATTGGTCCGAATTGCGAAGCTTGGGGGTTCACATTTGCTAACCAAATGTCACATTTGCGACTTCTGTAGCTCTGAGACAGGGTTCGCATTTGCGACACTTGTCTCGCATTTGCGATGTTCGCAATTACAAACAAGACATCGCAATTGCGACATCCACAACTGGGTAAAAGATGGGAAAAATGGGACTTAGCTCTTTTCTCACAATTTCTCAACCCTAAACACCCTAGAGGCGATTTCCAAAAGACTTTTCTTCCCAAATTCATCGGTAAGTGACTTTAATCCATTTCTTTTCAATTACCCAATACATTTCATGAGATTTCAATATCAAATTTAGTATTGCTTGCTTCCATGTTCTCTTTACTTCATAGTATGCCTTGTTACATGCCTTAATTTCTATATGCTTATTTGACTTCCATGCCATAATTTTTACTTGTCATTTAGTTATCCATGTATTAAAGTGTCCATCTTCCATAATTTCATGCTTATTTGCTACTTTTCTCTATTTTCTTTTCTTGCATATCAAAATTATCCTATGTCTTGCTTGTCTTATAGTTATGTACAAGTTGTTGCCTTCTATAATGTAGATTCACGTGTATGAGTTGTTAATTGGTAGTTATCGATGAGTTGGTAAAGAGTTGAGATATTCGAGTTATTTGAGTGTCACGACCAAAAACTCAACCTGTCGTGATGGCGCATATTATGTTACTAGGCAAGCCGACAATTTAGACATTTCCAACACTTTCAAATTTAAAATATATTAAAACATGTTTTAATATGTAAAATTCTCATAAACCTGGATAAAATGACATAACTCAATACAGAAGTCTTCCCAAAACTAGGGTGTCACTGAGTACATGAGCATCTATACAACACAAGTATGAAATAGTGTCTAAGAAAATTGAAACTGAATAAATAAGACCGAGGGATAGGGAAGGAGAATCAAGGTCTGCGGACGTCAGGGCAGCTACCTTGATAATCTACGAATGACTGAACTCCGAGAATCAACAACCACCATGAGCGAAAACACCTTGATTTGCACACAAAATGCAGGGTATAGCGTGAGTACAACCAACTCAATAAGTAGTAAATCTAACCTTTGGACTGAAAGTAGTGACAAGCTCGAGTATTACAACCCACATAACATTAATAGTACAGAAAATTATAGAAATTAGGACAGTGCTATCTCAGAAATTCATAATCTACAAGTAACGGTATAAGAATTTAGACATGCTTTCAGGTTTAGCAATAAAACTCAACACAGTCCAGGGCTGATCCAGCCCAAATGCAAATAAATCCAGGGCAGATCTAGCCCAAATGTAAATAAATCCAGGGTAGATCCAGCCCAAATGTAAATCAATAACAACCGCACCCAATGTGGATGTGCAGACTTCGGAGGGGCAGATCCATCCCAAGCGCTATAATAAGCCAAATCTTGGCATGAATCAATAAAGCATGTTGCGGCGTGCAGCCCGATCCCATGAATATCACTCATAATAGACCCTCAACCTCACTGAGTCATTAATCTCTCCAGTCTCTCGGGCTCACAAGAATCATGATAATCAGCCCAAACAATGATAATATAATGTATCAATAAAGGACAATAGAGACTGAGATATAATATGGAAATAATAGCTGTGTCTGAGTACAAAATGGCGAACTAAGCAAATAATTCAACATGTAACACGACCTTTGTGGCTCCCAACAGTGCCAACATATAGCCTAAGCATGATTTCTAACATGATTGGCAGCTCAATTTCTCTAACACATGGTGAAAATATGGATAATGATAGATTAATCAACTATACAGTTCCATGGAATTGACCAAGTCACAATTCTTATGGTGCATGCCCGCACACCCGTCACCTAGCATGTGCATCACCTCAACACCAATCACATAACACGTAATTCGGAGTTCCATACCCTCAGAACTAAGTTTAAAAATGTTACTTACCTCGCACTGTGCAAACTCTACTCCAACAAACCTTTGCCTCGCAAAACGGCCTCTGAATGCCTCGAATCTAACCACAAACAATTCGATACGATCAACTCAAGCTATAGGAATCAATTCCATATAAAAATGCTAAGTTATTAATCAAAAGTCAAAAAGTCAACTCAAAAGACACCCCCGGGCCCATGTCTCGGAATCAAACGAAAGTTACAAAATCTAAATACCCATTAACCACGAGTCCAACCATACCAAAATGACTCAAATCCGATACCAAAATCTCGCTCAAATTCCCAAAATTCGGCCTATGGACTTTCCTCCATATTCCCCAATTTTTCAACCCAAATAACTAATTAAATGATAAAATCAAAGATATAATCATGGAATTTAACCAAAACTAAGTAAGAATCAGTTACCTCAATCACTCCCTTGAAAATCTCTCCATGAATCGCTTTCAACCGAACTCCTAAAATCAAATTTGTGAAATAAACTCAAACCCTCATTTTTGAAATATTTAATTTTGCCGAGATATCCTTAATCACGATTGTGGAAATTGCCTCGCGATCGTGAAACACAACTCAACTGCCCAGAAATTTAACCCTACACGAATGCGAATAACTGATTCCTCAACTTATGCGGCCGTGTCCCTCTCCATGCGATCTCGAAGAACAAACGTGTGACCTCAGCTGTTGCCTCCTATACTCTACGTGAACGTGACCTTAGCCACGCATTCGCAATTTACTGCATCCCACAACTACGCGATCGCAGTCCCCATCTCGCGAATGCGTAAAATAAATACCTCCACTGCCTAATTAAGCCTACGGGACTACGGACCTATCCACGCAATCGCGTATAAGGAAACCAGATCAGTACACCAGAAAATTTCAGCAAATCTCCAAGTCTAAAATTTGACCTGTTAACCATCCGAAGTCCACCAGATTCCCCAGGACCTCAACCAAAAACACAAACAAGTCCTAAAACATGATACGAACTTAGTAGAGACTTCAAATCACATCAAATATGAATGATTCAGACAAGATCCATGTCCAGGGAAGATCCATCCCTCAATATAAATGCTTCGGGCAAGAGCCATGCCTAAGGAAGATCCATCCCTCAATATAAATCAACCGCGCTCACTGTGGGGGCTGCAGACTCCGGAGGGGCTCCTTCAGCCCAAGCGCTATAATAGCCAGATCCAGGCATAAATAAATAAACATGTTGTGGCGTTCATCCCGATCCTATAAATATCACTCAAAATTTCCAGTCTCTCGGGCTCTCAATGACATGGAAATCAACCCGACATGATGATATGATGTATCAATAAATGACAACAGAGACTGAGATATGATATGCAAGTGATAGATGTGACTGAGTTAAGAACACTTACCCCGTTGTTTTCCTTGAAACACTCCCAAAAATCACCTCTTCCCGAGCTTCAATCCGTCAAAAATGGAAAATGGGACGAAGTCCCATTTTCAGAACTCAAACTCACAACCCAGGCTTTTACTCTACGCGATCGCGAAGTACAGTTTGTCCCTAACCAAATTTAACTTATGGCGATCGCAGACATGACCATGCGATCGCGATGCACAACTTCACAGACCTATGCGATCGCAAACTCATCCACGCGATCGCGAAGCACAAACGCGTGACCTCCACTTCTGCTCCATTTCCTCTACGCGAATGCGGTCATAAGGGCGCAAACGCGATGCCCAGACCTTACAAAGGTTCGCGAACGTGAAGCCACTAGAGCGAACACGATGAAGGAATAAGCTCAGCTCTTCTGATACACTATACGATCGCGTCCCAATCTTCGTGATCGCGAAACACCACCAAACAGCAGCTACGAGTAGTGCCAAAATGAAGGAACATAATCCGAATACCATCTGAAACACGCCCGAGCCCCTCGGGACCCTATCCTAACATCCCGACAAGTCCCATATCATAACACGGACTTACTTGAAGCCTCAAATCACGCATAATAATATCAAAACGATGAATCGCACCTCGAATCAAACTTAATGAACTTTGAACTTTTTAACTTTCACGACTCGTGCCGAAACATATCAAATCACGTCCGATTGACCTCCAATTTTGCACACATGTCATAAATGCCATAACTAAGCTATTCCAATTTTCAGAATCGGATTCCGACCTCGATATCAAAAAGTCAACTCCCCGTCAAACTTCCCAAAAAATTCAACTTTCGACATTTCCAGCCTAATTCCACTACGGACCTCCAAATAATTTTCCGGACACGCTCATAAGTCCAAAATCACCATATGGAGCTATTGGAATCATCAGAATTAAATTTTGAGGTCGTTTACACATAAGTCAATATCCAGTTAACTTTTCCAACTTAAGTTTTCAATTATGAGACTAAGTGTCTTTTTTCACTCCGAAATCCTTCCGGACCCGAACCAACTAACTCGATAAGTCATAAATCAATTGTAATACATAAATTGAGCAGTAAATTGGGGAACATGGCTGTAATACTTAAAACGACCGATCGGGTCGTTACATTTTCCCCCACTTAAACATACGTTCGTCCTCGAACGTGCCAAGAGTTGTTTCCAAGCCATCAAATCACTAATCCATCTTATCACGCGTGTACCCGGGGGTGATCATCTCATCACCCTATTCTATATAGGCCTGACCACACAACATAACAAGAAAAATCATTAATTTAACCTTAGCCCAAAAACCTTGGAGCCAAATTTCTAGCATCCAGAATTCTTTTCAAGACCCGAATCTTGCATCTACACACTGTATTAGCCTGAACAAGCCGTATCCAGCCATAACCATAATCCCAGATATAATCACATAACATACTACATAACTCGCATACTCGTAGCACCATTTCTGATCATAATAACTACTCAAAACCAACCAAGTACTAGTATAAAACCCCGCATTCAACAGAACCTCATTCCAAAACCTTCGTATACTGCCAAAGATGAAAGAAACAATCAAAAACTCATAACCACTCATCAGATCAACTAGCCATGGAGCTCTCTCACCCCAACCAGAACCACAATCCTCTCCTAAGACGACTTTCAATATTATCCTCCCGAATATATCATAATCTAGCCTGATAGTACCAATTCTAGGTCCAATGACCTTATTTTATTAAACACAACTATCCCACAGACACGCCACATCAATATAATTCCAGCCACCACTGCGCAATCCGTGTACCCAAATATGGGAGATGTCTCAAGAAAGTGAACCATATTGCAAGTTTAACAAGCACCACCACAACCACAATGTTATAACTAACTCCTCACATTTCGTGAAGAGGACAACCGTAGGTGCATGCGCATAATTGTAGAGGAAGGAAATTAACACAACAACAATAACAGCAACAACAACAATAACAATAACCCAGTATAATCCCACTAGTGGGGTCTGGGAGGGTAGTTTGTATGTAGACCTTACCTCTATCCCGGGGTAGAGAGGCTATTTTCGATAGACCCTCGGCTCCCTCCCTCCAAGAACTCTCCACCTTGCTCTTGGGGTGACTCGAACTCACAATCTCTTGGTTGGAAGTGGAGGGTGCTTACCACTAGAGCAACCCACTCTTGTCAGGAAGGAAATTAATAGATCAGATAAATTATTATAGAAATAGAATTCCCACACACGGCACAGACAATTCAAGTGCCAATAATATGAATCGCCCGGCATGGTCACAGGCCTCCAGTCCCAGCATATCATAGAGGAGCAATTAAACAAGTACACTTGTATATGATAATGAAATAAGATTCTCATGCTCCTGGACTGGTATAAATAGCACGCCATAGTATAAACATGTGCAAAGTCTGCTATTACACTTTAAATCAGCAAAGGTACGAAAGTAGTCAATCTTCTTTGTAACCTCAAGTATAGCCCAGATAGTTCTCAACAAAGGTACGAATACGGGAAACGTTATAAATTTACGCTTAACAGTCAATCTAGGCATAGTATAGCCTAAGAATTCTTCCGAGTATGAATACTTGCCCCGATGCCCGCACATTAGTTCAAACCTCACATATATGCACACTTATAGCGCGTAGCTATCACAAATAATTAACGCAACTAGTGCCTCCACTGAGTTAAAATAAAATACTCACCTCAAACAGGCCGCAACCCGAAACAATATACTTCTGAGAACTCCCAGTCTCTAGATTCATCAAACACATGAATCACCGTAACTGATCCCAACTCTAGCACTAGAATGACTAACTCATCTTCCATTCACGATCTTCCTATAAGGAATACTTCTATAATTCTTCCGTGCCACATAACAATAATTTGAATATCAGCAGTCTATCAACCAGGTGAGCACTGCAATACCAATGAACATCTGTAAGTCAAAACACAATGCGCCTTTTGAAATGCGCACCCTTCTCAGGGATTACCAATCAGTTATAACATTAATCTAAATATCTGAAGCTGACCATTATGTCCAGAATACTGACACCTTGTACATGTAAATCTTAATCCGGCACAACATATCGCATCTATCATGTGAAAGGCACGAGAATCTCATTATAAACTCTGAGTCACCAGGAAATTACATACCCTATTAGTTAGAAACCTCTCTCTTGCTTCTATCCAAGACAAAATCACAATACACAACATGTTCCCCACACCGGTAAAAAATATCCGGTTCAAACCATGGTAGAAACCATCATTAATACTTTGAAATCCATTTTCACATAACCAAGATATCAGAACTGAATTCCTCTAACTCGACCAAGCCACACAGATTGCTAAATCCGAGAGTATTGCCACAAAACACCCGTAAAGCCTCACCTCATCATAAGAACCAAAAGAACTGAGAATACCATTACCATATTGATCCAGCATGTTACCCATTTTTCCTATTTTCTCTGATTTGCTTCTAGATTATCCTCAAGTTGCCGTTTCTCCTTGTCAGAACACTACTACCTTACCCAAATCTCACTACAAGACATCCTAACATAAAACTACACCGCAAAAAGGCCCATAAGCCATTGTATTCTTCTTAAGCACCTCTATAAATAGCACAACTGTAACACTCACTCTGAAAATACCTTATGCGAATTTAAAATTGTTCCTCTTTCCTTTCTTATACTGAAATGTAGAATCCATAGTCAAACAGAATTACCGCACGTCCCGATACCATCAAATGTAAGTAACTGATTCTAGTGATATACAAATTCAAAATTTTTTCAATTTTCACATATACATTTTGAATCTATTAGAACCCTCTCGAGAGTCATCCACTCTGCTCAAATATAATTTACTCCACCCAAACGGGCCGAAAGACATGTGCTCCTTTAGCACAGTCAACACTCAAAGAAGTAACTCTACCTTAACATGACCAATCAAATTCATACTTCGTGCGCACTACATCCTTCAAAATAACAACTTAAGCATTCCATAATTTTCATATTTTCATAAAGTTCAATGTAACCTGTATCCAAGAATTTACTTACCCGAGTCATCCTCTATCTCCATCTTTGTAAGTCATAACTAACCCGCAAGTATGTCTCCGACCAAAATTAAAATTTAACACATAACCATGAAATTAAATTGTCAATAGCAGGCTCCTCCACTTAGCCTTAAGCTGCAATTATATAAAATTAGAACCCGCAAGGATTTCTCCTTCTCAATTACCAAGATATCGCACCGTTAACCCGCCAGACTTCTCAAAGTCTTTTGTTAAGCTTTTCATGAACATTCTGAATTGCCAGCCACAGTCACACACTCGACCTCTTACCCGGTAGCAAGTAATATTCCTCGCATAAGCTTCATCAACATCACGCAACCGCTAACTGCTCACAAGAGATAACCCACCTGTGGAATTCCTTACCGACATCTTCCAATGACGCTGCACTGGGTGCAACAACCATGTAATCAGTAAATTCTCCCGAGCTCATGCTTGCCCACCATTTGTATAAGTTTTCACTTTCCCTATTGAAATTAACTAAAAGTTCAACAATACCTTCCGAACTCAAGTCATATTGCGCTTGAAACGATAATCAGATCTTCACATCCCTCTTTATTTCAAACAAACTCCTTTCTGCCTTATTCAATCTTTCTTCATACAGTAACCATCACTCCAAATAAAGTCCATAGGCCAAATCACATTCTATCACGATTCCAAACCGTTCTACACTTTCTCAAGGCACGCGACTACCCTACCACAGAATCTATATGCTAATCTACCACTGTTACTTCGGTTAAACTATCTCCTTTAAGAAACTTCTTAACCTCTACTTCTCCTACTTGACCTGCTATACTTCAACCACTGCAAAACACTTCCCGTCATGTCTTCCCTCATAATTTGGTGCCCAACTATTGCATCAAATCAAAATGCATCTCTGTAGCACATGAACCAATAAATTGTTACCGACTCTAAGCCTCTTCGAAGATCATCTTTCTCGAGCCATCAACATTAGAAATACCCATTCGATTCTGAACCGTTGCACACAACTATCTCTGGCAATCGCCCCTCATGCGCCATTTCATAACACCCTGCCCCGAAGGTGAAATCCAAGAAGACCGTAACACCGGCGGACCATAATGCGTTCAAACAAGGACGTCGACACATCATCACAATGAAAATTCGATCATGCTCCCAAATACCAAGTCTCATTGCTTTAACAACCAAACTTGGACATCTATAGTCCGATTGCCTTTCCTCCGCTAGAATTAATTACTGAACCCCTAAATCATGCACTGAGAAATCCTTTCTTCGAGCCACTCACTGCCTCAACACATAAAGAGTACCTTACCATTACACCAATATTGTGTGATAACAATGCATAGCCATCGTAGAAACCCGTGCACAGTCTCGAAATCATAACAAAAATTCAGATACTGAGCTGGAATAAAAGAACATTCAAATTGTCTTAACACATCCAGCCGTTACATCATACTCATCACAAAGCCATTCCACCGCTCATCGAACCACAAATTCCACTCGTAGTTATAGGACATATGAGTCCAAATGTACAAGTTCACATAACTGAAGCTACCGAGCTTAAGTTGCGGTCTAACTCTAGCCTCAAGTCCTCCAGACTGACCCATCACCAAAACACAGAATACATATCACGAATCTCATTCATGGAATCACAAGCCGGTGATGCACAACTAATACCGAGAGCTCACATGCGCACACGAATGCGTGGAAGGAATTCAAAGAGTTATGTTTCAAGCTAAATTAATTCCGCACGATAGGATACAAAAAGGGAAATTTTCCTAGGGTTCGGCAACCTCTCGAAGATAAGTAAAGACGTCTCCGTACCGATCCGCAATACTCTACTAAACCTTCTCATGACTCGTGAGACCTATGTCACCTAAATCTCTAATACCAACTTGTCACGACCCAAAATTGCACCCGTCGTGATGACGCCTATCTCAATACTAGGCAAGCCGACAATCTCAATAAACCACCATATCTTTTAAGTTTGAAAACATAATATCTAAATCTAGAGGAAGAAAAACTCACAAATACATATATAAACACTCCCAAAACCCGGTGTCACTGAGTACATGAGCATCTAATATGAATACAAGTCTGGAAAATATGGTCCATAATAGTCTGAGACCAAATGCAGTAAATAAGGAGATAGGGAAGGAGAGGCAAGGTCTGCGAGACACGACAACTACCTCTGAGTCTATGGAAAATCAACTGTGCGAAAGAAATCAACACCCGCTATGGCCGGGAACACCTGAATCTGCACACGAAGTGCAAGGTGTAGTATGAGTACAACCAACTCAGTAAGTAACAATAATAAATAAAGAACTGAAGATAGTGACGAGCTACACAGTTATAGTTCACTTTCAGTAATCCCAGCAAAGAATAGACATGCTTTCAAATCTAGAAATTTAAATCAAATCAATTTTATACAGTTCAAGTTCATGTAATCCGGATATAAAATCTTTTAGAGAATTTCACAACAATGACAGATAACAACTAAGAGCAACAATAAATGAAAAACAAGTATAGCCTCTCAGGGCAACATATATTCCCCTTGTCACAGTAAGTCAACCACTCGGCTCTCAGCCCTCAACACTCACACTCAATGGGTGCTCACGCTCACTAGGGGTGTACAAACTCCGGAGGGGCTCCTACAACCCAAGCGCTATAATCTGCACGGACAACTCACGTTCTGCACGGACTAACATGCTATAATATCCTACACGGACAACTCACGTGTTGCACGGACAAGTCACGTGCTATAATATCCATACCTCACCGACAGGCCCTCGGCCTTACTCATTTATCAACCTCTCTATTCTCTCGGCTCTTGGAAATCACAAAGATCAGCCCAAACAAAGATAACATAGTGTATCAACAAAGTCAAGAAAGACTGAGGTATGATACGTAAGTAAAATCATGACTTAGTGCAAGACATCAATTAGCAAATAATTCTTATTTCGCTAAGCTTTTGCCTCATGAATTGGCCTCCAAACGCCTCAAATCTAGCCACAAATGATTCGATTTGCCTCGTGAATTGGCCTCCAAACACCTCGAATCTAGCCACAAATGATTTGATTCAGTCAATAAAATTTATTGGAATTAATTCCATAAGAAAATGCTAATTTTCCATAAAAATCTAAAATTTAGCTAAAACATCGCATGTGGGGCCTACATCTCGGAATCCGATGAAACTCATAAAATCTGACCACCCATCCAATTACAAGTTCAACCATATAAATTTTACTCAAATCCGACATCAACTAGACCCTCAAATCTTCAAATTAACCAAGAGGGTTTTCACAATTCTTTCAACTTAATTCACCAATTAAATATTCAAAACAACCATGGATTCGAGTAATTTGACCAATATTAAGTTAAGAACACTTACCCCGTTATTTTCCTTGAAAAACTCCCAAAAATCTCCTCTTCCTGAGCTCCAATCCGTCAAAAATAGAAAATGGGACGAAGTCCCATTTTTAGAACTTAAACTCACTGCCCAAGCTTTTACTCTACGCGATTGCGAACAATCTCATGCGATCGCGAAGTACAGTTTGCCCCTGACCAGATTTAACCTTACGCGATTGCGGACCTGACCAGGCGATTGCGATGCACAACTTCACAGACCTACGCGATCATAGACTCGTCCACGCGATCGCGAAGCACAAATGCATGACCTCCACTTCTTCTTCATTTCCTCTACGTGAACACAGTCATAAGGGCGCGAACGCGATACCCAGACCTTACAAAGGTTCGCGAACGCGATGCCACTGGAGCTAACACGATGAAGGAAAAAGGCCGGCTCTTCTGGTACACTACGCGATCGCATCCCAATCTTCGCGATCTCAAAGAAGGTTTGAAACACCAGCAAACAACAACTATCAACAGTGCCAAAATGAAGAAAAATAATTTGAATACCATCCGAAACACGCTCAAGCCCCTCGGGACCCCGTCCGAACATCCCGACAAGTCCCGTATCATAACACGGACTTACTCGAGGCCTCAAATCATGCATAACAATATCGAAATGATGAATCGCACCTCGAATCGAACTTAATGAACTTTGAACTTTGAACTTTTTAACTTTTACGACTCGTGCCGAAACATATCAAATCACATCCGATTGACCTCAAATTTTGCACACAAGTCACAAATGACTTAACGAAGCTATTCCAATTTTCAAAATTGGATTCCGACCTCGATATAAAAAAGGCAACTCCTCGGTCAAACTTCCCAAAAATTCAACTTTCGGCATTTCAAGCCTAATTCCACTACGGACCTCCAAATAATTTTTCGGACACGCTCCTAAGTCCAAAATCATCATACGAAGCTATTGAAATCATCAGAATTAAATTCCTAGGTCGTTTACACATAAGTCAATATCTAGTCAACTCTTCCAACTTAAGTTTTTAATTATGAGACTAAGTGTCTCATTTCACTCTGAAATCCTTCCGGACCCGAACCAACTAACCCGATAAGTCATAAATCAATTGTAAGGAATAAATTGAGCAGTAAATTGGGGAGCAGGGCTGTAATACTCAAAATGACCGGTCGGGTCATTACAATTACGTGTTTATCAAACTACTTGATCCCCTTTATAGATTGAGTACCTTTATGAATTACTAAAAAACTTGGTTCTTTACTTTACTCTTTATGCATAAAGTAAAATAAGCAGTAAAGTAAACACAATAATTTTTACGTGAAAAATCACCCGGCTCAAAAGGTGCAAAAACCACGACCTACCACGTAGGAGTTTTAAATTCAACTTCACTAGAACAATGAGCCAAATGTATCGATTATAAATCTGTAACTTAATACTCTCCAGTTCTCCTACTTCAACTATTTAATTTACAAGTTACTCTAACTTGTAAAAGCAAACACTCACTCCAACTCACTGATTGTATATGACACTTTGATTATAACTTGATTTTCTAAAACACATTTACTAGACTAACTCAAGAAGAAAATAACACTGGTACTCAACTTGAGTGTGAAAATATAGTTCTTCAGTTGATGTGTAAAAGGATAATCTTAGCAGTCCAAAAAAATAGTATTTAAATTCCTTGGACTACGAGATCTTTTAGGAGTCCTATGCATAGTCAGCTTCTCGTTTGATAGGACTCCTACTGCTCCAAGGACTCCACAAGTCTTGGGACTCTTGTCTCTCACTTATGCATGCGTATGTTCTTGGGCAACAACCCTTATCATATTTAGTGGTCTTCTTCCAACAAACTCGGAACTGGGTAACTTTGAGATAAAGTTATTGTCTTGCAAAGATGTCCAATCATCAACCTTGAGGAGCTTGTTCTTAACCCTGAGGAGCTGATTCTTAGAGCAGTTAAGCAGCTACGTTAAGCACCTGGTTCTTAGAACATTTCATCTGAACAAACTTTGTTAATCATCAAAATCTCAATACTCAACAAATTTCCTCTTTTTGATGATGACAAACTTTGTGCATATTAGAACCAAGCTTATATCATCATATCACCATACTACGACTAGAATAGGTATAATATCCGTACAACAAGCACAACACACAGACATGCATATCAACACCAACACTTCTAACTCTATTTTCCCCCTTTTAGGATCATCAAAAAAATAACAAAAGGATGTTAGACATACTAAGCACATTAATGAAAGATTCATAGAAATTTAGGCTACATCACAAGCTCAAGAATTATCAAAGCAAACAAAGTAAGCTGATGATATAATAATGTGTGAAGCATTAAAACATTATAAGAGAAGTTATTTAGCAGTGCCAAAATAAGCTCAGGGCCTTGACTCAAAACATTAGAGCAAAATAAACTAAACATCCTGCAACATACTCCGATTAGAATAGAAGAAACAAGAACTAACTTGTCACGACCCAAAATCCCACCAAAGGCATCGTGATGGCACTTAGTCTCTAAGACTAGGTAAGCCGCTTACAATTATATTTCGAGCCATTTTTTTTTTATAGATAATCAAAACCAACAACGGACATATTCAAATATAACAACCTCCCAAGAGTGGTAATACTGAGTCACGAACTCTAACTGAATACATGCAATGATCTCAAGGATCGAATATACAATATTGTTCAAATAAGAGTTGGCAGTACAATAAAATGGAAAGACTCCAAGGGACTGCGACGACCAAGTAGCTCTACCTTGAATCCTTGTGATCAACACACTAACTCTGCCCGAGTCCGATAGCTCCAATACCTGGCTCTGCATAAAAATATGCAGAAGTGTAGTATGATTACACCACAGTCGGTACCCAATAAGTATCAAGACTAACCTCGGTGGAGTAGTGACGAGATACAGTCAAGACACTCACTAGTCAAATAACCTGTGCAATATAGCAGTACACAATAGTACTGAAAAATAACTAGCAGTGGTAGAAACAAAAATCAACCAGTGATATAAACAGCAAGGCAACAAAAACACTATAATTATTGCTCAAACTAATAAGGAATACAAGTACAACCAATTAATCAAATCCTTCAAATAAATACCTTCTGAATATACTTCTTTCAAATAAATATCTTTTGAATATAAAATTCTTTCCAATAAGTATCTTTCGAATATACTTCTTTCAAATAAATATCTTTCGAATATAAATTATTTCAAATAAAAGTCACTATGTGACACCTCATTTCATAATTATAAAACACGGGTCTCAACCCAATTTCATATTTTCGTAACACGGGTCTCAGCCCACTTTCATATTTCTACGACACCTCGTGCCCATTTCTATCAAAACCGCACGGACAACTCACGTGCCAATAATAAAAATCATCATATTTTCCTCGGCACCTCGTGCCCACATTATATATCTGTTGCGGTGTGCAACTCAATCCCATATAACATTAATCATACTTGTTGCAGCGTGCAACCCGATCCCATATAACATAATTCGCTCGACACTAGCCACATGCTCACAATTTCAATATAGATCAAACTATTATCAAGTTTACCGAAACAACAATACAAGTTGCATAAGATATAAAAATAAACACAAGGAAAATCACAACATCACATGAAAATTATCAAAGCAATAACCCCACATCATCACATAAAAATTACCAACACAATAACCCCACATCATCACATATTATCCCTGATAATAGCCATACTTATCTCTCCTATAGCCACCCTTATCACTCGTATAATAGCCTACATTATCCCTTCGCCCTGACAATTTCAATTGCTACCCTTATCGCTCCTATAATAGCCTCCCAGATAGTATCCGAACACACATAACAACAGTGAAATGCCACCTTATGCCTGCATAATGTCAACAATGGAATGCCACCCTTATACGCCGCATAACAGTAACCCAAATCACATAACAATTTACACAGAATATTATCACATCGGCCCAGAATCATCAACTAGTATTTACAAATTACTCGTAGGCCACAACCATTCCAAAGGTACAACAAAGTCAATTAATTCCACAACAGATAGTCCACAACTCAACACAATGTATATAAAATCTCAAAAACAACCACAAGGATGGGAAAATAACTCATCATAGGAAAACGCCTTCTTTAATCCAAATTTTAGATAAATATATAAACGCCTCAATTTAAACTTATTTAATTAATTATTTACAGATGAAAAATCCATAATGTGATTATTTACAAGAAATATCAAATCAACAAACATACAGAATTCACATAAAAATCCAAGTGGCAATCACACCAAATTATCATATAAAATATAAACTCGACAAACAAGGAATGAGGCATGACAAATCAAGGATTTACTAAGTTCCAACAATTTTTCAATTTAATACATAAGGGCGTCAACGAATTTCAACCGATATAATTTGCACATATAAACCAAGCACGTACTCGTCACCTCGCGTACATAGTTTTCAATTATACAAATTTCACGTAAGACTCAATTCCTAAGGGGTAATTCCCCCACTCAAGGTTAGACAAGATACTTACCTCAAGCAACTAAATCCACTAGTAAGCCTTTTTCCGTGATTATCTAACTCCGAATGACTCGAATCCAGATGAATATTTCCTTGAAAATCCCTCGGCAAAAATCGCTACAAACCGAGCTTTCTTGATTCAGCTCTTTAGTGATATTAAAACCTCCAACTACTTTTACAACTTCGATCTACATCAACATAATTCGATTGGGCCAATATTAGTAAAATTTTCAGGTTTTAGGCCATTTAGGCATTTTATCAAACATTTAGAGTGCATAAATCTTTACATCTTTTAACCATGGAATTAGTTCATCCAACTACCACCATTTACCAATAATTTATAACTTCAAATCATCACATGAGTGGCCATTCATCTACACCCAACCCACAAAATTACATCAATCAATCACCTTTCAATCTCTACCATGGTTATGTATTTAAATTAGGAATTTATGGCTTCCTATCACCATACCATGAGTTCAAATAACTAATTCATACTCATATTCCCATAATAAATCCTCACATGTAAGTCTAAGGGTGTAGGATTGCCTTTTTGGAAGAAATCTTGCAAAACCCTCCTTTGAGTTCTTGAAGAATTTCTTGAAGATCTAAGTATTTTATGTGTAGATTTCATCAACACTAGTGTAGAAATGATGGAATTTCATACCAAGATAATGGGAATTTCTTACCTTTAAGAATAGAGGAGTTGATGATCTTGAGAGCATGGAGAAGAGCTCCAAAATTCGTCCAAGTGAAATGGGGAAAATGAACCCCCAAGGTGAGTACTTAAAAAGACTTCAGGTGGGGGTAACGTGCCAGTGCCAGCCCCAAATGCCTATACTTCACTGGTTTTCAAAGTTGCTAAGAGGGTTGACATGCCACAATCCGCACATTGCACTGTCCCTAGCACGCTCCAGTTATTTTCTTTTCAATTTCTTGCTTCACCACTCACCCTCATTTGATACCTTGCTATGATATAGACCCGAATTGACTTCAAATTTTGCACACAAGTTATAAATAATAGTACGGACCTATTTCAACTTCCGAAATTGGGATTTTGACCCAGACATCAATATAGTCAACTCCCAGTCAAACTTTCCAAAATCTTCCATTTTTTTAACTTTCGCCAATTCATGCCGAAACGACCTACGGACCTTCAAATCAGCATCCGGACACGCTCCTAAGACCAAAATTGCCATATGGAGCTATTGGAACCATTAAAACTCTATTCCGGAGTCGTTACACAAAATTCAAACTCCGGTCAAATCTTACCGCTTAAGCTTCTAAAACAAGAATCCTTCTTCCAAATTGATCCCAAATCATCCGAAAACCAAATTCGACCGCACACGCAAGCCATAGTACCTAATAAGAAGCTGCTCGAGGCCTTAAACCATCAAACGAGATACTAATTCTCTAAATGACAAGTCGGGTCATTACATAAAGTATCACTGGGATAACAAAATAAGCTAAAGACACTGTGGAAGATCGGGTCAATGCTTTCACAAGGGTGGAAATCTATTGGGCATGAGATTCTCTGTCCCTTCTGGGATCCTCCTTACGCTGCATGGTTTCTTTTATCTACTCATCATTGTCTTCTCTAAGCTTGGCATTCTCCTCAAGAGCTAACTCCAACCTCTTAGTGATCTCTGTTGCCCTGCTGCTACCAGGTAGAATAGCAGAACCTATTGATCCCCTAGACTTGATATCCTCATAGCCACACTACTTGAGGGTAACAACATCCAAAACATCATTGTGGTTTCCAAACTTAAGCTCAGGCAAGAAAATATTGAGCTTGTCAAATAGCTCAGTTAACATGAAGCCATAAGGCATAGCATGCTTAGGCTTGGAAGTGTTTTCCACCCTTGCCATGTACTGAATCATCTAGCTGGGAAGATTGATAGCTCTATCAGTGTCAAGAAATTCCATCACAGCTATGTCTAGCAGAGTAGCCTCGTGCCTTCTCTTAGATCTCTGCAAAATGCAGGAGTTCACAAAGTGAAACAACAAATTGTGAAAGGGTGTCATATCAGTCTTACACACCCTCTGGGGAGCATCCAATTCAAACTTCTGAGAGAACTTCCTTGTGACTACAATTCTTGTGTCCACATCATTATCTATGGATGGCCACTTTTTCTTCAAGTAATTGTCAAAACCTAAGGTGGGAATATTCAGAAGCATACCAAGCTCTTCAGCATCAAACTCTATATCAAACCCCCTACCATTACTCTTGACCATTTTTCCATCAAATTGGAAGTTTGCATAGAACTCCACTATAGCAGGCACACACATAGGAGGGAAAACCTTGACAAACATGTGTCTTCATCCATGTAGCTCAAGTTTTTCAACTAATTGAGCCATCCCTTTCTTATCAGTGTTTGCAAGAATTTTCCCATTCAGCACTTTTTTGTTCCTAAACTCAGTGAGTTTATCAACCACAATAGGCATACCCTTCTTCTTATTTCCTTTACTATCCCTTTTAGATGGGGTAGCTACCTTGGTATATTTGACAGCTTTTCTCTTTTGTGCTGATGTGTTTTCTTGCAAAGTAGAATCAGACTCATCTTTTGCATCCAACTCAACAACTGGAACTTACTTCCTTGGCTTCTTGGAACCTCTGGACTCCTTAATGATTTGTTCATCAACAACCTTTCTTTTATTCCTTGTGAGAGGAGTCCTACCAGGAGGAACCACTTTTTTTCTTGCCTGGATAACTGACTTTGATGCTTTCACAGGGGCCTTCTTGCTTTTCGTCCCTACTGTAGACAAGGGTAAATTATCCTCATCACTGCTGACCTCCTCATCTCCAGTGAAAGGAGTTAACAAGGGCCCAATTTCTTCAGTCCTTTTCCCTCCACTTGCTTCTTCTGAAGCGGATATGACAATGTTTCCAATAGCCATAGAGCCTTCACATTCCCCACTTGCATTATCATTCTCTTCCTCACTCTCTTCATCCTCACCGTCACTCTCACTTCCCTTTTCTTCATCCTCAATTTCACTCTCAGAATCACCTTCTTCCTCACTATCTATTTCTTCCTCTCCAGAATCACCCACTTATTCATCTAACTTATCTTATATCTCACTAACCTTCTCCTTCTTCTCATCAGATTCCCCCCAATTCTCACTCCTTTTCTTATCAGTATCATTAGCTATGCCCTGAGCCTGATGCTCATCATGACTAGCCACCACTCCCCCTTCTTCCTCACCTTCATTATCATCCTTATCCTCAGTCTAGCTAAAATAGATACCATCAGAAGCCTCCTTATTTACTATATATTTATCACCTTCTCTCCCAACCATAGGAATAACATTAGTGGTATCTACCCTTTTCTCCTGAGTTGCTATGTTTATTTCTACACTAGGTTCCTCCTCTCATGGTTTATCACTTGTGGGTGGAACAATATCTAAGGGTGCAACATCAATGGCAGAAACCAGAACATCTAACTTTGATGGAGGTAATTTTACATGACTTGTAGTAGTTGACACTGGTTCCCCCTGAACCACAGCTTCCTTAACTATTGTCTCCACCTTAGCAGCAGCATCAAGCACCACATTGTCACTTTTAACAGATTTTCTAGGAGTAGCCTTGATCTTAGTGGACTTGGAGGTGTTATTCAAAGAAGACACGGGTGCTTGGGCAGGTGGTTTTAGATGTAAAGGTCTAGTAGAAGTGAGAATAATGGGTTCAACAGGAACACGGGACGATGGTGCAGGTACAGTGAAGGATATAAGTGGAGAAGGAGCAGTTGTGGGTGCAGGTTCACTTGATGGTTTTGCACTTTTCTTTGATTTGGGCTTCATGTTCTTGGGTTTGGCTTTAGTCTTGGATGATGATTTTGCTTTAGAAGGAGTTTGGCTGGATTTAGTCATGGTGATGAGAGAATGAAATCGATGAAGGGAAAGAGAGAAATATTTCTTGATTCTTGCTTAGGGTTTGAGAGGAACACTGAGGTCTGAGAAACAAATCATAAGGGAGATTTTAAAGAAGTAACTCCTGATTTGACCGGAAGAAAGAGAGTAACCAAATTTGAGCTCTAACGGGACTCTAATAACATTGACTTTTGACTGTTAGAATTTTAGGAATAATTAAGCTCTAATTTCTCTAGGATTCCCCTTTAATCTTTGACTGGATGACAACTAGGAGTGATGCTAACAGGATTAAAAAGTTTAAGTATAGCAACAATTTCAGATATTAAGCCCCAATTAATTAAGACAGGATGACACGTACCTGAGTCAAAGAACCAACTCTTTAGTAACTCTGTACTCATTTCTGCAATAAAGCTTCAACACTATAGGTTAGTATCATAAGACATAGTTATCAGCTAGACTTTTCTGGGCAAGTGTGTGTGCTTAAAACAAGCACGAGACTGAATCAAACATATTGTACTTAACCATCTACATCTAGTTATACTTTTTCTAGACAATCATTGGGTTTCTACCTAGTTGGAAGTATTAATTAGACCCAGTTCCAGTTGACTCCTTTCAAAGTGATCCCTACTCAGAGCTTTAGTAAAAATATCAGCAATTTGGTCTTCAGTTTTACAGAAGTTAATTGAGATATTCCCTTTAACATTGTCTTTGAGAAAGTGATGTCTAATGTCAATGTGCTTGGTTCTCTTGTGTTGAAAGGGGTTTTTAGCAATGTTTATGGCACTAGTATTGTCACAGAAAATAGGAACACAATCAACAAAAATATCATAGTTCCTTAGTTGTTGTCTTATCCATAACAATTGAGCACAGCAAGATGTTGCTGCCACATATTCAGCTTCAGTTGTAGATAAGGTCACTGAGTTCTGCTTCTTTGTTCCCCAAGACACCAGGCAAGAACCAAGAAAATGTGTTGTTCCTGAAGTGCTTTTCCTGTCAACATCAAAACTTGCATAGTCAGCATCAGCATAACCAACTATATCAAAGTTATACCCTCTAGGATACCATAGACACAGATCAGGAGTCCCTTTAAGATATATGAGTATCCTCTTGACAACCTTCAGATGAGACTCTTTGGAATTTACCTGAAATCTTGCACACAATCCCACACTGAATACAATATCAGGCATGCTTGCTGTGAGATACAACAGTGACCCAATCATTCCTCTATATAGCTTCTGTTCAACACTTTTCCCTTCTTCATCAAGGTCCAGCTTTGTTGCAATGGAAATGGGAGTGTTTATGGACTTAGAAGAGTCCATGTTGAATTTCTTCAGCAATTCCTTGATGTATTTTTGCTGATGTATCATGGTTTCAGTAGGTGTTTGCTTGATTTATAACCCCAAGAAGAAGTTCAATTCACCCATCATGCTTATTTCAAACTCATTCCCCATCATCTCAGCAAATTCCTTCCACATTGCTTCATTAGTAGCTCCAAAGATAATATCATCCACATATACTTGTACAATCAGAACATTTTTTCCTTTACTCCTCATAAACAATGTGTTGTCCACCTTTTCTCTTACAAAGTTATTGGTTAAGATAAATTTTGAGAGTCTTTCATACCAAGCTCTTGCAGCCTGTTTCAGTCCATACAGGGCTTTATCTAATTTGAACACATAGTCAGGAATTTCTTCACTCTCAAACCCAGGAGGTTGTTTAACAAACATCTTCTTCTCCTTTAGATAACCGTTCAAGAATGCACTCTTTACATCCATCTGGTACAAGGTGAACTGCATGTGTGTAGCAAAAGCTATTAGCATCCTTATAGCTTCCATTCTCGCTATAGGTGTAAATATCTCATCATAGTCAATGCATTCTTCTTGATTGTATCCTTGAACCACAAGTCTGGCCTTATTCCTTGTGATATTTCCTTGTTCATCCAGCTTATTTTTGAACACCCATCTGGTACCTATGACAGTTCTGTTTTTGGGTCTTTGTACCATGTGCCAGACCTTTCTTCTTTCAAACTGATTTAGCTCCTCTTGCATGGCTATAATCCAATCTGGATCCTTTAGATCTTCCTTTATATTCTTAGGTTCAACCTATGAGAGAAATGCTATAAGTGTACATAGATTTCTTAGAGATGACCTAATTTGCACTCCAGCACTAGGATCAGAGATGATGTTCTCAAGGGGTGTGAAAGTTAATGTTTTCATGGTCTAATCTGTATCCCCAGAGATGGTTCACCCAAGGAGTGACCCAAGAGAACAGTGTCAGTATGTACAACTTCATCAGTCTAGTTAGTAGTTAGAGTAGTTCTCTCTTCTTCTTGTTCTTTATGATCGCTTTCAGATTCCTTAGGATCTCCTGATCCATCTTCAGATTGAGGTTCAGGTTCTTTAGAAGCTCCTTCATCAGTGGGTCCTATGTCACAGTCTTCATCCTGGAGACTTTTCTCACCTGTGTTGTTAGATTCATCAAAAATAACATGAACATTTCCTTCTATGCACATAGTTCTTTTATTAAAAACTTTGTAGGCTTTATTATGTGGTGAGTAACCCAAGAAAATTTTCTCATCACTTATGTCATCAGACTTACCTAGAGCTTATTTGCCATTATTGTGCACAAAATATTTGCACCCAAAAGCTCTTAGGTGAGTGATGTTGGGCTTTCTCTCTCGAAGTAACTCATAGGGAATTTTTTCAAGAATGGGTCTGAACATGCATCTGTTTAGCATAACAAGCAGTATTGACTGCCTCAGCCCAGAATCTCTTAGGCAGTCCACTAGTAATCAGCATGGTCGTCCCCATGTCTTCTAGAGATATATTCTTTCTTTCCACAACACCATTTTGTTATGGAGTTCTTGTTGCAGAAAAGTTATGATCAATGCCGTGTGTGTTACATAACTCAAGGAACTTAGAATTTCCAAACTCAGTTCCATGGTCTGTTCTTATACATAAAACATTACAACTCAGTTTCTGTTGGATCATTCTGACAAACACACATTAAACATCAAAAGTTTCATCTTTAGATGCCAAAACCAGGGTCCATGTGTACCTAGAAAAGTCATCTACAATGAGAAATACATACATCTTCCCTCCTCTGCTTCTCATTCTCACTGGTCCATATAGGTCCATGTGAAGTAGTTCTAGGGATTTTGAGGTGCTGACAACCTTTTTAGATTTAAAAGATGACCTTACATGTTTCCCTCTAACACAAGCATAACATACCTTATCTGATGTAAACTCAACTTTTGGTAGCCCAAGGACCAGGCCTTTTGCTACCAATTTGTTGAGTTGAGAAAGACTAGGATGACCCAGTATTCTATGTCATAACAATGGGTCATCTTTCACTACACTTAAGAATGTGTGCTCACTCTAAGAAAGAGACATAATGGATATCTTGTAGAAATTGTTGTGTCTCTTACCTTTTAACACAATTTTATCAGTATCAAGCTTAGTGACAGTGCAAATTTTAGAATTGAATTTTACCTCATTTCCTTGATCACACATTTGAGAAATGCTAAGGAGATTATGTTTAAGGCCTACAATATAATACACATCTTCTATAACATGAGAGATTGACTTACCGACCTTACTAATACCTGTTATCTGGCCATTTTTCCTATTTCCAAATGACACACTCCCTCCTTGGAAGGCTGTCAATGAGAGGAAGTTTTTATTTTCTCCAGTCATATATCTTAAGCAGCCACTGTCTAGATACCAGTCTTGATTGTTCCCTCTCACTTTAGCATGCACCAGAAATCACAAGTTAGTCTTGGGAATCCAGACAAGCTTGGGTCCCTTTTTATTTGAAAAATAATGAATCAGATCTCTTCTTGCCCAGAAGGGAAGATGTTTAATAGTTATTTTTTGTTAACCTTAATCTACTTAGTTTGGACAAGGGGATTGACTTTTGGTTCTTCTTCCTTCTTCACATTTTTAGCAAGACCAAAAGTGTTCTTAAACTGAGCATGAATTAAGGCAGGGCAAGTATCTCTAAAGTGTCCTACCTTCCCATAATGACTGCACATCTTGTTAAGAGAAATTTCTACAAACTTTGGATCAAATTTGGGAACAAGTTTTCTATAGCTAATTCCTGATTTGTTAGTGCTGCAATTTTCATTCAGCCAATTTAATTCATCTGAGGATCTATGCCACTTGCTTAGCCTAGATAATTTATAATTAGCTTTTTCTAGATTTTCTTGTATTACTTTATTCATACATTCAGAATCATAAAGATTATCTTTAACATTTTTTAGTTCTTTTCAAACATATCTTGAAGATCACTCATTTTTTCTTTACCATGTGTATCAGATGACTACTCATTTTTAGAAGTGAACTCAAGAACCTAATTCTTAAGATCTTTGACCTATCCTTCAAGATCAGCTTTTTCAGATTCAAGTTCTTTGAGGTCAAGTTTGACACATGAAAGGTTTCTTATTAACTGATTATTTCCAGCACTCATCTTGTCCATCTCACTCATCATGGTCACAATTATGGCCATCAGCTGTTTTTTAGACATAACATGAATTTTTTCTTTCAAGTTAGAGATACTTACCTTATTTGTTTTATATTCAGACTTTCAATCACTCATGGACATCATCCCTATCACTTCTTCTTCTATTTGGCTTTCTTCAATTGCCATCATCGCTACTTCAATCAGCATCCAAGATCCTCCATATATCATGAGCAGATATGCAAGAGGACATATTACAGAGAATATGTTTGGGCAAACTTCTGTAGTGCGGGTCCTTTGCTTTAGCATTTTTCTAGATTACCTGACGATCGTCATTATCATAATCCTCTTCTCACTTGTTATATTTGTTTCCTTCATCATCCATTTTGTTAGGGATAATTGGTCCATGACTGACAATTATCCATATATCAAAGTCAGTGTCCTGAAGGAATATTTCCATACGCGTCTTCCATTCATCATAGTGATGTCCATCAAATAGAGAAGGTTTTTCGATGTGCATTCCAAGCTGTACTGGAGGTTCTATATCCACTGTCTAATGTGCATCAATCATAGCATAGAGACCTATGGCCTCATTCTCCTTCTCTTCCTCTTTATCACTTCTATTGTCCTCATATGCTGCTAGAAAATCCTGTTTCATTGCTTCAGTGAATCATTTATCTAGGACTTTTCCTTTGTTTGGACCCTTCTCTCTCATTTTTTCCCGTTTCTCCTTTCAGCTCGTTCTTTCCTCCACTCAATTTCTCACATTGGGTAGTCTTTGACCATGTAATCTAGCTTACTACACTTGTAGCACCCATCATAAACGGCTTTGTCAATCTGCTTGGGCTTACCATTGTTCCCTCTCTTAGATGCATTTTTGGAATTCTTCGTGAACTTCTTGAACTTAGCAAACATTGCTAGCTCAGGATCATCACTGTCGGATTCCTTTTCTTGATATTCCTTAATAACCAAGACTTTGTCCCTCTTTGGTTCTTCCTTGCGCATTTCTATCTTTCTCATCTCATGAGTCTTTAAGTTTCCAACCAACTCATCAAGTGAGATCTTATCCAACTCCTTGGCTTCCTGAATAGCTATGACTTTTAATTCCCATGAGGCTGGGAGAATCCTTAGAACTTTGCTAACCAACTCTTCTGAGGTAAACACCTTTCCAAGTGATTTCAGTTCATTTGTTATTATAGTAAATCTAGTCATCATCTCTTATATAGGCTCAGACTCCTTCATGGAGAAGAGCTGATAGTTCCTCATAAGTAATTATATCCTTAATCTTTTCACTTGGTTTGTTCCTTCATGAGCAATTTGGAGTGCATCCCAGATCTCCTTTGCATTAGAGCAAGTTGATACCTTGTTGTACCCATTAGGACCAAGTCCACAGACAAGGATTTTCTTAGCCTTTTCATTATTCTCTATCATTCTGAAATCTGCTGCTACAAATTCAGTGGGGTCCTTAGGAACAGTTTCATTTTGCGCATTTTGTTTAGTAGGAGTTAGTGGACCTTGGTTCACTATAGTCCACAGTTCATAAATCCTCATCCATCAAGAAATCTTCCCTTCTTGCTTTCCACCAACTGTAGTATTTTTCCATTAAACATGGGGGGTCTGGTAGTTGATTGTCCTTCATTAATTCCAGGTGGAGTACTCATTTTGCCTCCAAGATCTCTCTAGGTGTTAACCGTGTGTGAGAGAACCTGCTCTGATACCAATTGTTAGTTTGAGTGCCTTTATGAATTACTAAAGAACTTGGTTCGTTACCTTACTCCTTACGCGGAAAGAAAAATAAGCAGTAAAGTATACACATCCTTTTTTACGTAAAAAATCAGCCAGCTCAAAAGGTACAAAAACCACGACCTACCATATAGGATTTTTAACTTTAACCTCACTAGAACAATGAGCCAAATATATCGATATAAATTTGTAAACCAATACTCTCAAGTTCTCCTACTTCAACTATTTGATTTACAAGTTACTCTAACTTGCAAAACCAAACACTCACTCCAACTCACTGATTGTATATGACACTTTGATTATAACTTGATTTCCTAAAATACATTTACTAGACTAACTCAAGAACATAACACTGGTACTCGACTTGAGTGTGAAAATATAGTTCTTACATTGATGTTTAAAAGGATAATCTCATCAGTCCAAAAAGATAGTATTTAAATTCCCCGTACTCCGAGATCTTTTAGGAGTCGTATGCGTAGTCAGCTTCTCGTTTGATCGGACTCCTACTACTCCAAAGATTCCACAAGTCTTGGGACTCTTGTCTCTTACTTATGCACGTGTATCTTCTTGGGCAACAACCCTTATCATGTTTAGCAGTCTTCTTCCAACAAACTCGTACCTCAGTAACTTTGAGATAAAGTTACTATCTTGCAAATACACGTACAATCATCAACCTTGAGGAGCTGGTTCTTAGAGCACTTAAGCATCTACGTTGAGGACCTGGTTCTTAGAGCATTTCATTTGTACAAACTTTGTTAATCATCATAATATCAATACTCAACACCATTTCCCACTGATATTTTGGGGTAATTCTAACGAAAGCAAGATATGTGAATAGGAAAGAGAGAACGATCATAAACTTAATTAGAGAAGTAGAAGATCTATGGGAAGCTAAAATTACTCAAATCCATGGTTCTTTTTAATATTTAATTGGTGAATTAAGTTGAAAATATTGTGAAAACCCTCTTGGTTAATTTGAAGAGTTGAAGGTATAGTTGATGTCGGATTTGAGTAAAATTACTATGGTTGAACTTATAATTGGATGGGTTGTTGGATTTTGTGAGTTTCGTCGGATTTCGAGATGTGGGCCCCACGAGCGATTTTTGAGCTAAATTTTGGAGTTTTATGGAAAATTAGCATCTTCTTATGGAATTAATTTCAATAAATTTTATTGACTGAATCGAATCATTTATGGCTAGATTCGAGGCATTTGGAGGCCAATTCATGAGGTAAAAGCTTAGCGGAATAAGAATTTCACGGTTTGAGGTAAGTAGCAGTTATAAATCTGGTCCTGAGGGTATGAAACACCGGATTTTTGTATCATGTGATTATTTTGGAGGTGACGCACATGCTAGGTGACGGGCGTGTGGGGGCGTGTACCTAGGGGATTGTGACTTGGTCCGTCCCGTGAAACTAGAAAGTTGAACAACTTGTTGTTAGCTATATGCTCTCTATGTGTTGAAGAAATTCGACTGTAAATCGTGTTAGAAATCATGCTTAGGCTATGTGATTGTACTATTGGGACCCGCAGAGGTCGCGTACTTGTTGAATTATTTGCTAATTGTTGTCTTGTACTCAGTCATAATTTTACTTCCATATCATACCTCAGTATTTCTTGATTTTGTTGATACACTATTTTATCTTTGTTTGGGCTGATCTTTGTGATTTTCGAGAGCCGAGAGACTAGAGAGGTTGATGACTAAGTAAAGTCGAGGGCCTATCGGTGAGGTATGGATATTATAGCATGTGAGTTATCTTTGCAGCACGTGAGTTGTCCGTGCAAGATATTATAGCACGTGAGTTGTCCGTGCAACATGTGAGTTGTCCGTGCAGATTATAGCGTTTGGGCTGTAGGATCCCCTACGGAGTCTGTACACCCCCAGTGAGCGCGGGTACCTATTGAATGTGAGTGCAGAGGGCTGAGAGCCGAATGGTTGAGTTGTTGTGACGAGGGGAGTGATTGTTTCCCTGAGAGGCTATACTTTCTTTTCATTTGTTGTTGCACTTAGTTGTTATCTATCATTATTGTGAAATTATCTGAAAGATTTTATATCCGGATTACATGAAGTGGAACTGTATAAAATTAATTTGACTTAAACTGCTAGATTTGAAAGCATTTCTATTCTTTGCTGGAATTACCGAAAATGAACTATAACTGTGTAGCTCGTCACTATCTCCAGTTCTTTATTTATTATTGTTACTTATTGAGTTGGTTGTACTCATACTACACTCTACACTTCGTATGCAGATTCATGTGTTCCCGACTATAGGGGGTGTTGATTTCTTTCGCACAGTTGATTTTTCATAGATTCAGAGATAGCTGCCGTGTTTCGCAGACCTTGTCTCTCCTTCCCTATCTCCTTATTTACTGCATTTGGTCTCAGACTATTATGGACAGTATTTTTCAGACTTGTATTCATATTAGATGCTCATGTACTCAGTGACACCGGGTTTTGGAAGTGTTTATATATGTATTTGTGAGTTTTTCTTCCGCTAAATTTAGATATTATGTTTTCAAACTTAAAAGATATGGTGGTTTATTGAGATTGTCGGCTTGCCTAGTATTGAGATAGGCCCCATCACGACGGGTGAGATTTTGGGTCGTGACAGTAATATAGCATCCTCTATTTTATTGAAATATTAGGACCTCTATTCTAATTAATTGGACGTACGCCGTTCATTTTCAAAATTCTGAAAAATGTTTCTTTGTTACAAAAACGTTAAAGTGGATGTCCATTGAATACTCCATACATCCCTATTCCATGAGTCATTTGAGTTCATGTATTTAGTTAATTCATCACTTAATATTTGTAACCTTTAGGTGTATTCTTGTAACCTTTCATGTATCCCATATCCTATAAATAGGGTATACTTTTATCTTATAAAGTACACACAAGAAACACACTTGAATAAGATAACTTCTACATTCTCCTCCTATACATCTTATCTCTATTACTATATTGTTCTATTTTTCTCTCATTTTTAATACGTTATAAGCACGAGTTGCTCATATCATAGTTACTTTGCCTGCTCCATGGGGCTCTAATTTCATTCTCGTCTTTTAAAGTTGAGTCTACTTTTTCATCCGGTATGTATTTACAGTTTTATTCTTAGCATATATATATATATATATATATATATATAAGCTATACGGTAGAAGGCAATTAACTTTGATTTTGTGCCAGTTTCAATTTTGAATGTATGTTCCACTAATTTCTTTCTGATCCTAGTTTAGTCTTTGGTAAAGATAAAGTATACAATCATCTATTAAATATTTAATGTAAAAAATTAGCATATTAGTTAGAATAAAGATGATTTTCTCTCTCTCTCTATGTAACCGTGACTATATATATACTACTGAATTAATACCCGTTTCTTCATTTTCTATTTCAAAATTTTTATTTTATTTTGTAAAAGTTGCACATGGGTGAGGATATTTATCGTATTAGTTTACCTTACAATGTTTTATATTTTAGTAGACTAAGTAATCA
Source organism: Nicotiana tomentosiformis (assembly GCF_000390325.3). Taxonomy (NCBI): domain Eukaryota; kingdom Viridiplantae; phylum Streptophyta; class Magnoliopsida; order Solanales; family Solanaceae; genus Nicotiana; species Nicotiana tomentosiformis. The sequence continues at coordinate 65,622,519 of NC_090814.1, read as the reverse complement.
ACATAAATAATGCTTTATTAACTAAGCTTATTGAGGTTAGTAATCATACGATTGCATTTAGTATACATAGTATAATTAAAGATTATGCATTTTTTTTACTATGATACATAATGACGTAACAACACATGTTCTCTTAATTTTACGATTTAGTATACTGACCTACAACTATAAATGGTATGCATTGATAATAATTCTTATATGTGATGACCCAATATATCATCTTTAATTTTAAATAGTTATTTCTGTGTTCTGAGACCTCGAATAGCACCCTTCAGCATCCCTCGACTTGCGGGCGCAGTCCGTAAATTTTTTCGGAAAGTTCTTATGTGAAAATTTGATTAAAATATGAAATGGAGCTTCAAAACTCATTTGAGTTGATTTCGGTCAACGTTTTGAGCAAACAGACCCAAATCAGTATTTTGACAGTTTTGATAGGTCTGTATCATGATTTGGGACTTAGACATATGTCCGGGATCAAATTTGGAAGTCCCTACCTCGAATTATCACCATTTAATGGAAACTAGAAATCTAAAGGCTAAAGATTTCCAAAGTTTGGCCGTGAATTTGACTTTATCGATATCGAACTCAGATTGAGATTCCGAGAGTTGGAATAGCTCTGTTATGTCATTTATGACTTGTGTGCAAAATTTAAGGTCAATCGGACTTGATTTGACAAGTTTCGACATCAAATGTAGAAGTTGAAAATTCTTAGTTTCATTAAGCTTGAATTGGAGTATGATTAGTGGTTTTAGCGTTGTTTGATGTGATTTGAGGTTTTGACTAAGTTCGTATGATATTTTAGGACTTGTTTGTATATTTGGTTGAGGTCTCGGGGGCCTCAGGTGAGTTTCGGATGGTTAACAGATCAAATTTGGACATAGAACAATTAAAACTTGTTGCTGCCTACTGATGCAATCGCACCTATGGAAATTGGCTCGCAGGTGCGAGCTCGCAGAAGAGAGCCTGGCATCTCAGAAGCGGGAAGTCCGCAGAAGCGAACAAAAACCCACAGAAGCGACACCAAGGTCGCAGATGTGGAGGCAAGGGAAGCTGGGGAAAATCGCAGAAGCGGACGCTTATTCGCAGAAGCGAGTCCGCAGAAGCGGTTGGTTTCTCTCACCTCGAGACCGCAAAAGCGGCTAAGTGAGTCACAGGTGCGGAACCCTTGGACAGTATACATTTCGAAAGGGTTCCGAGTTTTGCCATTTTTGGACATTTCCAACACGTTTTTGGGACGATTTTCAGAGGAAATTTACGAAAAACCTTGAGGTAAGTCACTTGTGATCATTGTTATTCAATAATATTGGATTATTATTGAATATTTCTGACTAGATTACGTATTTTTGAGGTAAAATTAGAGGATTTGGGCCTAGGGATTTTAAAATAAAATATTAAGATTTGAAGGTCAAGTTGATGTCGGAATTTAGTAAATTTGGTATGGTTTGACTCGTGGTTGAATGAGTGTTCATATTTTGTAACTTTTGTCGGGTTCCGAGATGTGGGCCCCACATGCAATTTTTGAGTTAAATTTTAGATTTTGTTGGAAAATTAATGTTTTTATCTGGAATAAATTCCTATGATTTGTAAAAAGCAAGTATTTTTAAGTAGAACCAAAAGCATGTTTCAAAAGATGAAAATAGTAACTTTGTCTTAGAAGAACTTTTAGAACTTTGACCAAGTAGAAATTGGTGCTCCTATATTAGTAAAAGTATTTTTTGAATTAATTAACCAAATACAAACGTCTACTCTTCAATATTTTAAAAATTTTGACCGAACATGGTGCAATCGAGTAGAACCAATTTTAGGAGTTAATATCTTAAATTGTCACTCAACTTTGGGTAATTGTTCATCAAAGTTATATAATTTTCATTTGTCTTTAAAAATCACTCAACTTTACCTAGTTCACTAGAATGGTCATCTTGTCAAATTTGTACTTTCGGGTAAGATTTAGTGAGATGACAAAAATCAATTTTATAAAAAAGTTATTAAAATACTAATCTGAAACCTGAACCATTTTAAATCCAACTCAGCCATTTACCCAATACCTGACTCATCCCGCATACAGGGCTCGACATCAATATAACTTCTTTGCTCTATTTGCAGTTATAGTTAATTTTAAGGTATTTTTTAACTTTTAAAGCATAATTTACATCATTGAATTTTTCAGTTCTCATCTCAAAGATTATTGTTATATCAAATTTAAAAGTTAAAATAAACTACTGATGAAAAAATAGAAGTCAACATTCAATAGATGATTATGAAGACACATAAAAAATTTAAATCAATTCAACCATTCTATTATAACTCAGGGTATGCTCTCAACTACTTAGAGTTATAGTTCTTCAACTATTTATAGTATTGTTAAAACTTGATTGACGAGCAAAATTACTGAAGTTTATTTGAGTTCATAGTGACTTTTCAGAGAGACGGACGTCTCTAGGTCTTTTCTATTTTGCTCAAAAGTCCAAAAATGAAACTGTTGCCCTACCAGATATTTTATTCCTCCTATCTATAAGTGGGTCTGTCCACTAATTACTCTACAGACTAAAATAAATATAATGTGGGCTTCTGGGCCCAATAGCAAAAGAAAGAAATTAGCCCAATTTGTTAAGTGATGTCATTTACTTATATCTCAACACCCCCCGGCAAGTTGGAGGGTGAGATAACCCCCCAACTTGCGAAGATGCAGATGATGAATAGCTCCCCCCAACGGTTTAGTGAACAAATCAGCAAGCTGATTGGCATTGGAAGTGTGAAGCAGCTGAAGCAGACCTTCATTCAACTTTGTATGAATAAAATGGCAATCCAACTCAATGTGCTTGGTGGGCTCATGGAAGGCAGAGTTCTTAGCAATGTGGATGGCTGCATGGTTATCACAAAACAGAGTAACAGGAGAAGAAAAGATAACACCAAAATCAGAAAGAAGCCTGCAAACCCAAGTGATTTCAGTAGTGGCCTTACTCATAGACTTGTATTCGGCCTCTGCAGATGACAAAGAGACTACAGATTGTTTCTTAGACTTCTAGCCGACAAGACATCCCCCTAATATAATACAAAACCCACTGATGGACTTTCTACTATCGGGTAAGAACCCCAATCACTATCACAATATACACTGAAAGAAAGATTAGGAGAATTATTGTAGAATTCCAAAATCAAGAGTACCCTTGAGATACCTGAGCAAACGTAAAGCAGCTTGTATGTGAGGAAGGCAAGGCTTCTGCATAAACTGACTTAAATGTTGCACTGCAAAGCAAATATCAGGTCTTGTATGGGTTAAAAAATTGAGTTTACCCACTAAACACCTATAAGTCTCAGGATTGGGCAGAGGATCACCATGATCTGCCCGCAGCTTGTCATGCATATCAAGAGGAGATATAACTGAAGAACAATCATAGGAGTGGAGCTCTTTGAGGAGATCATGTACAAATATTTTCTGATGCAGCAGCACCCCACCCTCAAAATACAACACTTCAATACCCAGAAAATAGTTAAGATGTCCTAAATCCTTAATCTTAAATTGATCATGGAGGAAGCTTTTTCACAGCATCAATCTCACACAAATCTATCCTAGTGATGATGATATCATCAACATATACCACTAAGAGTACTAAGGCATCACCAGAACCCTTAGTAAAAAGTGAATAATCATTGAAAGAATGCACATAACCTCTAGAGGACAAAGATTTAGACAACTTGGTATACCATTACCTTGAAGCTTGTCTCAAACCATACAAAGATTTATTCAGTTTACAGACCAAAGAAGTTGAAGTAGAAGCAGAAGATGCAGTAGATACTGAAAGACCAGGTGGGAGCTTCATAAAAACTTCTTCATCTAAGTCCCCATGCAAGAAAACATTATTAACATCTAGTTGGAAAAGTGGCCCATTTCTTTTAACAACTACAACAATTAAAGTTTTAACAGTAGATATTTTAACTACAGGTGAAAAGGTTTCATGAAAATCTATGCCTTCAACTTGTGTATCACCCCTAACCACAAGCCTAGATTTATATCTTTCTATACTCCCATCAGCTTTGTACTTAATTTTGTATACCCATTTGCAGTCAATTGATTTCTTGCCTTTGGGTAACTCAACTATGTCCCAAGTACCATTAGTCTCCAATGCCTCAAACTCTTTTTTCATAGCATTCTACCACTCAGGGATAATTGTTGCCTGAGAATAAGTAGTAGGCTCAAATGCATGATGCTCACCAGAAGTAGACACAACAGTTGAATTAGCAGACCTGGAGCTAGGATTAGGGAGAGTGCAGACATAATTCTGCAGATAAGAAGGGGGATTGTGAGTCCTATATGATCTCCTTAACGGAGGGAAATCAGATTCAGAGAGAGAGAAAGGGAGATTAGAGGAAGTAGGAGAGTTGGGACTAGAAGAAACATGGAGATTAGAGTTGTTGTTCAGAGGTATTGCAGAATCAGAAGGAGCAGGATTAGAGGGATGAAGAGAAGCAGGGGATATTGCTGATGGGACAGGGTAAAATAAATCATGGGAGAGTGAAAAATGTTGCTTAACAGTGTGATCAAAGCAGGCAGAAAATGGCAAATTTGACATGGTAGGGGAAGAAGATCCAGATTTAACAAAAGGAAAGACATGTTCATGAAATATAACATCTCTGGAGATAAGACAGATTTTATTCTGTAAATCATACGGCTTATAGACTTTCTTCCCAAAGGGATAACTAATGAACACACAGGGAATGGCCCTAGGCTGCAGTTTGTCCCTATGAGGTTTTGGAATAGTTGAGTAACGTAAGCAGCCAAAAGCTCTAAGATTTGAGTATGTAGGGAGTTTGTTATATAAGATCTCATAGGGACTCGTATCCTTTAACACACTAGAAAGAAACCTATTTATCAAGTAGGCGGCTGTGAGTATACAGTCTCCCCAAAATCTAAGAGGAAGACCATATTGGAAAAGAAGAGCTCTAGCAGTTTCTAAAAGATGTATGTGTTTTCTTTCCACAACTCCATTTTGTTGTGGAGTGTGAGGACATGTTGTCTGATGCAATATCCCTTTCTCAGAGAAAAATTTTGATCCAAGAGTGTTGGATCCCAACTCTAAGGCATAATCACTTCTTACATGTTGAACTTTCAATTGGAATTGAATTTTAGTCATGGCAATGAAGGCTTTTAAGATGTCAAAAGCATTGCTTTTGGCTCCCATTAGGTGGGTCCAAGTGGATCTTGAAAAATCATCAATAATGGTCATAAAATATTTGGAGCCAGTATAAGTAGGAGAGTGATATGGACCCCAGGTGTCAATGTGGATCAACTGAAAAGGCCTTATGGATTGTATACTACTATCAGGAAATGATAATCTTGTTTGTTTGGCTAGTGGACATATTGGGCAAGAAAAAGACTATTTGGAAGATAACTATGAACCAAGCATAGAGATATGTTTCATTCTAGATAAAGGAATATGCCCAAGCCTATAATGCCAAACCACATCCATTTTATTGATATCATTCAGAATTGCATCAGTATTTACATGTATTTCATCAGCATCAACAACAGCAGAGTAACTGGATGTAGTACTGGGAGAAATAACAGCAGAAAATAGGAGCTTGTAGAGATTGTGGTCCAGCTTACTAAGAACCAGAGGCATCTTCAGAGAAGGGGCCTGTATAGCACAAAGAGTTATGGTAAACAGAACAATCCCATTGTATTGTTCTAATAGCTTATGAACTGAAATAAGATTGTATTGAAAAGAAGGAACATAAAGAACATGATGAATTATGAAATTTGGAAACAAAGTCAAAGATCCTACTAAATAAACTTTGACTTTGTAACCATTTGGTAGAGAAACTAGACAAGGTATAGGTAGTGTTTTCAGATTAAAAAGTAAATCCTTATGAGAAGGCATGTGGTTAGAAGCTCCAGAGTCTATTATCCAAACAAAACTATCTACTTGTGAAAGCATGCATGACTTGAGCAGAATACTTTCTGATAACAGCTTACCAGCAAAGTTAAACCAGCTAGGAGAATTGATCTTGTGTTAAACCAGGAACCATTGAAGCATTACTAGATTGAGATGACTTGACAGAATGAGGAACCACACTAGAATCCATATTAGTAGGAGGGCAATGAGAGTTCACTTCAACATAAGCTGTAGTTTTCCTACTGCCAGGCCCTTTTGTGAACTTAAAATTTAAAGGATACCCATGTAGCTTGTAGCACTTGTCAATGGTGTGACCTGATTTCTTACAATATTTGCATGTTAGGGCTCTTTGAGTATCAAAATTGACTCTGGAAGGAAAATCTTGCTTAGACACCCCAGCATTGAAAGAGACAGATGTAGAGAGAAACTGAGGAGAGGTAGAAACCTGCCTCTGCTTCTCATCTGACAACAATATACTGTAGACAGTGCACACAGATGGAAAAGGCTTAATCATGAATATATTGCTTCTAGTTTGCACATATATATCATTGAAACCCATCAAAATATTGATACACCTTTTGAACATCATCATCTTTCTGATAATCAGATTTGAAACCACAATTGCTACATGACCTGACTCTACTGATTGACAAGGCATCAATTTCATCCCACAATTACTTGATTTTGTTGAAATATGAAGCAATATCAAGTGATCCTTGTGAGATGTGAGCAAGCTCTTTCTTAAGCTCAAATACCCTTGCAGCATCTTCTTAACCATATCTTTCCTCCAACTCACTCCAAATATCTTTGGCAAGTTCAGAGTATTCAATACTATGAGCAATGTCTTTGAACAGGGAGTTGGTTAACCAAGAGACGACCAAATCATTACACCTCTGCCACTTTCTCGCCAAAGGAGAACTGTCAGGAGGATTAACTGAAGATCCATTAATGAAATCCAGTTTATTTCTAACAGACAAGGCTACAAGGATGGTTCATCTCCAACTCCCATACCCAGTACCATCAAAAGGAACAAAAACTAAGGAAGACCCTAAAACATTAGACAGATGCACATAAAAAGGATGACATGGATGCGTATAATCATCCTCATGAAAAACAGAATGAGAAGTAGTAGAACGAGCAGTTGGTAACGCAGATGTGGAATCATCATTCGGTATTTTGTACAAAATTAATCAGGAAAAGATAGGCACACAAACAAATAATGAGGAGAAATAACTAGGGTTACCAAATTTCCTTCGCGACCGGAAGGAACAACGGCCTTGTAAAATAAATCAGTGGCAAGGACGAGCAAACCCTAGCTGAATGAGCAGTTTCAGAAATCACCAAACCCTAGGTTGAGAAGTACGCCTCAGATAATATCAAAGTAAGTTCGATCAATCAACAGCCGTCATCAACACCAGAAAAACTTAAAACAGTGATGAAAAAAAAACTCGTCGGAAAAAAAAAACTTAGAATCGCGAAGAAGCAACGGAACCTCAAAACTCCGATAAAAATATGTGAGGGTAACATCAGACGAAAGGTAATTACCCAATCTATCCAGATCTGGGCTCTGATACCATGTTAAAACTTGATTGACGAGCAAAATCCCTGAAGTTTATTTGAGTTCATAGTGACTTTTCAGAGAAAGAGAGAGACAGAAGTCTCTAGGTCTTTTCTATTATGCTCAGAAGTCCGAAAATAAAACGGTTACCCTACCAGATATTTTGTTCCTCCTATCTATAAGTGGGCATGTCCACCAATTACTCTACAGACTAAAATAAATACAATGTGGGTTTCTGGGCCTAATAGCAAAAGAAAGAAATTAGCCCAATTTGTTAAGTGATATCATTTGCTTGTATCTCAACAAGTATGTGATTCGAAATTATTTTTAAAATTCATTGCTATCAGGCTCTAAGTCAATGACATATGAATTGAAAAATCCAATGATATAAATCATTATCGTAAAAATTATCGTAACAAATTCAATGACACAATTCACTATTTTCTAAAGTTTGTTTAAATTTAACAACACTTTTTTGTAAAATCTAGGAGCCGTGAAAATTTCTCGAATATTTTTCAACGGATTTGCGAATTTTCTTTCAAATATTTTCAAGGATTGATTGTTGTATATTTGATGTAACATAATTTTGAAACGAGAACCGAAAAATTTAATGGTATAAATTATTGTTCAAAAAATACAATAACTTTCGTTAACTATAATTGCATAAAGAAGAGATATATTAAAGTCGATCCATATATGTGAGACTGGTTAAGTATTGGTTAAACAGGTAATAGTGAATTTAAACATCTGAAAGTATAGAATACGACAAGAATGACTATTTATTTAAGTGAAAGTTGAGTGATTTTGAAAGACAAAAGAAAGTTATATGACTCTGGCTACCAATTATCCAAAATTGAATGATTTTGAAAGACAAAAAAAAAAGCTTGATAACTTTTATAGCCAATTTTTCAAAGTTGAGTGATCATATTAGCCATCAATCCCCAAATTTAGGTTTGGCTCGGGAAGATATATGAGAGTTTGTTTAATGTCTATTGGAGGACGTGCTAGTCTTACCTCATTTTTGCTGTTTGTAAGGTTGGAAAGTCCTTTTCCACTTCCTAACTTTTATATTCTTAGTTTCAGCTTCTTAACCAATTCCTTTCTCCTTGCAACCTACTCAAAAAAGACATGGCCAACCAACACTCTCATTATTTTTCTTAATTCTCTTAACCCATTTTTTATTTTCTTTTTTACAATCCTTCCTCGCTGGAACTGAATGATGCCCATAAGTTAGCTGGTGGATAATTACATGAACTTAATAATTAAGTCAAGCTGGTTGGATTAGTTTAATATTCCATTCTTCGAATCAAAATAATTCTTTTAACACAGTTAATAATAAAAAAAAGGTTCTTGATTGCATCTTTTACAAAAGGTTCTCGTTAATAATTTTTCTAAGGTCCTCTATTTTTGCGAAGAATAAAGCATTCGTTTCATATATAAAAAGAAGGAATATAATCCTAGCTTGCCCCACATGAACATATAGATCAATCATACTAATTATAAAAGGATTACAAAAACGTAGATAAGTCGCTATTAGTTAATATTGTCAGCTTATAAAGAAAGCGTAGCAATAGTTTTGCCTCCCCTTTTCAATTCTTTAATATAAATTGGAGCATAAAGTTCTATTAAACTTTATAATAATGGAGAAATGAAAAGGCAATACCATCATTCTAAGTCCACTTCTCTTCTTCTTTTCCATCATCTCATCTTCTTCTTCTTTTAAGTTATATACTTGTATTCATTCATCAGAAAGATAGAAGAAGGCAGAGATGGATTGTTCAATATGTAGTGCTATGCCATTTATTCTAAGGCCACCAAGAAATACAATATGCGGAGCTTGTTATGAGGGAGCCAGAACTATAATTACCTTGACCAACAGAAATGATCACAGCGACAACACCAAAGGAACTGATAATAAAACAGTAACTGGACTTTCTGCTTCTTCATCTAATCCTTCTATTAAGGTATCATTTCCTTTTTGCTTGCTTATACAATCTTTTTGTTTGTTTGTTTTTTCGATAAACGTGGTGTCCGAGTCAACTTGTGCGACAATTCCTTGTGCGATACTTCCATGGGTTACTTGCTCCTACCGCCAACTAGTGTTGTTTAACTTTGTAGATTTGGACAGATGAAAAGAAATCACCTAATATTTTTGCCTATGCCGGAATTTGCTATACAATCTTTGTTCATATATATGTAGTTCATAATTCTGTCTTGGGAAGCAAAGAGAAATAGAGAATACCAAAGAATTTAAGAAATTTAATTTGTTCTTTGGATGTTGTTTGTGATGGTGTAAGGTTACTAAAACTCGAAGTCAGAATTATAGATGCAATGCACGTAAGTGACAAAATGGAAAGGGAATTTAAGTTTTTTATGCTCCTTTTAATTGTTCTAAGAATTACCCCAAATTAAACCGAGAATCACTTTTCTCTTTTTTTTCTTTTTTGACCGTTGCACGTTATTTTTCCCGTCCCCTTTGGGAATTTATAGTAACTGATTGTTGGTTCCAACAGGGATTTGTAAATGCATTGAAATGGGTGAAAGAAATGAAGGAGATGGAGGAGGAATTAAACGAGAAACTGAATTATCTAAGTGGGTTTGTTGTTGCCTTCAGAGATCATATTCATACCGATATTTTAATTAAGCCTGGGAATGATGGTCCCTCCATACCGGCACATCGAGCTCTTTTGGTAATCATCTTCTTTTTTTTCATGAATAACTAATTCATGTGTATTTCAGTATTAGATTTATAATAAGTACGGAGTATAAGCAATACACATGAAAATTGAAAGAAAAAAAAAAGAAAGAAAATCCCGCAACCAGTATTGTACACGTCCCCCATATTATATTTATAGTTTAAGTTATATACATAGTTATATAGTACATCCTTAGTGTATGAAATTCTTACACCATTAGATTACATTTACATGTTATGGTAAGTAACTTATCTTATTTTTAATATTACAAATCTCATATTTTATGGAAGCTTACTTATAAATATCATTTGGTTGACCTTATAGTGTAAAGGTATATGTAAGATAAACTCATCTATAATTGTCCAACTTCCTGCCCAAATGGTTCTAGGCACCCTCAATTAGATATGAAGCGAAAAGAAATACTGTTTACTTTGCTTCATATAATCTAACAAAACTTATTTTACTCAATAACTACTATGTTATATATGAAACATGATAAGACGTCCAATGTGTCTATTTCGTAAAGAATAACCAGTCTCAAAAAACTGTTAAGTAGAATGCGGTGCGCTTTATTACAATGGATTTACCTTATATTCAGTTACAGTGTATTTTGAAATTTTTACACTATGAGTGCAATTATTTAACAATAAGTGCATGACCTTATATGATGATAACAACAACTATTTTCTTAAAAATGACAGGCAGCAAGATCTGATATATTCAAGAATATATTGGACTCAGATGGGTGCAAAGCTCCACCAAGTGACACAATAACTTTGCCTGAACTTAACTACGAGGAATTAGAATCTCTATTAGAGTTCCTTTACAGTGGAGATTTGCCTAAAGAGAAGATGGAAAAACACGTCTACTCACTGTCAATAGCAGCAGACAAGTACGAAATCCCCTTCTTGCAGAAATTTTGTGAGCACCAAATGTTGGGATCGTTGAACTCATCGAACGCTCTCGATATTTTAGAGATTTCGGACACTTGTTCTAACCAGTCTTTAAAGGAGACATCGTTAAACTTCATTGTTAAGAATATGGAAGATATTGTTTTTACAGCTAGATTTGATGCATTTGCACTCAAGAATCCTCACCTTACTGTACAGATTACAAGGGCTTCTTTTATAGACATTAAAAATAAAAGGCTTGTTCTTTGATTTCTTGGAACAGCATAAGATTATATTATTTCTTTGTTTGTTGAGTTAATTGTATGCTATACAAACAACTTAAAGAGGTTACATGAGAGAAGAAAATTGGAAAATAACATTGCTTCCTTGTTACTTTTATAATTTCTTCTTATTTTAGACTTCGGCCCGATATATTATGTGCGCGATGGGCTTAGAGGCCAATATCGGGCCTCAAGCCATATCATAGGCCATGAAATTTGCTGCTCAGGCCCAAATTCCTTGGGGTGTAGGAACTTACGACGCCAAGTTTCACGAGATCCTTACGCAAATAACATGTTGGGTTCATTATTTACTTGTTCTAGTTAGTATACATATATTATACATATATTGATTATACACATATTATATAGGATTTGTACATATATTATATATCTGCCAGTTATTAATTCTTAAGTTTTTCAATATGGTGGGTTTGTTGACATACCTACGAACTCGTTAGTTTTCTAATATAAGATTCTAAATTGCTTTATGTAATATTAAAAAATGTTGCGCTTGGTGAAACTACATTGAATTATCATGAAGAAGTGATAAACGAAATGCATATTTAATTTATTAACCTTATTCAGGGGCAAAGGTACATAACCCTACGGGTGGTCAATTGATCACCCTTTGTCCAAAAATTACACTGTATATATAGATAAAATATTAGATTTTAATGATATATAACATATATTGAACACCATTTATTGAAGATTTTTTTTATTTATTTCAAGTTTGAACACCCTAGATGAAATTTCTGGCTTCATCACTGACCTTGATTAAGTGATAAACGTGTATATACATATATGTAATGTAGTAATGTGAAGAGTGTAACAAGATTCCAGGCTGATATTGTCCGGGCGGGACCATCAAATTGAAACTGAAGTTTTCATTTTCTTTAGGTCTTAGTTTTGTTTGAATGAAATAGAAATAAAAGCGAAAATTAAGTAGAAAAGGAGGAGAAGAAAAAGGTGATGGAGCTAATTCAGTGTGTCATGTTTGAATGAGAAGGAAGTGAATGATAAAAGGGCTAAACCATCGCTATCCTTCCATACTTTCATGTATCTTTCTCCTTTCTTCTTGCCCCCTCTCTCATTTGCCCCACAAATTTTAGTCCTCCTCCTCGTTTCTCATTCTTTTATTTTCTTTTAACGCCCAATAACCATTTGGTCCCAAGGTCAGGAATTATCAGTTATGCCAAAAGATGCACTTAATACAGCCAGAATAACAATTATAACCCAAGTTGATTTGCAAGATTTTTTAAATCCGTGGGTAAGATACACACGAAATATAAACAGGACGAAATTCTTTAGTCACCTTACAATTAGGTAGGGATACACTTCCCGCTCAGTGGCCCTACTTGACGCAAATCATATATAATTAGTCGAGTCAGTGGAACTTCGGAAACTGAATAGTTAATTGGAAAAAGAAAGAAAAAAGGTACGGATGCACTTCTAACCGTATCAATCAAACTAATATGCTATGAAACATTTAGTCCCTTTTCAATCCTCAAGTAATTTTACTACGGTGACGTTTCCTGTACTAATCTTAGTTGCTGCAGAAAAGATATCTTGAGGATCCAAATAATTGTAGGCTAATTCGTGCTTAGCGACTAATCTAATGCGCACTTGTGTCATCAAATTGGATTTAAGATAAAGCTTATAAATGATTCCAGAGCTTAAACTACAGCCGTATCATATCTAGTACACCTTAACCTTGATCATGACAATTCCAAGCATTTTAAAGAAGAAGAAAAAAGAACAATTTTAGTACGCTTAAACCTTGATAATGACACATGTCTAGCACTTTGGCCACTCAATTTTCGGCAAATTTCATTTTTGGTTTTTGATATGTGACTAAACACATTTAACTTTCACTTATAGGCTTGTGTTGCTCAGCCATGCATTATTTGTGTGCCGACTGTACTATGATAAGTGTGTACGGTCGAAATCGAGCTCGCCTACGACACGACGGGTTAGGAACATGACAACCAAAAACTGATGATCGACTCCGAGTCTCACCGAGCTAGAACCCGGAGTCATAACGCCTGCCTTCGAGAATATTGAGTCTGTAATCCCGGAGTCGACCTTAGCCGATCGAGCTCGAAGAAACGTTGTTAGCATAACCAACAGAAGGCCGAAATATACATGACCGGTCGGATATTACGGCGGGAATCTCGTTACGTATCAACAAGGCACCGACAATCATCAAATCAAGAGATTTTTTACCTTTTATAGAATTGTATCTAAAGTAGGACTCCTCTATTATATAAAGGGGTATCTAATAATTCATTAGACACATTGTAACACGCATTCCAAAGATATATATCATTATTATTTTAATCTCTTGTTCCTTTGTATCCTGGCATCGATCAGAGCGTACCTGATTCGAGGGTGATTAACCTCCCAAGACTAAGATCGTTCAATTCGTGTGATTTGCATTTACTTTATCATTATTTATTTCAATTGCGATCTAATTTATCATTTTGTATCAAGTTAATGCATGTATCCTTAAAACCTCTTGCAAATTCAATTGTTATTCGATTTTGAGGGTAAACAGTTTGGCGTCCACCGTGGGGCTAAGGATAATAGTGGTTATTTGATACAAATTTCCATAACACACACTACTTTATACTTGTTCTTTGAAGTGTCTTTAATTTCAGGTTAAAACTCAAAATGTCGAACTCTCAATCACCACCCCTACATGTTGACAACGAGTTCGGCCATCATGGTGAAAATAACAACATAGCGCCCAATGACGAGGTACCCGTTGATCCTATCGGAATTCTGGCCGCGGGCCCGATTGACGCTAATTCACATGTGGCTATCGACGTAAACTTTCCTACCGACCCCGAGAATAGCGTCCGTGGCGAAGCCCGATTGGCAACTCAAAACACACAAAATATTGGAGGAGACGAGATCAGTTTATGGGTGATCTTCAAAATGTTGCAGGCTCAACAAATGACGATAGCTCAGTTACAGAACCAAAGCCGTGCACCGAGCAGGGTTGAATCCGATCCACCCCGGGAAGTCACCCGCAAGGATGAACCGGTCGTAGAAAGGTCAAATGAACATGAATCGAGGGCTAACCCCGAGATCATAAAGATGCTCGAAGAGATAACAAAACGGATAGAATCAGGGGAGAAGAAAATTGAAGCTAACGACAAAAAGGTGGAAACCTACAATTCCAGGGTTGACCAGATCCCAGGAGCACCGACAATATTGAAAGGCCTGGATTCCAAGAAGTTCGTGCAAAAACCTTTTCCTCCGAGCACGGCTCCGAAACTGATCCCTGAGAAATTTCGCATGCCCGAGATTGCTAAGTATAACGGAACAACCGACCCAAATGAATATGTAACATCTTACACATGTGCCATCAAAGGGAACGACTTGGAAGATGATGAGATGTAGTCTGTCCTACTGAAGAAGTTCAGAGAGACCCTGTCAAAAGGGGCTATGATATGGTATCATAACTTACCTCCTAATTCTATTGATTCATGTGCTATGCTTGCAGATTCTTTCGTGAAAGCACACGTCGGGGGCATCAAAGTCGAAACCAGGTATTGATACCTAATTTTGCCCTCATATTTTTAAATAGTATATATACTTTCAAAATATCATTTTGCATCATTATTTAATTTACAAGATTTATACAATTACTTTTATAATTTTTCATAATTTTTAGAGCTTTAAAATTAATTTTCTTGCGTTTAAATTACTTGAATATTTATTAATTACCCGTTAAATTATTTTGTGATGATTTAATCACCCAAAGTAATTATTTGCATCAAAATATATGTTTCAGAATATTTTACTTTAATTTATGTAAGTATATTTATATTTTTAAGATATTTACATAATTTTGCAATAATAGTCTATATTCATGCATAATTATATTTTTATTACATTATTTGTGCCAAAATAACATTTTTTATATTTTTTAATATTAACTCAATTCTGTGCAAGTCTTGATGTTAACTCATATGTATATAGCTAAGTTGATTTATGACACCTGGCTGTTTTGTAATTGAAACCTAATTGATGGCTGTTAAACTTTGTTTAATTTCTTGCACTGAAACCCATTTGTGAGACTATGTTCTTGCTCGAAATTGCTCTCCTCATGTTGAATCCTTTATGCCTAATTTGTTGTTTCTCTGCAAGTCATGCCTAAATGCTTTGCCTAATATGCTAACCTTAATTGTTCCCAACTTGCATGATCATTATGCTACTTATACTTGTTGCTTATTCTGAGTTTGGCTTCTTGCCTTGTTCTGTACTATCATGATAACTAACTCATGTCCGGAATGTGTTCTAATTCCTGTTGAGACATTCATGCTCAACCTGTTATCTTTATGGAACTCTCATGTTAGCTATGATTTTTTTCCCGTGCTATTTGTAACTCTACTGTGTTCCTGACTTGCTCAATCTTGTGTTACTCAGTATCAATTGATACCTTTAGAGTAGATACCATAACCAGCACTTTTCCTATATGTGTGACCAACTAGCATAAGGTTTGATGCTTGTCTGATGTGAAGGTGACATATTTCGTTCACTATACGTCCTCTGGTATTGTAATTGATACTCAGCATGTTAAAATTTTCTCATTCTCGACTAAGTGATTGCTCGAACCTGTTCTGTTATGTTGTCTTCATTAAGCCTTCATGTTGAAACTTTTCATGTGAATGCTATGCTCTATTTGTTCTTGTCTATGACTCTATTAGATTTTCATGCTTAAATCTTGTGTCTAAGGTTCTTTAGGCTAATTCTGAATTAGTTTACTTTTGAAACTCTTTTTTTTGAATAGTTCATTATCCTATGATGTTCAATTCTGTTGCTTTAGCTTTATTTCTAAAAATGCAAGCATGAATCTGCCTTGTG
The DNA here is from genome assembly GCF_000390325.3 of Nicotiana tomentosiformis. Taxonomy (NCBI): domain Eukaryota; kingdom Viridiplantae; phylum Streptophyta; class Magnoliopsida; order Solanales; family Solanaceae; genus Nicotiana; species Nicotiana tomentosiformis. Next base: position 65,606,325 of record NC_090814.1, on the reverse strand, counting down.
AACTTGTCTGTATTTCATGTATTCTTGTCCATGTGTTTTGGCTAGAATTGTTGTTAGCCTTAGGAATAAAGTATAAAAATTGTTAATCAATTCCATGAGTATTTTGTCATTTGTAAGGCTGAATTGGGCATTCCTTTGGTTAAGTAAGTTATTCATTTGCGCCTGGTATGTTGGGCCTGCTTTGGTATTGGAGGTCTGAAATGCAATGTTCGCATTTGAAGTTTGGGCCTGCTGTCCGTGTAAAGTGCTGAGCATATTGGAAGGCCCAGATGTGTTACTGGGTTATTCTGTATTTGTAAGCTTTGTTTAATATGGTCTGTAATAACTTGTAAAATTGAATAATTAGGGAAATCAGTGCAATTGGGGAAACGGGTACATTCTAATTCCCACATGAATGGGTAGAAAATATGTCTATAGGATCTATGTGGTCTATTTGCTATTTGCTTTATATGCATTTAGTTTCATGTGTAGAAAGCCTGCATATAGGAGTCACGCACACACTTCACTTAACTTGTCAAAACATGTCAGTTCGAGTATTTGCTATACATGTTTTCATGTCTGCTACTGTGCACGTTTAGACAACATGCCTATAGGATGTAATAGCACATGCCTCACTAATCTAGATACCATGTTTATAGAATTTTAAATAACCAATTGGTCAAATTTCTTCTATTACTTTAGTACACTGCCCCGCCTAGATGTCATGTCTATAGGAATAAAGTGTTATAAAATCAACTTAATTGTCAATAGTTAGAAATCCTGCCTATAGGATGTTGTTGCGCATGAAGCTATTTATGACATCAGTGTTGTTAATACTAGACACTCAAATTTGTGTCACTGCCTAATCACGCAACCATTAGGAACCATACATATAGGACATTAACGTCTGCCTAAGGTGCACGCTTATAAAATCAGCATTAATAATCTGGTCACTCGTATCGCTTTATTGCCTCACCAACAATTAAAATCATGCCTATAGGACTTGAGATATTTTAACCTGCCTATACGCTGCTTATATAACGTTGGAATCCAGAATCATCTAGAAACCATGCCTATAGGGCTTTAAATTTTGATTTTGAAATCATATACTGCCTAAGCTAAAAATCTGTGACTGATCGTGTGCCTTTGTGCTTATGTGTGGAGGCTAACTTAAGCCTTTCATTGCTATTATGTGTAGTCCTACCTGTTTTGAATGTCGCCTAGTTTTTATCATTTTGAGTACCCTAAGTAAAGTCTAGAACCACCCAAATAGAGTTCCACAGCCTTTTGGACCATAGGTATGGGATGGGTAGTGCACACATAGGGTACGACCTAGAATTGAATTAGAACGCTTTTAGGTAAACAACTTCAACATAGTAATCGGGTAGCAGGAGATGATAGTTTGTGCCTGCTGAATAATATGGCAACTCCTGCCTAAAGGAAGTTACGAAGTATTATTTATGTTGCACGAGGTGATCCTTTAGGCTAAAAAACTTAGGACCCTCCCCCTCCCCTTCTTTATATACTTGATATCCATAGTTAGTCGTTTAATATTGGCCAATGTAATTGTATCCTTGTAGTCATACTAAGATTTGTGCAGATTCTCATATGTTTTAATAAGACTTTTCAACTTTTGATCTCTCTTTATTTATTTGATCACCTAGCCTAATTACATAATCCACATAGTTTAAAATTCGGCCGGGACCCACAGTTGTGGACCTCGAAGAGTGCCTAACACCTTCTCTCCGAGGTAATTTGAGCCCTTACCCGATATTTGGTGGCATTGACTAGTCAAACAGAGTTATTCGCAAATAGGTGCCTTAACGCACCTTAAAATTATTAGGTGGTGACTCTTCTCTTTTAATACCCATTTAAAAGAGTTGTCACACGTCGAAACCCGATTTCGCGAGAAAAAGGGGCGCGACAGCATGGCGACTCCGCTGGGGATTTACACTTAGGCTCTTACCATAACGAACTTGACTTATGTGGATTACTTTCTTTGTTACATGCACATCACTTATTTGTTTGAACTTACTATGATATGCACATCCCTTCCCTTATTCACCTTTATTTGTTTAAATTTGCTATGACATGCACACCCCATCCCCTATTCACCTTTATTTGTTTACATTTGCTATGACATCCTTCCCCCTACTCTCCTTTATTTGTATGACCGCTCTCTATTTCTTTTCATCTTGACCGCTATATTATCCCAATTTCCTTACCTGCTTCATTATGTTCTCGCATATTTTCATGAGCCAAACTGACTTCTTTCTTTTGTCTTTCTTTTCTTTTCTTTTCTTTTCATGTTCACTTTTACTATTTTATTTACTGCTTCTTACATGCAAATACTTGGCAATGTGCTATTATTTCTGCATAAAGCATGCTCTACATCATACTCCACTCGTGTCAGTTATCAACATAGCGGCACTTGATAAGTGTCCATGCTTTCCTGAAAATCACCCTTTAAATCGGAAAGGCTTATTTGCGGTAAACTAGTCGATCGGCAGTGCAATCGACGATTCCGTGTCTTTCCCTCTCAAGATGTCCACTTGAGAGTACCAGTCTAGACCATTCTAGAAACCCTACTCAAACTTGAAACGTACATGCATCATGCTAAACCTAGTACGGGTTGGAGCGTTATTAACGTAACAACTCACTAAGATGAACCTTGTCCAAAGTTCGACGGGATTTCTACAATCCTAGTGGACACTATCATATTATGTGCATTACTTGGAGAAAATATGCCAATGTGTTGATCATTATTGCGTAAGTAGTCAAATCTGGAGGGGGAAAGGGCTAACTCTTGTTTGTTTGTAGAAAATGAAACATGAAAACCACAGGCTCGGCATGGTTCAAAATATCCCACCTTTGTTACTTGACTGGTGGAAAGACTTTGCACCTTGCGACAAAAATCATGTGAGAAGAGTACTCGGTGACCTGCCATCCTTGCTAAACATTCAACCAAATAGGGAATTGATCGAGGCCGCTACCATGTTCTGGGACGAGAAAAGAGTTGTTTTCCGATTTGGCAATATAGAAATGACTCCTCTCCTAGAAGAATAAGAGGCTTTGCCAAGTTGCCATGGGATAGTCCGGGATTACTGGTACTAGAGAATCGCACTCCCAGCGATTTTCTGAATTTGTTGGGTTTTAAGAAGAATGACGAGCTGCTCTATCTAAAGAAATAATATATCCCTTTTGAATTCCTTTACAAGCGTTATGGGCATAGCAAGTCGTATCGTCTTCATCATGTTGAACTCGCCACTACTTTCTTGGGTTGGACGCACCTCTGGGTTTATGTGTTCGTCGTCTGCTTCTTGGGGTTGTTGATATTTCCAATAAAGGGAGGAAGGATTCATACTCGCTTAGCCATGGTCGGCAGGACCTTGATGGAGGGAATCGAGGGACAAACTTATACCATTATCCCTATAATCTTAGCTGAGATATACCGCGCTCTAGATCGGTGCAAGCAAGGATTTGGACACTTTGAAGGTTGTAATCTGTTACTACAAGTCTGGCTGCTGGAACACTTTCAGAGGGGAGAGTATAATCAAGAGCTTCTGCGAAGGCCGCTGAATGACCACATAGCTAACCATCACCCAAAGAAAATGACGTTTATCCCAGACAGATTTGTACATCCCGGAAATGCTGTAAGTTGGGTGTGTTTCTTCATCAATCTGACAGACGAGCATGTACATTGGATGTTTGAATGGTTTTCTAGTAGTGAGTTCATCATCAGGTCAAGGGGAACTACTCATCTAGTACTGATCGGGTTGCGAGACATCTATCCTTATGCTCCCATAAGGGTAATGAGGCAAGCGGGGAAAAAACAGCTCATACCTCGGGTTTCCAACAGCTCATACCTCTGTTTAAGTTTGAGTCACAACATATGTGGAACCAAAAGATCATTGTGGAGAGAAAAACCATTGAGCCAGATAGGTATCACGCCGGTCATATGTACTACTATCTATCATGGTTGAAGGACGACGTAGCGGGGGACGTCAAGCCAGGAGTCAATCTAAAGGATTAGGATCATAGATGAGGTGGCTGAGGCACAAGTTAAGTATAAGAGGTTATGCAAAAGTGTGTTCGAGTCTGAAGCAAAACATCTGGAACAGCACAAAGTGAACATGGAGGTGATAAAGAAATGGAAGGAGATAGCCACTAAGTCAATAGAAAGATTGGAATACTTGGAACAAGGATTGATGGAGCTCGAGGGGAAGATGAGAAAGAGACTCTCAGATTGCCAAGGCATGGACGGCAGTGAAGGAGGACATCTCGCAAAAGCTTACTTATTGTTGGATGTGCGTGATCTAGGAAACCTGATTGATGGGGTCAAAAGAGCCAAGCATGGAGAAGGTCCTTCAGGGACCAAGTAGACTAGGAAATGATATTCTTTACTGCTTTCTAGCTTAGCTTTACATTTCTATTGTAATAAGGCTAAATGCCATTAGTAACTTTATTATTATTGCCGATTTAGTAAAGGTTTGACTAATTCTTTGCACTAATGAAATGACGCAAATGTTGGCATCAAGTTTTTCTAAGTATGTGTGTCGCTTAGGCCTACCTGAGGCACAATGAGGTCCCCCAAATTAGGACGCGAATTATTGCATGACTGTGTGAAACATGTTTAAATATTGCAAATACTCTTTTATTTCACCTTACTAACTTGATTACCTTTTGCTATTTCTTTTCTTTTTGATTATTCCCATTCCCAATGGTTGGTTCGTGCATACTGGCATCATCAGCATACCATACCAGATCTAGAGGTCCTCCACCTCCTCCTCCACCAAGCGACCCCAAAGGAAAAGGAAAAGGAAAACTGGATGATTTAAGTGGTATCAGGAAAGAAAATGTTACTATAGCAGAAAACGTTGAAACTTCGGATGGCCGAAGTACTCCGGCGCAGAATGCGTTGGTCTTACGTTTGGAGCAGAAAATCTTGGAACTACAAGGCCAGCTTGAGCAGGTCCGGAATTTGGAAAACTTCTCCCTCACTCTCAATGTCCCCGACATTAACCAGCAAAATCGGACTACCCAAAACCAAACACCACCGCAAAACACATAAAACCAAAACCAACCACCAAATCCTCCCGCACCACACCAGTATCCCGCACCTCCCCAGAACCTTAACCCGCCACCAGTACCGACCCCTCAATAACACCACCATCATCCAACTCAATACCCGCAAATCACTACTTATCACACTCCCCAGAAAGCACCACAACCTACTCCCGATCCCCAAAACTCAACCAATGACTACCCTTATACCCAAGTTCCAGGAATCCATCAAAGCAATCTGATATATGTGGAAACCTTACCCCACACCCTCCAGCAAAACCTATACATACCAGAATCGACTGAGAAGGACCTGCTCATTAAAAACATCGCGGAGGAACTCAAGAAGCTCACTGGTCGAGTTCAAAATGTAGAAGGTGGTAAAGGCGTTGAAGGCCTAAACTATGAAGACCTATGTATTCAGCCGGATGTGGAACTATCTGAGGGTTACAAACCTCCTAAGTTCGAAATATTCGATGGAACTGGTGACCCAAAAGTGCATTTGGGAACGTATTGTGACAAGCTTATAAGAGTGGGCAAGAATGAACAAATCCGCATGAAACTGCTCATGCGAAGCCTTACAAGAGACGCCTTGTCTTGGTACATCAGTCAAAACCTAAAGAAATGGGTTAGTTGGGTGATTATGGCGTCAGACTTCATGGATAGATTCAGGTTCAACACGGAAAAAGCGCCATACTTTTTCCACATTCAAAACCTTAAGAAGAAGCTGACAGAAACCTTCCACGAGTATGTTACTCGTTCGAGATCAGAAGCCGCAAAGGTAAGGCCAGCACTTGAAGAGGAACAAATGAATAAGTTCTTTGTCAGAGCTCAAGACCTATAGTATTACGAAAGGTTGATGGTTACTGAAAATCATAAGTTCTCTGACATCATCAAGTTAGGAGAAAGAATAGAAGAAGGAATTAAGAATGGGATGGTGACCAATTTTGAGGTACTGTAGGCCACAAATAAAGTTTTGCAATTAGGAGGCATTTCGAAGAAGAAAGAAGTGGGTGTTGTAATGGTAGTCCAGGGGCCTAAGTCTCCCCTCACATACCAAACACCTCCACCCACATATCAACCCTCACCCCCAAGATACCAACACCCTGCTGCCACCTACCATACTTATAATACCCAACCTGCATATTACCATTCGCCTCCGCCTGCCCGCCAAAACTACCCGGAACAACGTCCGAATTTTGACCGCAGACCTCCTAGACAATACACCCCAATTTCTGAACCCATAGACCAACTGTATGAGAGACTGAAGGCCGCTGGTTATGTTACTCCTATTCCTGCTGTTGTTCTGGAAAATCCCTCCTAATGGATCAACCCAACAAAATGCGTGCTTATCATTCAGGCATGAAGGGGCATACTATTGAGGAGTGTCGCACGTTGAAAGACAAGATTTATACATTGATCGACACTAAGGTCATACAGGCAAAGGAAGCTATGCGAAATATTCGTAACAACCCTCTCCCGGATCATAGAGGTGAGGGGTTGAATGTGATAGAAACAGATGAAGAATGGGATCAGGAAGGGTCCATCGGACTCATCCGAGGGGGATACATTCCTAAAATATCTCTAGTCACCCTCACGCCAGTTGTGGTACAAACCCAGGCGCCATTTGAAGTTGAGGTAGCTACACCCTTCATTGTGACGATAGCTCCCACGCTATCTTACAAGTCTGATACCATCCCATGGGACTATGTTGCAGAATCAAGGAGAAAGGGAAAAGAAAAAATGGAGGAAACATGTGTCACACAAGGTATGACTATAACTGGCAGAGTTTACACAACTAAGAATCTTGGAGGAACAAGCAAGGAAGCCACACCTAAGCCGCCCGTTGTCGAGACTGGCTATGATGATCTTTGGAGGAAGATACAAGCAAGGGAGTATTCTGTTGTTAACCACCTGAACAAAACTCCTGCTCAGATATCCATCTAATCACTGCTACAAAACTCAAACGCATACAGGAGTACTTTGATGAAGGTGTTAAGTGAAGCTTATGTGCCCACCAACATCACTAGTGGAGAGATGGCTAACATGGTCGGACAGGTATTGGAAATCCACAAAATCACCTTCCACGAAGATGAATTACCACCAGAAGGACTGAGTCACAACAGGGCATTTCACATTACGGTGTAATTTGAAGATAAGTTCATTGTCAGGGTCTTGATAGATGGAGGTTCAAGTCTCAATATATGTCCATTGACCACTCTAATCAGACTAGGTAAAGTCCTGCATGAGATACGAATGGAAAGCATGAACGTGAAGGCATTTGATGGATCTCAGAGAGACACCATTGGAGAAATCAACCTTAGTCTACATATGGGCCCGACTTGGTTTGATGGCGAGTTCCAAGTGCTAGATATTTCTTCTACTTACAACCTATTGTTGGGACGACCATGGATACACATCACCGGGGTTGTGGATTCCACTCTACATCAGGCTGTGAATTTTGAGTGGAATCATCAGGAGGTGATCATCCATGGAGATGGAAGCAACCCTATCTATACCAATCAGACTGTTCCAGTCATCGAAAACAGAAAGAATCTGGGTGTAGAAACATACTATCATATTGAACGAGTCAACGCAATTGAAAAGGACCGATGGTGGAGCAGCAAGATAGAAAGCATACTTATATGGACGGGATATAAACCCGACAAGGGTCTCGAAAACAATCTTCAAGGGATCACCAAACCCGTACAACCACAGTACCATGGTACGACTTTTGGACTCGGATACGAATACACATGGCAGGAATACCAGGATTGGTCACCACCATGGCGTGCTCCTTATTATCCACTGGAACAACCAGTACCACCTCTGCACCAGACATTCCATCAAGCTGACATAATGTTGGGATCTAAGGAAGATGAGGTCTTGGCTGGCATGAGGAAGTTGTTTCTAGATGAAGAAGACATGGAATGCAGTGCAATTGTTGATGAGGAGGAGGAGGAAGACCTTACCATTCAGACCATGGAGGAAGGAGTTGTTCTCAAGAACTGGACCACTGCACCATCCTAGGCCCGTCTAGTTCCTGGGTAGCCTTGCAAATAAACATGAATTATTTTAAAATAGTTTTGAGCATTTGAGACATTTTTCAGTATTTTGTTTTGAAATAATTACTCGAGCCATAGAGCCACACTTGTTGACGTTTTAAAAGTTTTATTAATGCATTATTGCTTTTTATATTTATTATTATCTTTCTACATTTCTTTTTAGCATAATTATTATATATCCTGATGAACCTGCGACTGTGACATGTAATGAGACAACGCAACATAAGGACAGTGATTCAGAGGATCTGGAAGATAATATAATACCTAAGGAAATCATCAGAGAAGTAGAGAACTTTGAAAACAAACTAAAGTCTAATTTGGAGGAAACTAAGGCCGTTAACTTAGGGGATTCTGAAACGGTCAAGGAAACACGTATAAGCAGTCACCTATCATCGTCAGAGAAGGAAGAGTACATCAGATTCCTAAAAGAATACAAAGACATCTTCGCATGGTCCTACAATAATATGACTGGTTTAAGTAGATCCATAGTAGCTCACAAACTACCCACCAATACTATGTGTCCACCAGTAAACCAAAAGCTCAGAAAGTTCAAGCCGGATATGAGTTTAAAGATAAAAGAGGAGGTCACCAAGCAAATCAAAGCTAAGGTTCTCCGAGTGGCTGAGTACCCGACTTGGTTGGCCAACATTGTGCCAGTTCCGAAGAAAGATGGGAAAGTTAGAGTATGTGTTGATCACCGAGACTTGAACAGGGCAAGTCCCAAAGATGATTTCCCGTCGCCCAACATACACATACTAATTGACAATTGTGCCAAGCATGAGCTCCAATCCCTCGTGGATTGCTTCGCAGGATACCATTAGATCTGGATGGATGAAAAGGATGCCGAAAAGACAGCCTTCATCATACCATGGGGAATATACTGTTACAAAATGATATCGTTTGGTTTGAAGAACACTGGAGCCACCAACATGAGAGCCATGACAACCATCTTCCACGACATGATACATAAGGAAATAGAGGTGTACGGGGATGACGTTATCATAAAATCTAAAAGGAGTTCGGATCACATAGAAGACTTGAAGAAATATTTCGACTGGCTTCGAAAATACAATTTGAAGTTGAATCCTACAAAGTGTGCCTTCGGAATCCCTGCTGGAAAGTTGTTAGGATTCATCGTCAGTCGCCAAGGGATTGAGTTAGACCCATCAAAAGTCAAAGCTATCCGGGGCTTGCCACCTCCAAAGAATAAGAAAGAGGTGATGAGTTTTTTAGGGAGCCTCAATTACATCAGCCACTTCATAGCACAATAAACCGTGATATGTGATCTAATCTTCAAAATGCTAAGGAAATATGCTGCAACAAGTTGGACTGAAGAATGCCAGAAGGCTGTCGATAAAATCAAGGAGTATTTATCTAAACCGCCCATTTTGGTCCCACCAGAACTGGGAAGTCCTCTGCTGCTTTATTTGTCAGTGTTAGATGGGGCTTTCAGTTGCGTTTTGGGACAACATGATGAAACTGAAAGAAAGGAATAGGTGATATATTATCTAAGCAAGAAGTTCACGCCTTGTGAGGCTCGGTACTCTTTATTGGAATGCACCTACTGTGCTTTGACATGGGTAGCCTAGAAGTTGAGGCATTATTTCTGTGCATATACTACATATCTCATATCAAGGATGAATCCGCTAAAATACATCTTTCAGAAACCCATGCCTACGGGTAAGTTAGCAAAGTGGCAAATATTGCTGAGTGAGTTCGACATTATCTACGTAACTCAGAAGGCAGTCAAAGGGCAAGAAATGGCAGATCATTTGGCAGAAAATCCCGTAAATGGAGAATACGAACTATTGAAAACGTATTTTTCCGACGAGGAGGCGTCATTCGTAGGAGAAGATATCACTGAGGCATATGATGGTTGGAGGATGTTCTTCGACGGAACAGCAAACTTCAAAGGAGTAGGCATCAGAGCTGTCTTAGTATCAGAAACCGGCCAACACTATCCGGTATCCGCAAAACTCAGGTTTCCATGCAGCAACAACATGGTGGAATATGAGGCATGCATCCTGGGACTCATATTGGCCATTGACATGAACGTTCAGGAACTACTGGTAATCGGAGATTCAAATCTTTTGGTGCACTAGGTTCTAGGGGAATGGGCTACGAAGAACACCAAAATATTGCCATATTTGCATTGTGTACAAGAGCTGATCAAGAGGTGCACAAAGATAGAATTCAAACATGTTCCAAGGATTCAGAATAAGTTTGCACAGCTGATCATGTTGAAGAAGAGATTGGCGGAAACCCGTGGTTCCACGACATCAAGAAGTACTTAGAAAAGGAGAATACCCAAAGAGCGATACCCACACTCAGAAGTGCACGCTTCGCAGATTAGCCAACCATTTATTTCAAAGTAGAGGAATTCTATATAGAAGTACTCCTGACCTGTGATTATTACGGTGTGCCGATGCCAAGGAGGCATCCAGATTGCTCGAAGAAATACATGCTGGAACCTGTGGACCCACATGAATGGTTTCGTTTTGGCCAAAAAGATACTAAGAGCAGGATATTTCTGGATGACTATGGAAATAGACTATATCAAGTGCGTTCAAAAGTGTCACCAATGCCAGATACATGCTGACATGATACGAGTACCACCCAACGAACTTAATGCAACAAGTTCACCCTGCCTTTCTCCGCTTGGGGTATGGATGTCATCGGACCAGTTGAACATGCTACTTCAAACGGACATAGGTTCATTCTTGTGGCCATAGACTACTTCACAAAATGGGTTGAAGCCGCATCTTATAAAGCGGTAACTAAGAAGGTTGTAGTAGACTTTGTTCGGGACCGCATTGTTTATCGATTTCGGGTACCAGAGTCAATCATTACTGACAATGCTGCCAATCTCAACAACGATTTGATGAAAGCCATGTGTGAGAAATTCAAGATCAAACACCGAAACTCTACAGCATACAGACCACAAATGAACTGAGCCGTAGAAGCTGCCAACAAGAACATCAAGAAGATATTGAGGAAAATGATAGACAATTACAAACAATGGCACGAGAAGCTACCATTTTCTTTACTTGGGTATCGTACCACAGTTCGTACATCAACTGGGGCAACTCCCTATCTACTGGTTTACGGTACTGAAGCCGTTATTCCCGCCGAAGTGGAAATTCCTTCTTTAAGAATCATACAAGAAGTTGAGCACAGCGATGCATAATGGGTACGAAGCCGGTATGAACAACTAGCTCTCATTGATGGGAAAAGAATGAATGTAGTATGTCATGGTCAACTCTACCAGAACAGAATGGCAAGAGCTTTCAACAAAAAGGTCAGGACAAGGCAATTCATACCAGGGCAGTTGGTGCTAAAGCAAATCTCCCCACATCAAGATGAGGCAAAGGGGAAATTCTCACCCAACTGGCATGGCCCTTACATGGTTCACCGGGTATTAACAGGAGGAGCACTTATACTTGCAGAGATGGATGGAGAGATTTGGCCAAAACCTATCAATTCGGACGCAGTCAAGAGATACTATGTTTAAGATTATGTTTGCACTTTCCATTTGATTTAACTGAACTACGCTTGACCTGATTCCCGTTTAAGAGGGGATACATAGGTATCCATGTGGGTTCGGTCACATCATAATAAAATCTTCATTTCCCCTATGGTCAGAAACTGGGACAAGATCTCTTGTTTGCCCGATCTCATCATGTTCGGAACCGCTAAGGAATGTGTTGCCGGAAGTAGGCATTTAAACTAGGGTAGAATTTTGAGAAGGACCCTCAAAATTCCAAAGCAAGGAGGTTGAAACATCTCAAAATGCGTCACAGTCACCAGTTCATCTAAATATTTCAAACAACTACATTTCTGAAAATAACTTGTCAAATACATGCATGTTTTTCGAAAATTTGTTTCTATGGCAACCAGACGTTACCCAGGGTAACTCAAGCAGGGCCTCAAGGCAAAAGACAAAGAAAGGAAATCGAGAGCACGAACCAACCATTCCCCCGCAAAACTCATGATTTTTCTTTGGATGCAGGCACAATGAACATAATAGGAAAGTCCATAAATTTATACACACAACAAGATCACTATCTTCACAAACAACAAGAATTGCCAAACGCAAACATATCAAGCTAAGAAATATTTTATCCTCTCGCACTCAGTCATTGCTTTCTCTCGCACAGGGCTAAGTGCTGCCCTCGTCATTGCATAAGGCTAAGCACTGCCTTTCTTTGCATGAGACTAAACACTGTCTCCATTCCTTTCATGAGGCTAAGCATTGCCTTCATTATTGCATAAGGCTAAGCACTGCCTTTCTTTTCAGGAGGCTAAACACTGTCTCCATTCTTTGCATGAGGATAAGCATTGCCTCCACATTGCATAAGGTTAAGCACTACCTTTCTTTGCATGAGACCAAACACTGTCTCCATTCCTTGCATGAGGCTAAGCATTGCCTCCACATTGCATAAGGCTAAGCACTGCCTTTCTTTGCATGAGATTAAACACTGTCTTTATTCCTTGCATGAGGCTAAGCATTGCCTCCACATGGAATAAGGCTAAGCATTGCCTTTCTTTGCATGAGACTAAACACTTTCCCCATTCCTTGCATGAGGCTAAGCATTGCCTCCACATTGTATAAGGCTAAGCATTGCCTTTCCTTGCCAGAGACTAAGCACTGTCTCCTTTCCCTGCATGAGACTAAGCACTGTCTCCTTTCTTCGCATAAGGGTTAAACACTGCCCTCATCTCATACAAGACTAAGCCTTGTCTTGTCTCATCCTCGCATATGACTAAGCATCACCTATTTTATATATCAAACAATCGATATCACCACATCTTTGCATTTCATGGGCAGAAACATCGTCGCATTGTCTGAAGGCATCATAGTCCAAAGGCACCATCCTCATAGCCTGAAGACACCATTCCATGGCCTGAGGATCTCTCAAAACTGCACATCATCATTCAAAGGCGTTATAGTCTAGAGGCATCATCCTCATAGCCCGAGGACACCATTTCATGGCCTACGAATCCCTTATTATACGCTTCATGGCCCAGGATGTCATGGTCTAAGGACATAATCCTCATCGTCCGAAGACAACCCTCATGGTCCGAAGGGAATTTGCATCATATTTAAATTTTTGCAATAACCTATATATATTCACGTGTATAGTGTTTTAAGTTTTACAGGTAATTCAGGAGGTAACTATTCTGCAAACGGGAGAAATTTTCTCTCCGGTTTTTGTTCACAGCGTTCACATCCCTTACTATCTCAAATATAACCGATGGTCAGCAATTGATTACCCTTTATTTTATAACTGTTCAAATATTTATCGGATACATCCGTAATGTCCAAATTTGCATTCGACCCCACCTAAAATACCCATATTCTATGACACTATCCTACCCAAAAGAACCTTCCCGAAATATACGACCACTCTTATAACAACTCCATCAGTTTCGTTCGTCGTTGGATCCAGAACTACACACGGCATGATTTTTATAATATCAGGGATATATAGGCAACTCAAGAACCAGGGTTCGGCCAACATTTATTTTCAAAATATATCATTCCTCACTCAATTCAGACAAAATTGGTCATCATTTTCTTTACTCAGCAACTTTTTCATCATTCCCGGGTAAAGAGAGGAAGTTGTTGATACTCAATTTTGCCCTCATATTTTTTAAATAGTATATATACTTTTAAAATATTATTTTACTTTATTATTTAATTTACAAGATTTATACAAGTATTTTTATAATTTTCCATAATTTTTAGAGCTTTAAAATTAATTTTCTTGCATTTAAATTACTTAAATATTTATTAATTACCCCTTAAATTATTTTGTGATGATTTAATCACCCAAACTTATTATTTGCATCAACATATATGTTTCAAAATATTTTACTTTATTTTATGTAAGTATATTTGTATTTTTAAGCTATTTACATAATTTTGCAATAATAGCCTATATTCATGCATAATTACATTTTTATTACATTATTTGTGCCAAAATAGTATTTTATATATTTTTTAATTTTAAGCTATTATTTTCAATCATTTTACTGTGTAAGCAATATTTTTATTACTTATAAATTACTTTTTATAAATTATTTTAAACAAAGTTTGCATTTTTAATTTATAGCCCCAACATAGGGCTAATCTCGGACCAAATCTGGCTAAAATCATTAGCCCAACACCAAGAGCCGAAGCCAAACAACCCTCTAATTTGACCCGGTCGGTATCCATTTGAACGACCCACCCTGCTCCCCTTCCTATCTTGGCCATTGATCTTAAATGATCAACGACCCATAATAAACTAACCCCTTTCCATATATCCCTCCCCTCTAACCCTAATCTCATTTCCCTCACCCAACCGCCCCTGCACTCTCTCATCTCCACTCTTACGTTAAACCCTAGACGACCATAGAGATCTCTGCTTATCCCTTTCTTATACGCATCCATACACGTGTTTGCTTACCTTTTCTTGTTACTATTACTCATTTTATGGTAACTTTCGGTACCATTTCACTTATGGCAAGTCAGATTCAGCTTTGATTCTATGATTCTGGATGCTATTATGGCTCTATGCACTGGAGAAGAGAAAACCTCTCCTGTATATGGTATATCCCTGTCGATTCCGCCATGATTGGGGCTTGTGAATGATTTGCCCTAAGTTTGACTCAAATTAGGTTTGGATTCCGATTTTTCATTTACTAGTCCTATTACAGATTGCATGCAATATTTTCTTTCCTGATTTAGGTTTAATTGATTATTTTCCTTATTTGTTCATCCTAATTTATCACTATTTAAACCCCTTCCCTAATCTCCCTTTAACGGACCTCATTACTGCTATTACTCTCACTATTCTCTTCTCTCACTCGTTCCTTACTTTGTTACATTCGAATATTTTCTGAAACTGTTGAATCCATGGCCGGCTGAAAGCCAATTCCATAATACTATTAAACGACCTCCTCTAGTGCAAGCACTGCTCAGATCCCTTCTCGAGGCTCTTGTGAATTCTGAAGCATTGGGGATTTGGGGTTCCATTGTCTTCTTTCAATTGCTGCTATTGAATCACTATTGATATCCTAAGTTCCTCACTCTTTTGCTCATTTAATTTTGTTACTGGTTAATTTCTTGTACCTTCGTAATCCTACTCTTATATGTTTGTGCTTATGTTATGTGCATTAGTGTTATCTGGATTTTTCTGAGTTAATTTCGATATTATGCCATTTCATATACAATTCTGCTTATTTTAGCATTACTCTATAGTTCCATTAGCTTCAATTCTGTGCAAGTCTTGATGTTAACTCATATGTATATAGCTAAGTTGATTCATAACACCTAGCTGTTTTGTAATTGAAACCTATTTATGGCTGTTAAACTTAGTTTAATTTCTTGCACTGAAACCCCTTTGTGAGACTATGCTCTTACTCGAAATTGCTCTCTTCATGTTGAATCCTTTATGCCTAATTTGCTATTTCTCTGCAAGTCATGCCTAAATGCTTTGCCTAATATGCTAACCTTAATTGTGCCCAACCTGCATGATCATTATGCTACTTATACTTGTGGCTTATTCTGAGTTTGGATTCGTGCCTTGTTCTGTACTATCATGATAACTAACTCATGTCCGAAATGTGTTCTAATTCCTATTGAGACATTCATGCTCAACCTGTTATCTTTATGGAACTCTCATGTTAGCTATGATCTTTTCCCATGCTATTTGTAACAGTAATGTGTTCCTGACTTGCTCAATATTGTGTTACTCAGTATTAATTGAGACCTTTAGAGTAGATAACATAACCAGCACTTTTCCCATATGTGTGACCAACTAGCATAAGGTTTGATGCTTGTCTGATATGAAGCTGACATATTTTGTTCACGATAAGTCCTCTAGTAATGTAATTGATACTCAGCATGTTAAAAAAATTTCATTCTCGACTAAGTGATTGCTCGAACCTGTTGTGTTATGTTGTCTTCACTAAGCCTTCATGTTGAAACTTGTAATTGGTCCGGAGCTTTGTTTAATATGGTCTGTAATAACTTGTAAAATTGAATAATTAGGGAAATCAGTGTAATTGGGGAAACAGGTACATTCTAATTCTCACATGAATGGGTAGAAAACATGCCTATAGGATCTATGTGGTCTATTTGCTATTTGCTTTATATGCATTTAGTTTTATGTGTAGAAAGCCTGCCTATAGGAGTCACGCACACACTTCACTTAACTTGTCAAAACATGTCAGTTCGACTATTTGCTATACATGTTTCCATGTCTGCTACTGTGCACGTTTAGACAACATGCCTATAGGATGTAATAGCACATGCCTCACTAATCTAGATACCATGTTTATAGAATTTTAAATAACCAATTGGTCAAATTTCTTCTATTACTTTAGTACACTGCCCCCGCCTAGATGTCATGTCTATAGGAATAAAGTGTTATAAAATAAACTTAATTGTCAATAGTTAGAAATCTTGCCTATAGGATGTTGTTGCGCATGAAGCTATTTATGAGATCAGTGTTGTTAATACTAGACTCTCAAACTTGTGTCATGGCCTAATCATGCAATCATTAGGAACCATGCCTATAGGACTTTAACATCTGCCTAAGGTGCACGCTTATAAAATCAGCATTAGTAATTTGGTCACTCGTATCGCTTTATTGCCTCACCAACAATTAAAATCATGCATATAGGACTTGCGATGTTTGAACCTACCTATACGCTACTTATATAATGCTGGAATCCAGAATCATCTTGAAACCATACCTATAGGATTTAATTTTTGATTCTAAAATCATATACTGCCTAAGCTAAAAATTTATGACTGGTTGCATGCCTTTGTGCTTATGTGTGGAGGCTAACTTGAGCTTTTCATTGCTATTATGTGTAGTCCTACCTGTTTTGAATGTCACCTAGTTTTTATCATTTTGAGCACCCTAAGTAAAATGTAGAGCCACCCAAATAGAGGTCCAAAGCCTTCTCGACCATAGGTATGGGACTGGTAGTGCACATGATAGCATCCTAGGAAGCTCAACTCTATTCAAGAAATAGGATGAAAATTTGGAATCTCAAAGATGGCCTTTAACAAGATGTCAAGCTAAAGAGTTGCAAAACAAGGCCATTAAACTTCAAGTGCAAATAAAGAAGTTGTTAATTGGGAGGAAGAGCTCAAGCATAAAGGATGTGAATTGGCTAGGTGATAGCATCAAGGACACATAGAGTGTTGGAAGCTCCAAGAAAGCCATTTACGAGATCTCAAGCTAAAGAGTTGCAGACTAAGGTTGCTGGACTTCAATGGCAAAAAAAGAAGCTTTTAATTGTAGAGGAAGAGCTCAAGCCCAAAGGAGATGAATTGTTCAAGTTTTATAATTATTTGGTGGCCTAAATTAAAGTCCAAGAGGAGGAAGATTAGGTCGCTAAATCAGCCCTTGAAGTCCACCAAAAGAGCTCAAAATGAGCTTAAAAGAGGTCCAAAAGGGGGTGTTTCAAAAGGATCCCAATTGGAGTCCAAACCAATGGCCCAAACTAGTAGTTTTAAGGCCCAAATCTGCCCCAAAGGGATTTGGCCGCCCCCTACCTAATTTTGTGACTTTTCTTATTTCTTAACAACCACTCTACCTAATTTTGATGACTTTTTTACCCCTTAGCAACCCCCCCCCCTCCAAACCTAATTTTAAGGACTTTTACTCCTATAAATAAGGAGTTCTTCTCATTCATTGAGGAATTCATTATTGATTAAGAATATCATACTTTGAGAGTTCTTTTGAACCTTTGTTACTTATGCTTTGAGATTTATCTTTCAACCTTTACTTGTTCATAGTTCAAGTTAGTAAGATTACTTCTCTGTTTTGATATCTTTGATTCCTTTGTGGTATTCTTAGAAGGCGATTAATACTAGTTATTGATTGTTGTCTCAAGTTACTCGTAAATCGTTCAAGATCCGAATCTATTGTTTTGATTTATTTTTAAGTAAAGGCGTTTGATTTCTTCAATAAATCAAGATGTTGTTGATTGGATCTTGTCAAGGCTATAGAACTTGCATTTTTGGAAGTTCCTGGAATTCATTCCTTGAATTTTCCCATATCCTTTATTTTCTGCACTTCAATTCAAGTTGTTCAATTCCTTATTGTTATTGCTTTCGCATTTACTTCTCAAATTATTACTCTAGTTTGGATTCTCGACCTTGTTGTTATCAAGTGGTATCAGAGCGGTTCTATCAAGATTTCGTTCTTGATAAATCTGGGGATTTCTTGAATACTAAGAGCAAAAAAAAAAAAATAGAAAATAAAAAAAACAAAAATCATTTTTAAAAAAAAGAATTGCTTGCTCTCCAGGAAACTTCTTTTGTATCTAATTTGTTTCCAAAATCTATCAAAGGAAACAAGAAGAGGGGATCCCAGATTTCAAAGATAAGACAAAAATTTAATTTTTCTTACTCTTTCTAATTTAAATATATAATTCTTTTCTTTTTGTTCGTATCTTGTTTCAACCGAGCCTAATAGTTCTAGGATTTGGTTCTTCTTTCATTAGTTCACCAAAAATCTAAATTTTACTACTAAGAACTTTATACAAGTTGGGTTTAACTATAAATCTACAAAGTATTTTGTTCAAAGGTTATTTTGAGAGGGAAAAAAAGGCAAAGTATGTGTGAGAGCATTAGGGAAAAACCCAAATTTGAAAGATACATATTTCTTCTATTCTATGTCAAGATGTCTCAAACAGGTAGTTACAATGGAAGGAGGAGAGCTATGACTCAACAACTTAAAAAGTTAAACTTACAGTATACCGAATGGAAGGAAGGCAATGGTAAAGTTATTTTCCAAACAAGTGCTAAAGTGATGTCTGCGATTTATGCCCTTAGAATTGACAAAGATTTTGGCTATAACTTAATTAGCACTTATATGGTTATGAAATTAAACTTGTCTTGTGTTGAGCATATTGAACCCTACATGTTAAAAGGAGTAGAGGTAGATAAAAGAGTATTATTGTCATTCTATATTGGAAGGTATGAGGATGTGATTTGGTGTGATGTCATTTCCCATGAATAGCTTTCATATCTTGTTGGGAAGGCCATGGTATGTCTATAGAAGAGCTTCATATAGTATGGAAAAAAATCGATACTCTTTTGAAGTTAATGGGAAGAAACACATTCTTGGGCCTTTGACTCCCTCACAAATTTGTGAATATGAAAAGATTGTTAAAGAGAATATAGAAAAATACGAGAGAGAAAAGAATGAGAGGACTAAGGGAGTGCATGTTGACATTCCAAGAGAGGAAAAAGGAGAGGTTGTCTTGAGTGAAAAAAGTGGGATGTCAAGTGAGGTAAAAAGTGATCTTGAGAAAAAAGAAAAGAGAGAAGATAATGAGATAAACAAAGTCTGTGAGATAGAGAGAGAAAAACAAGAGGGATTGAGTGAAAGCAAAGAAAAACTCTTTAATGAGAGAAAAGAGGCTAAGGGTGAGGAAAACGTTAGTCTTGTGATAAAAGCCAAAGAGAGTGTAAGCAAGAAAAAAGTTTCTATACTTCGTAAACCATTAACTCTTTTTTTTGTTTTAGTTCTTATGATTTGGTGCAGCTACGTGTTGAAATACCTTTTGAAAGGGATGGTGGGGCGCAGGAGATGGTGGCAAAAGATCCAATTGGATTCCAACATGAATTTGGCGATATCTATTCTTGTTGGATGGTGGAAGATAAAAACTTGGTTAAATTCTTTGTTATTGAACCTTTTGACTATTTCGATTCTTATTTACAGGGTTATGACATGGAGTTGCCTAAAAGCATTGCTAAGTTGGAGCTATTTCATAAAAGAATACAAGGTGATGATATTCCATTGGTAAATAAGTCCAAGTATGGTATGTATAATTGGTTTATTTGTATTATTGGCCTTTCTAGAACACCTAAGGTATTTTTGGAGGTAATGAATTATACTCTTATTTCTTATGTTGGTGACTTTATAATTTTTGTGGATGATGATATTTTGATGCACATCAAGTCATTAACTGTAATATCTAAGTTAAAGTGCAAGAGTAATTTGCTTCCTTTTGAAATTGTGTATGACATAGATGATTATGTATTACAACTTGGTGGAAAGAGGCATGAAATTTATGAGAAGAGGCTTGCGAATGAGTTAAATATTTCTTCTTCTCTTATTCAAGTGGCTAATGAGTTTTCATGTGATAAATTACTAGAATGTGATTTTTGTTGTGTGATGGGGAGTCATTCTTCAAGTCATGTTCATTGTGAGCTTGTAAAAGTGTTTGTTACTAGTAAAGAGGATATGCATGATTGTTGTAACACTTGCGATTAAATACTCTTTCATGTAGAGGAACCCATGAGATTTGTAATTATAGATAGTTGGCTATATCATGAAAGTATCTTCTTTGATATATGTGGTAGAGATACTTATATTAAATGGATGAGTGGACAATCTTTTATAATTTCTTTGTCATGTATACCTATGGACTACCTTACCGACAAGATCGAAATGCAAGTTCCATTCCATGGCGCATCTAAGAGAGGTTTTTATTGTATTGATCTAGGTAAGCATAAATTTTATTGGTAAGATGATGTCCATATGCTTTATAAGGGAGTATTTACACCTATTATGATTAATTGGGTTAAATGGATACGTGGTCACTATCTTATTTTATTCCTACTATTTTATCAGATTAGTGGATGCCATTTACTAGTGCGTGTTTTCTTTTTCTTGCAAGGTTTAAATTCGAGGATGAATTTTCTTCAAGAAGAGGGGAATGATAGCATCCTAGGAAGCTCAACTCTATTCAAGGAATAGGATGAAGCTTTGGAATCTCAAAGATGATCTTTAACAAGATGTCAAGCTAAAGAGTTGCAA
The DNA here is from genome assembly GCF_000390325.3 of Nicotiana tomentosiformis. Classification (NCBI taxonomy): domain Eukaryota; kingdom Viridiplantae; phylum Streptophyta; class Magnoliopsida; order Solanales; family Solanaceae; genus Nicotiana; species Nicotiana tomentosiformis. The sequence goes on along the minus strand of NC_090814.1, from coordinate 65,585,387 downwards.
AACAAGGCCATTAGACTTCAAGTACAAATAAAGAAATTGTTAATTGGGAGGAAGAGCTCAAGGATAAAGGATGTGAATTGGCTAGGTGATAGAATCAAGGACACATAGAGTTTTGGAAGCTCCAAGAAAGCCATTTACGAGATCTCAAGCTAAAGAGTTGTAGACTAAGGTTGTTGGACTTCAATAGAAAATAAATAGGCTTTTAATTGTATAGGAAGAGCTCAAGCCCAAAGGAGATGAATTGTCCAAGTTTTATAATTATTTGGTGGCCCAAATTGAAGTCCAATAGGAGAAAGATTGGGTCACTAAATCAGCCCTTGAAGTCCACCAAAAGGGCTCAAAATGAGCTTAAAGGAGGTCCAAAAGGGGGTGTTTCAAAAGGAGCCCAATTGGAGTCCAAACCAATAGCCCAAACTACTAGTTTTAAGGCCCAAATCTTCCCCAAAGGGATTTGGCCACCCCTACCTAATTTTGTGACTTTTCTTATTTCTTAGCAACCACCCTACCTAATTTTGATAACTTTTGTTACCCCTTAGCAACCCCTACCTAATTTTAAGGACTTTTACTCCTATATATAAGCAGTTCTTCTCATTCATTGAGGAATTCATTATTGATTAAGAATATCATACTTTGAGAGTTCTTTTGAACCTTTGTTACTTATGCTTTGAGATTTATCTTTCAACCTTTTCTTGTTCATAGTTCAAGGTAGTAAGATTACTTCTCTATTGTGATATCTTTGATTCCTTTGTAGTATTCTTAGAAGGCGATTAATACTAGTTATTGATTGTTGTCTCAAATTACTCGTAAAGCAGTCAAGATCTGAATCTATTGTTTTGATTTGTTTTTAAGTAAAGGCGTTTGATTTCTTCAATAAATCAAGACGTTGTTGCTAGGATCTTGTCAAGGCTATAGAACTTGCGTTCTTGGAAGTTCCTGTAATTCTTTTCTTGAATTTTCCCATATTCTTTATTTTCTGCACTTCAATTCTAGTTGTTCAATTCCTTATTATTATGATTTTCACATTTACTTCTTAAATTTTTACTCTAGTTTAGATTCCCGACCTTGTTGTTATCAGCACGTATAGGGTACGACCTAGAATTAAATTAGAATGCTTTTAGGTAAACAATTTCAACATAGTAATCGTGTAGCAGGAGATGATAGTTTGTGCCCGCTGAATAATATGAGCAACTCCTGCCTAAATGTAACGACCCAACCAGTCGTTTTGAGCATTTGCACTTTGCTCGGTAGTTTACGGGCAAGAGTATCTCTGTATGATATATTATGACTTATGTGAATCGTCGGTTTTAATTTTCAGGTTATTCGGAATCGAATTGGAAGAATGGATTTCATTGTTGAAGCTTTAAATTGGGAGAGTTGACCAAGTTTGACTTTTTGTGAATTTGAACCCGGAATGGAGTTTTGATGGTTTTGGTAGGTCCGTTGGGTGATTTTGGACTTAGGAGCGCGTCTGGATTGTGATTTGGAGGTACGTAGTGGAATTTGGCTTGAAATAGCGGAAGTTGGATTTTTGAAAAGTTTGCCCGGGAGTGGACTTTTTGATATCAGATTCGGATTGTGATTCCGGAAATTGGAATAGCTTCGTTTGTCATTTGGGACTTGTATGCAAAATTTAGGTTCATTCCGGGTTGATTTTCTATGTTTCGGCCCGAGTTATTGATGTTGAAAAGTTCAAAGTTCATAGGTTTCGATTTGAGGTATGATTTGTCATTTTGATGTTGTTATGTGTGTTTTGAGGCCTTGAGTAGGTCTATATTGTGCTATGGAACTTATTGGTATGTTCGGACGGGGTCCCAAGGGTCTTGGTTGAATTTCGGACGTAGTTCGGATCATTTCAAATGGCTTTGCATTGCTGGTGTTTCTGTTATTACCTGTTGCTGTAGCGTTCTTCGCGATCGTGAAGGTGTAGCCGCGATCGCGAAAGGTATTTGGTCAGTGGAGCTATTTGTTCTTCGCGTTCGTACTTCTAAGGTCGCGTTCGCACTGGGTTGAAGGATTTTGTCTTTGCGTTCGCGTAGTGTTGAGGTTTGGCAGTTGGGAGTTGGAGAATTCTTCAACGCGATCGCAAAAGGTGAGTCGCATTCGTGAAGCTTTGCATCAGTAGTCATCGCGTTCGCGTGGGGTGTATCGCGAACGCGTAGTGCTTTTGGTGGCAGTGTATTTTTGTTTATCGCGAACGTGATGGACTTCATGCGTTCGCGTAAGAGGATGCCTGGGCAGAAGTATAAAGTACTCTATTTCGGGGGTTTCGGCCATTTTTGCATTTTTGGAGCTATGGAGCTCGGATTGAGGCAATTCTTGAGGCAATTTTCAGCATGTGGACTGGGATAAGTGTTCTCTACTCATTTTTGATTTTATATCATGAATCTATCTTCATTTTCGGCATTTTATTAAGGATTCCAAAAGAGGAATTTGGGGGTTTTAACCTAAAGTTTCATAAAGTTAATTTTTGAGTTTTGAACATCGATTCAGAGTCGGATTTGAGTGAAATTAGAATGGTTGGACTCGTAATTGAATGGGTTGTCGGATTTTGTGAGTTTTGTCGGGTTCCGAGATGCGGGACCGAGTTGGATGTTTTGGCCGATTTTGGGCTTTTGATTAAAGATTCGACCTTTTTTATTTGGAATTGTTTCCTTGGGCTTTATTTGATGTATTTGAGTTACTTTTGGCCATTTGTGAGCCATTCGGAGGTCGATACGTGCTAGATGGCATTTTTGGAGCATCGCTTAGCTTGCTCGGTTTTGAAATTGGCTTGTTCGAGGTAAGTAACACTTCTAAACTTTATGCTGAGGGTGTTAAACCCTCGAATTACATGTTATATGATTGGTATTGAGGTGATGCACATACTAGGTGACGGACGTGTGGGCGTGCACCGTGTAAGTTGTATTTCATTATTTCTGTGGTACTATATAGCTACTTGATCATATCTGTAACCATGAAATCCACGTACTAGAGCTATTGAGCTGTGGTTCATGTTAGAAATCATGTCTAGGCTACTTGCTTACTCTGTTGGGACCCATTGAGGTAGTTACTGCTGTTGAGGTATTTGCTTACATTGCAATTTCATACTCAGCCATGTTCATTCATTTTATATGATACCTCAGTCTTTGTTGCTACATATCGATACATCACATCATTATTTTGGGTTGATATTTCATGACATTGAGAGCCCGAGAGACTGGAGAGATTGATGACTGAGTGAGGCCGAGGGCCTGATTGTGAGATATTATATTATAACACGTGAGTTGTCCGTTTGGATTCAGATGTTATACTATAGCATATGAGTTGTCCTTGCAGCACGTGAGTTGTCCGTGCGGATCCAGATATTGATACTATAGCACGTGAGTTGTCCATGCAGCATGTGAGTTATCCGTGCAGATTATAGCGCATGGGCTGTAGGAGCCCCTTCGGAGTCTGTACACACCCCCAATGAGCGCAGATACCTACTGAGTGCCGAGTGACTGGGAGGACTGAGTGAATTGATACTCTAAGAGTATGCATATGGTCTTTATTACTGATTTGCATCGCATTTGGCATGCACACTTGACATACATGCATAGAGATGCATTTTTCTCATGCTGTATAGTATCACGTCATTTATGACTTCTCATACATTTTGACATATGGGCATAGAGAGACATCTTACACTTGCTATCTGAAAGGAAAATAAAACATCTTATTGATTGTTGAAAGGATTTTTGGGGAAAATCACAGTTTTCAAACTTACTCATATTTTTGGTAATTTCGGTAAATATTTGGGTTTTCACTGAGATACTTGAAAAGCATGCCTATTTTCTGGAATTGGGAACGAGCTGAGCATTTTATTTCTGAGATACTCCTTTTATTACTTGTACTATGCTGTTATGAATTATTGTGGGATATTGGTATTGGACCCGGCCTTTGTTCTAGCTCATCACTACTTTCAACCTAAGGTTAGGTTTGTTACTTATTGAGTACATGGGGTCGGTTGTACTCATACTACACTTCTATACCTTGCGTATAGATATTAACTGTTGACATTACTGTGATCGACGTGAGCCAGAATTGAATATGTACCTGCGTTCTGGTTATAGCTGCCTCTTGTTCATGGTAGCCTTAGATCTATAAAAAAAACTTTGTTTATGTACTCTTCAAACAGATGATGTATTTACTTCATTTCAGCTTTGTAAACTCTATTCTTAGAAGCTCATGATTTGTACTACCAGTCCTTGGGAAATGTATAAGATTCAGATGTTCTCTTTCAATTAATTGTCTTATTAATATTATTAGAATTGGATAGTTATTAGTTGGCTTACCTAGCGGGTTGGGTTAGGTGCCATCACGACTAGTTGGATTTGGGGTCGTGATAAGTTGGTATCAGAGCCCTAGGTTCATAGGTTCTAGAAGTCATGAGCAAGTGTCTAGTAGAGTCTTGAGGATCAGTATGATGACGTCCATACCTATCTTTGAGAGGTTATAGGGCATTTAGGATATATACTTTCCATCTTTCTTTCCTTATCGTGCAGAATTGATTCAGCTTGAGACATAACTCTTTGAATTCCTTCCACGCATTCACATGCGCACACGAGCGCTCGATATCAGATGTGCATCGCCGGCTTGTGATTCTATGAACGGGGTGTGAGATGTGATTTTTGTGTGCTGATGATGGGCCAGTCTGGAGGACTGGAGGCTAGGTTTTGACTGTAGCTTGAGCGCGGAGATTTTGATTATGTGAGCACGTGCTTTTGGACTTATACGTCCGATAGTGTTCCTATGAGTGGAATTTATGGCTCGATGAGCGGTAGAATGGCTTTGTGATGAGTATGATGTGACTGCAGGGTGTGTTAAGATGATTTGAATACGCCGAGAAGTGTTTCCTGGAGGATTGGGTGCTTGATTTTCGTTTTGATGTGACGTACAGTCTCGAGTATGAGTGCATTGAAGGATCCTTCCTGTTGCTTAATGCTGGAACGAAATAGGTTCTCGTGTCTTATTGTCGAGAAAAGACTCAAGGAGATTAAGTGATTGCTTAGTAGTTGTGGCTATGAAAGGGTATCAAGAGATGTCAGTTTGAGGCTAAGCATGTGGGTTATAACCTGTGAGGTAATCTACGGATGTGTGATTTTATAATGTTATGTGGAGGCTTTCTTTTCTACCAGCGGGGTATATTTGTGCGATTTGAGTTTGGATTGGTTGTAACAGTTGACCTGACTATCACGAGGATGAATGCGAGATTTGCAGACGATTTGAGGTATTATATGGTTTGTGTTACATGAGCTTACAAAGGATTTAGTTGAATTTCAGTGCGGGATTTTGGCAGTAATAGAGTATGGGTATCGTGATGTTATCGACTGTTTTGTTCTATGGCTTTGATCCAAGTGGGGGAGTCTGTTATCGATGAGTTGATTACACGGTTATGTGTTATATTGGTTTCGGTTTGAGGTATACTGGTGAATCAGTTACTTGCAGAGGTTGAGATTGAGGATGACTCGAGTAAGGGAATTTTTGGATACGGGTTGTATTACACTCTATGGGTATATGGGAATCATGGAATGATTGAGTGGTTATTCGTGAAGGATGTAGTGTGCATGGAGTAGGAATTTGCTTGGTCGCGTTAAGGTGGGGTTACTCCTTTGGGTGTCATCGTGCCAATGGGGCACCAGTCGTTTGGCCCATTTGGGGCGGTGCAATTGAGATTTGAGCAGTGTGGATGACTCTCGAGAATGGTTCTAATGGATTCAAGAATTATATGTAGCAATTAAGAATTTTGGATTTATATATGGCTAGGATCTGATATTTGCATTGGACGGTGTCGAGACTTGTGGCATTTTTATATCATTGTGGATTATTCATTTCAGTATCAAGAAGGTGAAGGAAACAGTTTTAGGATTACATAAGGTCTCTTTAGAGTGGGTGTCTCGGTTGTGGTGCTTTGGCGTGCTTAAGAGGGAAGTCAGCGGCTTATGGGCCTTAGGGCGTTGTGGTTTTATACTAGGGTCTCTTGTGTGGTGTGTTTTGGTTGAGGGTCGTGGTATTATGGCGAGGAGAACTATCAATTTGAAGGTAATTCGGAAAGAACTCGGAGAGTTAGGATAACTTGGTAGTAGATTGGATCAGCACAGTAATGGATATAATCGGTTCTTTGGGTACTTATGATGCGACTAATATCTACAGGTGTTTCGTGGTAATGCTCTTGGGTTTTGGTGACATGCATGGCTGGGTTGAGTTAGAGAGATTCGATTCTGATAGCTTGGTTATGTGCAAATGGACTTCGAAGAGTTCTCAATGGTTTCTACCATGGTTCGAGGAGTATATTTCCTACTAGCGTGAGGAGCATGTGGTGTATAGTGATTTTTTCCTGGATGAAATCAAATGGAAGGTCCTTGGCTAATTGAGTATGTAGTTGCTTGTGACTCGGAATGGACTATGAAGTTCTCATATTTTTCATATGATGGCATGGTATATGCGGTGTGTTGTGTGGGATTGATATTTACATGAGCGAGATCACAATTCAGTTTTGAAGGGAAGGTCATAAAATTCTTAGGTAGCATGGACGGTTTCAGATGACTAGGTAAATGTTATTACTATTTGGTATAGCTTGATTAGAGTATACATTTCAGAAGAGGCAATGTGTTTTGATTTATGGATACTTCACTGGTACTGCGGCACTCTCCTGGTTGATCCACTGTCACACCCACTTTCTACCCGTAAAAAGATAAATGTGTGATGGATTGTTGTGGGTTAAAGAGTTTTTCCAATTAAAGTGACAAACTTGAATGGGGATTATTTTGTTTACAGAGTCGCCACTTGAAATTGAGTTTTTGGGTGTTCCAACTCACATTTTATTTGAATCCCTAGTCAAAGGAAGGTTTGACTCTATTATTATTGGTCTGCAAAAACAAAGTCCGGATAAGAAATTCTGTTGACCGGGGAGAAGGTGTAAGGCATTCCCCGAGTCCCGTAGTTCTAGCACGGTCGCTTTATTGACTACATTTGGCTTGGCTTAATTTTGGACAAATCTGCAATTTATATGATTTTTATGTTTCACCTATCCACTTCTATTTTTTGATTATAAAAAAAAATGGGTAATATTACACTATCATAACCACATTGCGCAAGCGAATGCGTGATCGAAAAATAAAATTAATTAACTCATCATAATTGCGCCTCGCAAGAAAATCAGAAATCATGACAACCAATTATTTGTGGTACTTTTGAGAAATTACTATATTTGAAAATAATAATTCTTAAAAATTATTAAAAATCAACTATCACGCTACGCAAGCGAATACGCAATTTTAGCAAAGGATTAATTAAATTAAAAATTAACTAAAAAGTAATGGGTATGGCATGAGATTATTGAATTAATTTAATAAAAATAATATCACGCTACGCAAGCGAGCCCGTGAAGTTAAAGCGTGCATACTAATTGCCTAGCGTTTAAATTAATTACTAAGGCGATTAAGTTATAAAATTATTTTAATAAAAGAAAATCTGATTTATTGAGATTAATTGACTAAGAAAAAATAAAAATAAAAATTGGGCCAACTTGTTATTTTAAAGAGTGGGCAGCCATTGAGTTAAACACAAATGGGCCAGCAACTTTTGGGAAGAAATGGGAAAATTAACTTTAAAGGCATTGGGCCTGCTAGGTGTTATATTCTTCTTAGGCTTAGCTGAAATTATTATGTGAATGAGCCTGACAAGCAATAGGAAATCTGGCCCAAAGTCCAATTAAAACAAAATTCAGCGCAAGATCAATTCAATAAAAATTTTAAATGTACAAAAAAAGATTAACTTGGAAACAATCCAATTTAGACCCAATCCTCCTGTAATGAACTCGTTCCTTGGAGCAGAGAAACACATTTGTAGGGAAGAAAACATATTTCCTAAGTATTGAATTCTTTAAGAAATCCATTAAGCTTCTAAGCTAGGAAAAGATTATTTTAAAACTTTTGGTCAATGATTTGCACCGAAACTACTCTGCTGAAAAATATTCCTAAAAAAACTTACTTTGGCTAGCTTATGCTTATTGACAAATAAAATTAGGTCTTTTTTTTTTGCAAAAATAACCAACCTTGTTCCTGATTATTTTATTCTTTTTTCGACATCCTAACGAAGATAAGAGATCCAAAAGGGGAAGTAAGTTAAACTTTTCATCTTACTACACATTTTGAACGCATGGCACTTGGAGAATATAATAGCCTATAGAAAGAACTTGATACTACTAAGTTTAACACTTCAAAATTCATTACTATTGCCATCTTCAGATATTTGTCCTTATTTAAAACAAATATTATATAACACAAACATATCACTTAAAGAACATGAAAACCCTCCTTGGATTAACGAAGTATTTTTCTCATTAATACAAGGTTATAGTGAATTTATTACGCGTTTAACAGAATGTTGTTAAGCTTATAATAAACTGAAAAGAACTCAAATAGCTTCATTTCCATTCATTGTTGACCCCAAAAAATTACAGTAACATATGAGGGAATACCTGGATAACAGAAAAGCAAAGATCAGTGATGAATGAACAGAAATTCCAGCAACAGTATCAAACAACCAATCAGTGTGAGAAACAGCCCAAAAATCCCGTGAATACACTTGAAACTAGTAACTAACAATCTCAGAACTTAGCCAAACGATTGCACTATTTTCTTAATGATTTTTGCACACTAGGAGTCACTCAAAAAGCTCACAAATTTTAACTTACTAAAATATTCAGCTGCTGATTTTTTTTGTTCAAAAATATGTGTCTTCAAACAACTCTAAAGATGTCCCAGTGTAAGATAGAGTGTGTCTTTTGTAAGAGAAGAGCAGCCCTTTAAATAGGCAAATAAATTAGATTTTTTGGGTGAATTTTGGTTCACGAAAAGTTTGTCCAAAAGACTGACTTTGTATGCTAAACATTGTTCAAAAGCTGTCAAAAAGTATTGCATTTGTCACCATAAAATGATTTTTGAGTTTTGTACTCCAAAGTATTTGCACAGTAAAAACAACCAAACTTGTACTATTCCTTCTTTAATTTCAGCTTTTATCAACACAAAATTCAAATACTCAAATCCAATAAAAATAAATTCACTAAGCACGTGAAACTTTTATCATAAACTATCATGACTAAGCGAATAACTATTTCAAAACTAATGAATAACTAATTATCAGTGATTAATAACTATGAACGACTAAGCTAACATAAATTAAACACAACTAATAATTAAAATATAAATAATAATAATAAAAATAAATAAATAAATAAATAAAATCATAAATTATGCTAGACATAAACTAAATACAATACAATTAGAAAAAATAGACAAAGGAAACGAGAATAGGGGTATACCAAACGAGGGCGGTCTGGGTGGTCGCCGGAATTTGGCCGAATTTTTAGTTGCCGGATTTTCGGGATGGAATTGACATCAATAGGTAGGTCTTGATGAGCTCTATCCGTTGATGTAGGTATTGTGGGGTGGTAGTGACCGGAACTTCAAGATTTTGGGCAAAAAGGTGGCAGCTAAAGTTTTCTAGATCTAAAATTCAAGGAGTTTGAGGGGTTTTTGAAGGATTTGGTTTGGAGATATGGAAAGAGGAAGTTGTGGAGATTACATGGTGTGAATATAGGGGTGTTTGGAGGTTGGCCGCCGCCGGTGGATGATTTCCAGCGACGGAGAGAGAGAGAGAGAGAGAGAGAGAGAGAGAGAGAGAGAGAGAGAGAGAGAGAGAGAGAGAGAGGGAGGGAGAGAGAGAGAGAGAGAGAGAGAGAGAGAGAGAAGAGAGAAAGAGTTATGGGGGAAATGAGGGAATATTTCAGATTTTTTGAGGCTTTAAATACCTCTTGGAAGATCAAATATGGACCATTAGATCAAAGGGTGATCAATGTGTGAGATTTGATCTTAGGTCACTTAATGAAACGGCGTAGTTTTGAGGCAAAACTACGTCGTTTCAGACCCTTTCAAGGGCAGCCCCTTATTTTGCACTTTTGGCCACTTTCTTTTTCAAATTTGACCCAATTTCTTCTTTAATCCTACTTATTAAACTAAATTTACACAAACAAATTAATTAATTAAGTTACTTATTCAAATGATCAATTAACAAGATTAATTCATCAATTGAAATAGTTAGTTAATTCCTAAAATGCACAAATAAAGAAATAATCATTTTTTGGTATTTTTATGATAGGAAATATGCAATCAAAGACACAAAAATTGGGAAAAATAATTAAAGTAACAAAACACTAATGACTTTAGGAGGTGTTAAAATAGTGCAAAAATAGGTATTCACAGCTTCCCCTCTTTGCTCAAGAACATGAAGAGTTCTCGTGCAAAGAAAAGTGAATGCCATGGCTAATTTTTTTCTCACATATCACTCCAATGAAAGCATTTTTTGAAAAATGATGACCGAACCCTGCTTTCGAGGTTGCCTACATATACTTGTTTAGAGGAATCAGGTCAGTGTAGTTCTGAGAAAATTTGATAGCTGGGACTACCGGACACTAGATTTAAGACTGCTATTGTTGTTGCTATTGTTTCTGTTACTGTTACTTGCTGCTTACATCAAAAGTAAAAGAGAAGAGAACTACATATGTCTAAAAACTAAGAGTTACAAAATTTCTAATCTATGTGTCTTGTGGAGTCAAATCTTGATTCTTGACTCGCTAACTTATGTTGGCCTTAGACTGGATCTTGATACTCTTTGAAGAAAAGATTATGGATTATTCTCGGTCACTCACCTTCCTGATTCGAAACTAAGAAGATGAATCTTGAGATGCTGGGTCGGTGACACATTATCAAAATTAACTCCAACTATCTTGTGATCGAAAGATTTCTTTCTTCTGATGAGAAAAACTGAAACTGCAAGCTTTAATCATCACAGCATGTGCTCTACGACAGGGCCTGCAAAGCCATCAAAGACAAACAAAACGAACAAAATTTTCTGCCCCAGTTTGGTACTGAGAAAATTTTGCGACTTATTGGGTAAAGCTGCATATCAGCTTATTTGATTTGAAAGATGCAAAAATTAAACTAAAGGCTCCGAAAATTATGTTCTTATCATAGGTATAAAATTGATATAACTAGGACTTAGGAGGTGCGTGTCCCATGGGTAGCATTGGAATGACTCTGAGATTGAAGGACTCGAACTAGGAATTACATCTCCTTGGAATAATGACTCATATTAGGGAGTGCATCTCCTATTAGAATGAACACGGTTGACTCAAGTTAGGAAGTGTGTCTCCTACGAGTGAGGTTGAAGGACTTGGACTCGGAAGTGCATCTCCTAGGATTGATGGTTTGGATTAGGAAGTGCGTCTCCTATTGGAATGACTTAAAACTAGGAAGTGTGTCTCCTACAAATGAGGTTGAAAGACTCGGACTAGGAAGTGCGTCTCCTAGGATTAATGGTTCAGATTAGGAAGTGTGTCTCCTATTGGAATGACTCAAACTAGGAAGTGCGTCTCCTACGAGTGAGGTTGAAAGACTTGGACTAGGAAGTGCGTCTCCTAGGATTAATGGTTCAGATTAGGAAGTGTGTCTCCTATTAGAATGACTCAAACTAGGAAGTGTGTCTCCTACGAGTTAGGTTGAAAGAATTGGACTAGGAAGTGCATCTCCTAGGATTGGTGGTACAGATTAGGAAGTGTGTCTCCTATTGGAAAGACCCAAACTAGGAAGTGAGTCTCCTACGAGTGAGGTTAAAAGACTCGGACTAGGAAATGTGTCTCCTAGGATTGATGGTTCAGAGTAGGAAGTGTGTCTCCTATTGGAATGAATCAAACTAGGAAATGCGTCTCCTACGAGTGAGGTTGAAAGACTTGGAGGGATTATAACCAGGGTTGGCGCCCTGCATCACTGAGAAAGAATGTAACCAGGGGTTGGGGCCCTGTATCACTAAGGGGGAATATTATCAAGGGTTGGCGCCCAAACTAGAAAGTGCGTCACCTACGAGTGAGGTTGAATAGCTTGGAGGGAATGTAACCAGGGGTTGGTGCCATGTATCACTGAGAATGAATATAACCAGGGGTTGGTGCCCTGTATCACTAACAAAGAATGTAACCAGGGGTTGGCGCCATGTATCACTAAGGGGTAATATAATCAAGGGTTGGCGCTCAAACTAAGAAGTGCGTCTCCTACGAGTAAGGTTGAAAGACTTGGAGGGAATGTAACCAGGGGTTGGCGCCCTGTATCACTGAGAATGAATGTAACCAGGGGTTGGCGCCTTGTATCACTAACAAAGAATATAACCAGGGGTTGGCACCCTGTATCACTGAGAAAGAATGTAACCAGGGGTTGGTGCCCTGTATCACTAAGAAAGAATGTGACCAGGAGTTGGCGCTCTGTATCACTAAGGGGGAATATAATCAAGGGTTGGCACCCAAACTAGGAAGTGCGTCTCCTACGAGTGAGGTTGAATAGCTTGGAGGGAATGTAACTAGGGGTTGGTGCCCTGTATCACTGAGAATGAATGTAACCAAGGGTTGGTGCCCTATATCACTAACAAAGAATGTAACCATGGGTTGGCGCCCTGTATCACTAAGGGGGAATATAATTAAGGGTTGGCGCCCTGTATCAGTGAGAAAGAATATAACCAGGGGTTGGCACCCTGTATTACTAAGAGAGAATATGGCCAGGGATTGGCACCATGTATCGCTGAGAGAATGTAACCAAGGGATAGCGCCTTGTATCACTTAGAGAGAAAGTAACCAGGGATAGGATACCTTGTATTAAAGTGGAACCTTACTAAGGATTAGTGTACCTTAGGTTGGAAAATACAGCTAGGAATTGGTGTACCATATACTGAACATGCGACTAAGGTGTGGTGTGCCCTATATCAAAATGCGATCTCAACTAAGGACTGATGTACCTTATGTTGGAAAATGCAGTGGTTGATTATGTAATTATGGGCATGCCTAGAAAGAAGAAGTAGAGTCTTTGAAGAACTTACCTTTGGTGACATTCGTACTATGAGAACTGCATTTCTACGCTACTTTGTTTCCTGCTTCAAACAAAGAAAGATTTGTGAGTTTAACAGTGGTGGTCGGTTTGTGGCCTTGATGCCCTGATTAGTTTGAATTTGCGGCCACCTTGCTGAAAAAGAACTGATTCTTTCAGCGTGATACCGAGTTGCTCGGATACTCTGTATTACTTTCTGAAAATCTTGGCTTTCCATCATTGCCCCCGACTACTTTCGTACCCGAATGTCTAAGGTGATGTTGAACCTTGTCTATAAATCAAGTCTTTACTTTGGCGGTTTCTTCCTTTAAAAATCAAACTTGATTATCTTGCACCCGATATCAGTTTCTGTCTATGGTGCTATAAGCTTTGCCTATGAAGCAAGTCTTGCTTAGTGACCTTTACGATTTTTTCGAAACACTTTGTCCGGCTTATCAGAGGAAATCATAGTTGGATTTGTGCCTTTGTCAATGACGTGTATGCCCCACATGATTTATTTTCCATTTCCGGGAAATGGTGACCAATTTTGTGGCCCTTTCTTTGTTGGATTTCTAAGCAAATAGAGACTAGCAAAGTCTTCTCTTTGGAACTTCTGTTTGCATAAACCCTCGGATCATGTTTAACTTCAACAACTTATAGTGCATGTTGCTCCCTCGGTATGTCCTCTTTGATGTACTAGGATAGACACTTAGAAAGCTAGTAACAGATTTTGAAATTATTTCTTGTTTGTTTTAACAAAGACTCACTCAAAATAAGAATGGAAATAGACACAATGACACAATGTAAAAGTGAGAAGGAATAGTATTTAACTGAAAATGCCACTTTAGGGGGGAAAGGAAGAAAGAAAAAGGAATTAAAAAAATAATAATAAAATAAAAGGGGCTCCTTTGAATATGGTAGCCAACTTTAATGATCATGACATGCATTTTGGACTGAGCGGCCGAATCTATCCAACAAATCTATCCTTTCTTCTTGTTGTTCCTTTTCGTCTTTGAAGTTGGCCTCTTTGTGCCAATCATTTGATCAAATCACAGCTCACCTTCGACCAACAGTGCCCCGAAAGGTTTTCACTAACCAGCCTCTCTCATTTATTTATCTCTACTTACTATCGCCTTACAATGCCCATGAGGGTTTTCACCAATAAAACTCTCTCATTTTCATTCATTATCTTCTTTATTTTTTTGTGCGAGAAACTTGAAACGTTCTATGTCATGTGAAAATTGTTGCTTATTGTTTGTTTTCCTTGGCATTCTTAAAGACTAATTGAGAGGTCTTTATTTGGAAGGCTTTTGGATAGGATTAGAAAGAAAGGGTCGCATGAAGGCTCAAAATAGATCAAAGATGATAGGGTTATATATTTACAACCCTTGGAATCGACTCTTCATAAAAACATATAAAAAATATTCTGCCTCAGTTTCAGGTACTGGAGAATTTTTATTTTTTAATTTGGTTAGACTGAACCCTAGTGTAGAGCTGCCTACGTATCCTTTAAAGGAATCAAGTCAAACGTAATTCAAACTAACATGGAAGATTTCTTTGTTGTTTTTCTTTTCATCTTTTTTTTTCCTTTTTTGTTTTTTTTTTTTTCCTTTTTTTTGTATAATCAAATTGTCCTAGCTCCTATTTTCTTGTGGCATGGATATTCAATTTTCTTTTTGTTTTTTTTGTTTTAGACTCTATACTTGATTCCAAAAGAGGGGGTCAAAGAAAATAAAGCAGGCTCAAAAGGGGTGACGAAGGATATAAAGTGTTTGGGTAGCAGAAAAAAGGGCCTCTCACCCTCAAGAATGCCAAATATTCTATCTCTTCTCAGGTTCAACATTGATGGACATGACTGTCTTCTTAGTTTTGTCAGTCGTATAGCTCCATCGTCAATATCTTATTTGCAACAAATGACTTTTGACAATTTAGAGCCATCTTTTCTTGGTTTTTGTCTTAATGTGAAATGATGCACTTCAGTACTAGCTATTGGGTCATCTTCCCTGATATGATTAGATTATGGCAGGCCGTGGAAAAAACCTTTTTCATTGATTAGTCCAACAAAACTTTAACCCATTCAAATATCCTTAAGCCGGATTTTCATGATAGATTGAGATGAAGATCTTTAACCTCTACGGATATCACTATATTGGTTCCTCGTGAACTTGACACAGGCTTTTCATCAAAATGTTTAAGAATTTTTCTTATCTTCATAGTGCTTTTCTTCGATTTAATTCAAAACCAGACAAGCTTTCTAAAATCTAGCCAAAAACTCCGCATGCATGTCATGTCACTGAAATTGGCCTGAAAAGAACTATATATGCAAGAAGAATTAAACACAATGGATAAAATAACACAAAGCGAAAAGTTGTATTTTATTGATTAAAGGATAGAGAGATTTGATGACATGACAAACAAACAACATCTGGACCACAACCTCGAAGCAATCCAGATGATAGAAATTATGACAAAATAAGTTACCAAGACTCCCTTCTGACAAGGAAGGGAGTGACTTTCCAATTACCAAGCTTCACATCTTAGCTACACATTTGCGCATCAGCATCAAACAGGACCTTCAACAATTTTGATTGCCTTGCATTCAGTAGACAGGTTCATGACATTTTCCACCAATCCGTCCCCATATTCTTTATCATTGTAAATCATCTGAACAATGCGTGCTTGGTCAATGACGTTTAGGATGCCATTATCTTGGACCGCGGTCATTCCTTCTTGAACCATCATTTCTATTTCCTTTTTTAAAGCCCGACAATCCTTAATGTTATGCCCCTGGACATTTGAATGGTACATGTACCGTACATCAGGGTCAAAACCTTTTGCATATGGATCAGGAACATACCCTTGAAGCAGCTCAATCATGCCACAACGTTTTAGCCTTTCAAACAAACTTGTGTAGGATTCTACAATTAGCGTGAAATTGTCCC
This sequence comes from Nicotiana tomentosiformis, assembly GCF_000390325.3. Taxonomy (NCBI): domain Eukaryota; kingdom Viridiplantae; phylum Streptophyta; class Magnoliopsida; order Solanales; family Solanaceae; genus Nicotiana; species Nicotiana tomentosiformis. The sequence goes on along the minus strand of NC_090814.1, from coordinate 65,569,519 downwards.
TCTGCCTATGTTCCCTTTCGCACTCTTGTTTTGGACGAGGGTTATAGGGTGATTGAGAGTTCTGTTGTCGCGGACGAATGTATGTTAAAGCTGGGGCTCGCATATGTTGGTGATTGGATGGCTTGGCATAAGACTGAGCATTGAATGTTGCATACAGTTGAGCAACTGAGTATCGTGGATTCAGGGGTTGAGATGTTCCCCTTTGGCCTCTTTTTGCCCGTGATGCCATCATGGCCTCCTCATCTTTCTTCTTTTGGTTAACAAGGTTGTCCGGCCTATTCTAGATTTCTTGGGTGGCTGCTTTGAGAGCTGCTTGACTTATAATTCGGCCAGTATTGAGTCCATTCTCGACCATTTCTCCTATCTTGATTGCATCAGAAAAAGGTCTACCCATTGCGGATATCATATTTTGAAAATAATCAGGATCCTGAGCCTGAAGGAAGACAGTGATTAACTCATGGTCATCCATGGGTGGCTTAACTCTAGATGCTTGCTCTCTCCACCTAACGGCATACTCCCTGAAGCTTTCAGTCAGCTTTTTCTTCATATTGGACAGGGAATTGCGATCTGGCGCAATATCAATGTTGTACTGAAATTGTTTGATAAAGGCTTGGGCCATGTCATCCCAAATGTGCCAGTGAGAGACATCTTGGTCAATGAACCATTCGGAGGCTACCCCCACAAGGCTCTCCCCGAAATAAGCCATCAACAACTCTTCTTTTCCTCACGCGCCCCTCAGCTGGTTGCAATACTTTTTCAAGTGGGCGATAGGGTCATTGTGTCCATTATATTTCTCAAATTTTGGGTTCTTGAACCCTAGTGGCAAATGGATGTGAGGAAACAAACATAAATTACTGAATGAGATACTTTTGTGACCACCTAGTCCTTGTATGTTCTTTATGTTCTGCTCAAGACTTTTCATTTTCTTGACCATCTCATTTGGCTCTCCTGTCTTAAGAGCCTTTTCATTTTCTGTAGGTGACTCATACTTTAGGGTCTGATTGTGTGGAGTCAAACCTTAAAAGCCATATCTGGAGAGTAGCACTGGCCATCATAAGCATGATATAATGGCTCGATGTTTGGCCTCGTCACAGGATTTGGTGGCGGGATTGTATACACTGGCGCGCCAGACATAACGAGAGGGGTGTTCCTAACCGGTGCGGTAGGAGGTCGCACATTGGAGGTACCAGGGGCGGCAGGGAAATTGTAGTTTGGCACATACCCCGGAGGTAGAATGTGATCACTCGTCGTGGGGCGTGGTGGTTGAGTATCCTGGGGTACGGTGTAAGTTCCCTCTGAGAGACCCTGAGGCGGAGGCTGATCGGAGACACAAGCCTGATACACATCAGACAGTTGTCGTTCTAATCTTCTTACTCCCTCCGACTCTTGCTCAACTGATTGACCCTGAGGGTCGTCACTGACCACCTCGATTTCATCATTATTAGCCATTGCTACCTTCCTCTTAGATCAGGTAAAGTAATGATGTGTTGCCAGTTTCACCACAAACCAACCACCTTAAACTTACTAGATAAAAGACAACAAACGTGTTAGGGTTAAGCATTTTACATATATGAATCACATGTAATATGCCATGATCTTAACAATATCACCACTTCTAACATGTTTTTGGAAGGCTTCATGTTTTATTCCGGCTTATAAGATTGTTGCATATTATATTCTCTCTTTCTTCTCTTTTCTTCTTCTTCTTCTTCTTTTTTTTTTTTTATCTTCATCCCTTCATTTTGGAATTATTGAGAAATATTTCGATCGAACCTTTTGGGGGTTGCCTACGTATCATTTCGCCGCATGAATCAGATCATTACGTAGTTCAGGGACATGACGATTTCTTTGTTTATTTTTTTTTAATTGTACAAAAAATAACATCTTTGTGTTTCATTTTCGAATTTTTCTAAAACAAAATCTTTTTCATTAATTTTTGAATTTTTCTTCTTCTTTTTTTTTTTTGATACAACACAAAGGAAAATTACATAAAGATACAACCTAAAAGACAAATATTTAAATAAAACTAGACTGGACTCAAACAAACCCCTTTTTTGAAATAAAAAATAAAATAAAAGGCAAAACACCAAAAGACTCTTACAGTTTCAATGACTACAAATGAACAATCAAAGCGGACTGCCAACTAAAATAAGACTCTAATCCCTGCAGAAGAATCCACCGGCATCATTGTAGTCAAAGTTCTTATTCAGGCGGCTGGCCTCCCATATTATGGTATATGCGCTTCATGTCTGTGGCAATGTGGTGTGCGAATTTGGGCGCTACCATAGCAAACTGCTCTCGGGTCAAACCCTGACAAGTCACACACCCTCGAGCGGTATAAGTAGCCACTTCATTGACCCTCCTTCTAACATGCTCCTGGCTCTTACTTAAAAACTGGATATGTCGCTCATGGTTATTGGCTATGTCCGATATATCCGCCTCGCGTTGTAATGCTAGATTCAGCTGGTTCTGGACCTTTGCTAGCTTATTATCTACCTGGTTCTTACCTGATTCTGCAACCCTGGACCGAGCCCTTAGATCATGGATGATAAGGCAGTAATGCATTTCTTCGTGCTTTGGAATGGCTGCCTATTGCTGAGCAGCAACCCTTATTCTCGCTTGCTGAAGTTGTGCTTGAAGCGCTTGAACCTCGTGTGTCAGTCTGATTTTCTCCTCTTCAAACTCAATGCACTGCAAATCCATATTCACGTTGGCGATACTTATATCCCTACGTAGATCCCGGATGATGGATTCATAATCTCTTGTTATTTCTTCCTTGACATGCCCTACTCTTGTTCTGATTTCAGTCTCCCATTTTGTCGTGCTCTTCAGAACTGTCTCTTGCCTGGATCCAAAAGCATCTTGGTCATAGAACAACTAAAAATATGCCGGGTCGAACTCTCTTCGATCCTGATCTTCCACCATAGTGTGAAATTCAAGCACTTTAATTTCTTCCCAAACCTGTTGAGCATAAGCCTCATGAACAGGATCCTCTGATGTTACCTCCCACGTGAATCTTTGCATGTGCTCCACTGTGGGCACTACCTATTTTTGACCTAACTGGCGTAGGGCTCTCATAGGCACATACGGTTAAAAAAACCCAAAGACCCATCAAAATAAAAAACGAATGGTGGTAAGACCTGTATATGACTTCTTTTGATGAGAACCAGTAGTAGTTCCATGTGATTTCAATAGCGGTCAACTTTTGAAGATGCCATCTCCATGCTTCGACTCCCTTGGGGAAGCTACTATCTTCAGTCAAATCTTCAAACTCATCTCCAAGCTCATTGTGGCTCCAATGAACACTAAAATTTACCCGTGTGGGATGACTGAGAAGGTGCTATAAAAACCATATTTGGAGTATGATGTTACAACCCTCAAAGAAATCCTTTCCTTCCCGACACTTGGTTAAGGCACGGTAAATATCGGACAATACCATAGAAATGATAGTGACGTCCTTTCCATGCAATAAAGTGGTGACTATGCCAGATAATCGAATATTAATATTTTTGTCATGCCTCGGGAAAACCATTGTCCCTAGAAATGCCACTAGGAATGCTTTCCGCACATGGCTTTGCCAAGTTTTGTATCCAATTTTATTATCAATCTCTTTTTCGTGCTTTGAAAATCCACCTGGACACCTATACATGTCGTACAAGAAATCCAATCGGATGTGCCCTCGTTCCACACTTGCTATTTTATTTTGGCTGATTGTCATCTGCTCAAGGAACTCACTGCCAGTGACATCCCTTAGGGCCAAGGGTCTCTTCTTCCGAAGCTCATCACCTAACATTATGTATCCAACTAACTCCTCCAGAGTGGGAGTCATTTCAAAACCATTAAAATGGAATACGTTGTAATTAGGATCCCAGAAATGCACCAATGCCTCGATTAAGTCCCTCCTTGGGTTGATCTCCATAATGTTCATAAAGTGACCCATATGGTCCTTTATCTTTTCCTGCGCACAAATGCCCATATTTTCCCACCATTGTCTCAATAACCGGGGTGTGTTTTATGCACAAGCCAAATCTGTGGGGGCTCGTCATCTTTTGGTCTTTTGTCAGATCTTCTTTTCATTGCATCCACACCGCACCTAAGTAGTAGAACATGAGGGTAGGACCGATGCAAGCTTAGATAATACAAAACTCTCTGATACCTTGGGGTTTGGCTCATGAAAGTTAGAAATGGCAATGTGGGACTCAAGTAACCGACCCTAACCGTGTTTTGAGTGAGGGTTTACTGAAATTGAGCAGACAATCTCGTTGGGAGATGATATGATTTTGAACGATCAGTCAATTGTGACCATTATGCTAAGACTTAACCGATTTGGACGGGGCACCGAACCATAAAAGGGTTGCCTAGGTATCTAGCATAGGGTTAGGAATCGAGTGCGCGTAGTTCGTACAAGAGACAAAACTGGACTACAAAGCCTTCTTACGAAAACGAACCTTTCGCACTTCCAAAAAATCTTTTGGGGAAATCACAGCAAAATAGCCGAACATAGGGACAAAATTATAAAAAGTCGACAAAATAAATAAAATGGCTATTTTTGCAAAAACAACCCTTCGATACTCCCGAGAGAGGCTTAAAGGTTGTCTTGGCAAATACGACGACCATAGGGACAAAACAATAAAAGATAGACAAAAATAAATAAAATGGTTATTTTTTTCAAAAATGGCCCTTCGGTACTTCCGTGGAAGGTTTTAAGGGTGTCTCGGCAAAACGGCCAGACACGAGGGCCAAACAGTAAAAGGTGAACAAAAATAGCAAATTTGTTTATTGAAAATTTTATGCACATGCGTAATTTTTATGCTTTTTTTTTTTGAAAAATGTGGGCTGAACCCGATGGAGGTTGCCTACGTATCTCATATCCGGTGAGAATCAAACCCGCGTAGTTCGGTGATAAAACCGACTATGTTCTTTATTTTTTATGAAAGTTAATCCTTAAAATCCATATGCACTAGACCACATCATTTTTTCTCTATTTGTTCAACTGATTTATGCTAAAGTTGGTCGATATGCAAGCCTCCCAAATAATGCAACAAGTAGCACATAACATGACATAATGGTCTCAACAAGGTATCTGTCCTAAAACAGAACTCGGCCTCTGTGTCGAGCGCTGCTAAGTCAAATGCACTTGATGCAAATAAAGCGTAGCCTACTAGGGATATTCATTGTTTGTGGCTTCTTCTTCTAAGTTTTCAAATCCTAACAGAGATGGTATCTAGACCTGGCTTACCCGGGTGGATAACCCAAGCCGAGGAGCGTCAAGCGTCACCAGTAGTAGAACAGCACTGGCTAGCCAACGGCTCTCCCGCCTAAGCATGTGTGATTAAATCCTTCACCAGAAGCTGGTAGGCTAACTGGCTTTAACTCAAGACAGAAATTTTGTGATGTTGGTAGGCAAACACAACATAACTAATTATCAGAATACTCAGAGGGATGCGAGAGAGGATACAATTTATATATATATTTCAACAATACCAAAACGGTAAAAACTGGACAAGTAACACATTAGGCCCAAATAAATCACAATATATACAAAAATTAATAAAGCCAAATTAAGTCAATGTACAAGCTCGAATTCTTGAAGATTCCCCAGCAGAATCACCAGAGCTGTCACACCCCCTTTCTACCCGCAAAAAGATAAATGTGTGACGGATTGTTGTGGGTTAAAGAGTTTTTTCCAAATAAAGTGACAAACTTGAATAGGGATTATTTTATTTACAGAGTCACCACTTGGAATAGAGTTTTTGGGTATTCCAAGTCACCTTTTATTTGAATCCCTAATCAAAGGAAGGTTTGACTCTATTATTATTGGTCTGCAAAAAATAAAATCTGGGTAAGGAATTTTGTTGGCCAGGGAGAAGGTGTAAGGTATTCCCCGAGTCCCGTGGTTCTAGCATGGTCGCTTTATTGACTACATTTGGCTTGACTTAATTTTGGACAAAACTGCAATTTATATGATTTTTATGTTTCACCTATCCACTTCTATTTCTTGATTATAAAAAAAAATGGATAATATTACACTGTCATAACTACGTTGCGCAAGCGAATGCGTGATCGAAAATCAAAATTAATTAACTCATCATAATTGCACCTCGCAAGCAAATCAGAAATCATGACAACTAATTATTTGTGGTACTTTTGAGAAATTACTACATTTGAAAATATTAATTCTTAAAAATTATTAAAAATCAACTATCGCGTTACGCAAGCGAATCCGCAATTTTAGCAAAGGATTAATTAAATTAAAAATTAACTAAAAGCTAATGGGTATGGCATGAGATTATTGAATTAATTTAATGAAAATAATATCACGCTACGCAAGCGAGCCAGTGAAGTTAAAGCATGCCTACTAATTGCCTAGCGTTTAAATTAATTACTAAGGCGATTAAGTTGTAAAGTTATTTTAATAAAAGAAAATCTGATTTATTGAGATTAATTTACTAAGAAAAAATAAAAATAAAAATTGGGCCAACTTGTTATTTTAAAAAGTGGGCAGCCATTGAGTTAAATACAAATGGGCCAGCAACTTTTGGGAAGAAGTGGGCAAAAGAACTTTAAAGGCATTGGGCCTGCTAGGTGTTATATTCTTCTTGGATTTAGCTAATATTATTATGTGAATGAACCTGACAAGCAATAGGAAATCTGGCCGAAAGTCCAATTAAAACAAAATTCAGCCCAAGATCAATTCATTAAAAAATTTAAATGTACAAAAAAAAGATTAACTTGGAAACAATCCAATTTAAACACAATCCTCCTGTAATGAACTCATTCCTTGGAGCAGAGAAACACATTTGTAGGGAAGAAAACATATTTCCTAAGTATTGAATTCTTTAAGAAATCCATTAAGCTTCTAAGCTAGAAAAAGATTATTTTAAAACTTTTGGTCAATGATTTGCACCGAAATTACCCTGCTGCAAAATATTCCTAAAAAAACTTACTTTGGCTAGCTTATGCTTATTGACAAATAAAATTAGGTCTTTTTTTTTTTTTTTTGCAAGAATAACCAACCTTGTTCCTGATTATTTTATTCTTTTTTTGACATCTTAACGAAGATAAAAGATCCAAAAGGGAAAGTAAGTTAAACTTTTCATCTTACTACACATTTTGAACGCATGGCACTTGGAGAATATAATAGCCTATAGAAGGAACTTGATACTACTAAATTTTAACACTTCAAAATGCATTACTATTGCCATCTTCAGATATTTGGCCTTATTTAAAAAAAATATTACATAACACTAACACATCACTTAAAGAACGTGAAAACCCTCCTTGGATTAACGAAGCATTTTCTCACTAATACAAGATTATAGTGAATTTATTACGCATGCTTACATACAAAACTATACAAGTAACAAAATGTTGTTAAGCTTATAATAAACTGAAAAGAACTCAAATAGTTTCATTTCCATTCATTGTTGACCCCAAAAAATTACAGTAACATATGAGGGAATACCTGGATAACAGAAAAGCAAAGATCAATGATGAATGAATAGAAATTCCAGCAACAGTAACAAACAGCCAATCAGTGTGAGAAACAGCCCAAAAAATCCCGCGAATACATTTGAAACTAGTAACTAACAATCTCAGAACTTAGCCAAACGACTGCTCTATTTTCTTAATGATTTTTGCACTCTAGGAGTCACTCACAAAGCTCACAAATTTCAATTTACTAAAATATTCAGCTGCTGATTTTTTAGTAAGTTCAAAGATATGTGTCTTCAAACAACTCTAAAGATGTCCCAGTGTAAGATAGAGTGTGTCTTTTGTAAGAGAAGAGCAGCCCTTTAAATAGAAAAATAAATCAGATTTTTTGGATGGATTTTGGTTCATGAAAAGTTTGTCCAAAAGACTGACTTTGTATGCTAAACACTGTTCAAAAGCTGTCAAAAAGTATTGCATTTGTCACCACGCAATGACTTTTGAGTTTTGTACTCCAAAGTCTTTGCATAGTAAAAACAACCAAACTTGTACTATTCCTTCTTGAATTTCAGCTTTTATCAACACAAAATTCAAATACTCAAATTTAATAAAAATAAATTCACTAAGCACTTGAAACTTTTATCATAAACTATCATGACTAAGCGAATAACTATTTCAAAACTAATGAATAACTAATTAACAGTGATTAATAACTATGAATGACTAAGCTAACATAAATTAAACACAACTAATAATTAAAATATAAATAATAATAATAAAAATAAATAAATAAATAAATAAATAAAATCATAAATTATGCTAGACATAAACTAAATACAATACAATGAGAAAAAATAGACAAAGAAAACGAGAATAGGGGTATACCAAAAGAGGGCGTTCAGGGTAGTTGCCGGAATTTGGCCGGATTTTTAGTTGCCGGATTTTCGGGATGAAATTGACATCAATAGGTAGGTCTTGATGAGATCTATCCGTTGATGTAGGTATTGTGGGGTGGTAATGGCCGGAACTTCAAGATTTTGGGCAAAAAGGTGGCGGCTAAAGTTTTCTAGATCTAAAATTCAAGGAGTTTGAGGGATTTTTGAAGGATTTGGTTTGGAGATATGGAAAGAGGAGGTTGTTGAGATTACATGGTGTGAATTTGGGGGTGTTTGGAGGTTGGCCATCGTCGGTGGGCGATTTTCGGCGACGGCGAAGAGAAGAGAGAGAGAGAGAGAACAGTTAAAGAGTTATGCTGGAAATGAGGGAATGTTTCAGATTTTTTAGGCTTTAAATACCTCTTGAGAATCAAATATGAACCATTAGATCAAAGGGTGATCAATGGGTGAGATTTGATCTTGGGTCACTTAATGAAACGACGTAGTTTTGAGGCAAAATTATGCCGTTTCAGACCCTTTCAAGGGCAGCCCCTTATCTTGCACTTTTGGTCACTTTCACTTTCAAATTTAACCCAATTTATTCCTTAATCCTACTTATTAAACTAAATTTACACAAACAAATAAATTAATTAACTTATTTAAATGATCAATTAACTAGATTAATTCACCAATTGAAATAATTAGTTAATTCTTAAAATGCACAAATAAAGAAAGAACCATTTTTTGGTATTTTTATGATAGAAAATATGCAATCAAAGACATAAAAATTGGGAAAAATAATTAAAGTAACAAAACACTAATGACTTTAGGAGGTTAAAATAGTACAAAAATAGGTATTCACATCCACTTCTGATGTTCAAATTTTTGCTAGGTGGCACGGAAGAATTTTAGAAGTATTCCTCATGGGATGATCGTGTATGAGAGATGTGTTAGACATTACGGCGGTGGAGATGGAATCAGAAATGGTGATTCGTGTGTTCTATGGATTTGGAAACCGGGAGTTTTCAGGAGCAGATTGTTTCATGGTTGTGGGTTGTGAAGTTATGGCCAGAGCTAGCCAGATGATAGGAAGTGTTATGATTCAGTCATTGTGGACATTTGGAGGGTTATTTATCTATTGTGGGTGGTCAGAGTTGATTTGGGGTTCATTGATAAGCCCAATAAGTATGTGCTTTCTACACCGGGTCAGACTAGTCGACTCCATACTGCTATTGTTGAGGGATGTGACATTCAATTGGCGTTGAGCTTATTTGTTTTCTAATATGTTTAGTGAGTTACTCTTTCTATGCTACGAGGGGTTGGGATTCGTTGGTTGTATGCACACATGGTGCAGTTCTTTTGGGGCTTTATAGCTGAATTTACGTCAGATGAGTATTTAGGTATCGCATGATTGATTGCATATTGGTTATGTCCTTTCGAGTTTTGGGTGGCATTGTGTCATTGGCTTCTCCGTGGTTATGGCAATGCACTTTGGGTACTTGATGACAAATTGTGCGTGGTTATTGATTTTGAGCATGGTGGCTCGAGGTGTATCATATGGGCCAGTGTTTGGATGGGGTCGCACATTGCGGCGGAGTTATATTGAGATATGATCCTTTGTGTTAGATTCGTGTGTTATGGTTCTACGGTGTGTGATGGGTTCTTAGCATTGCATTGTGGTGGTACCCGTTGAGCTTGAGGGGCGATTCTCTTGTTTGAGTCATTTTCGTGATTGAGTACATTTGGATTGTTTCTTATTGGTGCATGGATTGCAGGGTTTGTGACTCTGGGTAGTATTGGTATTGCGTGTCAATAGAGTAGTTGGTATATGATAAGATAAATTCGTCGGATCTAGGATGGGTGCTATCGGATTTGATTGCGGTATATTTGGAAGGATAATATCGGAAGTCGGCTTAGGAATTGGCTATAGTTCTTGTTGAAGTAGGGGGACCTCCATGACTTGTTGGTCTGATGAATGGTTATGAGTTTCCGCGTGTTTCTTTCATCATCAGCAGTGTACGAAGGTTTTAGGATGAGGTTTGGTTTGACATGAGGTTTATTACCGAAATTGGGTTATTTTGGATAGCTGCTATGATTAGAAATCATTACTATGAGTATTTGAGTTATGCGGTATATCATGTGATTACATCTTGGGTTATGGATATGGCTTGATACAGTTTTTTCAGACTTATACAGAGTGTTGATGCGAGATTCTGATCTTATAGAAAGTTCTGGATATTGGAAATTGGATTCTAAGGCTTATGGGCTAAGTTGATATAAGGAAATCTCAGTTATGTTGTGTTATCAGACCTATATGGATGGGGTGACGTGAGATCACCCCCGGGTATATGAATGGTAAGGTTACACGGCGGTTTTATGACTTTGAGAACAACTCTGGACACGTTCGACGACGAACATATGTTTAAGTGGGGGAGAATGTAACGACCCAACCGGTCGTTTTGAGCATTTGAACTTCGCTCGATAGTTTACAGTTATGAGTAGCTCCGTATGATGTATTATGACTTATGTGAATCGTCGGTTTTGATTTTCAGGTTATTCGGAATCGAATTAGAAGAATGGATTTCATTGTTGAAGCTTTAAATTGGGAGAGTTAACCAAGTTTGACTTTTTGTGAATTTGAACCCGGAACGGAGTTTTGATGGTTCCGGTAGGTCCAATGGGTGATTTTAGACTTTGGATCGCGTCCGGATTATGATTTGGAGGTCCGTAGTGGAATTTGGCTTGAAATGGCGGAAGTAGGATTTTTAGAAAGTTTGACTGGGAGTGGACTTTTTGATATCGGATTCGGATTGTGATTCCGAAAATTGAAATAGCTTTGTTTTGTCATTTGGGACTTGTGTGCAAAATTTGGGTTCATTCCGGGTTGATTTGCTATGTTTCGGCTCGAGTTATTGAAGTTGAAAAGTTCAAAGTTCATAGATTTTGATTTGAGGTGTGATTCACTGTTTTGATGTTGTTATGTGTGTTTTGAGACCTCGAATAGGTCCGTATTGTGTTATGAAACTTATTGGTATGTTCGGACGGGGTCCCGAGGGGCTCGGTTGAATTTCGGAAGTAGTTCGGATCATTTCAAATGGCTTTGCATTACTGGTTTTTCTGTTGTTACATGTTGCTTTTGCCATTCTTCACGATCGCGAAGGTGTAGCCGCGATCGCGAAAGGTGTTTGGTCAGTAGAGCTATTTGTTCTTCGCGTTCGCGCTTCTAAGGTCGCGTTCGCACTGGGTTGAAGATTTTTATCTTCGCGCCCGCGTCCATTGCTATGTGTTCACGTAGTGTTGAGGTTTGGCAGCTGGGAGTTGGAAAATTCTTCAACGCGATCGCAAAAGGTGAGTCATGTTCGTGAAGCTTTGCATCAGTGTTCATCGCGTTAGTGTGGGGTGTATCGCGAACGCGTAGTGCTTTTGGTGGCAGTGTATTTTTGTTCATCGCGAATGAGATAGACTTCCCGCGTTCGCGTAAGAGGATGCTTGGGCAGAAGTATACAGTACTCTATTTCGGGGGTTTCGGTCATTTTTGCATTTTTGGAGCTACGGAGCTCGGATTGAGGCGATTCTTGAGGCAATTTTCAGCATGTGGACTAGGGTAAGTGTTCTCTACTCATTTTTGATTTTATACCATGAATCTATCTTCGTTTTTGGCATTTGATTGAGGATTCCAAAAGAGAAATTTGGGGTTTTTAGCCTAAAGTTTAATAAAGTTAATTTTTGAGTTTTGAACATCGATTCGGAGTCTGATTTGAGTAAAATTTGTATGGTTGGACTCATAATTGAATGGGTTGTCAAATTTTGTGAGTTTTGTCAGGTTCCGATGTGTGGGCCCGGGTTGGACGTTTTGGCCGAATTTGGGCTTTTGATTAAAGATTCGACCTTTTTCATTTGGAATTGTTTCCTTGGGCTTTATTTGATGTATTTGAGTTTCTTTTGGCCAGTTTTGAGTCGTTCGAGGTTGCTACGGCTAGATGGCATTTTTGGAGCATCGCTTGGCTTGCTCGGTATTGAAATTAGCTTGTTCGAGGTAAGTAATACTTCTAAACTTTGTGCTTAGGGTATGAAATCCTAAATTACGTGTTATATGATTGGTGTTGAGGTGACGCACATACTAGGTGACGGGTGTGTGGGCGTGCACCGTATAAGTTGTATTCCGTTATTTCTGTGGTACTGTGTAGCTACCTGATCATATCTGTAACCATGAAATCCATGTACTAGAGCTATTGAGCTATGTTAGAAACCATGTCTAGGCTACGTGCTTACTCTGTTGGGACCCATTTAGGTCGTTACTGTTGTTGAGTTATTTGCTTACATTGCAATTTCATACTCAGTCATGTTCATTCAGTTCATTTCATACATCAATCTCTGTTGCTACATATTGATACATCGCATCATTATTTTGGGCTGATATTTCATGACATTGAGAGCTCGAGAGACTGGAGAGATTGATGACTGACTGAGGCCGAGGGCCTAATTGTAAGATATTATATTATGGAACGTGATTTGTCCGTGAGGATCCAGATATTATACTATAGCACGTGAATTGTCTGTGCAACACGTGAGTTATCCGTATAGATCTAGATATTGATACTATAGCACGTGAGTTGTCCGCGCAGCATATGAGTTGTCCGTGTGGATTATAGCTCTTAGGTTGTATGAGCCCCTCCATAGTCTATACACACCCCCAGTGAGCGCAGGTACCAACTGAGTGTGAGTGCTGAGTGCCGAGTGAATGGGAGGACTGAGTGACTGTGAGGACTGAGTGATTGGGAGGACTGAGTGACTGGGAGGACTGAGTGAATTGATACTCTGAAAGTATGCATATGGTCTTTATTACTGATTTGCATCGCATTTGGCATGCACACTTGACATATAGGCATAGAGATGCATTTTTCCTCATGATGTATAGTATCACGTCATTTATGACTTCTCATACATTTTAACATATGGGCATAGAGAGACATCTTACACTTGCTATCTGAAAGGAAAATAAAACATCTTATTGATAGTTGAAAGATTTTTTGGGAAAGTCACAGTTTTCAAACTTACTCATATTTTTGGCAATTTCGATAAAATATTTGGGTTTTCACTAAGATACTTGAAAAGCATGCCTATTTTATGGAACTGTGAACGAGCTGAGCATTTTATTTCTGAGATACTCCTTTTATTACTTGTACTACACTTTTATGAATTTTTGTTTGATATTAGTATTGGACCCGACCTTTGTTCTAGCTCGTCACTACTTTCAACCTAAGGTTAGGTTTATTACTTATTGAGTACATGGGGTCGGTTGTACTCGTATTACACTTCTACACCTTGCGTGCAGATATTGACTGCTGACTTGTTGTGATCGACGGGAGCTGGAATTGAAGATGTACCTGTGTTCCGGTTATAGTTGCCTCTTGATTAAGGTAGCCTTAGATCTATAAAAAAAACTCTGTTTATGTACTCTTCAAACAGATGATGTATTTACTTCATTTCAGCTTTGTAAACTCTATTCTTAGAAGCTCATGATTTGTATTACCAGTCCTTAGGAAATGTATAGATTCAGATATTCTCTCTCAATTAATTGTTATATTAATATTATTGGAATTGGATAGTTATTAGTTGGCTTACCTAGCGGGTTGGGTTAGGTGCCATCACGACTAGTTGGATTTGGGGTCGTGACACTAAAGGAAGTTGCGAAGTATTATTTATATTGAACGGGGTGATCTTTTAGGCAAAAATATTTAGGACCCCTCCCCCCCCCCCTTTCCTTTATATACTTGATATCCACAGTTAGTCATTTAATATAGACCAATGCAATTGTATCCTTGTAGTCATACTAAGATTTGTATCGATTCTCATATGTTTTAATAAGACTTTTCAACTTTTGATATTTCTTTATTTATTTGATCACCTATCCTAATTACATAATCCACATAGTTTAAAATTTGGTTGGGACCCACAATTATGAACCTCAAAGAGTGCCTAACACCTTCACTCCGAGGTAATTTGAGCTCTTACCCAATCTTTAGTGGCATTGACTAGTCAAACAGAGTTATTCGCAAATAGGTGCCCTAACGCACCTTAAAAATCATTAGGTGGCGACTCTTCTCTTTTAATACCCATTTAAAAGAGTTGTCACACGTCGAAACCCGATTTCGCGAGAAGAAGGGGCGCGACACCAGGAAATCGGACCTTTTCAAAGTGAAACAGAAGGATAACGAGATGCTCAGAGAGTTCGTATCCCGATTTCAAATGAAACGAATGGACCTGCTACCTGTCGCTGACGATTGGTCCGTTCAGACTTTCACCCAAGGGCTCAACGTTCGAAGCTCGGTGGCTTCACAACAGTTGAAACAAAACCTGATAGAATATCCGATCGTTACTTGGGTCGACGTGCATAACCGGTATCAATCGAAGATCAAAGTGGATGATGATCAACTCGGGGCCCCTTCGGGGTCTGTTTATACCGTCAGAAACATCAACAGATTCAAGAGAGACATCGATCGTGAACCAAGACCAAATAGGGATCGGTACCAGCCGTATAATGGAGACCGAAGAAGCAGTGGGTACAGGCGAAACTCTATGAGAAACAAAAGGAAAAGTGATCGAGGTCAGAGTAACCGGGGACTCATGAACAAAAATAGCTAAAGAAGCACCGAGGTTATCGGAATATAACTTTAATGTCGATGCTGTCACCATTGTATCAGCTATCGGACTCATCAAAGATACCAAATGGCCTCGACCTCTATAATCCGATCCAACCCAAAGGGATTCTAAAAAGATATGTAAATAGCACGACACTCACGGCCACAGAACGGAGGATTGCCGACACTTGAGAGAGGAAGTAGCTTGACTATTCAACAGCGGGCATCTTCAAGAATTCCTGAGCGATGGAGCCAAGAATCATTTCAGGAATAAGGATTCTAATAAACAGACCGAACAAGAAGAACTTCAACACGTCATTAACATGATCATTAGTGGGGTCGATACCCCTCAGGGGCCGATGTTGAAACGCACCAAAGTGTCCATCACGAGGGAGAAATGAACTCGAGATTACATACCGGAAGGACCCTTGTATTTCAACGACGAGGACGCGGAAGGGATCGTGTAGCCCCATAATGATGCACTAGCAATATCTGTACTCATAAATAAAATTCGAGTTAAATGTGTGTTAATTGATCCAGGTAGCTAGGCCAACATCATTCGATCGAGGGTCGTGGAGCAGCTCGGTCTACACGATCAAATCGTGTCTGCAGTCCAAGTTCTAAACGGATTCAACATGGCATGTGAAACCACTAAGGGTGAGATAACATTACTGGTGAACACCACCGGGATCATCCAGGAAGCTAAGTTTTACGTAATCGAAGGAGACATGAGGTAAAACGCTTTGCTCGGAAGGCCATGGATCCACAACATGAGGGCAAGTACCCTCAACTCTGCACCAAGTAGTAAAATTCCCAACACCAAGCGAAATTAAAACAATCTACGGAGAACAGCCAGCCACAAAGGAGATATTTGCGATCGAAGAGGCGATTCTGATATCCGCACTTACAATGACAAAGGGGTCGAGTTCGGTCACAAAGCCAGAAACTAAATAGCAATTACCGACACAAAGGACTAATGAAGACGATGATTATGATTATGGGGTACCCAGGTTTTTTATAGCTCCCGATGATTCTGATGCCACTAAATAGACGGCCGAGGAGCTATAACATGTCATATTGGTCGAGCACCTACCCAATCGAAAGGTATACCTGGGCACGGGATTAAATCCCGAGCTCAGGAAAAAACTCATTCAGTTTTTTATAGCTAACATAGATTGTTTCGCTTGGTCCCACCTTGACATGATAGGGATCCTGCCAGAAATAATCACTCATAAGCTAAGCCTGGACCCGAAATCCCATCTGGTGAAGCAGAAGAGGAGACCCCAGTCCGAGATCAAACATGCTTTCATCAAGGACGAGGTATCTAAACTCCTTAAGGTTTCATTCGGGAGGTTAAATACCCGGATTGGTTAGCAAACGTAGTGGTAGTCTCTAAAAAGGGGAATAAATTAAGAATGTGTGTAGACTATAAGGATGTGAATAAGTCATGTCCCAAGGACTCTTTCCCTTTGCCCAACATCGATCGCATGATTAGTGCCACGACCGGCCACGAGATCCTCAGTTTTCTCGATGCCTACTCCGGGTACAACCAAATACGAATGGACCCGGGTGACCAGGAAAAAACCTCATTCATCACTAAATATGGCACCTACTGCTATAACGTGATGCCATTTGGGTTTTTAAAAATGTTGGTGCCACTTACCAACGCCTAGTAAATCAGATGTTCGAAGAACAAATAGGAAAATCATTGGAGGTTTATATTGACGATATGCTGGTTAAGTCCCTGCGAGCAGAGGACCATTTAAAACATTTGCAGGAGACCTTCAGCATATTGAAGAAATATAATATGAAGCTGAACCCGGAGAAATGTGCGTTTGGAGTTGGGTCACGTAAATTCCTCGGATTCATGGTATCCAACCGGGGAATCGAGATCAACCTCGACAGGATCAAAGCCATCGAAGATATCACGGTTGTGGACAACGTGAAGGCCGTGCAAAGATTAACCGGGCGCATAACCGCCCTTGGACGATTCATCTCGAGGTCCTTCGACAAGAGCCACCGGTTCTTCACACTATTGAAAAAGAAGAAGAATTTTTTGTGGACCCCGAAATTCCAACAGGTCTTGGAGGAACTCAAGCAGTATCTATCGAGTCCACCGCTGCTCCATACGCCAAAGATAGACGAACAACTATACTTGTACTTGGCAGTATCGGAGATAGCGGTAAGTGGAGTCCTGGTCCGGGAGGAGAAAGGTACGCAATTTTCAATTTACAATGTTAGCAGGATCCTAGGTGAGGCCGAACTAGGTATCCTCACCTAGAAAAGATGGTGCTCGCTTTGCTAAGCGCCTCTAAAAAGCTAAAACCATACTTTCAGTGTCACCCCATATGTGTCGTGACTACTTACCCACTGAGGAATGTTATGCATAAGCCCGAGCTTTTGGGCCGGTTGGCCAAATGGGCCGTGGAAATCAGTGGATATGATATTGAATATCGACCCCAGACCGCCATTAAGTCTCAAATTTTGGCAGACTTTGTGGCCTACTTTACGTCGGCCCTAATACCCGAGTTCGAAAGAGAATTATTAATCAACTCAGGAACCTTCTCGGGGATCTGGACCCTCTTTAGGGACAGCGCCTCGAACGCAAAAGGGTCCGAACTTGGCATCGTATTGAAGCCACCAACAGGCAATGTAGTTAGACAATCTATAAGGACTGTGAAATTAACTAACAATGAGGTCGAGTATGAGGCCATGATTGCAGGTCTCGAACTAGCCAAAATCTTAGGGGCAGAGGTAATTGAAGCTAAGTGCGACTCCTTCCTTATGGTAAACCAAATTAATGGGACGTTCGAGGTCAGAGAAGAACGAATGCAAAGGTACCTGGATAAATTACAGGTAACATTACATCAATTCAAAGAATGGACTTTGCAACACGTACCTCGAGATCAAAATAGTGAGGTCGATGCCCTCGGTAACCTAGGGTCATCGATCGAGGATGACGATTTCAACCCGGGGGCAGTCGTACAACTTATGAGATCGGTAATGGAAGAAGGTCATTCCTAGATTAACTCAACGAGCCTAACTTGGGACTGGAGAAATAAATATATAGAATACTTGAAGACCGTAAAACTGCCATCGAATCTAAAGGAATCGAGGGCCCTACATACAAAGGCAGCCCGGTTTAGTCTGCCTGAATACGGAACCTTGTTCAGGAGAACATTCGATGGACCACTCATGATATGTCCAGGACCAGGGGACACCAAGTACGTTTTGAGGGAAATCCACGAAGGCACCTGTGGAAATCATTCAGGCGCCAAATCATTGGTTCGAAAAATTATCTGAGCCGGCTACTACTGGATCGATATGGAAAAGGATGTGAAGGAGTTCGTACGAAAATGTGATGAATGTCAAAGACATGCTCCGATGATTCGTCAGCCCGAGGAGTTGCTGCATTCGGTTTTGTCACCATGGTCGTTCATGAAGTAGGGAATGGATAACGTTGGCCCCCTTCCGTGGGCACCCGGTAAGGCTCAATTTATATTATTTATGACTGACTATTTTTCTAAGTGGGTAGAAGCCCAGGCATACGAAAAGGTCAGGGAGAAGCAAGTCATCGATTTCATTTGGGACCACATCATATGCCGGTTTGGAATGCCGGCCGATATCGTGTACGACAACGGGAAATAATTCATCGGCAGCAAAGTTAGCAAGTTTCTCTAAGATCATAAGATCAAAAGGATCCTATCAACACCCCACCACCCTAGTGGGAACGGGCAAGCAGAATTGACCAATAAAACCATACTCCTAAACCTCAAGAAGAGACTGACCGAAGCCAAAGGAAAATGGAAGGAAATCCTGCCCAAAATCTTATGGGCATACCGTACGACCTCGAACCCGTTCTCACTAGTTTACGGCGCCGAAGCTCTAATACCAGTCGGAGAACCAAGTCTCAGGTTCCGATATGCAACCAAGGAATCAAACGACGAGGCTATGAACACGAGCCTAGATCTATTAGATGAAAGGCGCGAAGCAGCCTTTGTCTGGTTGGCTGCCCAAAAACAGCGGATTGAGAGATATTACTATCGAAGGGCCAACCTTCGACACTTCAATGTCAGAGACTTAGTGTTAAGGAAGGTCACACTAAACACCCGGAACCCAAACGAAGGAAATATGGGGCCGAACTGGGAAGGACCTTATCAAATTATCGAGATCACCGATAAAGGATCGTACAAGCTCGGAACAATGAACGGTGAGCAACTACCGAACAACTGGAACATAACTCACTTGAAGCGATACTATTGTTAAGGTACGATCCCATTCATTTCCTTTTATTTATTTACATTACGAATTAATACTTGCAGGCAATCATCAAAAAATGATATAATCTTTAGGCATGAAAGCACGCATTGCACTCTTTTTCCCTTGAACCGGTTTTGTCCCAAATGGGTTTTTCAGCAAGGTTTTTAACAAGGCAATAGTAAATCATGCTAACTTAGAATTGAAGGCAGGTTACAAACCGGTATCAAAAATCATGACAACAGTATTCGAGGCCTCTCTACGCTCGGCCCCGAACACTGAGGGGCATCACCCTCAGATAACAACTTTAATAAGGAAGGAAACTTTATGATTGAATGGTCTCGTCTCATTCGATAGGATTTACTCTAAGGTCCAAGCGGTCAAATGAACTGTGCCCGCATAGACTTCTCGAGCCTTGGCACAAAATTTGTACACATGTGTAACTATTACGCACAAGAATAAAAAGAAGTTTCTACCTTGGGGATAAATATCTTGTCCCTTAAGAATTTCTCTTTTTTCTTTTTTTTCTTAAGGAATTTCCTATATTCGATCCCTTAAAGATATCGAGCCCAAGGGCCGCCTTTACCCGGGTTCAAACAATCACTCCCAATCGGGGACTGTCATCCAAAAATAAACTCGGACGGCTCGGGCTGATAAAGCCCAAGGGCACAAGACCTATTAGGCAATGCCCGAACCTTAAAGGCTACGGCCATCCCCATTCGGAAACTGTTATCTTAGGCAAGTCCGGATAACTCGGGGTAACAAGCCCATTGGGCAACACCCGAATTAAAGGCTACAGTCATATTAAAATGGCTCGGAGACGTCCGAGACCCGTAACAAAAAATAAGGCCTTCAAAATTTCATAACCGGTTCTAAAGGCTACCTTCGGCAAACTATAATCTAAAAAATCATAAGTATTTTGAGGAAAACGTTTCTGGTCATACCGAACCCCCACGATGCCTTAAACAAAATAATGTCTAAGGAAAGGCCTATTCAAACTTCCGAACATGACTTAACTATTTTATGCTAAGGCATTTCGATCTTTGCAAAACATAATGAATAAAGCAAAGGAAAGCAAAATTCTTAACCTGCCGAAGGGAAAAACAAAGCCGCATATACTATATACAGTGTTTACAAAGGCCGTATGACCCTAACAAAAATACAAAAGTACAAAGTACAAAAAATAGAAAAATAAAAAAATTTACAAAGGCGTTTAAAGAGCCTGGACTTCTCTGCCCTGGGGTCCATCGGAACCCTCGGAGTCTTCTTCTTATTCTTCTTCGGGGTAGGCCAACTTCTTAGCCTCGGCCTCGAGCACCTCAACGACTTCAATCTCGGCCGATAGATTGAAACCCCAAGCATGAATCTCCTCGAGGGCTTCTCTTCGCAAATGCCTCTTCTCATAATCAACAATGTCCTTCAAGCGGTCCTGGGCCGCCTTGGCATCGGCCTTATATTGGGCCACCATCTCATCAGCATCGGCTTTAACCACTGCAGCCACTGACTTGACCGTTTCAAGTTCCTTGGCCATAATGTTTTGATCAAAGGCAGTCGAACTTAGCCGAGACTAGAGCTCTTTAACCTTTTTGGCTTGCACCTCGACCTTTTACTTTGCTGCTCAAAGGTAGACCTCGACCGAAGTCAGTTGCACTCGAGCAGCCTCTTTTTACGAGGCCAGACAATCCATCCTTCCCCTATATTCGTCGGTCTCGGCCTTGACAGCATCCATCTCAGCTCGCAGTTGATCGATCTGATCGATTTTTTGTTGGACCTACGGATTCCGACCATTAGTCACCGAGCTTAGCTCTTCGTCACTAACCTCAAATATTTTTACCTGCTTGACCAAGTCGGCATGCTCCTTTCGAGCCACCTCCATCTCATCTCGGAGTCTCTTAACCTCCCCCTTACGTTGCTCACTGAGAAGTTTGTACATATCTCTCTTCTCAGTGAGCTCTTTGGCTTCGGCCTCGAGGAGACTCATCTCTTCTCGATATCGTAGGAAGGTCTCGTGGTGAAGCATCGAGGCCTGCGAATAAAGGAAAAATATTAAGATCATCAAGTAACCAAAGATGGAAAATAAAAAGGTTTGGTAACACCTTACCCGGTTCAATGCCTTCGTGCTTCGTTGAACAAGCATGGAGATTCCACCTCGTTCATCTTTGACTGGTCTTCTTCAGTCACCAAGCACTTGAGGTAGCTAGCTACCCCAATAGGTGCGGAAAGGACCCGGGCATCCTCCGGAACAGAGATAACAATCGACCGCTTCCGACCGGGATCAGCACTCGGGACAAGGAATCAGTTGACCAATCTCGGGCTCAAGCTAGATCCATTTGTCCCCTAGGGTGGACTTCTTCTTGGTACTTCCAAATCACCCAAACCGGTGACATCCTCTATGGCAATAGAGTCCACGCCATCAAAAAAGCTTTTGAGGGGATCGTTCAATCCTTGGACCCCCTCATTTGAATGCTCCTTCGCCGCTTGAGCTTCACCGAACATTGAGTCCGTGAACGAAGGCAATCCCGTTATATCGATGACACTAGGTGGGGCAGAACCGGCATCTTGAGGGTTCTCGACCCTCACTGATGTGTCGACCTCTTGAGTTTGGGAAGGATTGGCCTCTATCGGCCCCCTTTTGGTTGATGCCCATTCTTCAGGGACCGATGGCTCCCGGGCCACTAAAATTTCCTTCTCTTCAGACTCGTCCCTGAGCCGGTAGAGGGAGTCCGAATCAAGTATTTTGGAGCTAGAAGTTTCTTTTGGCTTGTGGATAAGCCTCCTCTTTGGTTTCTTTTTCTCCGAGCTCGGAGAACTCTGAGCCATTTTTCTCTTCTTCTCTTCACCATGTTTCGGAGCAGGGGACTCAATGGGAAAATCATCACTACCGGATGGGGGCCTCATTTGGACATCCTTGGGTAAACCTGCAAAAGGAAATAAAACAAGTAAAGACTTAATCATGCAAAGGGGAAACCAAATATCACTTATGAAAGAGATCTCATCGTGCGAACGGGCCTCCCAGCGTCCCTTTGAAAGCTCGCGCCACGAGTGCTCAGAATAAGGCCTTTGCGATACGATGCCCTCGACCCACTCGTTGAGTCGAGAAACTGCGTTCGGGATCCGAGCAATAGTTGCATCATCACAGAACACCGATAAGAAGGAAGAAAAAGGGTGATAAATAAAAACCTTGGAAGCAAAATTATATACTTACGTTTCATGTTCCATTTCTCAGGGAACGGCATGTGCTCGGCCGGGATCAAGTCTGGGGTCCTCACTCGGACAAAACGACTTAGCCAACCTCGATCCTTATCTTCATCGATACTCGAGAATGAGGCTTTACTGGCCCGACAGGCAAGCTTGATCAGTCCCCCCCCCCGGTAGAGTCGGGGACTGTATAAGCGCATGAGGTGATCGATCGTGAAAGGGCACCCTTTGATCTTGCTTACAAAGAAACAGAGGAGGATTACGATCCTCCAGAAATAAGGGTGAATTTGACCGAGGGTTACCCCGTATATTTTGCAAAAGTCGACAATAACCGGGCCCAAGGGGGCCAACGTGAAGGGATAAGTGTAAAAACTTAAGAATCCCTTGACGTGGGTGGTGATAGCTTCGTCAGGTTCGGGAACCACCACATGTTTGTCAGCCCAGTTGTAATCTTTCTTGACTTCGGAGAGAATATCCTCGGTGATCGAGTAGATGTACCTCGAGACCTCCTCACACCGGCCTGGTACAGAGGAGGGCTTTTCGACTTTAAAATCAGCATTTACCGGGCATCCCCCCGGGATGAACATTTTTAGATGAGGTTCTAGTGTTGGTTCCTCGACACCAGTGCGTGAAGCGGTCTCTTCGGTAGCCGGCCGCGAGGTAGAAGGAGTTTTTTTAGGGGGAACGGTTTTGGAAGTTTTCGCCATTTCTTTATAGAGAGGAAATAAGGGAAAATAGGAAGTTAAATGAGTACACTCAGTGGTTTAAGAAAAGGTCGAATGAGAGTTCTTATAAAAAATCTCAAAGTAACCAGAATATAAGTACTTGGAAGTATTGAAATTTCTTAGGAACGACGGCAGAAAGTTTGAATGTAATGTTTGGATGAACAAATAAGGGGTATTTATAGTTCTCCAGCGACGGTTCATATCTAGGAATGGCCGACCAGCAACTGACAAGCGTTTAATGCCATTAAGACTTGATTGACGAGACGTTTCGACAATTTTGTCATTTCTGTCGGGTGATATCGAAGAAAGAATTGGAATCTCATGTCGTTTCTCGTCGTCTACTCTCCGAAAAATGAGGGGACTATCTGTGTACGGTTGAAATTGAGCTCGCCTACGGCATGACAGGTTAGGAACATGACAACCAAAGACTGAAGATCGACTCCGAGTCCCACCGAGCTAGAACCCGGGGTCATAACGCCTACCTTCGAGAACATTGAGTCTGTAATCTCGGAGTCGACCTTAGCCCCGATCGAGCTCGAAGAAACGTTGTTAGCATAACCAACAGAAGGCCGAAATATCCGTGACCGGTCGGATATTACGACGGGAATCTCGGCACGTATCAACAAAGCACCAGCAATCATCAAATCAAGAGATTTTTTACCGTTTATAGAATTGTACCTAAAGTAGGACTCCTCTATTATATAAAGGGGGTCTGATAATTCATTAGGCACATTGTAACACACATTCCAAAGATATATATATCATTATTATTTTAAGCTCTTGTTCATCTGTATCCTGGCATCGATCGGAGCGTACCTGATTCGAGGGTGATCAATCTCCCAAGACTAAGATCGTTCAATTTGTGTGCTTGCATTTACTTTATCATTATTTATTTCAATTGCGATCTAATTTATCATTTTGTATCAAGTTAATCTACGTATCCTTAAAACTACTTATAAATTTAATTTTTATCCGATTTTGAGGGTAAACAATAAGTGCCGAACAATTAGGTACTCTTATATTAGGCAAAAGTATGATAAAACTTTAGGGAAATTAGTCAATCTATAGAAATATGTTACCCTTAATTTGGAGCTACATATTATAGCAACTGTAACACGTGGTAATTCAGTTCGTAATCTATGGCTCTAGATTATTATGTTCGGTCTACTAATTAAAAGTTTAATAGCCGAGTATCACGAGGAGAAAAATTAAAAGCGCCAACCGTTAATAAATGATGCACTAAAAGAGGAATTTCCCCTTTAAAAAATTTTTATTTTATTTTTGCTTAGGGTTCCATTTTCTGAATGTAAGATTACCTTTTGGCATTTATCACAGGTACTAGGCTGGCAAGAATGGCCCAACTGTACTTTACAAAATGAAGATTTTGCGTTTCTCAAACAAATGTTGTCAGGTCAGAAGTTGGTAAAATGGGCAGTTTTTATGATGGCATTTATTATTTACATAGTATCTGTTTTCACTGATCAGAATCTTAAATTATTGTATATAACAAACAGAAACGCCAGGAGGTGTCTTAATCGCATACATGAATCACAATTCACAGACTTCAAATTATTTTCTAATGTACCTCAGACAAAGATATATAGAGAGAGAGATATAGCACCTATATATATCAACTATAGTAATAAATTTAAAACCAATAAAACATTTTTTTAATTTGCTGCTTAATTAAGCACCCATTTAGGCAATTTAATTAATTATGGAATAATGAAACACCTTGACTTCTTGTCTTAGATACCCATAAGTAGAAGGCCTATACCTTTCCCACTTTCCAGGAGACTAAATTTGAATAAACTGACATAGGAAGTACTATATGACAGGATAAACATTGTAGGGCTAAAATTAATCAACTTATTCGCAAAGACGCAAATTTTCTGCTAAACTTTAGATTGTACATAATAAATAAGAGTACAGTTGTTTTCTTTTTTCCAGATTGTTACAAGTTACGTGAAAATAAAATCTCTCAAGTGTCTATGAGAGTCATTTGACTGGGCAAAATGAATGATCTTTGATCATCAATAATATTATTGAATTAATGGACTAGCCATAATTCCGGATTATATATATAACTATCATAGCAAGGAATATTAGGGGAAAGTTAAACTTAAAGATCAGAAAAAACGAAAGAGAGATAGTAGTAATTAATAGCTACATTAATTGATTGATTAATTAGTCTTGCTCGTTGCTTTCCCTCCAGTTTTTAATAGCTTCAAAAACTGCTTCTGTCACAACTTGGGCATTGATGGTTTCTTCATTCTCCTCATTCTATAATTGGAAAAAGAATTTTGGCAATTAGTCCAATGCAAGAAATAACTGATTAGTCAAAGACTAAAGTCACATGAAAGAAGAGAAAACTATTCATGCAGGCAGTAAATTATAACCATCAAAAAATAGAGAGAAATAAATTAACATATATAGTTATTTTTGTAATATATGGACATTTTTAATTTATGAAGGCATGAAAATTACCTCTCCGCTAAAAGCTTCTAAACGAAAGGTGTCAGTGCAAGAAACCCTAGCTTCGAGCACGTTAAGGCCAAGCTCCTCAACAACTTCTAATATAGAAACAAGCAAGCCAGGGCAACTTCTTTCTGAATATACATTTACCAAGAAACCTTTTTCTAGGGTTTCCACTTCAACTTGCTGCAAAACATTTCCAGGAAATTAAATAAATAGAGGGAAAAAGAGTGGGAAAGAAAATATCACTTTTGAACAAAGAAAATGTCAAATTAGGTTATATACTAAGTAGAGAATCAAGTAAAGAATTATGGTGGAGAATATTACAGGCCAGGAAGAAGTCTTGTTGGTGGAACTTTGAGCAGGAGTAGTAGTAGTAGTAATGTCATGATTCAGCCTTTCCACTTTGTGTTTCAGTTCTTGAATATACTTTGACGCATCTACTATGATTGAGGTTTCACTAATCTGCATGCCATTAAAACACGAAAAATTAAATTAAGGATCAAAGGAAACCTCAAAGTTCGTTTTTGTACTTGTATATTCGTCTATTTTAGTACAGATATGCATTAGAAAAAGAATGTCTATGAATGAAAAGATCAAGTTATGTTTTGCCCTTTTTACTCTTTTTTAGGTGGAGTAGATAATGAAGCAGAAAAAGACTCTAAAGAAGTCAGAAAATCAATTCACGTTGTGGAGGGAAGTGAATCAATAAATGCATGGTAATATCTCCTTCAACGGCCTAATTTATCAGGTTTCAGGAACTCTGCATAATTTACTGATATATGTACATATTTCCTAAGAAGAAAAGATTGAAAAAAATGATGTTGAAGAATGAAGGTATGAAGAGAAAATTAACGGGAGTATTTCATTTTCTTGGAAAATGGGAAAGGGAGGGGTGGGGGAGAAGGAGAGCACTAGAATTTCAAAGGCTAAAAAAAAGTGTGGTTTTTCACTTCATATATATATATATAGAGTTGAGATGTAGTGGAATCCATTGAAAAGAGGAAAATGAAGGCTGAGAAATGCAGAGAATTACAGCATGAGATTTAGTGATTGAACGAAGAAGTTGCAACTTCTCATGCAATACTGCCGCTCTTTTCTGCTCCCTAGATACCATTCTCTTCTCTTCTTTTCTTTGCTTTCTTTCTATCTTTCTTTCTCTATTCTCTCTTTCTAAGTGCTGCTCTCTTTAAAGAGAGGGAAAAGGAGCTCTCAAATCAATATCAGCTCTTTGTTTGCTTCCCACATGGCTGCCTCTCATGAGCGCAGTTTCTTATTCACACAAAAACTTCAAATTGTCATATTATTATCCAAGATGCCCTTTGGATAAGAAACATATATAACAAAAATAATTCACTGTCCTTTTAAGACAAAATAAGGACTTCAAAAGCTTAATCAATATCTAGGGCAATGTAATTTGTAGATAAGGGCAACTACGAAGACTTGTCCAAGATAAAATGATGAAAGTTTAAAAATGGAATATTATGATGGTTAGACGTAATTTATTATTACTAAAGTCGAGGATAATTGTCCAGTTGCTTTATCATTTTCTCTTTAATTATCACAGGATCCAATTGTTAATTTTTCGTAACAAGTGACCATCATACATACCGCTTTGTATTACATTTTCCAGTAAACGAAGCCTTTGATTCTAGCTTTTCAAACAGTAACATAGAAATCCTTCTTTCTTTCTTTTTTTGTTGCATTTTGATCGATGTCATTAATTAATATTCCTAGTTTAGACTATATATGCTGATTAAAAACCAAAATTCAGAGTAAGAAAGTATAATATCAACGTTACTTTATACACTAAAAATGTAAACATACACTCTCAGCTCATTTGTAATCAGTTCGACGTAAGTATTTATAATAAGTATATATGGATTTATTACCCATAAAAGACTGTAGGAGATCTTTTACCACAGTTCAAATAATATTAAAAAAATGTATATACTGTCAATATATATATTTAAAATACAGTAGAAAAGGAGGTGAAATGATAATAATATAATTGAATGTCTAGATGGAAGTAATACTTTAGAAAAACCATCTAGCAGTGAGATGGAGAGTGGGGGTTAGGATATTTAGAGTGGTGAAAAACATAAAAGGATTGGAAGGGTGAATAAACCATGCATATATAGTTTATAAAATATAGAAAGTAATAAAGGGAAAGCATGAAAAGAAAAAGGGTAGATGTTTATATTTTTGTGAATTTTGGATGAATCCAAATAGTTTTCACGGGGAATTTGGAGTTCCCCCTTTTCTCCAGCCGTCACCTTTGTCTTCACTCCTCAGTCCTCCTCCTTTCCTCTCTTTCTACACGTGCCTTTCTTCCTCAATCACTATTTTTCCCCCTTTTTTTCCAAATAAATATCTCTGTCTCAACTCTTATCATTATTTGACATATATATATACTGAATAATATGCCTAATGCATGATTAATTTGCTTTTTTTACCGTTCTACCGTACACACTACAATTAGCAGTATCATGGCATCTCGTGATCATATTGGAATACTATATATGTATACACTTAATTCTGTTTTTAGTTCTTTGCCATGTCATATTATCCCCCACGCACACACACACATTTAAATCTGATCATTTCTCAAATGGAGAACCAAGAAAAGTGATCATTATATCTAGAGCTAACGTAACTTGATATCAACACATTGTTTCTGTACTATATAGGCTCCCACGAATTCACCAAAATTACCTCGCTCCTCATATATAACACAAAAACAAAATTGAGTCTTGATGCCTTGTCATTATCTCCTGTGCAAAGCCAAAAACCGTAACGCCGTATATAATAACATGATTCGTCGAGCCAATAGGGTAACAAATTGTTCACGAACTATATATTGGTGAAACAATCGAGCTAAGTAGATCTAAAAATTCAAAATAAACTGAAAACATCGAGACAACAGGAATCAAGGAAACAGGAAAACGGCCCATGAACTTCGTTTGGATTTAATTAATAAAAGATACAAACTATATAGAGATAGAGAGAGAGAAGATAGAGTATATTGTAAGTAGGAGTAGGGGGAGGTAGCTAGTATCCAATATATCTCCACAGAATGGTGTCACGAGATGTTATCAGTATTGCAAATAGGAACAGTTCATTAATAAGGAAGTTGGCATAAGGTTCTTGCTTCAAAGATTGTCTCCATTCCTCAAGGACAAATGCACGTACCCAACCTCTTCACATGTTCCCCTTTTATCATTACTACAAAACAATTCTCTCCATACATTTCTCCTGCTTCAACCTTGTCTCTTCCTCATTTCTCTGCTAATTTTGTTCCCTCTCTAACCCTTTTGTTAATTATTAGCTAAACTAATAAATAGTGTATATCTCTTATCTTTCCTCCTAGTAATTTTGTCATATAATCACCACTAGCTAGCCTACGCGTCATACGAACCATGGCAGTGGCGGAGACACTCTTTACTACAGGGTGTCATTAATTATTAGACACCGTTTCGCAAAATATTTTTCTTATATATGTATGTAAATAATATTGTTGTAAAAACAAACATGTATACACGCAATATATCAAATACTCCCTCCGTCCCAATTTATGTAGTTGTTTGCGAATTTCAAGTATCAACGAGTTAACTCTGACAGTGAATCCTGACATAAAATCTTTTTAAAAAAAATTGAAATAAAATATATTTGAAAACTATGTGAAAAGTACAATAAATCACAATAATTAATATTCAAAATATTTAAAAGGCGTGTGAAAAAATCACGATAAAAATAATTCATTTGACTCTCGAAATTTGAATACCGTCGTAGTAAATATCAATTTGAGACCGGAAATAATATCACGTCTCAAACCCATATCTACTTACGAAATAAATAGTGACAAAAGGCTAGCAATGCTGGTGCAAAATCATGTGTATATGTCACTGCAAAAAGTGTAATATAAGGAGAGAAGATGTATTCGTATTTGAAATCTCGGAAGAATTTCGTTTAATCACTAAAAGGTTGAAATGTATATGAAGGAGACGTATATCGCTATATCTACTCCTCTCCGCACTAACCAATATGTAAAAAATCGTGTGTCATCCTGTGTCTTATAAACTGCTTGTTGATTTATCTCAAAGATGCAACTCTTGGCACCGTTTCGGTATTGACACAGTAATTGCCACAATAAGTAGCAGTAGTCAGCTTATGTTTAGGACAAGAAACGACCAAGATTTAGAGGATGCCGAGTTTGAATTGATGTCTCTTAAACAGATGTATGAAATGGAAAAATAGTTATCGGATCCTATTAGTCTAATGGATATGAAACAATGCCAGGAACTGAACTTTTTCTTTTATTTAAAATTCAAATACAAAAGCTGAAAAATGAAGAAAGAGAACATATAATTTGACGAACAAAACGTAATTTACTACGTACAAATTAGGGAAGCCAAAATTAAAGTTATCCCTGAGAATACACATTGTAGGATTCTCAGGTAAAGCCCTCACGTGAGTTGAGGAGAGTATCACTTCGGGAAAGTACATTCACATGCAAATGTGACAAAAACAAAGCAAATCTGTATTTAAATTGCAAAAGTTGAGTGATAAAGAGAGAATGTACGGGAATGGTGGGGGCCTATTTCTATATACACCACATGACAAAAGAGTCTCTTTGGAGTTTGAACTAATGAGCTAAGTTATTAACAACCTTTCTTCACATTGAAAATTATTTGTTTTTCCTTCCAGAAAATGCTTCCTCTAGTTTCTACCTTCTAGTAAAATACATACTTGAAAAGTGTCCCTATTGCTTGTAGCCTCTTAATACGGGGACGTGCAGGTATATTCTCCCCGCAAAATCTCTTAATCTTATAATCTTTGCATCCCATATAAGCCACAAGACTCTACAGCTATAGGTTTTTTGTACTCTTCTAACAGAATACTATTTTGAGATCGTATACCAAAATAACTATTGGTATCAGAGGAACGAACTATTGGAGTTTCTTACCCAATCTTGGATGACACAGGCTGTAGTGTGAGGACCATTGCTTCCTCCCATGTACAAATGTGTGTGTGTAACTTTTTAAAATTTTGTTTCATACACAAGATTGATCACCCCTTCTAGGAATATTTGGGCCATAATAAGGTCCCGGTTCTTGAAATGAATATGAATCATTATTTCACAAGACAATAGGAATATGTATGTTCCCCATTTCCTACGACATGTAGCCAAATTACTGAAGGAACAAATTGATCGAGCACCAGATGACATGGTCATAGACAAATACTCATTTGCATTGCTGGACCGTCGAACAAAGAATCCGAAGCATATATGTCCTGTTGATACTTGTCCAGACATCTGAAATCAAATCTAATGGCCCCCATTTGTTTCATGCTCAGTGGTATAGAATTCCGGCCATTTAAATCTAGCTAAGTTCAAGATCACACAAATTTTGCTAAATTTCTCATGTGCACAATGACATTGAAGAGAAAAGTAAACCGTGTAGTCTTGCCAAGTGCATCTTCTAACTTTGACTCAGGTCATTTAGGGGTTGGATTAACTCTTGGATACAATTCGACATTCATCAATCCATTTAGGAACTAAAAGGTCCAAATGGACATAACTTCTGTGCTTGTCCGTTCTTCGCATGTCATAAAACCATGAACATTCACTGGCAAAACAGATCTTGTGTGTCATGGCAACTTTGCAAGGCATCCGGATTATTTTTCTATCCCAATGCCCCTTGAAGAGTTTACAACATTATAGCAGAATTCCTTCACTAGCAAGTAGCAATGCTTAAGATCCCATTAAACAAGGTAGCTATTACTTTTGAAGGTGTGGAGGCATAACCATGGCTCTCTAAAAGAGGACATGTAACACAAATTACATGTAACAACCATGAAAGGATTCTCTTAATTTTGTTCAGGAAAAAAACAAATTCTTAAAGGTCAGCGATCTAATAAAACATCTATGTAAGACGTTATTTCCACGTTTTAAGAGAATGATAGGAATCTCAAGACCTTATATCATGTGATAAATCTTGAAATCTACTCAACAAATTTGACTTGTAAGTCCCGAGTTCAGCATCCTCAGGAGACTCGGGGGTCGACCTGATGATTGATGCCGCTCCAGCTTGATGTAAGACCATAGCAGCCTCATCTGCAGTATAAGAATGAGCACTAAATGATACTTCCATTCTAACAGACATACAAGCATAGATCAGAAGTGAATTGGTCTAAATTGGTCTTAATCTCCGATTAGCTTGATCAGGCAAAATAGCATAAGCTAGCAAGGGCCATATAAATAAAATAAAACGTCTCCTCACATTCAATGTTATATATAAAGAAAACTGGCCAAATTGTACGGCGCTCTTTTGCCATAAATACACGTCTAAAAGATCACAAGCACCACAGAGTTTCCTTTTAAAGCTGAGAATTCCTTAGCCTGGGGTTGATTTCGTAAGTACTGGCGCCAAGGTTAACCGGGCTTCTACTGGAAACTATGCAATTAAAGTGACCGTGTTTTAAAAGTTTGGTAGTATAATTAAAGCTTCTAAGCCAGCGCATTTAAAGCTAATTTTTGTTCCGCATTATTTAGTCTATAGCATGGAAGTATGTATCATTTTGGAAGTGTCCAGAGATTACTCAATCACAGAATTTTTTGGTCTAACCAATAGGTAGAAGAACTGACAAGAGGTTCAACCAATAAGCAGACTCCTCTCATTAACATTTCTTTAGAGCGTGAAGGATTATGGTGCTATGAGCTGGAATTAGGGTGCTAGTCTCTGACAGCTCGATGAATTTTGTCTATAGAAGTTCTGTGGCTAGATTCAGGATGATAGCACCAAACTGGTGGTTTGATATAAACAGGAAGTCTTCCGCGTGTATCCTTCACTCGTGTTATATACAGTTTTATCCAAAAGACGGGAAAATGGAGTGATCAGCTGGTAAAAATCCTGCACTTCTCTGAGTAACTACCAAGATGGGACAATCAATTAACACTTCTCAATGCAGCTTCTTCGTATATATTAAAGTCTCTGAGGAGATTACGATTTTCTGCATATAAAAAGTCAACAAATAGTAATGAAGTATGGCTCCATGATCATCCATGCACAGTATATTGCATTTGCCTTCAAGGAACTCACAAGAAGTTGAACAGCAGAAGCAAGGATACTGAGATTGTGTTTCAGAAATTAGTGATAGAAGTAAAATGAAGCTGAAAGAAGGTCAAATTCTCAGAAACGTGGAGAACTTTTTGTAGTTTTTGGTTTCCCTGATATCCTAACAATGCTCAATGTGGAACCGTAATACCGTATGTCCAAATAACACATAAAGTGCATCCACAGAGCAGTGATTCAGCAGCAAAACATGACCAGCAGGCCTCGGACAAAGGGAGGAGGCCCCGTTTGCAGAATCAAGGGGGAATCCTCATGACTCCAGTTTGGAAGGGTGGTCAGAAGGCTGCGTCCGGCAAGGTCTCCTTTGCTCAACCTGTTCAAACATTGGAAGCAAGGAGGAAGAAAGGGAGTGAGAGGGACTATGGGTGTTGGTGAAGGAGGGGATTTGAAGCAGGGGAAGCAGGTGGCTGGGCTATTGGGATTTACTGCTGGCGAACAAAAGGGGGATGGGGACCAATACTGTGACCAAAAGTAAGGGTAAAGGGTACTTATGCGGTAGAAATTCATAGAGTAAAAGGAAGAAGCAGAGTGGGCAGGGGAAAAATCCTTGGCTTTGGGGAGTTCATAAGGGTCACTAATGGACAGATTAACTACAGCTTTCTTTCAACAATGCTGGAACATAGTAAGGAGAGGCGACGGAGACGATCAAAGCAACTCCAGGAGCATCCGAAAAGTTCGAAAGGAGCCTCAATGCCTCTTTCTTAGCCATCATACCGATGAATGAGGAAACACAAACTATCGGTGGGTATAATGTTGTTAGTCTAGTACGAAGTTCCATAAGATAGTTAAAAAGGTGCTTGTCAATTAACTAAAGAAGGTACTAGGTGAGACAAATAAATTTTGGACGTTGTGCTCATGGCAAATGAATCAGTAGACTCCAGTAGGAAAAAGGGCCACAAGGCATCTTATGCTAGATCTGGCATATGAATTGAGACATCTTGGGCCATGTGAAACAAATAATAGGATATGGGGAAACTAGAGAAAGTGGATAAGTGAGATTTCCCGTGCTGGTTAACAGCAACGAATGGTTTCTTCCAAGCTCCAGCAGCCTACGACGGGGAACCGCTTTCCCCTACGTTGTTCATATTAGTCATGATGGCATTGAGTAAGATGATGGACACAACTGTAGAAGGATGATACTTAAGGGGATTCCCAACCAAAGCAGAGGGCAGAATGTACAAGAAACATAGGTACAAAGAGACAGGTCTTGCTAAGGTTTCAAACAGTATCAAACTTTAAGATCAACAGGACAGTGCAAGATCATCCCTGCGTTAGAAATAGGCAACATTGGAGCATTACTAACAACCTATCTTGTCCTACCGCTTGGCGCGTCAAACAAGGACCCGGCAGTATGGAAATCCAGTAAATGAGAGGGTGGAAAAAAGACTAATGGGTGGCAAACAAGCTACTTGTCAAAAGAGAGGGAAAAGGTACTGATTAAGAGCATCTTATCAAGCATCCCAACATACTCTATGTCTCTCATGCATACTCCTGCAGCAGTCATGGAAAAAATAAAGAGGATTCAAAGGAGTTTCATGTGGAATACTAAGAAGGACAAAAAGTTACATTTAAAAAAAATGTCACATCTAGTCAGTGGGAAGGTGGTCACATCTCCAATCAGTCACTCGCTATGGGATGGGGCGAAGGAAGGTGTTACATACTCCCTCCGTTTCAAAAAGAATGAACCAGTGTTGTCAAAGGTGCGCTTAAGCCCTAAAGCGAGGCTCAAAACATGTTGAGCGTTTCGCCTCGCTTTGCGGGTACTTCAGTGTCGCATCAAGGCTCTAAGGCATATTTTTTTTCTTGTCAATGAGTGTAATCCTAAAAAGGCAACTCTGAACAATTGATAATTTCAACAAAAAAAATCTTGTCAATGAGTATGTTTTCCACCATGTTCAAGATCTGCCGCTCGAAAACAGAAAAAGTAGCATAACACTTACGACTAAAAGGTAGTCGAATGATATGAGAAATAAGGTTCTCAACAAGATATGAAGATGAGCGAGTTCCAAATTTTCATGGACCTACTCTCCAGAAACATTACTCGAACAGATCAGGAAGTTCTGGTTGTGGTCCAAAAAGAGGAAAGGCGCCGAGCATTCATGCTTATCAATTTGGATCCCTTGGCACCAAAGCAGATTTGCTTCTTCATTTGGCTGGTAGAAAAGAGGCGATTCCGTATCAGACAATCTGAGGAAGAAGAGGACAGCTTATATCTACTGGTGTTTCATGTGCAAGAGATTGGGATAGAATGTAGACCACTTGCTGCTACACTGTTAGGCTGTAAGTCAGCTATGGTGGACGATGATTGATGTATTTAGCAGAGTAGGCAATGCCAGCCACGGTGAAGGACATGATATATAGCTAGATATTTAGAAGAAGAAAAGAAGTAGAGCATGAGATGTAGCTCCTCTAGCGACAATGATGGTCATTTGAAGGGAGAGAAATAGGAGAGTTTTTTAAGCAGTGCAAAACAATTTTTTATAGATGAGAGCATAGGAGAGTTTTTTAAGCAGTGCAAAACAATTTTTTATAGATGAGAGCAAGCCTATTGTTCTTCCTTAATTTTTGGAGAACGCATGAAGTTCAAGATAGTACAGATTAATCGGTGCTTTTTGTAGAGGATCAGATTTTTGTGTACAGTTCTCTACTTTTGTCTACCTTTTGTATACCGAAGCATTTTAACCTATGCATTAATAAAATCTTCACTTAATACAAAAAACGAAGTTTGCATCAATAGTGATATTTTTAATCTTAAAACAAAATAGTGATCTTTTAGATCACTCAAACACTTTCCCCATGGATTAAGACCTGGGACCAGTGAATTGTAAGCATAATTAGTCACCAACTTCACTTAATAAAGAAGGAGAACTAAGTTTATGTTCAAAGGATAAAGAATGTATTTGCCACATTATCTGTTGGCTATTGCTTGGGTTTGCAGATAAGTGCCTGGGAAAAGAGGCAAATGCTCTCATCTAGGTAGCTAAAGATATCGCTTTCCGGAAAGATATCCACTTTGGGGAACCAAGCTAACAGATACTTAAGTGGTGTAAACAACAATGATAATAATTTTGTAACGGTTCAAAGCTCACTCAATTGACTTGTGTGTATTGTTATTGTAAAGGGAAAGTTTGGATAATCGTCCGATTATGTCCTGGCTTATTCTTAAAATTTTCAAAATAGCGGCTTGAGCATTCCTACAAATACTAGTTTATTCCCATATTCAACAAAAAACTGTCTTGAGCATCCGTGAGTACAGACCGCATTATGCAAATTGCAGATAAATTTGGATCCTGACCTGATTTAGATATTGCAAAAAGAGCCTTCAAGGCTTCCTTCCTCGTGCGATCATCTCTAGCAGCCTCTAACATGTTCAAAAGATGTTGAGTCCCACCAATTTCAACTATCTTCATCCTTCTTTCATCTAGGAAGCAACAAAGCACAGGGATAGAAGATTCACTTATAAGTGTCTCATAAAATCTCAAGTTTGGTCCAAACAGCTGTTGAATATGCTTTGACTACAAACTTCAAATATTGCACTTTAAGCAAAAACTGTAACCTACATCGCGAGACGGTTACAAGATATCATATAGAAATAAAGCAGCATGTAGATCCTCTTAAGTTGTATAATGTATTAGATCTTTAAAGACAAGCAAATGCTATTTAAGAAACACAGCTGCCTTCGCCATAGTACCAGGAAAAGGAACAACAATCAAATACATTATACCGGTTGACTAGGGTACTAAAATCTAAGGTACTAGAGTAGTGTCGATCTTATTTTGGGACAATGAAAGGAATTTCCTAGTTTTGTACAATTAATCAGTAGGGAGTTCCATTAGCTTTAAGTTTCACAGGAAGGTGATGCAGTAAATAAATCTCGAAGATTGGGGAAAGCATCCAGATTCAAGGGACTCGGCTCCACAGAATTGTTGTCCAGCATGTTGATTATTTTGATATAAGAGGATGCTGTGGAGGTTAACAACATCAGTTAAATTTAAATGAGCCTCTAACAACACAAAAAGGGTGCAACCTTCCTACACTCACACAATAGCTATTTTGGCTTTCAGATACCAATTATAGCTTTTCTTTACTACTTATCTTCCCATCAACCTTAAAGCTTAATTGATAGCTCCTTACTATCTCAAATCAAAGACATATCTGCAGCAATTACTAAGAACATCAAATTCCTTACAATGTGCACCAAATTGCCAGCATATACTTCAACCCCATTAAAGGATTGTGTATACTTCAACCCCATTAAAGGATTGTGTAGGCATAACTGCTCAATTGCCAAAATACTGTGACACAAGCTTACCGTCTATAGCAAAACGAGCTAATCTGGATGCACCCATTCTTTTAAATAAGGGATCTTTGACTTGTAAAAGTGAGACAGACTGCTGCATCAAATTGTCTCCTATATCAGACATTAATATGCCAAAGAGAAATCAGACAAGGCAAGAAATTAAATATGGTTTAAATGATTCATTTAACCATAGAAATGAGACCTTACCCATGTATGGGAAAATCTGATACCCAATAACTGTAGCAGTCCCAGCAAAAATTAATTTTAAGAGCCACCCTACTTTTTTCTCAGCTTCTTGTTCTATTGACCTTTCATCTGCAAAATCAATCAAACTACAAATGTTAAAGCATTCCAGTGGTATGAACTCACGAACTGTAACCATAACCAGACTTTGCATAACGAAAAGCTAGAAAAGAACACTGTTTCATGTTTGATCCAATGTACCTATAGAAAGGTTTCGGACTTCTCATTATGTTTCATATTGGCCCAAGGCTATTCTGATATCCGCAAAAAGAATTGTCATTTATCTTCTATGTTTTTTGACAAATTGAAATCCAAAAATTAAACTAAGAACAGCTAGGCAAACACCGGGGAAGTAACAAGATCCCCAATTTCCAGAATAAATCATTTGTTTTAGTATCTTTACTTAACTGCACAGCTCATTTCTATACTTGGTGAATAAAAACATACAAAATCTCTTGAAAAATAACTCATTAAAGAAGTGGCAATATCGAAAATTTGTGGCATAGCCCTAAAATCCATCCAAAAGTTCAAAATAAATGTTACCAAAGCCGGAAGTAGAAAAATTCCGGGGCTGTAAATTTATAGGCTTTCTCCTCCATAGATACTGCATTAACATCATTATGAAAGTCCATCAACAAATGAAAACAATGAACATTGCAAGATAAAAAAATGTAAATTGATAAAATTCCAAGTTAAGAACTTACAGGGGTGAGTCGCGCTGCTATTGTGCGCATGCTGCTAGGTGAAGAATAGTGAATCCCTCCTGGGTTTTGGCTGTATAGCGAAATTCACTCAGACGAAATTATTAGAGTGGCGGGGGACTTGACTAATTAATGAAAGTGATAACTTCAATATTGATATAGTAGTACTCCCCCCTCCACTTGATTTTTTTTTTGTCAACAGACCAAATTATACTAGGCTCTTTCAATTTATGTAACTCATTTGACTGGGCACGAAATTTAAGAAAAGAGAGAAACTTTTTAAATTTGTGGTGTAAAATGAGGCACATATATTTTGTGTGGCTATAAATCATTACATAAAGATAAATTGTTTCCAAATAAGGAAAGAAGTCATTCTTTTTTACACGGACAAAAAAGAAAATAAGTTCACATAAATTAAAACGGATTGAGTATTAAAGATGAGAGCCAATACAAGGAGCATTGTGGATGCTTTGCAGATTGTTACAAAAAGGAGTGTCATGACCAGTCAAATGGTCCCTAGACTGTTCTACAATATTATCGCCACTATCATATTCAGTAATACAAAAATACATGTTGTTTGTTGATGTAGGCATTGTTGTGTTTCTTAAGTAGACACTGCCTAATTGGTCGTCCATAAGTTTCTCATTCAAAAAGTTTGGTGATTGGTGCAGAATGAGAGTCTGTTCTGGTGAGTTTTGTGTGGTTCCATATTGTACAAGTTCATTTATAATATGATTGTGCTCCCTATATGTGTGCTTGATACATGGGTTACCCAGCTTGTGTAGCAAATACCTACATTCCAGTAGCAAAGATGAGTAGTGTAAATTGTGATGGATTAGCATAGATATTACCTCTGCGAAATCCACGTTGATTTCTAATGGGACGAAGTGATGATGTCATGCTAATTGCAATCTCTATAGTAATGCACATAATTCCATATATGTAGAGTTTCTTGTGGGTCTTGCGCCCATGAATCCAAGTAACCAATTGCCCATGTCATTTCTAAAAACTCTGACTATACCATTTCTAGGGGGTCGTCCTTTAGAAGATCTGTCGGTTAATTTAATAATTTCATTTGTTGATGGGTTTCATTTGACATACATGGGTGTGACGGTCGATTTTTTGTGTATGTTCCTGCATAATATAGTTATATTCAGCTGTTTGGGAAATTAATTGCTGAATTTTCGTGGTGGGTGGGTGGTGTTGAAAAGATAAACAAGTTACGGAGGTTCCATATATGCCATGTTGTATTTGGAATTAATATCGTGAAGGTAGGTTTAGCGGAATATTATTTGTGGTATGGAGTAATGTATTAATGATTTGAATATGGTGGGTATTTTGGTATATCCATGCAGTGTAGAGCATTTGTTAGGCCTAATTGGGCCCATATGTGTTGAGCGCTTGGACATTGGAAGAGTAGATGATTAACTGTTTCATCACTTTGTAGGCAAATTGTACAGATGTTTGAAGTGGTGATATGTAATTTATAAAGGTGAGTGGCAGTGGGCAGCCGTTTGTAGGAAATCAACCACAGAAAAAGAATTATTTTAGATGGTAGTTTTAATTTCCAAAGCCAAGTATATGAGTAGTGGTTATGAGCGCCAGTTAATTCTTTATAAAGAGATTTTATTGAGAATTGTCCTAAGGAGGTAAGACCTCATAGTATATGGTCAAAAAAATGTAGGTTAGTTAGTGGTGGTACATAAATTTGACGGATTAAGGATAGAGTTTCTATAGGTAGGTCAAAAGGCAAATTTGTAGTATTAATCATATTGTTGGTGATGTGTTGATTGACCTTGGAACCATCTTCGTGGTTGGGTAAGGGACCTTCAATAACATATCTAAGTGTGATATTTGGTCCTATCCAAGGTTCGTTCCAAAAGTTAATATGTTGACTTGTAGCAATATGCCAAACAATTCCTTATTGACAAAATTTCTAACCTAATTGGATGGCTTTCCAGGTTTGTGAAGATTGGTTTGGGTGAGTAGAGTTGATATATTTAGCGAGTAGTAATGAAGCCCATAGTGAGTTAGGGGATTTAAAAAGGCGCCATGCTAAGTTTCCTAGTAGAGCATTATTCTTGACGGTCAAATTTTGAATGCCTAGTCCTCCTTGACATTTTGGCTGTTGAACTGTAGACCACTTTATGAGGTGTATTTTCTTTTTAAGCTGAGTTGTGCCCCAAAGTAGATTACGTTGGTAACGGTTCATTTTGGATATGACTTGTTGTGGGAGTTTAATGAGTTGCATTACATGATTAGGGAAAGTATTTAACGTAGATTTGATGAGGGTAGTCAGACCTACCATTATAAGCATATTGACTTTTCACTTTGCCAATTTTGCTTTAAAGTTATCAAGGATGACCTAAAAGTCGGATTTGATGGGTCCTTGTGTGAATAGGGAAAAGCCTATGTATTTCCCAAATTGGACTCCTTTCATACTAAAGGAATCTAGGACAA
The DNA here is from genome assembly GCF_000390325.3 of Nicotiana tomentosiformis. Taxonomy (NCBI): domain Eukaryota; kingdom Viridiplantae; phylum Streptophyta; class Magnoliopsida; order Solanales; family Solanaceae; genus Nicotiana; species Nicotiana tomentosiformis. Next base: position 65,529,077 of record NC_090814.1, on the reverse strand, counting down.
AAAATTTATCAATTTGTATGACATTTTTTTAGAAAAATTTTTTTGACTTTATATAATTAATACTTTGTCCTGACTTTTTGTGTGTATTGGTTAAGAGTATCTATAATGGAGTGGACACTTGTAGTTATTAGTCTTGAAGTTAGTATAATATCATCGGCAAATAATAGGTAAGAAACTACTGGGCCATTTCTCGATGCCTTTATGGGCTTCTATTGTTGGTAATCCACGACAGTATGTATTTGACGTGATAAATGCTCCATACATAATATGAAAATATAGGGAGATAAGGGGTCACCTTGGCGTATTCCCCTTGTTGGTGAGAAGTACGGTGTTGGGTGACCATTTAGTAGGATAGATATAGAAGCGGTACTGATGCACGACATAATCAGGTTTATGAATTGGATTGGGAAGTTAAAGAAGTGCAATGTTTCTTTAATGAAACTCCATTCTATTTTATCGAAAGCTTTTTTTAGATCTAGTTTTAGTAAGAAATTAGCTTGTTTACCTTTCTTTTTACTAAAGGAATGTAGCATCTCTTGGACTATGATGGCATTATCTGACGCACGTCGCCCTTTTAAAAAAGCTGACTGTCTGGGGTTTATTATTTTTATTATAATAGGCTTTAGTCTAGATACTATTATTTTGGTAATTATTTTATAGATAGTATTGCAAAGGCCAATGGGCAGGTATTGAGTAATGGAGGATGGATGTTTGACATTGGGGATAAGACATAGATAGGTCTTATTTATTTGTGATGGAATATGTTGATTTGTGAATACCTGGTTACAAAAGGAGATGACGGAATGGGCAATTCGGGGCCAGTAGGTTTGATAGAAGTAAGGGTGTAGGCTATCTGGCCCCAGAGCTTTAAGTAGTTAAAATGAGGTTACTGCATGAAATATTTCCGTTGTGGTATGGCACGAGTCAGATTGGATTGATCCGTAGTAGTGAGTGTTTTATATGTAGATGTACCGTAAGATTTTATGGAATAGGTGTGGGTTGTTATGAATAAAGTTTATAATAATGGAGGATCATATCATTGACTTTGATTGTTCAAGAATCCAATTACCACGTGTATCATTGAGAGCGGTTATGCGATTTCTTCTCCTTCTTTGAAGAGTAGTGAGGTGGAAAATTTTGGTATTTGCATCTCCTTGTTGAAGCCAGTTTATACGTGATTTTAATCCCCAAAAATTTTCTTCAAGTCGTAGCAGGTCATTATAATTATTAAGAAGATTGATTTCTAGATATTGGAGAAAGGTGCTTATGGGGTAACTATGGGAGGATTGAATACCAAAAATTCTGGCTAATAATTTTTTTTGTTTTTTAAAAAATATTACCATGAGTAGTTTGGTTCCATTCCTAAACTTCTTCTGTGAAATCATCTATTGCTTGTAGTAGGCCCTTATTAGGATACCAGATATGAGTAATTATGGAGAAAAATTATGGATGTGAGGTCCATATTGTTTCAAATCTAAAAACTTTTTTTCCGGTGAAATGTGTATTTTAATTTAAGTAATAAAGGGCAGTGATTGGAGTGTGTTCTAGGTAGATGTTATACATTTGCTTTTTGAAATAAGTTAATCTGGTCATAGTTGCATACATACCTATCTAGTCGTTCTAATATTCTATTTGCTAGACAACGTTTGTTGGTCCAGGTATAGCGACTTCCTCTATATCCTAAGTCCAATAACTGACAATGGTTAACGCATAAATTTATTGCATCTATTTTTACTAATAGGGTTGCCTCCAAATTTCTCTGTTGCTCGTACTACTTCATAAAAATCCCCTCCAATTAACCAAGTTATGTTAATAGTGTCATGCAAGGCCATTAGGTTAGACCATAAAGTTGAACGTGCATGTAAATCAAATTTTGCATATACTACTGAAAATAGCCAAGTAGTAAGGTTTGGTGGTACATGGACAATGGAATGAATTGCTTGAGATGTGACCTCTATTTGATCAAGTTGTAAAATATCCTCATGTCACAGTAATGTAATACCTCCCGACTATCTTTCTGCTAGTACATGTGCCATGTTAGTAGAACCAAATTCTTCTTTCAAGTGAGTATGGCATTGTAGATGAGTTTCCAACAGTGCCACGAGTGCAGGTTGATAGTAGTTGAGTAGAGATAAAATATTTCTCTTAAAATTCGGTGATTGTGTTTCTCTACAATTTCAAATGATGAACTGCACTTGCTTACTGTTGAAGGGTGGTGGTGACAAGTTCTGAGTCTCCTCCACTTGTGTTGCCGTCATTTGTGTCATCGATGGAATCATCACTATCCCATATTTCTCCATCTCTTGATTAGTGGCTGGTCGAATATTTAGGGAACAACTTCTTAGTTCCTTGGGGTAAATTATTACTACTTTTCTTGCATACTGCTCTTTGAGGATGTAAGATTTATTGTCATTGATGAGGTATAATATTGGCCTTGTTTCCCTGATGTCCGCCATTGTCGTTGTAACTTTGAGTTGTTCTATTTCGTCTAGACTCACTGGTTGAGTTACTAGTTGACACGGTGACACTTGTGCATGTAGTGGGGTTGGAATAATGAGGATCGACCCGGGTTGTATCCATGGAACTATGGAATGATATGGGAGTTGAGGTGGGTAGAATGGTAGTTATATGGGTTATGGTAGTAATTGGTAATGGTTATATTGGTGGTTTGTCTCCTGGTGGTGATATAATAGTGGGAGTAGTGTGTGGTATTGGTAGTTGTGGAGTGTCGAGGGTGGGCGCATGGCCAATAAATACTGATTGTAGAGGTCGACCCCCCATCCTCATTCCCTTTGTCATTATTTGCGCAATGTCTGTTGGGTTTTGGATCATGATGATCACGTCTTGAACATCTATCTCCATTGTGAAGGTTGGTGCGTCTCTTGGAGGCTCATTTCCCGCTATGATTGAGGATAAGTGTGTACTGGGGGTATATTAAGATGAATATTGGTGGGGGTATTATGGAGGTTGGTTCGATGGTTGCATGGTGAGTGTGTTCAAGATGATGGGGTGTTGGAGTAGGTGAGTGTTCGTGAAGGAGAGTGTCCTTCTATGTTGCAGATTTAAGGGTATTTGATTCATTAGTGTGGAGTGTAAGTGTAGTAGTATCCTTACTTGTAGTAGAGGTGTTAGTGTTGGAAAGGTGGGTTAATGATGAAACAACAGAAGTAGGATTTATTTGAGTGGGTACTGGCTGTGGTTGATTAGATAGGGGTTGATGATGAAGTTATTTGTGAAGGAAGATCATGTGTCTTCTCTGCATGTGTAGTGATTTGTGTGTGTTAAGATATTAGAGATAAGGTGTTTGGAGTAGAGGGGTTATGCGTGTGTATTGGGCCTGGCAAAGTAGATTTTATATGCCTTATATCATGAGGGAAATTGGGTTATGTAGGATTGGGTAGTGTAGTTGTTTGTGACAATTTGATTGATGTGTCGTCTTGTTGTGCAGTGTCAGGGTCTTGTGCCACTGGGCTTGTAACCGTTGTTAAACAATTCGACGTGGAGGGGGATTTGTATCTTGGTGTACTGTAGGATGATGAGGTGAGGATATGCCTAGTTTGGGCAGACTAATCTGGGTATGGGATTTTGGTGTGTTATGTATATTAGGCTGGTTGGATTGTGTTGTTGGGCTTAATGGCGTTAAGTTTGAGTCCAACATAGTGATATCCTCAATTTTCTCTATTAATTCTAATGTAGAATTAATAAAAAATTTGGGGGGAGGGGGGGGAAGGGGGGGAGGGGTAGCAAGGTCTTTTCCTTTGGTTGGGGACCAGGGTTTGGGAGTTGGTCGTTTGAAGACGTACCTTTGGGGTCCAATGTAGTAGCCGCCATAGCATTGATGTGTGTTGAGCGGGCTTTGATTGATGTTTCTTTGTTACGTGAAGGCATGGGGCCTTTCCCGCGAGGCAGCCTTTTGTATTTATTTTTTTAGGGAAAACTTACTATTTTTCATTCACTGGTGATAGGTGATTATTAATGAGGGAGTTCTTTTGCTTGAAGAAACTGAGTAACAGTAGTGGATCCTGTGGGTGGAGATGAGTTAGCATGGAATGTACTTGGTTCTCCATGTATTGTTTTAAATGTGCATAGTGTTTTATTATGACCAAGCCTTCCACATATGGTGCATAGCATGTTGAGACCTTCGTATAGAATTTGTTGTCGGTGCATACGAATGAAAACATATATTTTTAATGGTTGTTCCAACGAACTTCAATACATATTCTTGTGTATCTTCCCCTGGTGGTAGCCGACGTACAAATATCAATCTTGAGAAGGGTACTAATTTTGGATCCAACTCTTTGTAGGATGTCAAAGTCGTAAAATTCAGTGGGTAACCCATGTAATCATATCCAAATAACTAAATAAGTAAGTTGTGTATTGGAGGCAATAAATTTAGGTTCTCATTTACGCACTGATAAGAAGTGATTAAATATAAACCAAGGTCCTTCATGGAGTGTTTTATTCATATTATCTTCCTTTTGGAATTTTATGAGGAAGAAGTGTGAACCCAAATCGATTAGTGGTTATTCTTCTGTAGGTTGCCATAGTGTACGTAATTTGGTACATAGTGTTTGATGCCCAACTTTTCGACCAAATACTTTGACTGTCACATAAAATTTCCAAGGAGAATTTAATCTAGTTTTATCAGAGGATGCTAAAGGAATAAAGGTATCGTGTTGGTCGTCATTTGTAGTTTCATCGGAGAAATCAATGTATGAGTGAGTTGTGTGACAAGTGCTCTGTAAATGGTGGAATTTGTTGTGTGAAAGTAGTGTGTGCTTGAAGGATTGTTTCGTGTCTGGGGAAGCATTGTTGTGTATCGTGGGTGGATCAATGTGCATGGTACTCAAACCAAGTGATTCAGGCGGAGAGTTGGTGGTGATATTTTCCATGGTGGAGTTTGGGTAGTGTTTTAGAAGAGGAAAAGGAAAAACAAAATTTGTAGAGAAGAGGGAGAGCTTCTCACTCTAATCCATTTTTCTTTTTTACAAAGTCACTTTTTCTTGCTTGTATATTTTTTGATTAAATGTGCACTCTATTAATATTGTTTACTTTCAAGAACAATTAATATTATGGACAAATAGAAAAAAAAATTGATTAATTTTATCTTTGATTTTATAAATTGACAAGTATTTTGGGATAAATATTTATAGTAACCTTGACAGCTAATATTTGGCCCCTAACCTTTTTATGTTAGATTTTTGGTATTTTGGTATATATTGATAATTGACTTTTATTCCCCTCTCTACTTCATTTTTTTTATTAGTCGCACGCGTTGCGTGTGTACCCATGTCACGAGTAAAAATATTTTAAAAATTACATAAATATTATTAACAACATATCATGAGTTATAAAATAAAAACTTTAAAAAATAGTATAAGCTCCTAAATATGATAAATTTTGATTATGTGTAGGTAATTTTATAATAAGAAATATTGTCCCACAGAAATACTCATAAACTTTATTGAAATTTTGATACATGGGTTTTATATTTAGTTTAAAAGCCCCAACAAAATAAATCAGAATTCTTTTTTATAAGAAGTATAATTCTTTTTTATAAGGTAGTTTTTTCTTTTATTTTCCGTAGTTTTTTCTTTTATTTTGTGTTAGGAGATTTTGGAACTGAAAAAAAAATCATTCCTTCCTGAAAAGATATATGTGGTTGAAGGAAGCAAGTGCGATACCTGCAGTTGGGTAAAAATTGAAAAAATTAGGACTTAACTTATTTTACACCATTTTTCAATCATAAACTCTCTAGAGGCAATTTTTGAAAAGGATGAGGCTTGTTCTAAAGAAAAAGCCGTGGTTGATTGTTAGTTGATTCCAGAAATAGGTAAGTGTCGTGGTTAACCTTGACTTGAGGGAATTAGGACTTGATTGGTCTATTTGCTACGTGATTTATATGTCGGGATGGTGTATATGCAAGGTGACGAGTGCATATACCTTATCATGGGTTAAGCATGCGAGGCGGGCTCCTTAATTGCATGTTTTCATTTATACCATGCTTTCATGTTATTACTCGTTCGGAGCTTTAATTGTTACTTGTCCTTACTTGTTAAATTCATCCTTTCGTTCGTTACATGCCTTAATTTGTTCTATGTTCTCATGTGTCTGTATCTTCATTTATTGACCGTCTTTACTTGCTTTATCTAATTATATGTTGTTAGATAGGCGCTTTTACTTGTCTTACGTCTTTATTTGTTAAATATCGTTATTGCGTTTCATTGTGAAATACGCGTAGTTGGTTGTAGTATTGTACATACATGTTATATACATGGGATCACGTTGCATGCCGCAATGGATATTGAGATAGTATTTGGGATCGGGTTGCACGCCGCAATGATATTGATATTGATATTGTATATGGGATCGGGTTACACGCCACAACGGTATTGGTATATATATATATGTGTGTGGATTGGGTTATACACCGCAACAGAGAAGGTATATTATGATTGTTCTTGGTTGTAGGTTCTGTATCCGTGTTGTGTTGTGAATTTGAACATAGATAATATTCTAGAGCCCTCTGTTATGTATTTCATGTTCAGGTTTTCATGTTAATTGTTGTTTCTCTATTCTGCTATTATTTTTGCTTATACTCGTACAGGTTTATAGTGAGTGTCTTGTTATAGCTTCGTCACTACTTTGTCGAGGTTAGGCTTGGTGGTACTTACGGAGTACATGAGGTCGGTTGTACTCATACTACACTTTTGCACTTCTTGTGTAGATTTTGGTGTTGGTCCCAGTAGCGCTTAGTGGAGGTTTTGCTGGGACGGTCATTATCCGTAGGCTTGAGGTAGAGTTGCACGGCACGCAGACCCTGAAGTCACGTCCTTATCTTTATTACTGTTTATTCCATTCGGACAATCGTTTTTAATTTCAGCCCCTATTTGTAGTATTTTTAGCAACTCATGTATTTGTGACACTAATTTCTGGGTTGGACTAGACAACGTTGGTTTCATATTTTGTTGTATTGCAAGTATTTCATACTTTTATTCTTAAACATTTGCTTTTCAATTGTTAAAAGTTGCTTAAATGATTAGCTAGTGTCGATTTGCCTAGCAAGCGAATTTTAGGCGTCATCACAGTCCAGGATTTGGGTCATTACAGCGATCTAACCCAAAATATATCAAAAGGTTGTAAGTAGATGCCGATGTCCGCAAAATATAAACAATTATTAAAGCATCTTACTTTTGCCCAAGTATCAGCTATCCAAACGATTAAGCTATAAGTTTAGCTGTCACTTTTTCAGAGCTCGATCTTTTGAGAAATGTTTTTACCTTAACAAATCACTCAACCCATTCCCTCGGGGAATCATCATGCAAGCAGTGATTACAGTAGAATGATCTTATGACAGCGGTAATCAAATTTTCACTTCCACCTCAATTGTGAGATTTCCCCTTAAACATGTTGAGCAATAGCTTTTGCTCATTGCCAAATTTAGTAGTAATTAATAAAACAAGAATCTTCTATCTCCAAAATACTAGTTTTTGCTCCGAAAGCAAATGTATTGGCCATGACTACAACATTTGGTGTAATAAACCAGGCTTGTAAAAATAAACAGATTTACATCTCCATTTGTTAATAGCAAAGAGCAGCCAACTCTCCCACTCCAACAAACATGCATTGGAATGGAATAGATCCTGGGTATCTGGTCTAAAACCAAGACCTTGCTGTCTAGAGTGTCTCTCACCCAAGTGCTGGGGTGATCTCAGAGCAAAGTGATGAGAACATTTTATCCATGTCATTCAGCAATTAACTCTGATGAATTCTATTTCCTGCAGACATCCACATCCCAGAAACAATTAGCAAGAAATGTTTTGATGCTTTGTGTTTCTTTTCAAATACAGTATAAAATAATGCATAGGACAAGTTGGTCAATACTCGATACACGCAGAGGGAAATAATGAGCTTCGCTACTTGAGACTAAAACAAGGGAGGCTGAAGCATTATATTACTTTCTTCTTTTCGCTTTCTTATTGAGAAATACTTCAAAGGTTTATCGGAAGGACAATCAATTTTCCGACAGGCCAACATCAGCAAGGAATCGAGGTAGTTTTCGTACAATCACATTCCGCTAGCCCCAGGCATTATTAGCTAATTTTATGATCAACAATGTCGCTATAATGGAACATGCACAAAGCTCAGTGTCAAAATATAGACACAAAAAGGAGAATTCTCCACAATGGTCCAGTGTCGCATGGTAGACACCTCACTCAACAGAACATGCAATATGAGCGTGATGGTCTGAGAATACTTTAAATTTCAAACAAGTGAGCCAACCAGAAAGCCTGGCTTAATGACAAGGGATTATTGATGAGCTTTACTAACCTGCAACTCTTTTTTGAAGGAACAACAAGTCCCCTTTTCTCCAGGCTTTTAAACCGATCTCTTGCAAGGGTACAGCACCCCTGTTTGCAACAGAAAGCAAATCCACATAAGAAAATCTTGAAAATAGAAATAGACGTTACAACAACCATTTTGGAGAAATTTGAAATCAGGAACGCAACCTTCAGTTTACGGAGGGAACCAGTAATCTCTTCAGACAGTAAGACCTGAGCAGGAGCAGGCTCGAATCTGAAATGACAGATGCCATTTATCTTTTCAACATCCAAAGTTATTATTGTAGTAATAAAGTAAAAGCACAAGAAAAACAAGTCTCATTGCTCAGATCATGCAAGCTAGAAGTTGAAACATTTTTAAGAGTTAAAACCATAAAAATCCCTTTGAATTCTGATGTTCTAGAAAACTATTTTTCTTCCAGTTAGCAATTCATTCGTAGAATTTTTCACTTAAATAAAACAGCACATACTTGCGCTTTCCCAAGCGTGGTGGACAAGATTTTAGTCTTTCCTTTTTAGCAGTGACACGACGGAGATGTCTTTTCTGTTTTTCTTCATCCTCTTTCTCTATTTCTTGAATTATATCCGGTAAGCTGCAGAAACGAAAACAACTTTTCAGAATTGATAAGACAGGCAAATCCTATTTAACTAGAAAATGATTTGCCTGATTTTCTAAGCAATAGAAAACCTGTCAATCTCTTTGGAGAGCTTTTCTGCTTTTGTTGCTTCAGCTTCTGCTTTCAGCTGTTCTTTGCGTCTAGCCCGTCGATTTTTCTCAACTTGTGTTAACATTTTGGGCTTTTGGGGCCTGCATATATTTAAATTATGATGTGTAATTTCATTAAGTGTTAAATGAAGGTGAGATATGAAGACTTGTAATAATGCACACAACCTAACATGGATTGCAAAGGAAGCTAATGGCTTACCTAGTACACTGCAAATTTTCAGAACACATAGCTGTCTTACAAAAAAAAAAGAAAAAATAAAATCTTGAACACTGGTCACTTTACAACTGAACATTATTAGGAGATTAGGATGATAGGATCATTACCACCAACGGAAGAAACAGATATGAAGTCGGAGGGCATCATTAGCTTCCATATTATCTATCAAGCTTACCAGAGACACAGCTCACACAATTTAATTCAACTAGATTAAGGAGCAAACCTCTTCACATTGAAAAAATGATTTTAACTGAACATATTCGAGCAACCAAAGGGTTTCCAAAGGTTTTATAAAGGTCTTCACCTAGTCATCCATTGACGTATGGATTGGATGCTCAAATTCTTAAATACCCACAAAAACTGAATCAATTATTTCCTAGTTCAAGACTTCCAATACCATTCAATTATTGACAATTTATGAATGAGAAAAAAATAATGAGAACTTGCAGGGTTAGCTACAAATATTGGAAAAAATAAGAGTTATAAATGTCGGAAATAATGAACTTCTCCACTAGCTCAAATTCAACCCCACAAAAACTGAATCGGTTATTTCTCGGTTCCAAACTTCCAATACTGCTCAGTTATTGAAATAATGTGAATTTTCGCATTAGCCACAAATATTGGAAAAATAAGAGCTATTAATGTTGGAAAGAACAACTTTTTCCACTTGTAGAAAAAGTAAACCAACTGAATAGGGCAAAAGAGGGTCCAAATAAATAGGGACAAAGGAAGCATAAGGTCTTAGTGCATCAGTGATAGGGATAGATGTATCGCATTGGACCTCATAAACATCCATCGGCTTAGAACTTTGTGGAAACTATTAAACATGCAAAGCCACATAAATGAAACTAAACTGCATTTCTAGTGATGATGATAAGGAGTTGATAGTAGTAATCGATAATCGGAAGCTACTATAAAAACGAGAAATAGACAACTCATGTTAGCCTTGTAAAGTTACAGTAAAATTTAACTTAGCTGAATTGTTGTAACCAGACTCCAGAGATTGATATGTAATTGATTTTACTGTCAGCATAATTTAACATGCAAATTCTTAAAACGCTTCAAATTATCACCTTATTTTTTCTCTGAAGCCTAAAGGCTAAAGATTATCAAAGATGCACCTTTTTACTATTTTCAGGGAGTCCATGAATATGGACAGACACAGATAAATAAATTACATAGTTCGAAGTTTGACGGCCGAACTTTTAAGTAATATAATTTTAAATACTTATGAATACTGAGCTGGCGATGAACAGAACACATTTCAATAGGTAAAACTATCATGACAGTCGAGCAACAAGCAGAAGCTTACCTTTTCTCCAGATCTGTGTTTCCATCTTCCACTAGATTTTCATTCTCCACGTCACTCCCACTGTCCGCTTCATCCGCTTCAAGTAAATACATCTGAGACAAATGAATCTTCAGTGCATACTTATATCAAGTATAACAAAACATAGCCTGTAAAGTATCTGCAAGGGCCAAGGCCCTAGCAAGAAAGTAACAGAGAAAACTTACCTCTTCTTCATTAACTGCTTCTCCAGGAACAATCAAAGGAATAGGCTCTGGCCCCAATTCATTTCTATAAATTTTCTGCATTTCATCTGCAACAGCACAAGCTAATGCATCCTGAAGTGATAAGATACAGAGTGAGTTACTAATTACAGGGAGTAGCAGCTAGGTAATAGCAAAATATGACATTCAGACATCAGTTTTTACCTGATGACTTTCGGATGCTGGATTGAATGAGCATCCTGGAGGCTCAACTTCCACAGCAGGTATAACAGTTGTCTTGGGCTTCTGTCACAGGCAATGCATGTTAATTCGATTACATATACTAATGCAGAGTTGTCTTTTCTCTTTTCGAAAGTACACCGATTCATAACTGTTCTAGGAAAATCATAACTTTACAATTCAAATACTCGAGATTTAGGACCATACACAAATATACACACTTAAGATAGTGAAATAATGGAAGGAAGGAAAAGACAGGTGGTACAAACGATATGCACTAAGCACAAGTAACGACATGGAAATAAAATACTATCTCCTCCCTGAGTAACATTGCGCAATTCAAAGGGCTTGTATCACCACCTTACCCACACCAGTCACTGAAAAGTGAATTATGAAAAGAGATCACTCCGCAACAGCAGGAAAGTACAGTAAGTCAAACCCCTGAAATGCAATCCCAATAATAACACTCTACACATGCATCACAAATTTTGATCAATATCTTTAGACAGCCTAGAGTACCCATGATGCTGAAAGGAAGGATTTCAAATTGCCAAATTGAGGAATGACCAAAATGGAAATATACCTGATATCGTTTTTTACTAAATCGTGTATATGTTACAGATCATTGTAAGATCATTGTATCTGCATACTTCGTGTGCTCCTAATTTGTCAGATAGTGTGTTGAAAATGTGTTGAGTGAATAGGCAACTAACTGAGTCAATCAATCAATCAATCAGCTATGCATCAATCACGAACATAGTTAGGGTCGGCTATAATGGATACTCTTTAGCCATTCTGCTTTATTTAGGCCCATTACCTTCAATGATAAAGGACCTTATATCCAGTCTCAGGCGTCTTTTTTTTTTAACTCTCATCTGTCCTTTGGGAGGATAACATGGCACAGAGGACATGCAAGGAAATGGTTCCTTAAAGAGATGCTTTTTACATGTGATGCTTTCTTGGAAAATAAAATATTCAATTGACTTAAAAATTAATCATTTTGTTAAGTTGACTTTAAACTAATCATTTTAAGGCAACATTAATAGTCCTTATGACATAGTGATTATTGACGAGACACGGCGCGGGGTTAACACTAGGCTGGAGGTGTGGAGACAGACGATGGAGTCTAAAAGTTTCAAGTTGAGTAGGACGAAAACTGAATACTTCGAGTGCAAGTTCAATGTTGGGACGCATGTAGAAGAAGTGGACGTGAAGCTTGATAAACAAGTCATCCCCAAGAAGGATAGTTTCAAATACCTTGGGTCCAATATACAAGGTAACGGGGAGATTGACGAGGATATTACTCATCGTATTGAAGCGGGGATGAAATGGAAGCTCGCATCTGGTGTTTTGTGCGATAAGAATATGCCACTAAGACTTAAGGGTAAGTTCTACAGAGTGGTTGTTAGACCGATTATGTTGTATGAAGCCGAGTGTTGGCTAGTGAAGAAGTGTCATGTCCAGAAGATGAGAGTAGCAGAAATGACGATGTTAAGGTGTGGACATACCAGGAGAGACCAGATCAGGAACGAAGTTATTAGGGACAAGGTGGGCGTGGCTCCGGTGGAAGACAAGTTGCGGGAATCGAGGCTAAGATGGTTTGGACATGTGAAGAGGAGAGGATATGATACCCCGATCAGGAGGTGTAAGAGGTTGATCGTGGCGGGTCAGAGAAGGGATAGAGGAAGGCCTAAGAAGTACTGAGGAGAGGTAATTCGGTAGGATATGACACTACTTCAGCTTATCGAGGACATGACTCTCGACAAAAAAGTGTGGAGGTCTAGAATTAAGGTTGTGGGTTGACAGGTAGTCGAAGCTCCTCCTTGTCCTACTAGTAGTATTAGCACTAGTTGCACTTTCTTATTCCTAGTTCCTTGTTACTACACGGTGCGTCGTCACTATTACCAGTAGTTGACACTAGTCTTGTATTCTCGTAGTCCTTGTTCTTGTTATTACGAGTTTTGCCGTTTGCTTCCGCTGTCTTTTATCTTGTTGTTGCTATTAATTGGTTATTGCTTCCTTTTACTGTTCTTGAGCCGAGGGTCTATCGGAAACAACTTCTCCACCTTCATAAGATAGAGGTAAGGTTTGTGTACACATTACTCTCCTCATACCCCACTTGTGGGATTACACTAGGTTTGTTGTTGTTGTTGTTGTTGTTGTTGTTATTAATAGTCTTTATGAACTATGAAGAAGGGGGTGCATTAATAAGCCTATAGCAGATATCTTATCACAACAAATCAGGAGAAAATCCAGTTGATTTCACAGACGTATTTCATGTAAACAAACACAAAAATGAAAAGGAAATTCCTAACAGGTGAACCTAGGAGAAAATCCAGCTGATTTCATAGACATATTTCATGTATAAGGACCCAAAAAAATGAAAAGGAAATTCCTGAAAGATGTCCCATAAAAGGTAAAGGGAGCAGAGGAAAGAATTAAAAAAAGTTCCAAATTATGGGAAGGAGGAAACAGTGTACCTTTTTGGTTTTGATGACCAGTCCACCTGCAACAACACAATGAAGTTCGTATCAGAAAAGCTATTTTACTACAGAAGTGACAAGGAACAGAAAGGTTTTAATCACAAGGGCACCTTTATCATCCCAAATGTCAACCATGCCAGAGTCTCCACCAGTCAAATCCTAATCACACAAAATTAAGAATAGATAATCACTGAGGATCCATTTGGGATGTGCACTCAAATGAATACATATAGTTTCCCCTATTGAACAAAGGGGAATTATGGCAAGGAAGCGGCAGCCATAACATCTTGCAATTGGTAAATTGAACATTTTTAAAGAGAAATAGTGAAAACCTTTTGACCCTTATCTTTGGCTATCTGAACTTCTTTATTTTTCTTCTTGGACTTTTTCCCAGTTGAAGAAGGTACAGGTTCAACAAAGGCATTCCTTTGTAGCATACTATCACATCGAAGTACTTTCTCCCGGTGTTTTTCAATTTTCCGTTTGGCTGAAAGATCTGGATCAGAGACATAAACTTGTCACTACCTTATAACGAATGATTCACCAATAAAAAACGACAGAACTGCTAAATATTCCAGAGAAATAGTACTAAGGTGATTCTAAACTGCTCTCTTCTAATCCAAAAATGTCAGTTACTATATCCCAAAATTTCGTCAAGATTCATTATACACGCAATAATTGGATGTGAACAGAAGCCACATCTACTAAAAACTAACACCCAAACAACTGCTCCTGAAAGGTATCTGCAAGTCTAAAGCTGAAATGAACTTTCAATCCACTCTCAAGGTTGAATTTTTCCACAATTTGACAATTCAGCCAATTTTAGGATTACTTCACCTTAAACAAATCTAACTCTCTTACTGTACATCCTACACAGTTACTAGGAAACCAAATTATTTTGTAGACTTGTCCTAGTACACTTAATATTCTAAATATAATTACCCGGCCAAAACAAGTTCAGTCTGTTGAAATAATAAATACTACTAGTATGCATACTTATTCATCTAAATATTATATCAGCTACAAAACATAAGTGATCACCAGTTTATTGGCTTGTTTCACTTTGTTATGTACTTGAACAAATAATACTTGCTAGCAATTTTGAACAAGCAAAAGAAAACCTTAAACAGAAAATACCTCTGGATTTGTCGACGTAAAATAGGGAATCACTGGGAACTTGAGCGAGAGAGCCACCGGAAAGAGCATCTTTAGTGGAATTGTCAAAGAAATCTTCAATATCTTCAGTACTTATGTTGGCTCTCCATTCCTTCTTCCCTTTCCTTGAGCTCTTCGATCTTTTCCCCATCTCTACGACTCCGCTTCCGCTGTGCTTTCCTGCGCTATAAGCTTCGGCTTAAACCCTACAATATGACCAATATAGGTTTTTGGCAAATTGTCATACTTTTATTTGCACTTTCATCCCTATACTTTAGGTTTTCCTCACATGAATTTTTTTAAACTTTAGGTTTAAAAAAAATGGGCGAAATACCTAAAAAAAAAAAAAAAAAACTCTCTAAACTTAACACGGATTATTAGTAACACCCCTAAACTATTTGTAATCTTAAATACCCCATGAACTTGGCTATTTGATACTAGCCATTACCCCCGGATGCTAATATGGCAAAAAGTACGGATATACTCTCTTTTAAACGAGTAAAGAAAAATTGAAAAATCAACTTTTAAGTAGGTTATTTTTAATCGATAATTATCACATAGTCATATATAATAACTTCATCTTAATATACAATGTGTACTTTACTCCAATTTAATTTTTTTAATTTCTTTATAGATATAATGTCTATTTGTGCTAACTACGTATTTATTCTTTTTCACGCAAAATTTGTGAAATTTTAAGTTGAAACTCCATCATTTTAGCCAAATAGACTTCTAGTTAAAAATAATAGAGTACTAATTGTATATTTTTTTATTTTTTAGATATAATGATTATTTATTTGAACTATGTATATTTACTTTTTATTTTAATTGTGTATTTCTTCTTATTCATGTCAAATCTAAAAAAAAAAAAACTAAAACTTCATCATTTTTTGCTAAATAAAAAACTTAGCCTAAATAAAGAAGTTCTATCCAAATTTTATTATAAAATTCATTGGAAAATATTATCCAAAAAAGTAATACACTTAAAAAGGTAAAAAAATATTTATTATTTAAAAATGCTACATGGACAGGAAAAATCCACGTTACAGACGAGTGTATGCAACTTTTCTAGGATGAGATTGTCCAAGGGGTTAACCAACTATCGAATAACCAAAGTTCATGGGGTAATTAAGACTACGAATAGTTCAGAGTGTAACTAATAATCCATTCCAATTTTAAAGGGGTTTTAATGATTCTTGCCAAATATTTATGGTTGGTTTATCAAGCAACAAAATGTTGATTTGTAAAAAGATTTCATGCAAGAACAATCCTCAACATTATTTTTTTTTCCGATGACTCCGGGGATGTCATAAGTTTAGATTAAACCAGTTGTTTTTTTGATGATTTTCACAAATTTAAACTTTTGGGGTTATTAATTGGAGTATAATCAAAGTTTGCAAACTAATTTGTTGTTAAGGTTTCAGTCACCTCTTCTATATTTGAATTTTGAACTTCTATCTTCCCATCATTTGATTGTTTCTATAAAATCCTCAACTATTATCGGTTTTTTGTGTCATTTGATTTGGTTTTTGGTTTGGCTCGAATTTTTAATTTTTTATGAACATCTCTACTGATATGTAATCTTGAAAATAAAATAATAATTTATTATAACAAATTAAATTATACTAATAATATATTAAAAAAATTACCCTATCAATATATGAAACTTATCTACAAACATCAACTTAGCCTTGGAACTTGCTTATACCAGACAGCTCTAGAAGATCATGTTGGTAATATCTCAGAAGATGTTTGACAATAACTTCATGCCGGAGAGGTTATGGACAAGTGGCTAAGTGGCTTCACCATAGGAGGTTATTGTTTGACCAAAAAGTGTAACTTTCGGCTAAACTATTAAATTTAAGTAATAATGGGTAAATCTAGTTAAACATAATAACTCTAGATGCAAATCTTGAAAACGTGTGGGAGATGGGGACATATCCCATAAAGAGTTGATAACAATCAGTACAAAATATTCTTAAAGTGTGAGTAATAATGGAGGTGTAACTAGCAATAAATAATAATAAATGGTATTTAAGTAAATAGGAGGAGTGATTCATCCGATAATGGATAGATTGGACGAATGTTTCTCCTGACAATGATGAATGACACATAGATCCGAGACTTGCTTGAACAATCCTCGGATCTGGTGGAAAGGTGTGGAATAATATGAGTAAGAATTTTGATAAAAAGGTAATCTTTATATTTTTTATAAGAGAGATAGACTCTTCTTCTGAAAAAGTGTTCTTATCCAATCAATATTATACCTTTATCTTCATTTTCTTTTTTTCTTATATATTTGGCACATATCCCTAGCAAATCTTAATAGTACAAATGCAGAGAATATTCACTAAAATATTTTCTCTAATGTCCTATTTCGAAAACTAGTTGTTACTGTTCTTTAAACAATGCTCGACCTCGGTCATGGTTGACATCTTGGCCATGAATTTTGCTGCTTCCTGGTCGACCTCGACCGACTCTTTCCTTAATGTTGTATTACGCTAAGTATCCTTAGGGCAGATTTTGGCCTATACATTTAGTCCCTCCGCTTATTAAGGCCGACCCCAGACGACCTTGATGAGCGGACTCTATTTATCGTGGTTGGCAAAATGGGCGAACAAGTTGAGTAATGGTGTTTCAGACGAGGTGACAACATGACCTTTCGTGAGTCACAACCTTTGGGATCGCATCGTTTCAGAATGACGTCATGACATCATGCGTCATTATGGCGTGTTTTCCTGATGCTTTGCGTCATTTACCATGCCTTTACCGTTCCGATACATGCGCTGGGTAATGATGGCCTGGTTTCTTAGTCGTGACGCTTGAACTCTTATAAATAAGGACATGAGACCATTCGTTTGTGTTTTGCATATTCTTAATATCGAATCCATGTGTCTTCTTCTCTATTATTCATATTGATTCCTTGTCTTCTTTTTACTTCGTTATTGCGTATCCACTCCCCTGATTCTGGTGATTCTAGTTGCTTTCAACCTTTCTGTACTTAGAACATCTTCTTTCAAAAATATGGTTAACGTACCCTCTGATTCCGGCATGACAACTGACCCTATCCCTTTGGCGGTGCATATGCCTCCTCATGACGATAATGTTTCTGTTGCCATTGAAGACAAGAATTTTTCTACGGTGGAGGAAATAATCCCTCGTAGTGAAAAAGTTAGGTCTGGCTTTTTGAAGACGCTTGAGGACGACCCTGAGGTCTCGGAATCAGTGATGAAAGAGATTGATCTCGTTGAGCTTAGGGAAAAGTTCAAAATTCCTGCCCATATCGATCTGATCCCAGCAGAGCACGATGTGGTACAAATACACCGCCCCGGGTATTGCACGTTCTATGCATATCCTTTTTACGTTGGTTATTCCTTTCCCCTTCTCCCATTGGCAGAGTAATTTTGCCGTTATTACGACATTTGCCTGGCCCGACTCTCTCTATGCATCTACAAGCTGATCTGCATGCTTACGAAATATGCGGAGTTGGCTGGGGTCGGGGTCACACTCCACCACCTGATGCATCTCTTCTCCCCTAGTTTCTATAGGGGGCGGATGTTGCACCTTCGCCACCGAGGAAGTAAATGTTTGGTGGTGAAGATGGACGACAAGGCAAATCGTCAGTTCTAGCTCAACTACTTTTTTGTCAAAATCGATGACGTGGTGGCCAATGCGAACGGATTCCCTAAGACTTAGAATTACACCTATAAGTACCTCTTTTTGTCAAGTGTTTGCTTTGCCAGTTTTAGTCACAGTCTGACATTCCGTCCCTTCTTCGTGCAACCGAGACTACGCCCCCTCCTTTGGCCGGGGACATTCATGACTGAGTCAGCCAGGTTCTGCCTCACACAGTGGGGATTCGTGAATGGTTGGCCTTTCTCAAGAAGTTCGGGCATGCGTCTTCCCCGACCGGTGAGTTCATCTATATATTATTTTTTATCTATAATGTTTTGACCTCATGGTCACTTGCTCGTTATAGTTTTGTATAGGAAGTGACAATTTTTTAATCTTTCTTTTCAGCTTGAGGATCTTCGAGGAGACCGAGGGCTTGTCCTCCTGCATTTCATAAGAGGAAGGTTGCTTCTTCTTTGGAGTCTGTTCCTACTATGACCGCGACCAGGACTGCCTGGTTGTCTGCTTTTGTTCCTTCTTCTGTCGCGTCTAGGTCTGCTTGGTCGTCGACTACATCTGCAGCATAACTCCTGACTTCCCCTTTGCATCATCTAGTAGACAAGAGCGATGAAGAGGAATCATCGCCGAGTGGTGGTAATTTGCTTCCCCGCAAGAGGATATCAGTGGACATCGGCGAAGGAGTTATCCGGGTAGTGAATTCGGTGATGGGGGATTTCACCGTCCGAGAAACGGTGACCATAGAACTTGAAGATGATGTTGAATTACCGTCTGTGATTCCGCCATCGTCTGAAGTCGAAGATTGTATGTCGCTCCCTGAGATCGTGATGGAATTTAAAGGGCCATCGGCGAGAGTCCCTAACGACTTGCGACAGGATGAGCCACCGGCCTCGTGACCGGTGGAGGATCCTTCTTCGAGGGCTGACATAAAAGGAAAATGCATAGCCGAGGAAGGTTACAAGATGGGCTCTAATGTGGATGCCGAAAAGGTGAGGATGATTTGGGGGGGGGGGACTTACCCGACTCGAGGCGAGGTTGGAGGGAACTAAACAGACTATTGTGATCCCCATGGATCGAGATTTGCTGGTTGACACGGAGGACATGGTCCCTTCTCGCGGTCCCCTCTGTTATGATGTGGGGGGTAAAACCCTTGAAAAGCTGAAGGATGCCACTCTATCTAGGAGCATAGCCGGCCTCGCTCTTAGGGTAAGTTTTTCGATCCCTCTTCATTTTTGTATGTCGAGTTCAAAGTTTCGTTCTTACTCTTCATTTTCTGTTTCACTTTCTTTCAGACTGTGATTTTGGAGATTGAGAGTGCCCGACGAGAGGAGAGGCGTAAGGCTATTTTTCAGAAGATAGAGCAGAAATATCGTGAATACCGTAATAAGCACTGCGAGATCTGCGGACGATTCAGTGAGAGCGGCAATTTCCAGGCTCTTCGAGATGAACGGAAGGAGAAGGATGACGAGTTGTTAAGAGTCATCAGAAAATGTAGCGTTCTTGAGGGGGCGTTAAGGGATAAAGAAGAAGATTTTGAGGTGAGCAAGGTGGTCGAGGCCCAATGTGACGATCTTCAAGCCTAAGTGGTCTCATTGCGCGCCGAGCTCGAGGAGTGTCAAATCAAAGCAGACGCTCTGAGTGGCGAGGTCGCTGAGAAGGCAGTGGATTTAGAGAAGGCGGAGTTGGCCCGGTTGGGGGCTGCGAGGAAAGCGGGGGCTTTGGAGATCGTGATCCGCATTCTTCATTCTGAGTGGGAGAGTGCTTTGGAGACGGTCAGGCTCAGAGAGGAACGACTTGATGAACGGATAGAGGAGCTGGAAAAAGAGGCTTCAGGCCTTTGTGATCGAGTTGTTGCTCTCGAGGCCGAGAAGGCACAGTTACTGGCTCAGCCGTCTTCTTCCTGTACTTCTGCTTTTCTCGATGTTCTGCGAGATTTGTACGAGGAATGGTTTCATGTCGAGGCCCAGCTAGATATATTTAGAGATTTGACGGGGGCGGTAACTGTTTCAGAAGCCGACTTCGAGGATGCTCATGTTAAGGCACGTAGATCTCGGGTTGCTTGTGGCTATGATCCCGCTACACCGGAGGCCAATAATGACGAGGAAGATGCGGACGTGGATTGGATTGAACATGACGCCTGGTATGAGGATGAGTATCCCGCTGGAGATGGTGATGGCGAAGAGGCAGATGGAGATGTCTCGGGCAATCAAACTGATGGCGCTGATAGGCCAGGTGATAATTATTTGTTTTTCCTTTCCTTCATTTTTGTTTAGCCGCAAACTTGTGTATTTTTTGTGGGAGATTTTTCGAGCCTTTGTAAAAAATATTCGAAGTATGAATTGTTAGTCTGTTACTTACCTGTTTCTTTTTCTTCTGTTCGGGTTTGTATGCTTTTTTGATTTTGTTGCTTGGTTGCCTTAGTCATAATAACTTTGTTCAAGTAGGTTGAACGAGGTTTAAACAAAACCTAGGTTTGATTATGGCCGAGGGCAAGTAGGTGTTGGTTCGAACGAAGTCAAACACATCACATGTTTATATACGACCGATGGCCGATTAGGTGTTGATTCGAATGAGGTCGAATATAACCTATATTTAGTTATGACTGAGGGCCAAATAAGTACAAGGACCGATAGCTCTCGGGCCACTAAAATTTCATCCTCTTCAGACTTGTCCCTGAGCCGGTAAAGGGAGTCCGAATCAAGTATTCGGGGGATGGAGGTTTCTTTTGGTTTTCGGATCAGCCTCCTGGTTGGTTTGTTTTTCTCCGAGCTCGGAGAACTCGGAGCTCTTTTTCTCTTCTTCTCTTCTACCTGTTTTGGAGCAGGGGACTCAGTGGAGAATCGTCACTATCAGATGGGGGCCTCATTTGGACATCCTTGGGTAAACCTGCAAAAAAAAAAAAAAAACAAGTAAGGACTTAATCATGTAAAAAGGAAATCAAATATTACTCATGAAAGAGATTTCACCGTGCGAACGGACTTCCCATCGGCTCTTTGAAAGTTCGCGCCACGAGCACTCGGAATAAGGCCTTTGTGATACGATGCCCTCGACCTACTCCTTGAGTCGAGGAACTGCGTTCGGGATCCGAGAAACAGCTGCACCATCATAAAACACCGATAAGAAGGAAGAAAAAAGGGCAATAAATAAAGTTTTGGAAGTAAAATTATATACTTACGTGATATGTTCCACTTCTCAGGGAACGACATGTGCTCGACCGGGATCAAGTCTGAGGTCCTCACTCGGACGAAATGGACTAGCCAGCCTCAATCCCAATCTTCAACGATACTCGAGAACAGGGCCTTACTGGCCCGACGGGCGAGCTTGATCAGTCTCCATGGTAGAGTCGGGGACTGTATAAACGCATGAGGTGGTCGATAGTGAAAGGACCCCCTTCGATCTTGCTTACAAAGAAACGGAGAAGGATTACGATCCTTCAGAAAGAAGGGTGAATCTGCCCGAGAGTTATCTCGTATCTTTTGCAAAAGTCGATGATAATCGGGTCCAAGGAGCCCAGCGTGAAAGGATAAGTGTAAACACTTAAAAATCCCTCGAGATGGGTGGTGATGGCTTCGTCAGGTTCGGGAACCACCACATGTTTG